>NC_138183.1:68524906-69124906 GCF_964194105.1 Spermophilus citellus | reverse complement strand
TGCTCCAGTGGATGTACACTCTGCGTGTTCACAGGAGAGGGAGATGCTCTAATGGGGTAATGATGTCAGTTTTGGAGCTGAAGGAGAATTGAAGGGTATTAAAAGTTTTGGGTCAAGAAAGAGCGAAGCTGTCAAGATTAATATAAACCAGATGTGATGGAAAGGAGGAGACAAATGGTCTACTTTGGGTTCTTTAGCAGACACCATTGATGTTCGGCCCCATATGTCCTTGGCCCATGGGAATTCACCCACACAGTGGGAGACAGTTTCTTGTACACAGACAGATGCCCACATCAAGCTCTGTTCTCTCTGCTTCACTGCCTGAGAGAAGAAGAGTGTTCAGCAGCAAGCAAGAGGCAGGTTTGATCTAAACATGTGAAAATATGTGAGTATGGGGAAGCCTCAATACTTACGCCATGAGCGACGAGAGCTGGTACGTATGTGGCTGAGTACTGAAACATGCTCCTTCCTTTCCCAGAAATTCCAGGGGATTGCCCCTGGGTGCTTTCAGCTGTAATTCACTCATTCGTTCAGCCTTTCCTGACTTACCTTCCTTTTAGGATTTTGGTTTCATAAACTTCCTGACCTGAGGCTTTGTCTCAGGGTCTTTTGGGGGGACACTGAAACAGTGGGACATAGAGTGACACTCATGATCTATCCCTGCACACATCTCTAGGAAGATCTCTTGCTTTACCCAACATCATGTCAGACCTTCAGGGATACCCAACTGCTGCCAGTTCTCAAGGCAGGCTGGCTCCTGCCCCAGGACCTAAGTTTGTGCTCTGCCCACTCCACCACTATCATACCTGCAGAAATACCATAACCCTCAGGATTCAGTCCAGGCATGCCATCCTCTGCAAAAGCCTTCCTCCATCCCACTTTCCCAGTCCTTGCATGATTGGACATGTTTTTCCTTTTATACCCACTGCCTATATCGTAGCATTTATCTCATGGTTTAGGAACAGGTAGTACCTGTCTATCTCTGTAACCTAATGGAACTCCTTAAGAGCAGGCAGGGGCATCTTTCTGCTTTTCTCTGAATTCCTGGAAACTAACCAAGGGCCTAGTAAATAAACAAACAGATGTGCAATTTTTATTTTTGTCATAATAACAGTGTCTTAGAGGCCGTACAAACCTTGTGGACTACAGGTTTTATGGGTTTCTAGTGGGAATCCAAGCAACTGAATTTTATTATCAGAGATCTTTGTTTTCCCTTTTTCTCAGCCTAAACTTTTCAAGGCTTTAAAGCACAGAATCTGTTTAACCTTCTGAATGCATGTGAAATCTATTACTCTGCTTCATATTTTGCTCTCCCACTCCACCATGGCAGAGATGCGGGCTGTCTTCTTGTGTATTTTCACACCCATTGTGATAGGAAATCATCTGGGGACTATATTTTCCTTCTTATACATATTTTGTTATGACAGCCTCGTTCTCAAAATTTCCAGCTGCTTTCGTCCATATTTTAATGCCATTCACTTTTTCTCATCTCATCAGTTTAATTCTTGTAGAATTTTTTCCTCATCTTGCCTGATCTCCAGAGTCAGAGCTTTTGTTTATTCAAGTTCCTGAATCTTCCACTTGCTGCCTACATAAACTGAAAACTCCAACAAAGGATGAAGTCTCAAGTAAAACTCCCAAATCTACCCTTTGGCCAGCTTACATTACATCTCTTCCCTTGTTTGTGATCTGTTCTGCTTTCCCACCTTTATTTTAGAAATTTCCTTTAGTGTCCCTTCCCCCTTTCTCTTTTCTATTTCTATCCTTATATGCCGGAGGTCCAGGGTGGCCTCCTGGCCTCTGATTCCCTGGGTCCTGTCTCCACAGTGGTTGGATCTATTCAAGGCTTTCACGACTTAGGCTAACAGATGCCTCCTTCATCTTTGGCACTAAGCCTCCCGACAAGTTTGAGTTCTGTCATGTCGTCTTCCTGGTAGTTGTCCCTATTTTGTGTCCTACAGAGAACTCAGATTCATATTAAAAATTAAATTCATCTTCTTCCTTTTCCATTTTTCTACTTTCTCAAGGCTTCCTGATCACTACCATCTTACTCATCTATGACTACGTCCCATCTGCTTCCCCCCATAATTAGTCAGATGCAAAATCATGAATATTTTACCTCCAAAAGAGCTACTGCATCCAAATAAGCTACGGTAGCCTTCCTTCCACTGCCATCGTGCCCGTGTGTGTGTGTGTGTGTGTGTGTGTGTGTGTGTGTGTGTTTTACTGGGGATTGAACCCAAGGTTTTGCACATGCTAGGCATGTGCTCCACCACTGAGCTACATCCCCAGTCCTCACCTGCTACTCTCTTTAACTGTCCTCCTTCCCCTTACTTGGTACCACTGTAGTAAATTTCTCACTCATCTTCCCTCTGAATCTCTCCTTCTTCAGTCCTCTCTGTTCATATTAGAGTATGAACAGAGGTGAATTCATTAGTGTCACTCAGCATTATATATCAAAAAGATATCCTGGAAAGAGGCCTAAAACTTTGAACACTAACTAACCAGATAATAATCATTTTACCACCTCTCCCATGACTTCAAAGCACTATCTTTATTATATAAAAAAAAAATAGACAAAGTGATTTCTGCATTTCCTTCTAGCTATACAGTTTTCCTTCTAACATCTTTATTGGGATATGATTTACATACTTCATAAAGTTCACCTACCTATGAACACAATTCAGTATTTTGGTATATTGACAGAACTGTACCATCATCATCATAATCTATTTTTAGAACATTTTTATTACTCCAAAAAGAAACCTAATAGCAGTCCCCTCTCATTTCCCATAATCTCACCGCCCGAGCCAAGGCACCACAAATCCACTCTCTGTGTCTACATATTTCCCTTTCTTTTTGACCTTTCATATAAATGGCATCCTACACTTGGCCTTTTGTGTTTGCCTCCTTTCACTTTGTGTAACATTCACAAGATTTATCCACGTGGTAGCCTGTATCAGTACTTCATATCAATGGCTATATAATATGCCAGGTGTGGATATTCCACAGTTGTTTATTTGTTCCTCAGTTGACGGACATATGTCTGGTGTCTACTGTAATAATGATGAATAATGCTGCTTTGACAGCTCTAAATTGTAGTCATTGCTTTTATCTTCATACTCTGAGAGTTTTCTCCAGTCTTTACAGAAAATCTGTAAAGTGTTCTCCATGTGGGGACTTTCAAGGGAAGAGTCTACTGACAAAAAACTAAAGAGGTAACCCATCAGCAATAGAAAGAGAGAGAGAAGAAAAGAGAGAGAGAGAGAAAGGGAGAAAAAGAAAACTTGAAGAAGTTTCTATTGCTGCTTTCAACTGTGTAACCATGTCTATTAAAAGCCACTTGTAAATAGCTAACTTCAGCTCTGGCATGCCATAGATTAGGCATATTTGTTTTCCAGGGAAGATTATAAATAGAGGGGGGAGGGGGGAGTGAAACAGAATGTATTTTGCAAATGAGCCCAGATGGAAAACCAACAGATGGCCATGCACTGTATTTTGTGTGTTCAGACCTACATTTAAATTAAAAATTTTCATAATTATGATTAACGTCTGTAGCAATACTAGTTTTTCCTGTGGTGGCATCATATATCATGTATCGGAGGTATTGAATAGAACATTTTCATGAAAAGGTTTCAGATTGTATACAAATTTTGGTACTTGCCTGCCCTACACTTAAGAAGGAAACAAAACAAAACCTCACTCAGCAACGATGGAGAGTGCTGAGAAAACTTCAGTACAAGTGGACTTTCTATAATAAGCCCGTCTGCCGCCATCTGGCTTTTCCTCCCATGTTAAATCTCAAAGCCAGTCATTCCATGCAGAGGGGGAAATAATGGGCCCTTATTTGCATGGATATGTTTTTAGATTCTGTTGTGAAGAGTTTTCTCTCGGATCACACACATGCCTTGATTTCCATCAATACAATCAATATACTTATTTTCTACGGGGAAGTGTCTCATCTTGCACATTAGCCTTGGTCTTTGCTTCTCTCCTTTCCCATTTCCTTTGATGATTCTGTGTCTTATTATTTCTCCAGTCTTCCTAGAGGTGGGCAGTGTTGAAATGCCTGCTCATGGTGGATCACGACTTTGGAATATGCACAGTGAGAGTATAAAACCCATCTCCCTCTTTCCAGGGCCTTAAGACAGTGGGGTAGATGGTGCAGTGAAGCTGCACCAACTCAGACTCTAGGTGCATAAAATGGAGGAGCGACCCCTCTTCAGAACACGTCTCCTCTCCTCTACCCCTATCACTATTGTGGTGCTTACTCTGAGCCGTGCCCAGGCTGCCTACTATTTTAGTGCTATTTTAGTGCTCTTCATGCCTCCTGCTCCTCTGACACATTCTTCTCTTCCATTTGGATTTTATTCCATCACCATCATGTCCATTTTTGACTTGCCACTCTTGCTCAGCATTGGCCTTTTGCCTTGAGCAAGTCTTCCTCTTAGAGCATGATTTTTCTGTCTGGATACAAGAGATTTCTGACATAATTCTGAAACTTGGCTCCAACACAAATCTTCCCTCCTGGTGCTCAGCAGGCTGCTCCTCTTTGGCCTTCCTGTGACTAGGCTTCCTCTCTCTTGGAATGAGCCCAGAGTAGAGCTCTATCCGAGTGGCACCATTCCCCATGCAGGGTTGGCATTTGGGGGCTATTTGACTTTGTTGGCATCCTAAACCTGTGCGCTCTGGTCAAGGCGATAGACAACTAGCAAACATTGAATGTGTGTAATGGTGAGGCCCAAGGCCTGCTGTCAGGGAAGTATATGATATTCATGTCTGTATGGTCCATCAAGTCTGGGGAATAGAGCTGAAGAAACTTTCTTTTAGATATTTCCAGATTTTCTGGAAGTTCAATTGTGGGAAGGTATGGCAGATACAAGCAAGCTCTGGTGATCCAGCCTTTTTGATCTTGCTTTCTGGTTTAGTATTCAAAATTTCACCCTCTGTATAGAAAAACATTAGAGAGCAGAAGACTAAAGGTGAATAGGCAAGTGTAGACAAAATGAGCAACTGCTTTATGATATTGAACTTACAGTTTAGGAAAAATTGAGTTGAGGTTTTTACAAAAGACTCCTTTTTTTCAGGCTTTCAGATATATGATGAATTCAGCAACCCATTTTATAAGTTGAGCTAGCAGCCATGTACTGTAAATACTTCAACATAGCATAGATGCCCATACACTGGAGTATGAACATATTTACTGCCAAAAACAAAGTCTTGGAAGAGCTTCTGAGCACATCGAAACACCACTAATTATTTGTGTAATGTTTGGCAAACAGTCAAAACCAGAATTTTTTTCTGGTAAACATATTTTTACACATTTGTCCTCCCTACAAAAATAACCATTTGAGATGCATATAATTTTCACTCGCACATGTTTGCATTGCTGAGGCATAAACCATTCCTCCCTTAAAAGGTTCATTTTGAAGTTATTAGCTAATTCATAAGCCCAGCAAACCTGGAGATCTGCAAGCATATGCTTTGCATTGAAACACCAGCTTGGTAATCAAACGAGGAGCAATCTAATATGAGCTTTCAAGGCAAGTGAATTTGACTGTAAATCATGGTTCTGCACATAGGTTTGTATTTTCTATTCTTAATTACATCTGTGCAAATTTCCATTTGTTTATGGTTGCCTAATACATTGAGTGGGCTATTTGCATTCTCAGAGGCATATTTTCTATGGTGTGCACTTCTCTGAGTAAAAACTGGTTTAGCCATTAATTCGAATATTAAGTGCAAAAGAGACATAGACATGAATGCTCTTCAATCCAGCAAATACTTATGGAGCACCTGTGCAAAGTGCTCATAGGGATACACAGGATCTAAACTCATTGACACTCAATTTCTTCATCTATAAAATGGGAGTAATGAAAAAAAGAAAAGGAAAATTCATTTAAAGTGCTATGGAACTCCCATTTTTACCCCGTATACAGATTACCCACTTGAATCAATCTGTGAAATATGGTATGTTAAGAACTATGTAATGTTATGAACAACCAACAATAAAATAATTTAAAAAAAAAATAAAGTGCTATGGAAATATGAGCAAGCAGAAACAGTAGTGGTAGAAAATTGCAATCTAGTATTCTTTTATTTTTTTCCAATGAGTATCATTTAATTTCAAATATTTTTCTATAAAAGATTTTGCTAATGTGACAGGAACATTAACAAAAGGCAGTTGCTTTTACAATCAAGTTATCTTCCTCCCCCTTTTTGTGAATCCTATACAGGTTGAGTATCCCTTACCCAAAATGCTTGGGGCCTGAAGTTTTGGATTTCATGTTTTTTCAGATGTTAGATTATTTGCATATAATGAGGCATCTTTGGGATGGGACCCAAGTCTAAACAGGAAACTCATTTATATTTCATATACAGCTTATACACATAGCCTGAAGGCAATTTTATACAATATTTTTAGTGTTCCTCTATTTTCACGTGACCTGTCACACAAGGTCAGGTGTAGAATTTTCCATTTGACATCATGTCAGCTCTCAAAAATTTCAGGTTCTGGAGCATTCTGAATTTTGGGTATCAGTTTTCTGTATTATTTAAGAAAAGAATTATGCCAATGCCATTCAAAGTGCATGTGGTTTGCAGTAGACAAGCAGTGTGTCCTTGGGGCATGCCTTTTACTTGGGAGAGGTTCTCTGTCCTGGGATAGAAAGAAAAGACAGGTCAGCCAGCCCCAGGTAAGTTTAAAAGGATGAATAAAAGGAGATTTCCAGATTGCTTGTAGGTGACTCGATGGATTTCCTTGGATGTACAAGAAAGAAATACCAGAAGGTGATTCTTCTGAAATTAAAAATGATATGTCTGTCTGTATTCCTCACCTCTAGAACTGTATGTGTCTATAAAATGGAAATCTATTTGTCCTGCTCTGCACAGTCTTTATGAAGATCCAAAATCACAGTGTCTAGGAAAGCTCTTTGTAGATACCAAACAGCTAGGACTTTATTATTTTTCTCTTAATCTGAATTTAGAGTGTGAGAAACTGTGTGTTGCTCAGCCCCCATCGATCTTTCTTCAAAGGAATAGGGATTAATGAGTCAACCAAGAGGCACCTTGGACTCCACCTGGCTGACACTTACATTCAGGTTTTCCATGATGTGATGTCCACACAACCATCTGAGCAGCAAGGGCTATGCACAGTGGCAAGCCTGAAGTTGGATCTAGCTTGTCAAAAAGAGAGTGAGAAAGCAAAAGGAAGTCTTCTGTGTTTCCTAAGAAACATCACCTTTTCTCTTCAAGCCTTCAGTTTCTCATCTGTGATGTGAATGGGCCAGTTGGATACTCTCTGAGGTTTTCTCTGGTGTTGATCCCTACGTCAGAGAACACAGGAGCCCTCTCATGCTCACACATCAGGATCTGAGTGATGACCCAAGTGAAATCATGTACTAAGAAGAGCCAGCATCATAGCAATCCCCTAACACAAGGAAAGGTATTCTTTTCAGCCTGCCCTGGGTGGTCCCATCAGGTGGCCACCAAAGCCCATAGAGGCTTATTCTGAAAAGCCAGACCTTCTGTTGGCCCCGTTGATTGGCTGAGAACTTACTGTTCATTATTCCTCCTTCTATATCTCTAGTTCCCTTCATGTGCACTGAAAAGGTGTAATTTCTCCAGGTAACTCAGCCAGTTTGGTGACCAAGGATTATATTTGAAATAGCATTTCAAGAGTGTTTCAGATTAGAAGTGACTACAATTTATGGCCTCTGAAGCCACAGGCAGTTGACCCTATGTACATTTCAGAATCTCACTTGAAAAGAGGCAATGAAGGCTTCTTATGCTCTTCCTTTTTCACGTACCTTCTCTCATCTCTCCCTGTCCTTCACTCTTTTACTCACCAGTTCATGAACTTTTGAAGTAATTGCTTCACTAATGTTCTTCCTAAAGAGCATTTGCTGTTCAAACATCAGCTTACCAGTTGCTGATTGGTTGGACAGTTGTGTCATTTGGGGAAAATATCCCTCAAAATTGCATTCTCATGCCAGGGTATAAAGTCATAGTTAAAAATGTACCTTCCGAACCAGGCTGAGAAGGAAAATACAGGCAAAACAAAAAAAAAGAACAACAAACAAAACCACCACCACCAACAACAAAAAGCACTAATAAATTTAAGAACCAAGACATTAAGTTTGCCCAAGGTTCCAGTAATGACAGGGCTGGAATTCAAACCCCCCACCCTTTCTGATGCCAAAGCCTGCATTTTTCCAGGGCCCTCAAGCCACTGGGAAGAAAATCATCCAAAAACAATGGGCAGCCACCTACTAAAAGCTTCCTTTTTTCCTACTGGGCCCCCCAAAGACACCACATCGTGATGGATTTCAGCCTTAGTGATGCTCTCTGACCCCATCAATCCAGCACTACCTGAGTCTCAGATCTTAACCTGATGGCCTCAGCATCTTTGTGTCTGAGTTCTACAGTGATGCCATTATGTGGTCCTGATACAACGCATTTCAAAATGCATTCTGTTTCTTAAGAAATCGTGATAAATGGGCTTCATGACATTATGGTGAGTTTGGTGCATTTACTGTTTGGGAGTTGTAGCATTGGATGAGCATGACTGAGGGGCTTGCCTCTCTCTTGTCTGAAGGACTGACTTCTTGGGTGGCTTTGACAATGGGAACAAAAGCCTTCATAAAGCCCAGGAAGAATTTCCATAGCACTGAACAGGAGAGCTGGGCATGCTCAGCAGTAGTCCTATGTGTGATCAGGGCTGTAGGATGTATAGAGAAACTTCTTAAGAACTGAATGACTGACTGTCCAAAGCTGGCATTCACTGAAAAAGCTCTGGGTGGAAGGACTTTAGTTGATTTCAAGTGTGTTTGGGATTGTCCTGCTCAATTTACTTTTCCAGAGGCTGCTTTTTTTTAATTTTTATGTTTTATTTTGAGATAAGCTCTTGAGTAGGGTCTTGCTAAGTTGCTGAGGCTGGCTTTGAATTTGCGATCCTCCTATCTCAGCCTCCCAGGATGCTGGGGTTACAGGCATGCATCACTTTGCCCAGCAGGGGCTGCTTTTCATAATGGAGTAAATTATAGCAACTAACTTAAAGTGTGTAATAAATGCCTCATCTTTCATATTCTATGAACTAAAAATCTGTTGGAGCTCTCATATGATCGACTTGTAAAAAACTTAACTTCAATTAGGGAGATTTCAATATTTAGAGGCTTATGCATGGAAAAGTTTTTCAGAAGTATGACGTCTTCATTTGTTATATACTGTTTGCATGGCTATGGTCCAAACAATACAGACCAGATCTAGGTGGCTTCTCAGGATGACATCAATGTGTGGCTCCCTGCTCATGCTTGCTCATAGGCCCCTTGGGTAAATGTCCCACCTACCTTCATTCACCACTGTTCATTGCTCCTGAGGACTCACTCCCTTCATGTAATCTTGCCAAGCAGCAGGGTTAACGTGGTTCATTTGGGGTCTCTGTTGGAAAGGACCACAGGGTATACAAACATTTGGTCAGATTATTCTGGGTGTATCTGTGATGAGATTAATATTGAATTCGTAGACTGAAGAAAGCAGATTGCCCTCCCTAGAATATAGCCTCATCAAATGAGTTAAAGGTCTGAATAAAACAGAAAGCTAGGACCCTTCTCTCCAGCATAGAAAGAAAAATTGTCCTGCCTGTCGGACTTGAGCTGTACTTCTTTCCCCCACCTGATTTCAGACACAACCTCAAACACCAGCTCTTTTTTAGTCTCAAGTTTGTTGGATTTCAGACTGAAACTATCTGATTCTCAGGCCTCTGAACTCAGACTAAGACATATATCATGGCTATGAGAATAACGATAGCCATTGGCCCATTCAGACTGAGGAAGTGGTTGAGCCCTCATGAAGACAAATATAAACATGAAGCACACAAACTGGTCTTTAACAGCCTGGAGATATAAATAAATAAATAATGTAACTGTTACATTTACACTCCAAGTTCCAGTGTTATTCCCATCTGCTTGTTCAAATTGGATCTCCTTTCAAAGCCTTCCTTTCTCCCAGGTATTTCTGAGAATCCATAAAAGAGTAAGTCACACATGGTTACATACACCTCTTGAGCCTGACCTAGCATCCTCTGGACCACAGATTACTCTAGTCATTGCTATAAGAACCACCTGTAGTAGTATCACCATATGGACATCCCTGTAGATGTAACAGGAAATTCTTTTCTGTCCTGGCTCCTCTGAGTCCAAATAGAATTCCCAAGGGAAGGCACTCCCACATACATTCAACCTGGTCCAATGGAGGATGAGGATCATGGATGAATGTTTCCATCCCTCATGATCCCTCAGATGCAAACTTCTGAGAAGTCTACGTGGCTTTCAGAGTCCCAGTCGGATTGAGCTTCACTTGTCCAACTGGTAATCAGTCAATGATTTTGTACTCACCTTTGCTCCTCCCCTAGTTGATCTTTTCAGTTCAGATCTCTGTTCCCCAGGATGATTTTGAAGAAATAAACTATCCATATACAAGCCACGGACTTCAGCTTTACTTTCTGGGGAGCCCAAGCACAGACGCATCTGTTAAAGACGCTGCCTCTTTGTTACAAGTACAGAGTAGCATCTGCCATATTCTTTCTGTTTGACTCTGCTCTAACTAGTCAAGTGTGCCACCCAGGAACCTCCTGAGGGAACCGCATTGTTGCCCCTGGTAAGGGAACCTCACAGGATGGCAGTGTGTTGAGGGTGCTTCCTGAAAATGCTTCAAACCCACAGAATGCCAGGCCCCCAAATCTGAGATACACTTTGTCATTTGGGTCCTGAAGTAGGACAACTTGACCAAGAACATTAAAAAATTTCTGATGAAATAACTTCCATGTCTTTTTGCAAAACTTCCCTGTAAACATGGAAAACAATGAAGACTGAAAGGGCAGGCAGATAAATGCCACCTGTCACACCTTTCCTCTGTTCTCTCTGCCACCATCCTTTCTGTCACCAGCTCCTCAAGTACTTCACCACAGCTACCACTGTGCACCACATCACACTTGCTTTAGTCAGCTTTTTGACTGCTGGGCCAAAAGCCTGATAAGAACAATTACAAGAGGAAAAGTGTATTTGGTGCTCATGGTTTCATAGGTCTCAGTCCATAGATGGCTAATTCAGGAGCTCTGGACCTGAGGCAGAACATCATGGTGGAAGAGTGTGGTAGAGGAAAGTGGCTTGGGACATGGTACCAGGAAGCAGAGAGAGAGAGTCTTCTTCTCTCACCAGTGACATAGGCCTCAAAGACACCCCCAATGACCCCCCTCCTCCAGCCACACACTGCCTGCCTGTAGTTACCACCCAGTTAATCCTTATCAGGGTATTAATGCACTGATTATGTAAAGGCCTTCATGACCCAATCATTTCACCTCTAAACCTTCTCGAATTGTCTCACATGAGCTTTTGGGGGACCTCTCATATCTAACCCATAATAATACTCCATATGCTTTCATCCTACAATCAGAAACAAGACAAGGATGTCTTTACATCCGTGGTCTTCTTATCAAAGTCTTATAACCCCAGTCTAGTCATAAGGAAAACTTCACACAAATTCTAGCAGAGGGACATCTTACAAATACATGCATTCCTCACAATCACTAAGGTCATAAAAAACAAGAAAAGTCTAGAAATTGTCACAACCCAAAGAAGCACAAGGAGCCATGCACAGGAAATAGGGTGTAGTAATCTAGATGGCATTCTGGAATAAAAAAAAAAAAGTCCTAGGTAAAAAAAAAAAATGAAACCTGAATAGATGATGAAATTTATTAAGAATGTTCAAGTTTGGTTCATTCATTGTAGCAAATATATCATACTCATATAAAATGCTAATAGTTGTGACTGAGGAAAGGGGTATAGAACTCTGTTCTCTCTTTTCATACTTTCTATAAATCTATCACTACTCTAAAAAATATTAATAAAATTTAAGCAGATAAAACTTATCTCAATTAACCCCAAAATATGTCAGAAAATACTTTGTCTCCTACATCTTCAAAATAATTTGTTTATACACCTTTTTTTTCAGTATCTAGCTCTACAGCAGTCTTTCCTTTCTTATTTATTTAATTCATTGCAATAATACATTATATAGATAATTACCATAATATACTCCCAATGCTAATTATAAACATTTTAAAATTCATTTCAATAGACCATCATCAATATATCTGTGTTTCTTCCTATTAAAAATAAAAATTCTTTACTTGGTAAAGGAGGAAACTAAATATTTCATGTAAATATCAAATCTGAATCATAACAATATAAGTGCTTATATTTTTAAAATATTTCTTTAAAAATTGGACTAAAATTGATTTAGAAGCCATTAGTTAGAACCTGAGGACTGTTCCTTTTTTTCAGTGTGGTCCTTTCCAAGTGACACAATGTAAAAACAAGGGTTGTCACTTGCCGGAGGGCAAGTTTTTCTAAATACTACTCCCTGCAATTAAAATTATAACCACACTGGTTGCTTTAGCTAATAAAAAAAAAACACACCATTGAACACCAACTTTGTAAAAGGTACACATTTCTAGCAATGCTGTGATTTCAATTCATTCTTCCTTTCTATGCCAAGTTCTTACTTGTTCTTTATGTTAAGATCATGTGAGAATCTAGATCTCAGAGGAGGGAACAAGTCTGCAGGCAGAAGAAGGAAACTTCTTCCTAAAGGTGACAATAATAGCAATGGAGTAGAAGACTTCTTCCACTACAAGCTACTAGAAAAGAGAAGACAGAGAACAAGAAGACGCCATGAGAATGTGGCTTAACAAAACTCTCAAAATTTGATGGCACATGACGAAAGGATTTACCCTCTGCTCAGGTTGACTGGGGCTGACACATGGGTTTTGTACTGGGACTTAGGCTAAAAGGGCAGAAGCTACCTGGTGGAACCGCTTTTGAAGCCAATGACAGACTTATACAAGCCCAACTCTGCAGATAACATTTAAGCATCTATTTAGCTTGAGTACATTAACATCACAATGACCACAGTTTGAGGCTGTTAGGAAAACGCTACTGTGAACATCCATGTACAGATGATGGTATGGACATGTAGTTTTATTTCTCTTTGGTAAAATAGGTATGCTATTGCTATAAGAAAATTCTCATCATTTTTCTAAAGTGGCTCAATATTTGGCATTCCCACCAGAAATGAGAGTTCTGATTGTTCTTAACGCTTGCCAACATGTAGCTTGTCATTAAAAGTTTAGCCTTAATAGCGGGTGCGTAAAGCTACCTTATTGTGGTTTTTATTTGCATTTCCTTAATGATTAATATTAAATTAAGATCATATCATGTATTTCTTTGCCATTTGAATATCTTCTTCAGCAAAATTTCTGTTACAAATATGTTGCCTGTTTTCTAAAACCTATTGCTTCTCTTGTTGTCCTTGAATGGTAGGTGTTCATAAAGTCTGGATAAATATCAGCTATATATTTTACATATATTTCCTCCAATACTGAAGAATTCCTTTTAATTTTATTAATAGTATTTCTCAAATAACAAAACTCAAAATATTTTGATGAATTTCAATTTATAAAAATTAAAAAAAAACTTTTGTGAATTTTATGCTCCATTTAAGAATTATTTGTTCAATCCAGGGTCTCAAAGATTTTCTTCCGTGTTTTCATCTTTTTAAAAAAACACTTTTATCTCTTATTATTTAGATCTATTTTTTAATTTTTTTATTTCTTACATACATGACAATAGTGTAATGCATTACAATCATAATTATCCATTCACAACACAATTTTTGTAACTCTGTATATAAAGTATGTTCACACCGAATTATGCCATTATACATGAGCTCTCTTAATTTTTTTTGCATTACAATTCTTAATACACCTTT
The DNA here is from genome assembly GCF_964194105.1 of Spermophilus citellus. NCBI lineage: Eukaryota > Metazoa > Chordata > Mammalia > Rodentia > Sciuridae > Spermophilus > Spermophilus citellus. Next base: position 69,111,079 of record NC_138183.1, on the reverse strand, counting down.
ATACCAAAGTTTATCATATCTATGTTTGTATATAAAGTATGTTGACACCAAATTCACATCTTCATACATGTATTTTGTATAATGATGAGGGAATTTTGAGCTAAAATTTCTTATATGTTGTAAGGTAAGTTTTGAGGCTCATTTTTATAAAACTAGTTCCAGTGTCATTGGTTGACAAAGACTGTCCTCTCCCCTTGGTGTCTTTCCCCTGGTATCTTTTTTCTGGACTCTATTTGGGTGCACTGTTGTCTGTGTCTATCCTTAAGCCAATAGAGATCACTGCCTTGATAATCACTGCCTTCATGTAGCTTTATAAAAAATATTGGAATCAGATAGTGTTAGTTTTCCAATATGGTTCTTTTTCTAATTTGCTTTGTCAGTTCCAGATCTTTTACATTTTTATAAATTTTAGAACGTCTTTGTCAACCACTCCAACAAATTCCTGCTAAAATTTTGATTGGGAATGATATGACTATATAGATCATTGGTGGAGAATTAAAATCTTAATGATACTAGCTTCCCAACTGGTGAATATGGTTGTTATGGTTTAGATATTGTGTTCCCCAAAAGCTCATATGTGAGACAATGCAAGAAGGTTTGCAGAAGAAATGTCTGTTATAGCATTAACCTAATTAGTGAATTAATCCCTGATGGGATTAACTGAAGGGTAACTGGAGGCAGGTGGGGTATAGCTGGAGGAACTAGTTCATTGGGGGTGTGGCTATGGGGTATATATTTGTACCTAGAGGATGGAGTCTCTCTCTGCTTCCTGAGCATTACCTGAGCTGTTTCCCTCCACCACTCTTCCCCCAGGATGTTCTGTCTCACCGGGAGCTTCAAGCCCAGAGGAATGGAGCTGGCCTTCTGTGGACTAAGACCTCTGAAATCGTAAGCCCCCAAAAACCTTTTCCTCCTCTAAAATTGTTCTGGTCAGATCTTTTAGTCACACCAGCAAAAAAAGGTGACCAAAACAACACTGTATCTATTTATTTAGGTCTTTTTCAAATTCTATCTACAACAGCGTATACTTTTACATGTGCAGATCTTTTACATTTTGTTAATTCCTATCTATTTTAACTATTTCATGTTTTTAATACTATTATAACTATATTTTATTAATTTCCACTTCCAGTTGTGCATTTGGTATATACATATAAACAATTGAATTTTCTATATGGAAATGTATTTGTTATAAAACTAACTTATTAGTTTTAGTAGTTTGGTGTAGAATCCTTTATATTTTCTGTATAATCATGTTAGTTGGTATTGACAGTTTTACTTGTTCTTTTCTAAATTGTAGGCCTTTTCTTTTTTTCTTGCCATATTGAAGTAGCTAGATGCTCCAAAACAATGTTAAGAGGTAGTGAGAGACACTGTCCTTACCTTGTTCCCATTTTGGGAAGATAGCATTTTAGTTCTTCACCAGAAGTGTAATTTTTAACTGTAAGTTTTCATAGTGTCCCTTTATTAATCAATAAAATTACCTCATATTCCTAGTTTTTATTATGAATGGGTGTTGAATTCTAGAAAATGTGTTTCCTGCATCTGTTGAGATGATCAAATGTTCTTTTTTATTAGTTTATTAATATGATGGGTTACATTGAATTTTATTGTCACATCAAAAGTGTATAATCCTTTTTACATATCCCTTGATTTAATCTGCTAATTTTGTAGTAAGCCTTTTGCATCTGTGTTCATAAGGGACACTAATATTGAGGATAGTTTTCCTGTATTTTTTTAACTGATTCTGAATCAAGGTAATTCTGGTAGCATAAAATGAGTTGGAAGATTTTATATTTTGGAATAATTTGAAAAAAAATGATAACATTTAGTTATTTAATTTTGGTATAATTTACCGCTGAAATCATCTGTAGATGGAGTTTTAAAAATTTGTTCATTTTAGATATACATGAGAGTGAATTTTGACATGTTGTACATTTTAATTAGGATCCCATTATTGTGGTTGAACATGATGTGGAGTTTCACTGGTCATGTATTCATATATGAACATAGAAAAGTTATGTTTGATTCATAATACTGTCTTTCTATGCCCATCCCTCCTTCCTTCCCTTCATTCACCTTTGTCTAATTCATTGAATTTCTACTCTTTCTTCTCCTCTCCTGCCTTATTATATATTAGCATCTGCATATCAGAGAGAACATTCAGCCTTTGGTTTTTTGGGATTGACTTATTTCACTTAACATGATAGTCTCCAGTTCCATCCATTTACTGGCACATGCCATGATTTCATTTTTCTTTGTGGCTGAGTAATACCCCATTTGTTCAGAGACACCTAATTTGGTTCCATAGCTTAGCTATTGTGAAATGACCTGCTTTAAACATTGATGTGGCTGTGTCACTGTAGTATGCTGATTTTAAGTCCTTTGGGTATATAACCAGAAGTGGGAAAATTGAGTCAAATGGTAGTTCCATTCCAAGTTTTCTGAAGAATTTCCATACTGCTTTCCATAGTGGTTACACCAATATGCAGTTCCACCAGCATTGTATTAGTGAATCTTTTCCCCCACATCATCACCAACATTTATTTAGTGTTACTTGTATTCTTGATAATTGCCATTCCGACTAGAGTGAGATGAAATCTCAGTGTAGTTTTAATTTGCATTTTTCTAATTTCTAGAGCTATCGAATCTCTTTTCATATATTTGTTGATCATTTGTATCTCTTCTTCTGTGAAGTGTCAGTTCAGTTCCTTTGCCCATTTATTGATTGGGTTATTTGGTTTTTTAGTGTTAAGGTTTTTGAGTTCTTTATATATCCTAGAGATTAATGCTGTATCTGAGGTGCAAGTGGCAAAGATTTATATTCTTGATTGTTTCATTTGCTGTGAAGAAGCTTTTCAGTTTGGTACCATCCCATTTATTGATTCTTGATTTTACTTCTTGCACTTTAGAAATCTTGTTGTGGAAATCAATTCCTAAGATGACATGATGGAGAGTAGGGCCTACATTTTCTTCTAGAAGGCACAGGGTCTCTGGTCTAATCCCTAGGTCCTTGATCTGCATGGAGTTGAGTTTTGTGCAAGATGAGAGATAGAGGTTCAATTTCATTCTGCTACCTATGGATTTCCAGTTTTCCCAGCACCATTTGTTGAAGAGGCTATCTTTTCTCCAATGTATGTTAATAGTGCTCTTGTCTAGAATGAGACAACTGTATTCATGTAGGTTAGTCTCTGTGTCCTCTATTCTGTTACATTGGTCTTTGTGTCTGTTTTCGTGCCAATACCATGCCATTTTGTTACTATTGCTTTGTAGTATAATTTCAGTTCTAGTATTGTGATGCCACCTGCTTCACATTTCTTGCTAAGGATTGCTTTTGCTATTCTGGGCCTCTAATTTTTTCCAAATAAATTTAATGACTGCCTTTTCTATTTCTATGAAGAACATCATTGGAATTTTAATAGGATTTGCATTAAATCTGTATAACACTTTTGGTAGTATGGCCATTTTGACCCTATTAATTCTGCCTATCCAAGAACATGGGAGATCTTTCCATCTTCTAAGGTCTTCTTCAGTTTCTTTCTTTAATGTTCCATGGTTTTCATTGTAGAGATCTTTTACCTTTTTTGTTAGATTGATTTCCAAGTATGTTTTTATACTATTGGGAGTGGGATAGTTTTCCTAGTTTCTCTCTCATTTGATTCACCATTGGTGTATAGGAACATAATTGATTTATGGATGTTAATTTTATATCCTAATTAGGTGAAGTTTTTTGGGGGGAAGGTTTTTACCTAAAACTTTGATTTCTTTACTACATACAGGGATGATCAAGTTACCTTTGTTTTCTGGAGTTTACTTTGGTAGTTCAGTCTTTTGAAAAACTTCTTTCATTTATGTTATTGAACTTATTGCCTAAAATCATCCATAATTTTTTCTTTCTATCATTTTAATATCAATGGGTTTTTAAAATAATGTCCTCTTTCACTTGAATATATTGTATCTCTTTTATTTTTACCAGTATGACTACATATTTTTTATTGATTTTTTAAAAAACATCATTGATATGCAGATAAGCATTCTTTTTCTTACTATTTATATGTGTCAAGTTGCAAATTTCTACTATTATTATGGTGTATTTCATCCCATTTTACAAAATGGACCAATTTAAAAATGGTTTATGTAATATTAAAAGCATTGCTGAAAATTTTAATGTGAATCCTATCATCATGGCAAAAAAAATTAGAGTTTGAGTAATGGAGTGTTTGTGCAAATATGGAATATAAATTTAAATGTACTATAATAATTGAATCCATATTATTACAGTTTATAAGAGTAAACACAATGCTTTTAATCTAAAAATTGATTTTTAATGGGCTGGAGATACATTTTTCTTAGCCTTTATTTCATTGTTATAATTTTTTTGAATTAGCGACATGAAACTATCAGAATTTCTTGTCATTTTTAAGTAGAGCACAATGACCACACTAATAAACCAATTGAGTTTTTCTAGTACAAATGCACATTTATGCCTTTCCAATGAGAGATAATAAAATTTGCTGCTAAAGGAAGAGATGAAATAAAATATACTCAAAATTGCAATAAATATATATATATATATATATATATATATATATATATATATATATATATATATAAAATTCAAATATTAAGGAACCAGTCACAAAGTTAATGGCAAACACTATGTGTGTATAGCAGGAAAGCCAAGTGTATTAGTTATCTATTGTAATGGAATAAATCACCAATAACTTAGTAACTTAAAACAACTCACATTTATTACTACTTAATTTCTATGGATTGGGAATTTAGAGACAGTTTATCTGGGTGGCTCTTACTCGGGGTCTCTAAAAAAATTGCAGTTAAGGTGTCATCTGGGGCTATAGTCGTCTGAAGGCTTGAGTACACCAAGAGTATCTACTCCCTGGGTAGCTCATTCCATGCTGACAGAGAACCTCACTTCTCTGCTTGCTGTGAAAACTCAGCTCCTTGCTACAAACACCTCCCCCAGGAGCTTCTTGAAGATTCTCACAAAATGTCGGCTAAATTCCCCCAGAGTGAGTAATGGGGAGTGTCAGGAGAAGTCATATGCTTTGCATGACCTGGTCTCAAGCTTCACACCACTTCTGCCTCATCCTATTGGTTACAAGTGAACTATTAAATCCAGTTCATACTCAAGAGGAATGGAATTAAGATTGACTCTTTGCAGAGAGGAGTGTCAAAAACCTCCTAGACATATTTCAAACCACCACATAAAGCAAGCATTGTTCAAGTAACCTATGGTATAACATTTGGATCTCATTGTACAGTGTCATAATATATTAAAGAGCCACCAACATCATGGGCACTGTTAACTGACATTTTACTATAAAATTTGATCAAACCACTGGGTATGTGCCTATAATCCCAACATCTCAGAAGGCTGAGGCAGGAGGATCACAAGCTCAAAGCCAGCCTCAGCAACTTAGTGAGGCCTTAAGTAACTTTGCAAGACTCTGTCTCAAAATAAAAAAGGGCTGAGTATATGGATCAGTGGTTAAGCACCTTTGGATTAAATCTCTGGTACCAAAAAATATATATTTTTTACCACATTTGTATGTATGCGTGTGTGCATGTGTGTTTGTGTATACACACACACATATATGTATATACATATAAATATATAAAATATATATAATAAATATATACATGTATTTATATGTATGAAGTGTTAAATGCCTGTGTTTCTCTATTAATTGGAAGTTTGTGTGACAGAGATTTTGTGTGAATGATCACTTCGTGTGCCATGATGTAGATTGTTTTGGAATAAGTATGACTATCACACACATACAGTGTGTGTGCGGAAAGGGAAGGCATCAGCAGACAACAGTCATTTGCCCCTAAATGCCTACTCACAAAGTGCTGTATTCACACAATACAGGTTGTGTCCAACTATATTACTTGTGGTGTTCTTTCCATTTTGAGGGAAAGAGTGATATTTTTAAATACAACCAAATGGTGGTATATTTGAGATTTTTTTTTTTTTGACAAAGAAAATGGCAGCCATGTAAAATGCTGCTTTTTCCATACGTAAGAACACTTGCTGTCAGGGGAAATGTGCTGGTGTCAATTTTTATTAACTGATGAATGAAATTCGAACATTTTTATGAGGTAGATATTCCTGGCCATGATTGCTTCTAGGAGTGGCTTGCTTCAATGACATGAAGCAGAATGGAAGCATAGCAGCAGCAAGTCTTAAAGACCCAGAGGCCTACTGCCAGGGCTGAAATCTAGCTGAACATCTGCAAGGTATGGTGATGTTAGACAAATCCCCTAATCCCTCCATGACCCCATTTCATGATCAGTAAAAAGTGTGAACAGGACCTCCCTCGAAGAATTTTTCCAAGAATCCTATGACATATCTCCATAAAATGCTTGTGCTCCCTGATATTTATCACAAATAAACATTAGGTATTTTAACAATCATTATATCCTGAATTTCAATCTAGCATATTAGATTACTGAGGAAGTCATCTTACGGTGAAAATAGTTCAGTCAGCATGACTTTTACCAACACTACATTACTTCCTTAATCATCTAAGGAAACAATCTGTATATAACCTATTATTAAACAGATTCTAAGCCTATACCCACATACTGCCATAGAATTTGAAAAAATATTTAGTTAAGCCAGATGCAACCAAAGAGTGGATTGACAGTCCTTCACCCCTCTCTCCTGCTCAGGTTCCCAGATTTGGACCTGCTCATCACCTTACAGTATAAAGGAGAGCTGCTATTAGTCATTACTGAGAAATCCATCCCTAAATTCTGACTGTATCAGAGTCTAATGCTCATAACCATCTGTGGCAAACCACCTACTGTGAGCTAGAGTTCCCTGCACAGTAAAGGAGAACACAGAAGGATGAGAAAACTGACCTGGGACATTTATAGGATATGTATATTTTGATAAAAATATTTTAACATTTTCCCTCTTCCATGTATCCAATAATTATTATTTTGATTTTCTTAAAATGTTAGTTTTTTTAATTAAATTAGGATGAACCTGTTTGACTTCTTCTAAAATTTTGGTGCCTGTTTTGTGGAACACTTCATGGACACTGGCCCCCCCCAAAAATGAAATTTTGATTATTTCTGCTGTACAAGAAAAGACACTAGAACTACAGTGTATGCACGAGAGCCATGGGGCAAGACAGGTAACACCAGCCATGGGAATTTGGGGGACGGAAGGACTACTTCAGGGGGAGGAGGTCACCACAACTCCAAAGTGGGGTTGAGGTATGAATAGGATGAATAGAAGAGGGGAATGAAATATATATATATATATATATATATATATATATATATATATATATATATAGAGAGAGAGAGAGAGAGAGAGAGAGAGAGAGAGAAGGACAACTTTGTAAGCAGTTTATCGTGACATGACAGGAGGAAGATTTAGGGTTTGTCCAATGGACAGTGACTAGATTAATTTGACTATAACAAAAGGGCGAGAGGTAGAGTCCTTGATTAGAGCCACCATGTGAGGCCCAGCCAGCACTTGGCACCAAAGCTCATGCTAAAGCACCATGTACAAATTATGTTTGGAAAGAATATGAAAAAGTCAGAGTGTCAGAAGAAAGTAATTATAAAATGAATGAAGAGGGACCCACTTATTTCTTTGCTTCTTCATGACATCAGTTTGATGCTCTGTATCACTAAGATACACATTTCTGCCCTCCTGAAAAACAATCCATGAAGGATGTCTTTCCCTGTCAAAAAGAGAAACCTTTCTTTGTATAATAAAAGTGGTGTGAGGAAATCATTAGTTAAATTGTCATGGTGGTGGTTTTGCTAGGAAACGGCAGATTTACAGGCCTTCACTCAGTGTATTTATGACTGTGATGGGGAAGACAACCAAAGTGCTTATATATCTCTGTGACTTTGAGTAAAATTCAAAAGTCATTTCAGTGGTTGGAGTTAACAGAACACAATGCTATTCAAGAAATGTAAACAGAGGCCTTACTCAGGCATCTCTATTAAAATCTGTGTCCATTAATTAATTTTATGAATAGAGAAAATACCTCTTCCTATATGAACAGAAATTCCTCACATAATTCCTCTCTTCTCTTGTCTTTTAATGCCCAACTACCTTTTTCTTTTTCTATAAAAAATAATCCTTGACCTTACTATTAAATGTTGCTCCAAAGAAATTCATTCATTCGGTGTTCACAGGTTAATGCCCATTAAAGTAGTGATTCACAGCAAGATTTAGGACAGTGTTATAAATGCTTATACTTTTCCTCCTTCCCATGGTTTCAGGAGAAAAAGGAAATCCTTGATAGAAAAGTAGAATCCGATAGAAATCACTGTTCCCCCAAGTTGTGTTCCATGATAGATAGAGGATATGGGTGCCAGAGGACACACATGGAATATGTCAGTAGCAGTTTGTGGAAGAAAGATGTTGAATCAGAGCAACATGGACAAGAGAGATCATTTTTCACATTGGTTTCTTAGTAATACCCTAAAATTTTCAGGGTGCTGGGTAAGAAGAAAGGTCAGGAGATTTTAATGAGAGGTGCTGTGACTTTGATTAACCATGGCTTACTGTAGTGCCTTATTGGCCTCCTGTCTCTCCCAGCGCCCATGCAAACTGGAATGATGGATTTCCTATTCAGATAAGCCCAACTGGTAGCAGGAATAGGGAACCACCATCAGACAATGCATTTCAACAATTTTCTCAAATACTAAAAACAAATGCAAAAATGCCCCAACTGAAGGTATTAGAGAAAGCTTCAACCCAGGAGTTTTGCAAAGGGATACAACACAGGATGAACTTTTTCTTCTCAGAAGAATCTCCATGACAGTGCAGACCTGGCAGGAGCAGCTACAGAAGGAGAAGAGTAAGGAAGAACAGGGTGGAAAACAATGGGCTGATCTGAACCCAAAACATTGCACAGTCATGGCCCCAGCCAACCATGAGGTTACCCCAAACAAAACAACTCAACGCCCTCAGAACTTTCCCTCTGAAAGTATCCTAGAGACCATAAGCCATCCAGTGATGAACTAGGAAAGGTAACATAGTTGCTGGAATTCAAAATAAAGACTTAATTTGGTTTCTGGAGACCTCCATTGAAGATCCGTGGCTAGCTCCCTGCTCTTCACACCAGGGATAATTCCATGAGCCTGCAAACCCCACTTGCACCTCTGTAGAGTCTGCTGTCTGCATTCCTCCATTCATAATATAAATTGACAACCAAGGACTCCCAAACATTTCATCAAAACTTCTTCATGAATGAAAAGACCAAATTAAACAAATATGAAATCGGACTGAGAAGAAACAGGCAATAAAGGAACAAAAAAATAACTTGGAACAAATACTCTATTTTCCTGAGAGATTTGAGAAAATATTGCATCCATAAGCCAAGAACTCAGGCTATGAAAAAAATGGAAAAGAGAACAAGACATAGTTCTTGGAAATTTAAAAGAAATACAATTACCAAAACAACAACAACAACAACAACACAAATAGAATCAAAGAAAAGGTTGGAGATAAAGGCAAGATTCTCTCCCAGAACAAACTGTAAAGAGAATTAAAGATGATATTATAGGAAGAAAGGGAACTAAGAAAATGAAAAGGAGGACATTTATAGACCTAGTAAGATAAAATTTTTTAGACTGGAAGTAAAACCCATGAGTTTCCAACACATAAAATGTCTACAGTAGAAAAAATAATGGAATTGAAACTGTAAGATTTTCTCTTGGAAAAAAGCTTTTGACTAGGCAGGGTTGGGGGGATGGTAGACAGGTGTTCTTCATTTTGTTTGTTTGTTTGTTTTAAGCTATTTATGCTACTTCATTTTTTTTAAATCGGATATATGTTTTTTTGTTTTGTTTTGTTTTTAAAGAGAGAGTGAGAGAGGGGGAGAGAGAGAGAGAGAGAGAGAGAGAGAGAGAGAGAGAGAGAGAGAGAGAGAATTTTTAATATTTATTTTTTAGTTCTCGGCGCACACAACATCTTTGTTGGTATGTGGTGCTGAGGATCGAACCCGGGCCGCACGCACGCCAGGCGAGCGCGCCACCGCTTAAGCCACATCCCCAGCCCAGGGATATATGTTTTAACTTGATTTTTAATAATAATTTAAGTAAGAGCCATGGACAATACACCTGCCAAGACAAATACCTGATTAAAATTGCAAAGTGGGTGAAGAACAACTTCAGAACCTTCAGCCCCTTATTCTTAAACCCTTTCCCCAAACTTGTTGATTGGTGCAGTCAGGTACCAACAGTCTCCCCATCTGTCATTTGATATTAAAGCCTTTTCAATCCTCCCACTGAATTATTTTTTATTACTTTAAGGCAATAGAAGAGGAAAGAGAAATGGCATTTATTAAGTATATAGTATGCTTACATATTGGTATAGCTTAGGTCTTAAAGGTCCCCCAATGGTCTATGTGCTAAAGTTTATGGCACCATGGGGAGGTGGTAGAAACTTTAATAGGTGGGGTCTAGGGGGAGGTTTAAGGTCACCAGGGCATGTCCTTGAAGGGGATTCTGGGACCCCAGTCTCTACCTCTTTCATATTCCCTCAATGAGGTGAGTAGCTTCACCACACATGCTGCCAGGATGTGCTCGCTGCCTCACCACAGGATCAAAAGCAATAGGGACAACTGTCCAAGGACTGAAACCTCCAAAATTGTGATCCAACATGAATCTTTCCTCTTGACAAGTCAATTAAGTCAGGTATTTGTTGCTGTAACACAAAGCTGACTAGCACCACATTTGTTACTTAACTTTTCCAAGCACTCCATGAGGTTCATGTTATTTCCACTTGAACCAGTACCAGAGCAAGGGATCAAGTCAGCCTTCAAACGGAGACTTACCTGTTTTGCAGACCCATGAGGGTTCAAGTTTATGATGATGCTTCCTTGTTCATTCATTTAGTTGTTGTATGTTTTCTGCTGGGAGAGGAGAGGGAGTGAACATAGGGAGGAAGTCATACGTTTCACTGTAATGGTTTGTGTAACAAGCAAGGTGACCCTGGGGCAGTTCTCATGCTCCACAGGACTGAAGAGGTGTGCAAGAACTGGAGTATTGATCAGGGACACATGGAGGGGAGACCTAGGGACCCACACTTCACGAGCTTGCTGGCACTGCCTGATTTCAGTACCTGGTCACAAAGTGTTCATACTCTGTAAAACTGGAGAAAAGAAAAATGGAATAAGCTCTGACACATTGAATTCATATATATAAAAAAAAATTACTACGATCCCAGCAATTTGGGAGGCTGAGGCAGGAGGATCGTAAGTTCAAAGCCAGCCTCAGCAAAAGCAAGGTGCCAAGCAACTCAGTGAGATCCTGTCTCTAAATAAAATACCACAGGGCTGGGGACGTGGCTCAATGGTCGAGTGCACCTGAGTTCAATTCCCGGTAAGACCCTCCCAAAAAAATGTGAGAAAAAATATTTAAAAAAAAAAATCAAGACTCAAGACTTTATAACTAAAATGGTGATTCCAAAAACAAAAATGAAATGTCCAAATGAGTCTGAGATGTCAATGGTACCCACTTGGTGAGCACAGTACCAACTGCCCCCAATACATTGCTGGGCATCTGCTGTGTATTAGAGGAAACCAGTCCTTTGAAAGCACTGTCCTAGCTAGTTTTTCTTACCTTACTTGTTCTTTAAAAAATACTGAGAGTAATTAGCTTGATGACCTGAAAAATCACTCTTAAAATCCCCTCAACATTTGGTTGAAAGAGCACCAAAAATCCTTTACAACCAATATATCCTAATTTATGAGTCTTAGCCCATGTGTTTCTCCTTTTCCTGGAAAAGTAAATGAATCCAAAGTCATGTTAGGAATTTTTTACAATTATGAAATTTCTACAGTATGCTTATTTTGTAGACCCTGAAGCTCTTAGACAACTTGGAAGACTGTTATGGGGCTGGTGCCTTAGCTTGTGTTACCTGTAAACTTAGGTTAGTGATGACTTTTAAAACTCTCTCACATAACCTATCAGGTCAAAGATGCCTCTTGTGTGTAATTTCTTACAGGTGACCACTGTGGTCTTAATTTTAATGCTCCCTAGGACAGGAAGCTCATCTCCTTACAATACTTGGTTTTACAGAGATCTTAGATTGATAGTGAAAGTGCATTGAGGTGCAGGTGTGGCTGAGTGTAGTCTTGAGGAAGCTGGTTGGAAACTCTGTAGAAATCTACTCACATGAGGGTCTGAGGAGGCTTTGGGGAACAAGTCATTCAGAAGGAAGAGAGTAAGTATATTACTTAAGTGTATTAAATTCTATGAAAGTTAGCAAAGTAAACACCTCTTCTGATATCTCCCGTTTCCTGTCTTCTCCACCTACAATGTTCTACACTCAAAACACAGCTCACACTACTGCTTAGAAATTCTCCTTCCCTGTCTGCTGATTGTCCAGTGGGCCACATGATCTGTGGTCACAGTTGACAGGGTCTGGTAAACACTGACTGCAAGTGGGTCAATTAGATTCTCTCTCTCTCTCCTGGGAAATTTTAAGTAGTGCCCAGAGGTTCTGGTTAATATTCACTGACTACTCAGGTCAGTCTCAGCTGGGGTAGTTATTCTCTGGGGCAGTTACACAAAGAAAAGAGGAAAGCTGGTGTCAGAAAGAATTCCACAAGAAAACTTCCAAAAGGAGGGTCTGTGGCTCCAGATACAGTTGCTTCCTTTGTTCCTGACACTGCTGAAGTTGCTGGTTGTAGTTCCTTATAAAGCTTGAATATCTGCTCTGGAAGTTGTCCTGCACCTATAGAGTCATTTCCTAGCTTCTCCTTAATCTCATTGGAGTTAATTTTGGTTGTTTGCTTAATTCCTGGGGACTGCAGAATAAGTGAAAAGCATGAAGAAGGGATAAGAGAGAGAGAGGGAGGAAGAGAGAGTGAGAACAAGAAGAGGCACTTCACCAAGTATCTGCAAACCATGAAGAGCACAAGTGGGTGTGACAGAGAGGCTTTCCACAACTGGGGTCCTTGCTAAGTCATGCTTCACCTCAAGTGGACCCAGCAGGCTGAGCAGGAGGAGAAAACACACCCATCTGAAACCAAGAAGCTGAAGGGGGCAAGTCTTCATGTCAGAGTCTTCACAGTGAGTCCTGCCTGGATGCTGAGGTCGCAGTGGCTTCTTTGGTGATTTTAGCAATAGCCAGCCAGAGATGGAAAGTGAGAGGCAGTAATAAAAGTTGGAGAACCAGTTGGGCTAGATCTCAAAGACACAAGTCTTATCTACTGGATACTCCCAGAGCATTGTGGGAGGGAGGCTTGGAGTTCCACACACATTGAGGGAAACAACAGTCTCTTCAATAAATGGTGAAGGAAAAACTGGAAATCCACATGCAGAAGAATGAAATGTGAGTTATCTCACCATATATAAAATCAATTCAAAATGGATTAAAGAGTTAGATATAAGACTTGAAACCATAAACTATTTCTACAAACAACAACAATAACAACAACAAAAACAGGAAAAATACTCATGACATTGAAATAAGTAGGGATTTTTTTTGGAAGAACTCAAATGCATAAGTATACAAATGGGATTTGTTTCTTTTTCTTTTTGTGGTACTCCAAGCCTCCTTCCCACAGGTAGTGTAAAGCCTCAAGCCCAATACAACTTTAGCTATTCAGATTTTTTGGTAGGCACACATGAATTCTAGGATTGGGTTTTTTTCTAGTTCTATAAAAAGTATCATTGGCATTTTGATAAGGAGTGCATTTAATCTGTAGATTGAATTGGGTGGTATGGACATACTGACAATATTGATTTTTCCAGTCCATACACATGAAATGTCTTTCCATTTCCTTTTCAATTTTTTTAATCAATGTTTTGTAGTTTCCATAGTAAAGCTCCTGTTGGCCTCTACCTTCTACCCTTCTTGACTTTCTCTGTATTACTCCAGAGGGTAACCATATAATAACCCTTCAAATGGTTGAAAGCAATCATGAGGCCTTCTGCAAATCTGAGATTCCATGATCTATATATTAATTTTTATCTACACAACTTCACCATTTCCTGAACTGACCTGGATCCCATATATCAGAATCACCTGGGACACTTATTCAAAACACAAAATATGTATTTTTGGTTCCATCTACAGATGTGCTCATTTAGTAGGTCTAAATCAAGGACCAGAAACCTCTGTCTTTAATAGGTGATTCTTACATCACTCAACAAACCTAGCATTGGTAATGACTGCTTTACCTTCTTGGTCCCTCTACTTTGAAAATATGCTATCAGCTCAAAAAAGAAAAGTGTACCACATATATTGCCTAACCTGTTAAGGTCTTTATAAAAAAAATTAAAAAAAAAAACTTCAGCATTTCCTTATCCAGATTCTATCAATACAGCCTAGATTTGCATTAGCTTGTTATCATTCTCTGCTGATTAATGGTAACTTTGTAATCAGTATGACTTTATAATACATTAAAATTAACATGTTGTTTTGCACAAATAATTTTTGCTTTCTTAATTCTTTACTTGTACAATTTAATTTGAACATAAAAGTAGAAGTTTACATGTTCTTTTGAAATCATATCTTGACTTGATTCATAAAGCTCTTTTAGAATTATTAGGAGTTTAAGCAGTATACATGCTATCCTTTCCAGTTTTGTGTCATGTGCAAATTATAAAAGCACACCTTCTGTGATCTCATATAAACTATTAATAGGCATTTGTATAGGTTAGAACCAAGAACACAAAGAAAAGTTTGCACAAAGGCATTGTGTTCGTTTCTATTGCTGCTGTAACAAATTACCACGAACTTACTCACTTAACAGAACATGAATTTATTATCTTATTGATTGGAAGTCAGAGATCCAAAATGAGAATCAGTAGTCTAAACTCAACTCAGGACTGTACTCTCGCTGGAGGCTCTAGGAGGGAATCCATTTTCTTGGCTTTTCCAATTTCTAGAGGCCTCCTGCATCGCTTCACTTTTCAACACCAATAATGACTATTTGAGTCACAGAGCCATCTCTCCTGTCCTGACTGTTCTACTCCCCTCTTTTTCACTGAAGAGAAAACTTTGTGATTACTTCGGGTCCTGGATAATCAAGGATATTCTCTTTTGAAGTTCACAGATGAACAGCCTCATTTCTCCTTGCTGTGTAACATACATATTTATATGTTCCGAAGAAAAGGACAGACATCTCTGGTATTGTACTACCACAGACATCAAATATAACAGTTTCTGAGGTGTTAGACTTTCCAAAAAGTGAACCCTATTTCCCAAATATTGAGTTGTTTGATTCTTAATTCATTCCTGTGTGCTACATAAAGCAGCTCTTATTAGACCCATTTTAGAGATGAATAATCTGAAACTCAGAGCTTGCAACCTTCCTTAGGGTTAAAAGCTACTAAGTGATACAGCTGGGATCAGAGCCTAGGAGTTGTGCTCCTGGCCCAATGATCTTTATAAATATTTAACCAGCTATGAATCCCCCCTAATGTTATATCATCTAACAATTTCCCATGTTGGTCACAAGAACATCATGAAAGACATTGTCAGATACACATTCCTCTGTGTCACTTCTCTGGTCTACAGGTCAAGTCATTTATCAAAAAAGGAAATAAAGCTTGACTTTCAACATGCCCTTGGGGAATTCGTGCTACCTCCTTATGACAGCTGATTTTTCTTTGCCTTTTTTTTTTTTTAATATGAAAACAACTAAGAAGCAAGTCTGTGTCTGAGAGCTTGACAACCAGCCTGTTGGCCTGCAGATTCTGTAATGCACCTTTATGCATTCTCCTTATCACTGTCATGGAGCCAAGATGCAACGGTTTCAAGATGCTTAAAATCACCAAGTTTCGAGTCTATTATATATCCTCAGAAATGCTGTCTTTCCTTTCCTCTGATGTCCTCTCTGTGTCACTATTTTTCATTTGCCCACTTGTTGGTACCAATTTTAGTTCCCTTCTGCTTCTTAGATAGCACCCCCTTCTTGGCCTCCTTTCTGTATTATGTCTTCCAACCTAACCCAGAAAACCTTCAGTCCATTTTAATAAGCTCCTCCATGGAGACACAGACTTAAAGTGCTTTTCATTTCTCATCAAGCACAGAGACCAGACTGCACTCACAACAAGCAAAACTGTGTGCTCAAGAGGCCCAGGTAGGAAGATGAAAACAGCCGCAGCAGCCGCCGCAGCAACATTCTTGTTCTTGAATATTGAGGACCCTGGGCTGGGTAGGTGGCACCATCTCCATTTTGTAGTTTCCCATTGCTGGCTCCCTGGCTCCCAACTCCTTCATTTCCATCACTAGTCCCGTTGAACTCCTCCCCTCTAACTCTGCATTTTGTGCCTCTCCTTCTGGCTTTTCTCTTTCTGCCTCTAAGTATGAGCACCTCCCGAGTCTACCCTCTTTTCTTTGTGTATGGTCCTTCTCTGAGATCATGTCTCTTTTCATAATTTCGACTCTATTCTGTGTGCAGGTAATTTCTAATCTCTAGCTTCTAGCCTAATATTTATCTTTTGACCTGATCCTCAAAATCAAACTCACTAAAACATTCTATTCCTTCTGTGCTCTTAACATACCTAAGGGTATGACTTTGCTTAAACCAGAATCTGTCCCCCACCCCCTCATTGAATTCAGGGGCGCTTTACCACTGAGTCACATTCCCAAACACTTTTTATTTTTATTTATTTATTTTTTTAATTTTGAGACTGGGTCTTGCTAAATTCCTTAGGAGCTCACAAAGTTGCTGAGGCTGGCTTTGAACTCACAATTCTCCTGCCTCAGCCTCCAGAGTCATTGGGATCAAGGGATGTGCCACCTAGCCCAGTTCCAAAATTCTTTATCCTGAATTTGACCTCTTATAATCACACCAGAGCTACCCATTTAACATCTTTGTTCCCCTTCTTTCCTTTAATGATTTCTCCCCCAATATTATAATACTTCTTTCTCTTTTACCTCCATAGTGCCTGCTCTATTCGATCATTTCCCCTGCTATCAACCTAGCTCAAAAACTTATTATATGCCTCGTGATTGCAATAATCTAACTCAGTGATTCTCAACCCTGGTTGCACATTAGAATCACCTCGGGGAGCATTAAAAAAAATCTTATATCTGGTCCCAACCTCAGAGATTCTGATTAAATTGAACTGGGGTGGGGCCCCAACAGTAGCATTTTTTAAAAACTCCCCAGGTGATTCTAATATGCAGCTGGGCTTGAGAAGTACTGAGCTCACCTTCAAACACTCCCCATCTACAATCAATTTTGTTTCTTAGATTATGATTCTAAAGGATTCCTTCTTCAAACACTCATCCATGCAAAATCTTTAATTTGTTAATACTTCTGATAATTTTCAAACTCATTAGCTTAGCTTCTGCCACTCCTCATAATCTGACCCCAATCCATCCTATTTGCATGAGTCAGTGATCCACCAACATTTCCTCTCCTGAATCTGCTTTGCAATTTCCTGCTTTCCTGCATCTTGATATTCTTTCCTGGCACCCATTTCAGCCCAATGAGAATATATTCAACATTTCTATGTGTCCAGCCCAAAACTGATTTCTGTTTTGTCACCTGATCACATCCTTCCCTAAAATCCAAATCATTTTCTATTCACACCAAACTCTGAGCTTTTAGCCTGATGATTTAAGGATCAGGCCTTTGCATTACATAGGACAGATTCAATTCCTAGTTCCTCAGCTTCCTGCTGCAGGGAATCTCCTTGAACTTTGTTTCTGTGTCTGTTAAATGAGTGTGGGGAAAATACTCACCTTCACTTAATATTTAAGTGAAATCTGTATGTGTAAAATGTCTAACATATAAGAAGTGGTAGAGAACTGTTTGCCACTTTGAAATTTTTACCATCACTGTTAATATACATCTACCATCATCCCAAATAGACTACAATAATTTGAAGTATAAGACAGTCTTACAAATTTTCTTATCTTCACAATGTCTAGTGCTGTTCCTTGAACATAGAAAATATTTAATAGCCCTGTTTAATAGGTAGTTTGAAAAATAATTTTAAATATATCAAACGAGACCATGACCTCTAGCCTGGATACACTGATCTTTGGTGGTGGATGGGCTTTTATAAAATATTTTTTTAAAGCTAATCTTTTTTAGCATAGCCTTAGGAAGACATGAACAAGTCACCTTGAAGCCTTTTCTAATGTTTGCAATTCCCTGTATATAGTTTAACATTAGTCTTTAAGTGTCCCCACATGTCCTGAGATCATACTAAATATATTTGGTGCATCCTCTCAAAAATGAATGTTCATGCACTGGGGTTGTAGCTCAGCGGTAGAGCACTCGCCTAGCACATGCAAGGCCCTGGATTGGATCTTCAGCACCACATAAAAATAAATAAATAAAGGTATTGTGTCCAACTACAACTAACAAATAAATATAAAAAAAAGAGAATGTTCATATAATCCTAACAAAAAAGAACCAACAACACAATGAGGCCAATTTCCTGGTTTTCATTTATACCTTGACCAGGACATTATTAGCAAGTGGTGCATTTCTTATTTAAATACATTTATAATTAAACTTTGTGCAAACACATTTCCAATGGAGTTTCATGAAGAATTCTCAGATTGTGACTCTCCAACTTGTTACCTAATAAGGTTGTAAGTTATATATTACAGTTTGACATTTTTCTTATCCTGCTTATTCTTTTAGTATTTTCTCTTTTCTTATGCTTGTTTTCTCCTAATCCACATAAGAGCTAATTCTGAAAATCTAATCCAGAATCTATTTTCCTTTTAAGAAAACAAACGTTATTATGATTGAATTCTACTCAAATGATAAGAACATTCAGCCCACCACCCTACACACTGCTACGGACTGAAATATTTCCCTCAGCTCATATGTTGAAGCTCTAACCCACAAGGTGATTGTATAAGAGACAGGACCTTTAAGGAGCTGACGGAGACTGAATGAAGTCATAGGGTGGGGCCCTACTTAGATAGAACTGCTATTTGTATAAGACAAGGAAGGGACAGCAGAAATCTCTCTGTCTCTCTCTGCACATACAGAAAAGGCCACAGGAGAACATTAGCAAGAAGGCAGCTGTCCACAAGCCAGGAAAAGAAGCCTCACCTGAATCAACCAAGTACCTTATCTTGGACTTTCAGCCTCTAGAACTGTGAAAAAAAACAGATTTCTCTTGTTACGTTACCAAGTCTTTGATATTTTTTTATGACCAGACTAATATGTATGTGCACACATATACAAACACATATGCAAAAATTTTCAAACCATCTTTTCTGGGAGAAAAATTCTGGTTTTCTTCCCCATTTTACTCCCAGCCAGTCATTCTTTTTTTTTTTTTTTATTAAAGAGAGAGTGAGAGAGAGAGAGAGAGAGAGAGAGAGAGAGAATTCTTAACATTTATTTTTAGTTCTCGGCGGACACAACATCTTTGTTGGTATGTGGTGCTGAGGATCGAACCCGGGCCGCACGCATGCCAGGCGAGCGCGCTACTGCTTGAGCCACATCCCCAGCCCCCAGCCCCCAGCCAGTCATTCTGATTAGAGTTCTTGTGGCCTCCATTACTATCTCCCTGTTACCCCAAGGTTTTACTATCAGCCACAGTAAACTTTGAAAATCCCAATATAAACTTTTCCTATTAAAACAAGAGCGCAATGGGGAAATGGCCATCTATAACCCTGGGAAAAGGTCCTCTGAGTCACATTTTTCCAGAGAACTTGCTATTAACTCTATAAGCACTGGCTCCTGATTGTCCTTGGGGATTTTGAGTTTTTAAATATTTCTAAGACTAGGAATACTTTCATGCTCTTTTAAACATTCGGTGAATTTATCATTTACACCTCAATTTACTCTGGGGCATCATCATGCTGATGATGAAGCTACAGATACATACAAAGGCAGATGGTGGGATTTTCAATTTAAACCCTTACATGTTACTTATTATATGCCAGTGAGTGGTTTAATCCATTTATGTATGTTAACCCACTTAATCTTCAAAACCACAGATTCAAAGTTGATACTCCTTATTGTAAAAATGTATGGAAGTACAGAGAAGCCCCAAGGATTGACCAGGGGAAGCTGAGCTTTGAAATGAGGCTGGGACTGCTGAGGACCCCTGCCCTTGGCCATCAAGACCTTTCTACCTGTACTGAAGATTGAGATGTGAAACTCAACAGGACCAAATTCCAGTCTCAGCCCTAGAATCTAGTTTCTTGATAAATTTTTTGATGTTCACTGGTATTTGCCTCCTTTCCATAAATGTCACATAAAACTTCAAGCAGGTGCAGCCACTTAGGGGTGGTGTAATAGAGCAAGATTTCTGCAAAACACATTGAAGGAATGAAATCCTGGATCATCTTTCTCCCAAGTGGGAGAAAATAGCAGATCCTTCTGAATTTTGGTAGGATCTTTCAGTCTGTTGGACAAGTCAAAGCATTATCCATGACAAAGTATCCCTAACATGCTGGGTTGCCTTGGTGTAGGGATGCTGAGTGCTAGGAGTGCACAGCTCAAAACTCTGTTTACAAAGACACAGTATCTAGCACTCAGGTCTTGATTTCTGATACTGTTCTCCAGGAAGAGCAGCCAGAGCCCTTTGGAGAAATGACTGAGCATAGGACTAAGGGAAGACCTGCAAAATGACCCTGAAGCATCTTGTAGTGCCAGAAAGAAAGTGGTAGGGGAGAAGCACAGTGAGAGAGGCATGTCAGAGAGACAAGTAAAAGAGTCCCCAGTGGTTAACGCTACAACAGTTTGAGCAACAAATATAGTGTCATTGCATTATAACCCAAAGTACAAATTATATCACCTATAAATAAATTATAAAATAAATAAATGGAGGAGTAACTTTTGTGCAGAAATTATAAATATAAATATTTTCCCTAAAGAAGAAGGAGTATAAGTCCCACTTCTTAATTAGGGATTATGCATACTGTCTTCCTTCCAAAGGGTACAATATGGAAGGAGAAGAAAATAAAGACAATAACTTTACAGTGAGAAACCTGCCAAACATTACCTCACTCAGGTAACTGAAGGTCAATATTAACAGTGATAAGTCATTTTAATAGTATCTGTCATGGATTTGGTATGTTGAGACGGGTCCCTCTGGTCTTTCTCCCAAAACATATTATCCCATTATCCCAGCCCAAGCATGAGAAAAACATCAGACAGATCCCAAATGAGACACGTTCTATAAAACACCTGGCCAGGTATCCTAGAACTGTCAAGCTCATCCCCCCAAAAAGTCTAAGAAACTCTTCCATCAAGAAGAGCCTAAGGAGACATGACAACAAAAACTCAGGAAATCTGAAAAAAAGTATGGACTTCAAGTATTAATAGTGCAGAGATAATGGTTCAATGATGTCTGCACTATTTTAACGTAAGAAGTTAATGATAGTGGAAATGGTTTATGAAACATAGATGAATTCTCTGTACTATCTGTGCGATAGTTCTATCAATTTTAAACTATTCTAAAGTAAAAGTTTATTTTAAAAAGTCACCACAGGGCTTGTCTCGCCCAGGCAAAGTTCCCTAGAGCAGCAGTTGCAAGATCAACCACACTCCAGCTAGTGTCCCTGGAACTGTGTGGGGCCAGCCTTCTCCATTCCTTTCCTCCAGCCGCCTCTCAGTGTGCAATGACACACATAGATCTTTTGCCTTCAAGCTTCCTGGGACACGTGGCCCACACTTTGTGTTTCTATAGTTATTTCATCCTCAATAATAACAAAGTAATTAGAAATTTAGGTCCAACAAAATCCATATTTCTGATAAATAAACTCACATCATTCTTGGTGGCTCTGACTTTACGGTACATTTACTTCTACTTAAACAACAAGGTAACATACAGACAAACTCTGTTCACTTGTCATTTGTCTATAAATGTTATGTGTGTCACCAAGTTCATGAGATATGATGCATGTGTTTCTCCGGTCATCTCCAAGCATTTGCACTGAATATAATTTATTCTGAAGCACACATAGGTTTCCTTGTCTGTGTCTGTCTTACTCTTTCAAAACAGACGCCAATGTTGAATGAAACTTGTAAGGATTTCCCTAGTAAAAGTGAAAGTAAATGGGGAGGAAGTGAAGAGCACATTAGGAGACCCACTAGATCATCATACAAGACTGATCCTGATGGGGGAAAGAAGGAATGAAGGCTGAGTTCAAGTGTCCTAGCTTACTGTGCCATTTAAAGAAGGCTGGATGAGGCCATTGGGCAGGTAGACTGTCAGAAGAATTTCAGGTCTCCCAAAACACAGGTGTCCCTTCTACACTGGGTGATTGATGGAGAATAGTCATAAGAAGCTGTACCCAGCAGCTGCCATCCTGGCTCAGTTATGCTTTCTATAATAGTTTTAGAGATTTGAAAGACTCATTCTCACAGCTGCCACATTAGCAAAAGGGAAAAGAAGCTCCATGCAATATGGTATCATCTCCAGTTTCCACCAAGCTTGTCAATGTTTGACTTGTTTATTTGACACACAGAATGTTGTGTATATTGTATTGTAGTGAAATTCAAAGTATCTATAATCTGTATGTTCAACAAAATTCTTCAAATTCTGAATAATGCCCTGATTTGTAGGTGGATTCAAAAAGGTGATAACGGTATGAAGCTACAGTGATAAAACAAAGGTGGAATGAATTCAGTAATATCATTGTTATCTTTAGGTCAGCCCATAATTTTTTAAGTTGACATAAGTAATTGTACCTATTTGTGGGGTACATAGTGAGGTGTTGATACATTATATCATGATAAACTCAGGGTAATTAGCATACCCATTAACCCAATCATTAATCATTTCTTTGTGGTGAGAACATTTAAAATCCTCTCTTCTACAGAAGTACTTTGGATTAGACAAAGGAGAATGAAGCTAAGAGAGGGGGGATGGAAATGGGAAAGACAGTAGAACAAATCCAACATAACATTTCTGTGTTCATATATGAATACACAACCAGTATAACCCACATCATGTAAACAACAAGAATGGGAAATTATACCCCACATATGTATGATATGTCAAAATAAATTCTACTGGCATGTATAACTAAAAAGAACAAATAAAAATTTTTTAAAAAAGAGAAGCCAACTTTTTGTTTTGTTAATTTTTTCAATACTTTCTTTTGTTTCAATTTCATTGATTTCTGCTCTGATTTTAATTAGCTCTTGCCTTCTGCTACATTTGCTATTGTTTTGCTCTTCCTTTTCTAGGGCTTTGAGTTGAAGTGTGAGCTCATTTATTTGTTGGTTTTTCCTTTTTTTGAGGAATGACCTCCAGGCAATGAATTTCCCTCTTAAAACTGCTTTCATTGTGTCCCATAGATTCCGATATGTTGTTTCTGTATTTTCATTTATCTCTAAGAATTTTTTGATTTCCTCCTTTATGTCTTCTGTAACCCATTGATCATTCAGTAACATATTGTTCATTGACCATGTGAAGTAGGATTTTTCCTTCCTTCTTTTATCATTGATTTCCAGTTTCATTCCATTATGATCTGATAGAGTGCATGGTATTATCTCAACCCTTTTGTATTTACTGAGGGTTGCCCTATGGCATAATATATGGTCTATTTTTGAGAAGGTTCCATGTGCTGCTGAGAAAAGAGTATATCCACTTGATGATGGTTGATATATTCTATATATGTCAGTTAAGTCTAGGTTATTGATAGTGATATTGAGGTCAATAGTTTCTTTATTCAACTTTTGTTTGGAGGATCTGTCCAATGGTGAGAGAGGTGTGTTGAAGTCACCCATGATTATTGTGTTGTGGTCTATTTGATTCTTGAACTTGAGGAGAGTTTGTTTTATGAACGTCGCAGCGCCATTATTTGGTGCATAAATATTGATAATTGTTATGTCTTGTTGGTGAATGGTTCCTTTTAACAGTATATAATGCCCTTCCTTATCCCTTTTGATTAACTTAGTCTTGAAGTCGATTTTATTCGATATGAGAATGGCCAACAAAACAAAAAGTTGGTTCTTTGAAAAAATAAATAAGATCGACAGACCCCTAGCCACACTAACGAAGAGAAGAAGAGAGAGAACTCAAATCACTAACATACGGGATGAAAAAGGCAATATTACAACAGACGCTTCAGAAATACAGAAAACAATTAGAAATTATTTTGAAAACCTATATTCCAATAAGATAGAAGAAAGTGAAGACATCGATAAATTCCTTAAGTCATATGATTTGCCCAGACTGAGTCAGGAGGAAACTCACAACTTAAACAGACCAATATCAATAGATGAAATAGAAGAAGCAATCAAAAAACTTCCAACCAAGAAAAGTCCAGGACCGGATGGGTATACAGCGGAGTTCTACAAAACCTTTAAAGAAGAATTAATACCAATACTTTTCAAGTTATTTCAGGAAATAGAAAAAGAGGGAGCTCTTCCAAATTCATTCTATGAGGCCAACATCACCCTGATTCCGAAACCAGACAAAGACACCTCAAAGAAAGAAAACTACAGACCAATATCTCTAATGAACCTAGATGCAAAAATCCTCAATAAAATTCTGGCGAATCGGATACAAAGACATATCAAAAAAATTGTGCACCATGATCAAGTAGGATTCATCCCTGGGATGCAAGGATGGTTCAATATACGGAAATCAATAAATGTTATCCACCACATCAATAGGCTTAAAGATAAGAACCATATGATCATCTCGATAGACGCAGAGAAAGCATTTGACAAAGTACAGCATCCCTTTATGTTCAAAACATTAGAAAAAATAGGGATAACAGGAACTTACCTCGACATTGTAAAAGCTATCTATGCTAAGCCTCAGGCTAGCATCATTCTGAATGGAGAAAAATTGAAGGCATTCCCTCTAAAATCTGGAACAAGACAGGGATGCCCCCTATCACCACTTCTATTCAATATAGTTCTCGAAACACTGGCCAGAGCAATTAGACAGACGAAAGAAATTAAAGGCATAAAAATAGGAAAAGAAGAACTTAAATTATCACTATTTGCGGATGACATGATTCTATACCTAGAAGACCCAAAACGGTCTACAAAAAAACTACTAGAACTAATTAATGAATTCAGCAAAGTGGCAGGATATAAAATTAACACACATAAATCAAAGGCATTTCTGTATATCAGTGACAAAACTTCTGAAACGGAAATGAGGAAAAACACTCCATTCACAATAACCTCAAGAAAAATAAAATACTTGGGAATCAACCTAACAAAAGAGGTGAAAGACCTATACAATGAAAACTACAGAACCCTAAAGAAAGAAATAGAAGAGGATCTTAGAAGATGGAAAAATATACCCTGTTCATGGATAGGCAGAACTAACATCATCAAAATGGCGATTTTACCGAAAGTTCTCTATAGGTTCAATGCAATGCCAATCAAAATCCCAATGGCATTTCTTGTAGAAATAGATAAAGCAATCATGAAATTCATATGGAAAAATAAAAGACCCAGAATAGCAAAAACAATTCTAAGCAGGAAGTGTGAATCAGGTGGTATAGCGATACCAGATTTCAAACTTTATTACAGAGCAATAGTAATAAAAACAGCATGGTACTGGTACCAGAACAGGCGGGTGGACCAATGGTACAGAATAGAGGACACAGAGACTAACCCACAAAGCTACAACTATCTTATACTTGATAAAGGAGCTAAAAACATGCAATGGAGAAAGGATAGCATCTTCAACAAATGGTGTTGGGAAAACTGGAAATCCATATGCAACAAAATGAAACTGAATCCCCTCCTCTCGCCATGCACAAAAGTCAACTCAAAGTGGATAAAGGAGCTAGATATCAAATCAGAGACTCTCCGTCTGATAGAAGAAAAAGTTGGCTCCGATCTACAGATTGTGGGGACGGGCTCAAAATTCCTTAATAGGACACCCATAGCACAAGAGTTAATAACAAGAATCAACAAATGGGACTTTCTTAAACTGAAAAGTTTTTTCTCAGCAAGAGAAACAATAAGAGAGGTAAATAGGGAGCCTACATCCTGGGAACAAATTTTTACTCCTCACACTTCAGATAGAGCCCTAATATCCAGAGTATACAGAGAACTCAAAAAATTAGACAATAGGAAAACAAATAACCCAATCAACAAATGGGCCAAGGATATGAACAAACACTTCACAGAGGAGGACATACAATCAATCAACAAGTACATGAAAAAATGCTCACCATCTCTAGCAGTCAAGGAAATGCAAATCAAAAACCACCCTAAGATACCACCTCACCCCAGTAAGATTGGCAGCCATGATGAAGTCAAACAACAACAAGTGCTGGCGAGGATGTGGGGAAAAGGGTACTCTTGTTCACTGCTGGTGGGACTGCAAACGGGTGCAGCCAATTTGGAAAGCAGTATGGAGATTCCTGGGAAAGCTGGGAATGGAACCACCATTTGACCCAGCTATTGCCCTACTCGGACTATTTCCTGAAGACCTTAAAAGAGCACACTACAGGGATACTGCCACATCGATGTTCATAGCAGCACAATTCACAATTGCTAGACTGTGGAACCAACCCAGATGCCCTTCAATAGATGAATGGATAAAAAAAATGTGGCATTTATACACCATGGAATATTACGCAGCACTAAAAAATGACAAAATCACGGAATTTGCAGGGAAATGGATGGCACTAGAGCAGATTATGCTTAGTGAAGCTAGCCAATCCCTAAAAAACAAATACCAAATGTCTTCCTTGATATAATGAGAGCAACTAAGAACGGAACAGGGAGGATGAGCAGGAAGAAAAGACTAGCATTAAACAGAGACATGAGGCGGGAGGGAAAGGGAGAAAAAAAGGGAAATCACATGTAAATGGAGGGAGACCCCCATTGTTATACAAAATTACATTTAAGAGTTTACTAGGGGAATGGGATAACAAACATGGAGGGAAATGAATTACAGTAGATGGGGTAGAGAGAGAAGATGGGAGGGGAGGGGAGGGGGGATAGTAGAGGATAGGAAAGGTAGCAGAATACAACAGTCACTAATATGGCAGTATGTAAAAATGTGATGTGTAACCGATGTGATTCTGCAATCTGTATTTGGGGAAAAAATGGGAGTTCATAACCCAATTGATTCTATTTTATGAAATATGATTGGTCATGAGCTTTGTAAAGTTGTGAACATCCAATAAAAAAAAAACAAAACAAAACAAGAAAAAAAAAATAAAAAAATAAAAAAGAGAAGCCACAAAAAATCCTCTCTTCTAGCTATTTTGAAATATACAATACATTATTGTTAACTATAGTCATCATACTGTGCAATAGAAGGTCAGAACTTGTCCTCATTTTTTTCTGTGTACCCACTGACCCACCTGTCCACATTCCCTGCTCTCCCTATTATCTCTAGACCCTGCTTTTTGAAAGCAACTTTTAGATTCCACATATGAGTGAGATCATGTGACATTCTTCTTTCTGTGCCTGGGTTATTTCACATAATGATCATCACTTCCAGCCATGATGTTACAGTGAAGGGATTTCATCCTTTTCATGGCTGAATAGTACTTCACTGTATAACACTTTTTTCTTTATTGATAGACTACTTAGGTTGATCCATTTCTTGGTTATTTGAATAGTGCTGTGGTAAACATGGGAGTGCAGATATCTTTCCAATATACTGATTTCATTACCTTTGGTATAACCAGTAATGGGTTTGTCATATTATATAGTAGATATAGTAGGTTTTTTAAAATATTTTTTAAGAACCTCTATACTTATTTTCATAATGATTGTACTAATTTACATTCCCACCAGTATTTCTCCACATTCTCACCAACTCTGTTCTTTTCTATTTCCATGTTTCTAACTGGAGTGAGTTAGCCATTCTAATTGTTCTGAGGTGATACCTCATTGCAGTTTTGATTTGCATTTCCCAAATGATTAAGCATTTTTCATATACCTGTTTGCCATTTGTACATCTTCTTTTAAGAAAGTTCTATTAAGATCTTTTGCCCATTTTTAACTTTTTTTTTTGCTATTACTTTGGATTCCTTACATATTCTGGATATTAATTATTTGCCAGATATATAGTTTGCAAATATTTTCTCCCATTCTATAGGCTGCCTCTTCACTTACAGATTGTTCCCTTTGCTATGTAGAAGCTTCTTAGTATGATATAATCTATTTATCTGTTTCTGGTTTTGAGGTCATATATTAAAAGATATTACCCATTCCAATGTCTGAAGACCTCTCTGATTGTTTATTCTAACATTTTCTCAGTTTGGGGGTCTCATATTTTATTCACTTTTAAATTTTTTAGTAGTTGTAGATGGACAGAATGCCTTTATTTTATTTGTTCATTTTTTTGTGGTGCTGAGGATTGAACCCAGTGCCTCACGCATGCTAGGCAAGCACTCTGCCACTCAGCTACAGCCCCAGCCGCAGTATTTTACTCATTTTAAGTTGATTTTTGCAGAAGATGAAAGACATAGATCTAGTTTTATTTTTGTGCATGTGGATATCCAATCTTCATGGTATCAATTATTGAAGAAACTATCTTTCCCCCAATGTGTGTTTTGTAACACCCCTCTAGTACCATGTGGCTATATGTGCATGGATTTATTTATATGTTCTCTATTCTGTTCCACTGGTCCATATGTCTGTTTCTGAACCAGTATTATGCTATTTTTTCTTTTTAAAAAAAATATTTATTTATTTGTTCTAATTAGTTACACATGAAAGCAGAATGCACTTTGATTCATAGTACACAAATGGATCACAAGTTTTTCACTTCTCTGGTTGTACATTAAGTAGAGTCACACCATTTGTACAATCCTACAAGAACCATGCTATTTTTTATTACTATTGCTTTTTAGTATATTTTGAAGTCTGTGATACTCCCATCTTTATACTTTTGGCTCAATATTTCTTTGACTACTCAGGGTCTTTTGTGACTCCATACACATTTTACGATTATTTTTTTCTGTTTCTGTGAATAATATCATTGGTACTTTGAATAATATCATTGGTACTTTGATAGGGGTTGCAATGAATTTGTAAGTCACTTTGGGTTATAAGGATATTTTAACAATATTTATTCCTCCAATTCATCAACATGAGATATCTTTCTACTCATCCTCTTTGATTACTTTCACCAATGTTTATAGTTTTTAATATGGTGATTCTTCACTTGTTTGGTTAGATTTACTGCTAGGCTATTAAATTTTTATACCTATTATAAGAGCAAAAATCCTTAACAAAATACTAGCAAACAAGATTCAATAGAACATTGCAAAGATAATTCACTATGATTAAGTGGGATTTATCCCAAGAATGTAAAGACAGTTTAATGTATGAAAATCAGTTAAGTGAAACATCAGAAAGAAGAATAAAAACCACATGATCCTTTCAATAGAGGCAGATAAAGTATAGGACAAAATTCAGCATCTCCCATGATAAAAATGAATAAAAAGTTAGGCACAGAAGGTATGAACCGCACTATAGTAAAGGCCAAATATGACAAAATCACACAGTAACATCATACTAAATGGGGAAATTCAAAAACTTTTCCTCTAAGCTCTGGAACAAGACAAGGATACACACTTTCACCACTTCTATTTAACATAGTACTAGAGGTCCTAGCCCAGTCAGGCTAGAAAAAAAAAAAATAGTATCCAAATTGGAAAAGAAGAAGTCAAATTGTCCCTGCTTATAGATGAACCTGATCTTATATATAAAAATCTCCAAAGATGCCACCAAAAAGCTGTTGGAACTAATAAATTAATTCAGTAAAGTTGCAGGATACAAAATCAACATACAAACATCAGTAGATTTCTATATGCTAATAGTGAACTAGCTGAAAAAGAAATCAAGAAAACAATCACATTTGCAATAAGTAAACCTATGATTTTCAGCATGAATAAGATAGTCAGTTTCTTTTTTAAATGCTCCAGTAGATCTTAGCTTGTTCCCTGAAATCTACGTGTATCAGCAATAAAACCACTTAGAATGATAAAATATCAGTTCTCAGGATGCCTGTGTATAAAATTATAACATTTATGCATATAAGAACAGTCTGCATTATTCAGCTTAAACCAAGGGTGTCTTTACCGATATTCCTTGTTTTCTGATGGGGTTATATCCTGATAAAGTCATTGAAAAAAAATATCATAAGTCAAAAATATGTCTTAACACCCCAGACCCCAATTCTAGCTTAGTAGCACAGTGCCCTGTACAGTGCTGGGCTTCCCCTGTGGTCACCAGGCTGTGTGGGAGCTGTGGCTTACTATCTCTGCACAGCATCACGTGAGAGTGTTATATACATACAACTATCCCAGGGAAAAGATCAAAATTCAAAGTACAGTTTCAGCTGAATGTGCATCACTTTTGTCCCATCATAAAGTTTAACAAAAATCATAAGTCAAATCATAGTTGGAGATCATCTGTATGTGTTAACACCTGTCTAAAAGCCAAATAGGCAAATATCACCAAATTAAACCAAGGCAGTTGGCATAGAACTGATCATAAGTTCATCCATGCCGAGAAATGCATTTCACAAAGCAGGAATTGTTAACTGTTTACCAAAATTCTATCTGACTTACTATGGCTCAGTTTCATTTTGAAATTCCAGTATGAACCTTTCAAAGATCAGTTAATTTTGCCATTGGTGCATTTGAAAAGCACTGAGTGTTGAAAGGAGACTCCAAAACAACTTCATCCCCTGCAACCCCTATCTCCATTCTAAAACTGCTGTGTCATGGACAGCATTCTCAGTCAGATATATTTACTAAAGCATGCCGCTCTACGGTTTCCCAGGGCACAGAATCCACAAAATATTTGACATCTTCTGATCATTCTCCTTTCTCAGGCCTCATATCACCCAAGCAAATTATTCTGTCTGGACCTTCACAACTCAGTAGTGTGACACAGAGAAGGGTCCTCACAAGTTGTGAGATGGTTCTCAGACAATGTATTAACCATGACAAAAAGCGCTTATTTCAATTTATTCTTTCAAATAAAGGGTAGTTTTAATTCAAGATCATCCCTATGTAATCCTGAATTATGTTCATGGTATTGGAGGGGAGAGACAGCAGAGGGCATTAATAACCAAACTTACTCTGATAATTTGCAGGCATTTTATAAGATATGAAGTATAAAACCACACTACAATAATTCAAAAGCACTTTATGAAATGTTTGTCCTCAACTTTGGGTCATATCTTCTAATGCATGGAGAATCCACTATGCAATGGCTTTTGTCCCTGATCACCTGTTCATTAGACATAGATGCTGCACTCTGAGTCTCATGGGCCCCCCTACATACCTTCCACTCTCATGATCACAGTAGGAAGAAAAAGATATCCGCTATGGATAGCTCTGTTTTCTTGCCATGTCCCCACAAGGCTCTCAGATTTTTGCATCTCTTCTATCTCCTATCCAAGCCAGCAGGGATCATCAGACACGGGCTTGTACCCACTTCCATTCCAGGTGTGTGTGTGAGATAGAGTCTGGGTGAATGGTAGATAGGTATTTGTGTACAGAAATTCCACATGCCTATCCTGAGCCTCCTCTATGTTGGGCTCATATTTGCAGTCCCAAGTGCTGCCTTTTGTGATCCCCCAGCCACAGTAAGTGCTGTCCCCAGGAGGAGAGACTCCTTTCTGCCACATAGACATAACTCTTCCTAACATTTTGAGCAGGTGAGAGGGAAGTGGCAGGGACCAGGAAACTTGCCTGGGAACATCATCCATTATGCATATCACAGAAAGAAAACGTTAAGAACTCGTGTTCCATGTCCCTGCATTGAGATGCAAATGATCCTTATACAGAGTGGAACTGATCTGTGCTTTGAAGGACTCTGGTATGGAGGAGGAGCTACCTCATTCTTCCCTGGGCACAAAACTCTTTCATCTTCCCTTCATCACTGGTTCTTTCTTCTCCACCCACAGAGAGCCCATGCATTTAAACCATTCTTGTCACTGAATATGATTTCTGTGCTACGTTTACTCTGGCCATTAGTGTGGCTGTTGATATCTCTTACAGAACTCCTTCTGTTGGTTTACCTTTGTCTCATCGCCATCTTCTGCAACACCTCCCAATCACAGTAACCATGTGCTGCATAGCTAACTTATCCAACAACGGTGCAATTGGGTCTCTTGCTTCTGGTTTCATTTTCTACTGATAAAGGGTTAATTTTATATAAACTACTACTACTACTGTGCCTGAAATACTATTTCTATGTCTGGAATAATTCCAAACACTTTAAGGCTACATTATCTTCTCCCTTTCCAGGTCTGCCTTTCTCCTTGAAAATGAAAAAGCTTAACATTCTGAGTTCAAGAAGGTAGGTATGATACTGTTGAAGACAGGAACTATTAAGTCCTTCTTAGCTGTTGATCTATCTTAGATGAGCAAATCATACCAGCCTGGGCAAAGAGCAGAGCAGAGGAAATAAGGCACATGTAAGCTAAGATTTTTAGTGGGAGATGTGTAGTTTTCAGCCCTCAAAAATATTATTAATTATATAAATAGACTTTGGTAAGTATCTTAGCCATATTGAGTGGATCAGAAATTATAACATTTCTATCAAACTAGTTTGTGGTTGTACCAACTTGTACTGTGTAGTGATGATAAATATGACTCCAAAGATGCATAACTGCAAGTACTATTGGCTTAAGAACAGATTACATCTCAGTGCTAATAACATATACTTTGAAGGCTAACAAGTTTGTAAAAAACAGACTCAGATAAAACTTTATAAAATCATTATTTATTTAGCCATCTGTCTTTGTATCTTCCAGCCTCTTTTTTTGGTGGACTTGAGAAATGATCTCTGAGGTCTCTCCAGATTTTAAGATGTTGGGATTCTAGGAAACATTTTATGAGGGCTGGTCTCAAGTTGCAAAGATCATTGGTAACTCACCAAATAGAAGAAATGATCTGATCTGAGTTTAACCTCTAGTCTCTGCCTCTGATCAGCCCTCAATAGATATGCTGAGGGGTAGTGAATGTCCAAAAGTCAGCCATCAGGAAAGGAGAAGAAACAAACTGGACATCCATGGATGGCGAGATCAGGTTCACGTGTAACATTTTCAGGTCCTAGGGAAAGACTGGAAATGGAAAGCTTGTAGCCTGGCCCCACTTTTCTTGCTACTCCTTTCTCCCTGCTCTAGCCTGCACTGATCTGATTACTGATATTATCTTTGTTTTATACACTAAAAAATGATCCTCCCAGCTTTGTTTCTGAGAAATAGCTGGCTAGATTGACTCTTAATTCCTTTTTAATGCTATGATTTTCAGATACAAATTTAACTAACATTCAATACCACTGGTGTTTGTGCCATTTCATATACAACCTGTCAATTTAACCATACCTGTGAAACATTGTTAGTGCCCCTTAACAATAGTAAGTGAAGACTCAGAAAGCTAGAATAATTGGGTGTGGCTCTCATAGCTGTAAGCACAGGGGTACTTCTTGAACATAGCTCATAGCACCTCCCCACTTGGTTCTGCCCTGCACTGTGAGCAGCCCTTTGCATGGTGTGTGTAGACACTTCAACCTGCACTTCCAATTTTTTTCTACTGTTATTCCCTCTCCCCACCCTTCTCCTTGGTCACCTCTCATCCTAGGCTGGGAATGCCAGCTGCATCTCCTATCCTAAGAAGGACAAAGTCTCCAAGAGGCTATCAAATTATGAAACCATCCAGGCAGGAAAGTCCATTGTCCAAAGGAGAGACTAGGTCTCTGGTGGATATTTCTTTTTAGCCCCTGGACTCTATATCCCAAGTAAGTAGTGTAACCGAAGAAGGGCTAGAGAAGGGCCCCCCAAAATACAGTGCCCAGGACAGGGTCCCTTCCTGTCCAGGTCTTAGGTTGGGTTGGCTGTACACCTACTTGTAATAGAAAAGTAGAAATGCAGTTGTTTAGACATTATCCTGGACTCATACTGTATTAAAATATAATAAAGTTGGTAAAGGCCTAGGATATGAAAGGTCCTAACAGCAGGTTATACAGAAGTTTTTTACCCTAAAGCTACAGAGTGGTAGGATTGATTTACTAATGTGAATTATTATCACAATTACCCATTGGCTTTGAAATATTTTTATATGGCTACATATTGTTATATTTGATTGTAGTTCTGAGCATGAAATCCCTGTCCTTGGAATTGGGTGGTATAGTCAAAGAATAAAAATCTCACTTTGGAGCAGCACGGCAATCACAATGCCTTCACAGTGTGTCCTTCAGCTTAAATTTCTCATGGCTCCCAGCTTTGTTTCTGAGAAATAGCTGGCTAGATTGACTCTTAATCCCTTTTTAATGCTATGATTCTCAGATACAAATTTAACATTCAATACCACTGGCTGTTTGCGCCATTTCATATACAACCTGTCAACTTAACCATACCTGTGAAACATTGTTAGTGTCCCTTACCCATTAGTAAGTGAAGACTCAGAAAGCTAGAATAATTGGGTGTGGATCTCATAGCTGTAAGCCCAGAGGTACTTCTTGAACATAGTTCTTTGATCTTCAGTCCCAGAGATTTTCCAGCTACCACATGGTGACCTCCTGAGGTAACCCTTGATATCACAGGATCCAGCAGAGCAAACTCTAGGAAGGAAGACTTTGTTCATGGATGTACCAAAAAAGGACCTGGAGCATTGTCAACACTCAAAAAATATTACTACTTACATGAATAAACAAATACAGGACCGCTGGCACCTACTCACCACTAAAGAGAGACAAGCAGTGATATGTTTTAACTTAAATGCTTTCCTTCTAAGCTCATCCTTACTTTATACCATGTTCTAGGCAATAATTAGCACAAATCCTGGTTTTGTGGAATAAGTTTCTCTCCTGCTTTAAGAATCTGTCTTTTAGGTTAATACTTTTTGAAGAACTTTTTCTCCTAATATTTCCCTATTGATATCAAAAGCAGTTTGACGCTGCTTTTGCCAGTCTTTTCTGACTTAATAGTACCAGGCATTAATGTAACTGCCAGGTAGGAAAAACACAATCTAAAAAAATTATAGCTTCTCTTGTGTGCCATAGATACAAATTTTATCAAAACCAACAACTGATCTTCTATTTTTTTATACCTTCTTCAAATATTTTTCCATAGGCTCATTGCTTTGGAACAATTCTTCAAGATATGGTATTGTTTATTCTTTTCAAAATTGGCACATGTGCTAATCATGGTACTTAAGATGACTTTAGGTATTATACAAGTAAAGAGTACTTTTTTCTTTGTGAGTTAGACACACACACACACACACACACACACAACACAAACTAGCACATTAAACCTGAAATGTTATGGCTAGTATTGTTCAAATAAATTTACATTTAAAAGACTCATTTATTTAAAGAAATAAATGGAAGGAAAATGTCAATAATCTAGATATTTCTCATAGATGGCAAAAATCATGAAGGCAATGATTGAAGTTTGAAAAACCCTTTTCTCACCCAAGTGCATCAGTGTTTGGTTAAGGCACAGGGAGGTGAAATGACTTGCCTGAGGCCCTAAGGTTAATTAGTGAAAAAAAAAATGAGGACTAGACTCTAAGTCTCCAGGTTCCAGGTAATTTGTTCACATCAGTGATGCCCCACTTTCCGAATCTGAGCATCATTAACCCGCTCTTACATGATTCATATTATGAATAAATTTTTATCCACCTCTGACAAATGCATAAGATTCTAACTTTTATAATTGAAGTTTCAAAGACAGAAAAGCCCTCTGGCTCCCTCGGAGTAAAAAGCACTCTCAGGTATAATTACAATTTGTGTTTATAATGTGCCTTTCATTAGAGGGACCTGAATGAACTCCAGAAAATTGATCTGATTACTGATATTATCCTTGTTTTATACACTAAGAAACGATCACCCAGACAGGTTAAGTGAATTGTCCAGGGTCAAACAGAATGCCCATCACCGTAAAAGAGGCAGAATTAAATTTCTAAGCCCAGCCTTACCTCTGTGGGTTTTGTCTTTCCTGTCTAGCCCCTAATCCTTTGCCAGATTTGGAATTACAGGGCTTTCCATTAAATGGAATCCTAGTCTAAAAGTTCTACTTTGAACCTTTCCAAAGTGTCTGTGGTGGTCGTCCAATTCTCAGGTTTTCTATTTTAATAGCCTTGCTTGGTCATATTATTGAGCATATAACAGGGCTTAAATTTGTCTCTTTGTTTGAAAATTATTTCTGTACTGGTAGAGTTCTGCATCCTGTTCCTACACAGATGGGAAACAGCTATTACAACCACCAAGTAAGATAGCACGCAAGCTGGGATGTTTATGCTCTACCTGTTCAGAATCCCTAACTCAACTACTCAAGTTGCCTCTAGATGAAAGAACCCAGTAAATAAATTATTTGAGTAACTGATTTCCTACTTTCTTCACACAGTGGGTCATTCAGAATGTGTGGCCTTTGGTTGACCACAGGAGGTTGGCTCCTACAGATCTGATGTCCTTCAAATGCCCTCTAGTGGTTAAAAGCCCACATGGGCTCCACTTCCCTTGTGAGATACCAAGGGCTCTGAATAAATAGAAGAGAGCTACCTGTTGAAAGCTTACAACTAAAGGATTCATGTGAATATCAATAATTTAGCTCTCTCCCTCACTCATTTGCCTGATAAAACTGCTCCCCAACAGCAAATATAGGGCAGAGTGTCCTCTGTCCACTTGTGAATACCTGCACTAAGGCATACATAGGGCACTGTACATATACTCTCTTAGTGTGGCCTAAGAAAGTACTGCCAGCCAAGCAGATTAGCAACAGTAGAAATATATTCTCTGACAGTCCTGAAATGTGTAAGTCCAAATTCAAGGTATTAATAGGGCCAGGCTGTTTCTGTGGGCTCCAGAGGAGGATCTTTCCTTACCTCTCCCAACTCCTGGAGGCCCAGGCCTTCATTGGCTATGGCCACATCACCCAGTCTCGACCTTCATCTTTATGTGGTCATCTTCCCTCTGCATCTGTGTCTTCGCATGGCATTTTTCTTCATTTATATGTATGGGTCTAAACTTTCCTCCTCTAACAATGACACCAGTCTTATTGAATTAGGGTCCACTCTGATGACCTTGTTCTGGCATGGTAACATCTGCAGAAAGCTCCTTTACAAATAAGGTTTCACATTCATAGTGATGGGGTATTATCTTTTTAAAAGAAAAATCCAATACATAATAATCTCATAACCATCCTTTGAGGAAGGACCTGTTGTTCTCACTTAAGATAAATAAACTGAGGCAGGGAAAAGTTAACCTTTTGCCCCAAAGTAAAATAGCTGAAAAATGGAGGAAATGCAGTGCTGTGCTGTTAAGCCCAGCTGCCTCCACTGACCTTGGCAACTGCATCTGGAGCCTGAACTAGAGGTGCTGCTCCGACATTTAGTAAAGAACCTGTAAAGAAAATCACAATGACTAGAAAGAACATTCACATGATACACAATTGCAGACAAATGTCAAGTGCTTGCCGTTCATTGAGTTCTCACCAAGTGCTAGGCACTGTTCTCAGCTCTTCACATGTTAAGTCCTTTAACATCCACAGTGATGCTGAGAGATGTACTGACACTCATTTTGCAAATAGGAAATTGAGGCAAGGGGTTACTTAAGCTGCCCAAGTTCACGCTACTGGGAAGTGACTAAACCAAGATTCAAACCCAGGCAGCCTGATACCAGTGTTTGACAATCTGTTATCATGCCTGAGCTGATATCCTATCCTCCAAAAGACTTTTTTTTATTTGCATTACTTTTTGTCTCCTGTCCCAAAATGTAGCTTAAAGTATACCCTTTCAGAATTCCTACCTAATAACTAATATGCACTTTTCACAACTTTGAGTTCAGCACTGGTCCTAGCTGTACCTCTGGAAGAAGGTACAACCAAGGCCATCTCAGCAGTGCTATTAGAACAGATTAGGCCAAAGCTGGGGCCTCAGCTGAGCATCCTGGCCAAAGACTCTTTCCGCTTCACAATACACCCATGAAACTTTCCATACACCTTAGTCATCAGTTCAAACCCAAGAGTGGAAAAAATTCACAGTTGTGCCCATCTAAGTTCTGATCAAACTTGACGCCACTGAACAAATCTTCATGGAAACTCCTCTAGAGTGATCCAAACAGATGGTTAGCTGCTCTGCTCTGAGTCTTGTGTCTTGAAGGTGGGAGCAACTCCCTGTTGAATACCATCTCCTGTACAAATCCTAGATCTAGCATTCCAGCTAACTCTTACAAGGGGCCTGCAGCTCATCTGAAAAGAACACCAGAAGAGGTGAGATGCTGCATCCTCCCTGTGAAAATTCTAAAATAACCCAAGAAGAAATTCTGGCAGTCTCATTTGGAGGTCTTGGAAATCACACTGTTTGTGTCTTCCACTGGGCCGCTTCGGGCCTTGGAAAACAGCCAGCTTCTCTTGAGGCTGGAGTGTGTACGCAACTTCAACCCTGGGTGCCCGTGGAAGAGGAGAATGCCCTGCTATATGTGGATGTGTAAATTACAGCAGATGATGCACTTAGCAATTATGTTCTTTGCATACATAAGCAGGAACAACAGCTCCCAAACTGCCAATATCCTTCTCAATTCTCACAGAATGACTATGTGTCACACGGTCACGCAGCAGGGGGTCTGGAAATGAGATGAAGGAATGGCACAGTATGAAGTTTCAATTTTGGAGAAGCACCCCTCCTGCGGTCGCGAACAAGCAAACAAGAAAAGTCTCAGAAGGCGTGATGGCCTGGCTGTGTGCCCCCCACCCTCCAGTTAGAGTTGTTCTATGCAGAGGAAACTGGAGGAAGAGGGACAGGGCTGTGGCAGGAGCTACCATGCCTGGCAAAGCTGTGTGAATCTGGATGAACGAGGGAATAGTGCTAAATAGTTGGGAGCTGGGCAGAAGGC
Source organism: Spermophilus citellus (assembly GCF_964194105.1). NCBI lineage: Eukaryota > Metazoa > Chordata > Mammalia > Rodentia > Sciuridae > Spermophilus > Spermophilus citellus. The sequence continues at coordinate 69,072,329 of NC_138183.1, read as the reverse complement.
TTTAAGGAAACAGCTGAAGTGACATCACCAATTCACATGTCTGGTTGGGACAGGCATGGAGCATACACAAGGAAGGTGGGCCTAATGGGAACTCTGGGAACTCTGCAGAGGGCACATCGCCATTCCCCAAATAAAGAGTGGCTTAACTCCATCACAGGTCATTCATTCTCTCTCTCTCTCTCTCTCTCTCTCTCTCTCTCCCTCCCTGTGCCTTTGTACCTCATTCTCCAGGGCCTCTCCATGTTTGAGGCCTTCTCACAGCATGGCGGTCTCAAGATATTGTATACTTTACATTTTACATGGACCTGGCTTCAAGAGACGCTTATAGTAGTCTCCAGGCCCACTAAGGACCTGCTTAGACTGGCCACAGTGTCACTTTCATCCTATTCAGGTGGTCAAAGGAATCACAGTGTGCTCATTTGGTCTTGGGGAGTTAAAGAATTCTACTAGGCCTCTTGATGAGGAATGGCGAGGCTACATACACAAGAGCATGAGATGAGACCATGATATGTGATTTTTTCACCTCGGGAAAGTATATTGTGCCTCAAGGATAAATAAAACACATGTGGAGAAAAATATGACCTGAAACCACCCAGGTGGCAACTTTTGAATTAAAGGGTACTTATTAATGTAATATCACCGTAAAGAGCATGTATTCTGAACCATACTGCCTATTGTTAAATCCTGATTCTACAATTCGTGTCTGAGCCTTCTTAGGCCATATATTTGACTTCTCTGGGTAATAACAATTATTTTAATAATAATAATATTGTGGGGCTGGGATTGTGGCTCAGTGGTAGGATGCTTGCCTAGCATGTGTGATGCACTGGGTTCAATTCTTAGTACCACATATAAATAAATGAATGAAATAAAGGTCCATCAACATCTAAAATTTTTTTTAAATAATAATATTGTAATAATATTATCTTGTGGACATTTTGTTAGACCAACAGAGTTAGAACAGAGCTTCACCCAGAACAAGTGTTCAATAAGTAATAGATGGTGTATTCTAGGGCTGCCAGAAGAAAGTTCCTCAAACTGTGTGGCTTAAATGTGGAAGTTTAATTTCTCATAAATCTGGAGAGTTGATTTCCTAAATCAGGGCTCCATCAAGATTGTTTCTTTCTGAGGACTGTGAGAGGAAGATCAGCTCCAGGCCCATCTGTCTTGTATATGGCCTTCTCCCTGTGTCTGCTCAATCATCTTCCCTCTCTGTATATATGTCCCCTCATATTGGAGTAGAGTCCAACATATCAATTCCATTTTAACTTGATTGCCTCTGTAGAGAGCTTATCTCCAAATAAGGTCACATTCTGAAGTACTAGAGGTTAGGGTTCCAGTGCACCTTTGTTTTTTTAAGGAATACAATCCCCTATAACACAAATGATTGCTCTGATTCACTCATGCAAGCAACTATCAGATACATATAGCACAAACCTATGCACTAAAGACATACCTATATATATAGTTCTCAAAGAGCATGGAAAGACAACCCACAGACAATCTTTCCTACAGTACAAAGGTATAAATGAACAAATACTCTATGAATGGTAATGCCAATAAGAATGTATGCTGATGAAATATGGAGAGATGCTGCACCTGATACCTCCAAGGTGTGACCCATAATGTGGCATACTGGGCTGTGCAGAACGTTTGCATGACCACCTGTGGTATATGACCATGACCGTCTGGCTCTAACATAGATGACCCTTGGCTTCTCCAGAACTGAGGCTCAGCTCTGAGACAACTCTCAGAGCCTCCTCACATACCACAGTTTCTGATCGCATAGTCTGACTCAGACTGGACACACAGAAGTCTATGCACATTCCTACATGTGAATGACCCTCCTCAGCCAGGTGCCTTCCACTTGTGAACAGTGTTAGACAAGGAGTGCTCAGGCTTGGCTGGTGCACTAGGATTCTAAGTAGGTCCTAAATAAGAGACACCCAGTGTCAGTAGCATGTGAGTGAGTGGCCTGGAGCAGGGCAATGTGGGACAGGGGACATAAGGAAGTGTGTTTGGCTGACAGGCAGGCTTTGGGAGCAGGGTAAGGGGTGAGAATATCAGAAAACAATATCAGAAAGAAGGAGGGCAAAATGTGATCTTCCTCTTTTTAAATGTCCTTTACACTAATTTCTTACCACCTCTACCTTCCCCTTTCCACCCATTCCCCACATAGACCCCAAGAACAGCTATTTTAAAGACATAATTTGTATATAATCAGTCCTTAATAACAAGAAACATAGCCTAAGGCTGAGGAGTTCAACCTGAGTATATGGTCTTAATGTCTGTTTTCTCACCAAATTTATACTTGAAACTAAATCCCCAATGTGATGGTATTGGGGGGGTGGACCTTAGGGAGGTGATTAGTCATAAGAATGGAGCCCTCAAGATGGAATTACTAGTCTTATGAACCAAGGAAAGCCTTCCACCTTTCTGCTGTCTGCCATGTGAGCATGCAGCAAGATGAACACCAGCTTCAACCCAGGAAATTGGCCCTTACCAGAACATAACCATGCTGATCTCAGACGTCCAGCCTTCAGAATTTGGGAGAAATAAATTATGTAGTTCAAGCCACCTATCTGTGATAACTTGTTAGAGCAGCCCAAGTGGGCTAAAATACATAGTGATGCCATTAAAGAATAATTACTCTGTGGACAAACCATCATGTACTTTGGGTGGCTGGAAAGGGGTTTTCAGAAACATAGGCAGAGTGTTTGCTATTCTCCTGTTAGGCATTGTGATGTCTATGTCACAGAATACTAGATGAGATTATCCCTGTCTCAGTTGTGACTAAGCCACCAGCAAGGACAGAGCAGATGAGCTGAATATCAGATGCCTTTTCTCCAACTTCATGGCATCTCATTCAATAAGCATTCAGGGATTGCCAGTCTCAGGGGGACACCTTGTCCCCACAACCTCTGAAAATAATATCAGACTAGAATGGAAGAATGTCTAGAGCTTGAACCCCAAACCAGGCCACCCGAATCCAAATTCTGGACTTACATTTATCAGCTATGGGACTTTAAGTAAGGGTGTCTCTGTCCTTGCATCATATGAGATAGTGATGGTATGGAACTTGTGAATTAAAAAATGGAAATCACTTAGCATGGTGTATAAGCACATAACAAGCTCTTATGTATTTGCTCTTATGAATATTGACTTCAGGAATATGTAAACTATGTGCAGTTTCATGCAAATTGGAAAGTCCAAGAATCTGAAAATGTTATAGGTAGAGGCACCTCTAAGACTAAGAATGCCTCATAGTCGACTTCTCATTGGGTTTCCTTGAAGGAATCCACTTTGTGATGCTACATAGATGGAATGCTATATGCCCTGTACTCCAGGAAAGAGGAAAATCTGGGATTTGTCAGAGGGACAACCAAGACAGAGACCCCGACTTTGAAAGCTTTAAGATTTCAGGTGTAAATGAATGGCAGCAAGCTCCTATAATCACCAAAATCCATTTTCACATCCATCTGCTTCTGAACCTACCTCAACCTTTTCTGAAAAAAGTAACACCATCAGGGTTCATAGCAAATAGGCTCAAGGAATGCAGTTGTGGAAATGTCCAACATCTGAGTTTTACCTTCCTACTCTTGCCATCCTAAATTAGATATAGCACCTGCCTATAGAGATGAAATGCTTGTATGTCTCTTTATATTCTGTTTGTGTGTGTCACACATACATGCACATGTACTACATTGGGTATGTTTCTTAGTATCTTCATTATTTGTCCATTCTACATCTCTTAATCTCCCAAATGGTGCTTTTTAAAAAAATCTATAATTCTGCAGAGAATTTGACATAATCTACAATTGCTAATAACCTAGATCTTAAATCAAGCCATGAAAAGAAGCGATTGAAATAATGCACATCAGGTTCAAAACAAAACAAATAGAAACTCACCAATGAAATGTTGTTTTTCAAATCCCTAGAATAGGTGTGAGGGTATTTTAGAAACTGTTGTCTGGGGAACAAAGGAAATCAGAATGGGACCTGGCAACACGATGGCATGGCACTGCAGGATTTATAGAAAAGGGCATAGCTTTAACCTCCTATACCACTTGTTTGGCCCTTAGTATCCCATTTCTTTTCAACACCACTGCAGACCTGAGAAAAAGATCTTGGCTTAAGTTGCATGTGAAAATGAATTTGTAGGTCTCAACCCGGCTCTTGTGGCTGAGTGTAGCACTGCATAATTTGACACAATTCAGCTTGATTGACAGTGGGAAGCAGACTGCAAGATCTCACAGGTCAGGACAGAAAAGGGGGTTGGCAGAAAGGCCAAGAGCATTCTGGGTAGCAGCCTCCACTCAACCATGCCCTCCCCACAGAGGAAATGGAGCAAGAGCTCAATAAGCACATTTCAGAGACTTTAGACTGTCCATAGAGCAACCAAGGGGAAAAGCATACTCCAGCAGGTCAAAGTGAGGTGTTTAAAGCCTGATCAAACTTGAGCAGGGGGAGAATCCCCCAGGGAGGAAATGCCCAGGGAGAGATGGACTTTCACCTGCTGTCTGTTTGCAGGCAGGAAACCATGAGAGTTCTGACAGCCCCAAAGATCCTGTTTCACAAGCACCTTCCACCGCCAGCTCATCTTCATTTTGATTAGAGCCATCTGTGCAGCTCTAGCCATACTTCCTCCAACCCTCTCATTTGTCTCCAAAAGCCTAATGATTCTGAGGGTACATTGAATTTATTGGCAGATATCCTTGACTCAGAACTTTCCAAAGTCATTATCGTTTGACAGATAATGCATGCTCAATTAGCAAACATCTTGAGTACCTGTCTTCTGAATTCGGCCATGCTTCACCTTTCGCCACTGTGACCATGACCATGTGGTCTGGGAGATGACCTTATCCCTGATTCAGGAATAAATATTAACTAGTCTAAAGCATTTTTGTCATTACCTTTCCCTTGGCCATCTATTTGTTTGGAGGAGGACCTGGGATCCACTTCTGAGCTGCAAGAGATGAGAGTGAATATTCTGGGAAGATTCATTAAGTTGCATGTGAAAATGAATTCTGCAGACACTTAGGAAAAGTAACTCTTGTCAGGGAACTGCAGACCCCTTTTGTAGCACTTTCAAAGGACCTGAGGAAAAACTAGCCCCACAATCATTGAGGTAAAAGGAAAAGAATTCTGAAGATAACACGTCTTTGGAAAGCCTGGTTACTGTGCTGTGATTCCTCCTTCCTCCAGAGGAAGCAGGGAGAAGTGTTAAGTATTTCACCTTAAGCCTTAAGAGGAGGGGCTCTGTGCACAATCCCTGCCTTCAGGAGAAGCCCTACAGTTAAGTTTGCTCCTTGCTGCCAAAGGATATGAGAAAGGCTAACAACTCCCATGGAACCGGCACTGAGCTGCCACTTTGAGACTTGCCTGCACCCAGAGATTCTCAGGGTGAAAGACATGATTTCCACGTACTGTACTAAGCATGTGCCATGCAGGAGCTAGACAGCAGAGGGTCTCAACAACAATTCCCAAGAGGAACCTCAGGCTCCTAGAGACTGAGGATGAAGCCACAACTGACCACCCAAAAAAGAGATGCATCTATCCACATTAAGAAAACTGCGATTGGTCCTATTGCTGTAAGTGTCCCATGAGCCCACAAAAGTGCCCCAGGCAAGTCAGTTTTTAAAAGCACTAAGAAATAAACAAAAGTGATACATATATGAGCAAACAGAGAAATAGGTGTAAGATGTTTCCTAGCCCTTCCCTGACACTCTGCTTCTTAGAGTGGGACCTGGCTAAAAGGGTACATCACTGAGGAAGAATTCATCTTCCCCATGACTCCTCCCCCTTTCTCTCTCTTTCTGCCCACTATGAACAGAGAAGGGGTCCTCCACCATGCCCTTCTGCCATGATGTTCTGCCTCATTCTTTGGCCCAGAGCAATGGAGTTGGCCCACCATGGACTAAACCTATGAAACCACAAGCCCAACTAAACCTTTCCTCCTACTTCATAAGTACTTCATAGATATACTAACACACCCCTGAAACATACCCCCTGGGCAGCAAGGGGGAAGGTGGTGAGCACATCCCTTCCTCAGGAGTGTACCAAAAGAAGATAGGGGAGTAGTCCACCACAGGGGCAGACAAAGAGGGGGATTTATCATGTTTGGAGGATTTTAGAGCCATGGTAACCCTGACTATAAGTCTGCTGTTCATTATTACAACACATTGACAGTTCCAAGCAATGCTGGGGCTCAAAAACTCTTCCCAGGGGCCAGACCCCTGACACCAATCCCACCCTCTTGTCTTGCTCTCATTGTGGGCTCCCAATCCAAAGCTGGCAGGGGGTGTCAGGAAGGGGAGAAAATATTATGTTAAATTATGTTCAGAGTTTAGGATACTATCCTTTACTCAATATTCTTGTTACCCCATCAAGATTGTGTTTGGTATTTAACATGATTATAGGCCCATTTGTTAACAAAGCCTAAATAGAAGTTTATTGGAAGTGTCATCTACAGGTGCAAAAATTACCCACATTGAATAAGTTTCAAAGAGCAGGAAGGCAAAGACAGTTGCATTCTGTCTGCCCGTGATCTGCTTCTGTTCAGGGTTACACTTTGTGCAAGCACATAGAGCCATCCTGCGTCAACAAGGGCATTGGCAATACGTGAGCCAGTATGCCAAGAATGGCTGAGGAGATAGGAAAAAGAGCTGGAGTTGGGCTGGGGATGTGGCTCAAGCGGTAGCGCGCTCGCCTGGCATGCGTGCGGCCCGGGTTTGATCCTCAGCGCCACATGCCAACAAAGATGTTGTGTCCGCCGAGAACTAAAAAATAAATATTAAAAAAGAAAAAAATTCTCTCTCTCTCTCTCTCTCTCTCTCTCTCTCTCTCTCTCTCCCCTCTCTCACTCTCTCTTTAAAAAAAAAAAAAAAAAAAGAGCTGGAGTCCTTGATGCTGTGGTAGAGCTACTGACTATGTCAAACCTGAAGCTGCCATATCATGGGAATCTTGATAAGTGAGACAATAAGTGGCCATTGTTGTTTACACCATTTGAAGTTGCTTTTTCCATTACTTGAAGTAATTGATACTGAGATAGACACAGGCCAAAGTAAGTTGTTTGCCATCAAGAAGTTTAAAATTTAACTAAGCCACGTATGGATAGACAGAAGTGTTTTCTGTGGTAGCTTTCATACTTAGCTCAACTATTGATACCAGCCAATCATTTATTCCTTTTTTGTAGACTGGTGGTAAAATTCGGAGCTATTAACACTACTTTGGAGAAGGGAAAAGAAAACTTGCTTCCCATAGGTAAGCATATTGTATTTGTGTTACCTACCTGTCTCAATATAGGAGAATTAAAATTTGTAACTGAGTGTATTCTTCAGGGTCACCATTGTCAGTCAATATACAAGACAAATGCAGGAGACACCTTATCCTTTACCACGTAACTCTTCCTTACTTTCTTCTCCTTGTCCCTCTCCCAGCACCTCAAACCAATCCTTTTTACTCTCATGTGATTTATGAGTCATTCAGTAAAGACCTGTGGCGGATCTGGTAGACCTCTGGCCTCATGCTAACTGCTGGGTCGGATGTTTGGCCAAAAGCTCTTTAGAGAAAGAAATTGAGTTTCACAATGACTAAATGGAATTCAAAACAAATTAGGTCTAAATGAAAAGTTTGTGGAATTTTCACTTTGCTACTTACTTAGCTTCTTAGAAGCCTGGAAACATAAGATTTGGTCCTTCCAGTGAGCTAAAATCTATAGAATGTGGAAGGAAAATGGAGAAAAGAAAGGGGAATTTATGAGTGATATGGGTTGCTTAGATATGCTAAAAGATAAAGCAACTGGATACCCATGAGGGGATTCTAGGGGTAGGTGGTCACAGAAAACCTTATATTTTGTTCCTGAATAAATGCTTCTAGAGTTCAGTTTCTCTGATGTAATTCATCATTAGAGTTTAACAAAATAGTGTTTATGTCTTCAACCCCCAGCAACTTTCAAGAGCCATTTTATAGTAAGTCCTGCTACAGAAAGTTCCCTTGAGATTCTATTTTTTTTTTTCCTTCTAGAGACATTTTCATTGTGATAGGAATGAATTCTCATGGAAGAATTTACAGGCAGTGGATAAAATGAAGTACTTTCAATCAGGGGCTTTTCCGGTGTCTCTCAAAATGGATAAGAATTTAGCCCACTTATTCCCAAGCCTCTTTATTAGGGAAAGCAGGCATGTTAAAAATGTAGTAAGCCATTTTGGTGTTTTATTGGTGAAAGTGGATGAGTGAAATGGGAATGATGTGTTTATAAATAACAGGGCTGGGGTTGTGGCTCAGTGGTAGAGTGCTCAGCTAGCACGTATGAGGCCCTGGGTTCAATCCTCAGCACAACATAAAAATAAATAAATAGAATAAGTATTGTGTCCAACTACAACTAAAAAATATTTTTTAAAAAATTTAAAAGAATATAGGCCTTTTTTGTTTGCTTATTTGTTTGGTTTCTGAACAAATTTTCTATAACGATTTTTTTTTTTTTGTGTGTGTGTGTGTGTGTGTGTGTATGATAAGAACACTCAAGAATTTAAGATATACCCTCTTAGCAAATTTTTAAGTACAGATGCTCCTTGACTTACAATAATGGGGATACATCCCAAAAAACCCATTGTATATTGACAGTAGCCTAAGTCAAAAATGTGTTTAAGGGATTGTGGTTGTGGCTCAGTGGTAGAGCGCTTGCCTATCATGTATGAGGTGTTGGGTTCAATCCTCAGCACCACATAATAAAATAAAGATTTTGGGTCCATCTATAACTAAAAAAATTTTTAAACTGCATTTAATGCACCTAACCTACGAAGCATTATAGCTTAGCCACACAGTAAACTATAGATTCTCAGTTGTTCCCCTCCCCCAAGATTGTGTGGCAGACCCAGCACGGCAGCTTGATGCCTCTGCCCAGCATCACCAGAGGGTATTGTGTGGCATATTGGTAGCCCAGGAAAAGATTAAAATTAAAAATTCAAAGTATAGTTTCTGATGGATGCATATCATTTTTCAGCTTTATGATGGTGCAAATAAAAGTTGTTAACTATTGGCACTGTGCTATCCTTTTCTAGAACCTCATGATCTTGCATAATACCCAAGATTCTTAGTTGTCCTCTTTTTCTTGCCTGAGAGCATTTTACTAAGGAAAAAATGACAGCAATTTGAAGTTCCTATCATTTCATTAGATAGATAGTTAGTACATAAACACAAATTTGGTCATTTTCTGATATCTAGGCTATACTGTAGTTCTTCTTTTTCCATATTTGCCTGGTAGGTTGAACATAAATATGTTAAGAGTTAGATGTGCCTAGAACATTATTTATCCATCCTACTCAGAAGAAAAATATGTATTGACCTGTGTTGTCCTTCTCAGAATCAAAGAATCTCAGTTTACAAGGCTCATAGGACAATTTCCCAGAGTCCACATCTTCTACAAACACCTCCAACCTTTGCTTAAAAACTTTCAGCTATTAGGGTAGCCTTTTTAGGGGGTAGAGAGAAAAGAGTACACTGTTGTACTCCAACAGTGTAATGAGAAATAATAAAAATTTTCCTTTTCATTGCTTTTGTACTTTAGCAATTGGACCACTCTGCCCTCTTTTCCATGCCAGGACTTCAGATACAGTCCTACATTGATTAACAATCCAGATAAGTTTTTGGAAATGTGTAATTCATTGACTTAGGCATGAGGTGAACATCAGAGTATGCTTACGCTAACCTAGACAGTGTACCCCCCTAAGCAGGTTGTGTGGTACAGCCACCACCATATATATGGGTGTCATTATGAGGGACATGACTATATTTAAAGATCAATATCATGTCTTTGTCTAAGTTTTTCCCAAGATAAACATATTCTATTAGGAAAACAATTTTCTCTCATTGCCATGTTTCTGTTCTGGCTTGTAAAATAGGAATTAACGCTTTCCAGAAACATTGGGAAGGAATGCTCCCTTGTTCCATTATCATTCTTAGAAGCACCATTTCTAACTGGAGATATTGATAAAACGTCCTGACCATGTGAGTCTGAGGTCCTGATCAACATTTTTTTTTTTTTTTTTTTTTGCCTAAATTGCTGGCGATGGGAATATACTACTTCCCTGTGGTACCATCTTGTCAGAGCCCTGTGCTGCCCTCTAGAGGCAGATTAGAGAACCTTCTCTGTCCTCTGACAGGTACAAAGTAGTCCACAGGGGCTGCTTGAGATGGGCTAGGTCAATGTATGTTCTGTAAGTTCCATTCTTATGAATATAGCTCATAAAATCTAGTTGCTGAAGGTCCAGGATTTATCATGAATCCAGTTTGCCCAAAAATAGAGGGAGGATAGTTTGAACTCTTTTGTTTGTATTCCTCAATTGCTTCCAAACTTAAGTGGACAAAGGATGCAGTTATTTTACCCATAAAGGAAAAGACCCTGATACACATATGTGATGGCTTCTAGTCTTTTAGGTATTCTCCAGTGTGTCAAAGTCCCATCTAAGTGTGGTTCCCAGAACCAGACAAAATAATGGAGTATGGACTCATAGTATAGAAAGTTCCCTGTGATCTGGACCTGAAAGCTTGGTAATTAAATACCTGAGTCATAGAAGCTTTATCAATACACAGCCTGGGGGCTTTATAAAAAGGCCATATTGTACTTGACTAGAGTCTTTACCAAAAACTGATAAAATGGATCCTCTCACCTCAGTGGGTGACCACCAGCTTTCCCCACCTCCTAACCCATCACTTTCCATTAGGTCCATCTTCTAATCCTAGAAGCCAGGCATTGAGCCAGATGCAGTGGCACATACCTATAATCCCAGCAGCTCAGGAAGCTGAGGCAAGAGGATCATAAGTTCTAAGCCAGCCTCAGCAACTTAATGAGACTCTAAACAACTTGGCAAGACCCTGTCTCAAAAAGAAAAAAAAAATTTAAAAAATGGGCTAGGGATGTGGCTCAGTGGTTATGTGCCTCAGGGGTCAATCCCTGGTACAAAAGAAAAAGAAGAAGAAGAAGAAGGAGAAGGAGAAGGAGAAGGAGAAGGAGAAGGAGAAGGAGAAGGAGAAGGAGAAGGAGAGGAGGAGGAGGAGGAGGAAGAGGAGGAGGAGGAGGAGGGGGAAGAGGAAGAGACAGAGGCAGAAGCCAGGCATTGACAGGACTTTGGGATCCACACAATAGAGGCATGTCCATAGGAGAGCCACAGATAAGATCATCCACTAATGAAAACTACACAAGGGAAGAAGTACACCATGACCTCTTGTCACTTCCATTGCTCACACCTCTCCCTAGGGTTCTTCCCAATTCCAGAGAGTTGGAGGAAATTGTTTCATTTAACTTCCAAACTGTGGAGACCTGGAGCTGTGAGGTTTTCTATCCTAATTGTTATCAGTCTCATCTTTCTGTTTGCTGGGATCACTGTGCCATGATGCAAGAGCAGCCATCTATATTCAGGAAGCTGGACTTTTCCATTAGCCACCCGATAGAAATACATTCTATGGAATCTCTCAGCCCCCAAATGGATTCTTTTAATAAGATGGGGGAGGGGGGAAGGTATGTGGAGCCAAAGAAAAGGAATGGATCCCTTACATAAAGGAAAACGCTGTGGTTTGCAAAATCCCCAGGGTTTAGATGGAGAGTCTGCAAATGCAGAGAGGGACTCTTATCTGACCTAGAGTCTCCTCCCTCGGTTTTCCCTGGTCCTAGGGAATCTTCTACCCCAAGCCTCCTTGCTACTGCCACCATCGGCTCCAGGGGTCCATGTGCCCCTTGGTTTCCTGAGAAGCAGGACCTGGGCAAGAACTTAGTTTATTTGGGAGAAAATTCCAGAAAACAGGTAAGGGATTAGGAAGTAAGACAGGGAAAGGAGAAAGGCCCATGAAGAGTGAGTGACTGCTGAAGTCACCTGAGGCTCAGTGCTACTGGAGATCCTCTAAAAAACTGTGAGGGGCTGGGGATGTGGCTCGGGCGGTAGCGCGCTCGCATGGCATGCATGTGGCCCGGATTCGATCCTCAGCACCACATACCAACAAAGATGTTGTGTCCGCCAAAAACTAAAAAATAAATATTAAAAATTCTCTCTCTCTCTCTCTTAAAAAAAATATTTAAAAAAAACTGTGAGACCTGTCTCCAAGTTCTGCTAGCAGCATTGGAGAGGCTGGGACATTTATCCACTGCTCCACCACCACTGGTACAGAGTTGCCCTGGGGTATGAAACCCCCGATCATCCAGGTTATACCTAATTGGATGGAACAAACTCACCCCATCAGAAAAGAGGGGAGAGTGGGTGGCTGTGATGGGAAGTGTCAGCATGCCAGAGTTGGCTTCAATACCAGGAACGCCCAGGTGAGTCCAGCAGACACAGGGTGGAACATCCACATTGTTTGCTGTAAAACCCTAGGAGCCCACATGTGAAGAATGAGAAACATTCTTCTTGCTTTCCACTAGTCTAGATGAGAGAAGCTGCTATTTAAAAATCCAATCCTCCCAAAAAGTAAGATACAATAATATATGAAATATACATAATGCAGAGAAACCTACTAGACTGGATCCCAACATTCAGGTTGCTGATTCCCAGAAATTGCACACTATCTTTAAAGATGGTACTTCTACAGAGCCTTACCAAACTGCCACCTTCCAGTTGCAGTTGGGATCTTAATCTTTACATGTTGTGTGATCTTAGGCAAGTTACTTTAATTGCTTTGTGCCTCAGTTTCTTCATCTGTGAAACTGAAATAATAAAAGACTCCAATCTACAGGATGATGAGGATGGAATGAGTTAATGTGGATACAATGGCTGATGTATAAAAACACTATATAAACATTGGTTCTTATTATCATTATTATTATTATTAGACTGGAGTTTGCACTTGGGTAATCATCTCCCCTTTCAGCTTAGCATAATAGAGTGGCCTTCCATTCCAGAGCCACTTTATAATGCCACAGCTACTCAATAGCCACACTTACAATAACAGCGTGTACACAGTGATAAGAAGGGCTTTCTAATAGTGAGAACATTATCAAGGCTGCAATGAGTTGCTGGGCTCCTATTGACTTCTTAGAGTGTATGAATTTGGCCAAGTCTAGCAAAACCTTTTCTGACCTTTCTTAACACCCTAAAATTGGAAGATAGATTTGCCATGGTCGTAGTTATACCTCCCAGAGGCAGAATCTCCCATCTTCAAGCATGATTTTTTTTCTTCATTATTCTAGGCAGACCAAACTAACTTTTCTTTGAAACTTCTCAAAAAGTATGCTATGAGGTAATTATTGTATAGTTGTCTGATTAGGCTGTATTTCTTTTTTATTCTGTCCATCTCATGAAAATTGATGAGAGTCTTCAGTAGGAAAAGGATGATCGCAACCACTGACATCAGTGGGGCTACTTGCTGTCGCAAAAGTCTGGATGGCACAGTTTCTGGATGACTTAAGAGCTTCATCTACTTCCGTGTTCCTTGATAGGGGTAACTGAATATTTAATTTTTCTATAACCCAAAAGCTGTTCAGTTGTTTTCCTTCCTCTCTAGACTTCTAGTTCTGGAAAATTGTCGTAGTATTAAGGTTGCAAGGAGTTGCTTCGTTGCATAGTGAAAACTTAAAGTTTGGATTATTTTATGTAGATTCCACCAATATAGGAGACACTGTAATAACAGGACACCTTAAATTTGCATTGGCCTAGTCTTGGCTCCTCTCTCCTCCCTCCCTTTAATTACAAAACACAAATCACTCTACCTCCTCTGGTACAGAACAAATTGACCTCTACTCCCCCCTGGTGGATCATTAGAGTATGCTGGGCAAGTCACTTTTGAAATGGCCATGGGGACCCTTAAGACTTATTAAATCAAGGGCTACCCTTCACCAGCCTTCCACCTTCTAATTCAACATACTGATTATTTAGAGCTGAAAAATAATTTACCCCCATATGGGCTAGTGGGATTTTTTGGTGTGTTTTGTTGTTGTTGTTGTTGTTGTTGTTGTTGTTGTTTGGTATTTGTTCTTTCCTTCCAAGTGTTCCTCTATTATTCCAATGTAGCATTCCTTATCGTAATTGCCTGGTTACTTGTCTGTCTCCCCAAATAGACTGTAAACGGCAGAAACCCAATAATGTTAAGTGATTTTCTGGAGACCACATAATCAGGAGAGAATCCCAGTATAGAAATCAGGTTTCTCTATTCATGGTCTGTTGTGCTGTTCATTAGCAGCAATGTTCTGTGTTCTGAAATCTCTTTCTCAGAAGGAACATTGAGATAGCAACACACCAGGGCACAGAAGGCTGAGATTCTGCTCTCCGTTCAGTCACTCATCTTGCCAGGCACTTCGTGTTTGTCATCTGAACAATCATGGCAGTTCCTTCACAAGATTGCTAAGGTCTAGTCCAACTCGGCGTGTCTGGCATTCAACTTGAAAGGATTGTCAGTCATTTATGGTTCTGAGAGGGAAAGAGAGAGATCATTCATCCATTCATTCAACAAATGTGTATTCATTTAACAATCATTTATTCAGCATCTAAGTGTTCCAGACCAAATGCCAGGTACACTGTGAAAAATAAATACAATGACCCTGCCCACTGAGACCTTATGTCTCAACTCTGTGGGTCATTGATCAACATCTCTCATCAATGATCTGGATAAACAGAGTGACGGGCCCTTCATGGGGATACTACTTATATGTTTTGAAGAATTTTCTCTCAGGCATGCATCTGTGTATGTTTCCCCCAGAGCACTGGTGAAAATCCTCACCCTGCAAATTAGCAAGTCTCAAATTCTTGAAGCAAACAAAAACAGACAACAGCAGCAAAGCAGCTTGGGCACATCCAGCACAGGTGTCCCCTTCCTGTTAATGTGCAGCTTCTGCAGATCAAGGCATTGTTGCTCTCTCCTGCCAAGATGCCAACAGGAGTGCCCAATTAGTGCCAATTTGTTTCTTGTAACACGGACACCTGTCACCAAAGAGCTGGATAAAAATAACCATCTCAGTCACCAAAGATCCAAACCAGGCTCAAACTAATCACTGAGAGGTAAATAGGAAGCCTTTAAATCCCATTGCAAATCCTCCAAGGGCCCCAGTCCCTCTGCCTGTGGACAAATTCATGGTGTATTTCTGACTGATGGCAAGACACCAACTGGCAATTGATATTTTTTTTTCTTTAAATGCAAGTTATCAGTCCTTTCTTCCAGGCAGCTGTGGGCTTCCCCCTGGCAGTTCAAGACTCATAGTGATAATGGATTATCTTTTCTTTTAATAGCAAAGCACCTTCCACTGAGATGGAATAAAACTTGCAGGAGAAGGAGAACAGATTCCACCAAGAAGTCTTTTAACTCTCTTCAGGAAACACCTCTAGTTCAAGCATTTAAAAAAATAAAAACCTTTAAAAACCAAGCAGGTTTCTGCAGCGTAGCTGAGCCAGCCACGAGGGTGGTGCTGGTTACATCTGAATTAGCCCTGCTTGACAATCACTTCCAAACTCTGTTCTCCTTCGTGCCAGTGGCTTCGCTCCCTGGGTGTTCAGTGGCATGGGGCAGATGCCTTCGAAGGAGCTATCGGACCCAAATTAAGAACGCATAATATACAATAAGCAAATGAGCAGGCAAGACATTTTTACAAAATCATCCAGGCAAGAAAATCAGCATGTCTTGCTCTTCAATAGTGGGCCCATGTAGCCTACTGCTTTATGGAGAGCAGAAATGCCTAGAATCTAAATCTGCCACAGGAGGGGTTGCTTTGCATCCTTGCAATGCTGTGAGCTGAATGGTAGATTGCATCACCTCCATTGTCAGGCAGCTCTCATTATGAGAAACCAAACACAGAGCCTGGCTCCTAACTGGAGTATTAATAATGAAAATGGATTATGTGCATCCTCTTTGCTAAGCAATTATCCCAAGGCAGGGATTGAGTCCAGAGTTTTTGCCTCACTGCCTGAGTGGCAGAACATGAATAGATAGACAGGTATTTGCATGCAGTGGCTCTGACCTGGAGAAAATGTCAGGAGCCTGGGAGACTACAGGGAGAGCTGCAGATGTGTATTCTTTTCAAACCTGCCTGGGTTTGGCAGTCTATTCTTGGAAAACGCAAGGAAAAGGGGGAAAGAGTTTGGATTTGCTGTGACTGTTTAAAGATCTCCTGAGTCAAGGCGAGATCATTTTTACTTTGCCCACCTTAAGTTTTTCATTAACTAGAAGTGACTCCAGTGCCCACCTTCTCAAGGAGATGAAATGAGTTTTCTGTAGTTAATAGTGAGTGGTGTTGGCCCTGAATGTTGTATGGACCTAGGTCTGATCTGCTTCACCTAGGCACACTTTAATGAAAAGAGGCATTTCCCCAAGGCTTGGGATGTAAATTTTCTTCTCTTTCACTGCAACGTGCCAACTGATTTCTGCTCTCTGGTGCCCATGAATGATTTCAGAGCTCTAGTTCTAGGCTAAAATGAATCCTAAACAAATTGCTTGCAGTACTTTGGGATCCTTCAGAGTATGCCAACAGCTGTGTCACCTCCAGTCCTCCCTCAGCCCCTCCTCCTCATTTGTTGTGCATTTCTACATTAAGATGCCAAACTAAGAAATGCTAGCAGAAGTTTATATGGCTAAACCTCCTTATTTCAGGGCCAGAGCAGTCCGAGAAGACAGTGGCAGATAAGTGGTGCAGCATATAGCTATTCCTATGGTGGGGTCACTCAAACACTAACTGTAGTTTTCACAATAAATTAAAATTGGGGAATGGACAAACAACTATGGAACATTCATATAGAAGAAGACTACTCAACAATGAAAAGGGCATAAAATTTGTACATACGATCCTGTGAATGAATCTCATTATTTTGAGTGAAGAAGTGAGACTCAAAAGACTACATGCTCTATAATTCCAATACTGGAAAATAAAACTATAGGGTCCAAAAAACAATCCATTTTCAGGGTCGGGGAGTAAAGTGTCGACTTAATAGGATGACTGACCATCCTAGTTTTTTTGTAATTGCCCCCAAAATCTCCATTTCTGGAAACCTCTCATTCCCAGGCAAATTGGTACAGTTGACCACCCGGGGACTTTTAGGGGCATGGTGCCAAGTTTTTCAAAACTCGTGGAGCTGTACGCTTAAAAGGGAAAATGTTACTCTGTGTAAATTACAATTTACTAAATGTCTGGAAATGATTTGCCCATGTCTCCACTGGACGGTGAGCTGTCTGTGTGCAGGAATTTTATGTGTCCAGAGCCATTGCCGCCTGACACCTGGCCCTGGGTCCAGCATGGCATGATTTGCTAACAGCATGTGTCATGCTTTTTTCCTCAGATGCTACCTTCCTTATTACTACAAATAGATTCTTTAAACAATCCAATAGTCTCTAAACACAGCATTTCCTCCCTGGAAATGCTCATATTAAGATATTCTCTATTTCTTTTAAGATGTAAGTTGATAGACATGTTCTCAATGGAAATGCTCATATTAAGATATTCTCTATTTCTTTTAAGATGTAAGTTGATAGACATGTTCTCAAGATGAGACAACTATATTAATCAGTGTTTTCTAAATATACTAAACACAAATTCCTCAAGTGCTTATTAAAATAATACAAATTCTGGAACCCTACCCAGATCTATCAAATCTGAACTTCCAGGAGAATGATGTGGAAATCCGTATATTTCCAAAGCATCTCAGATGATTCTTAGGATCGAACATGGAAAGGAGAAAGAAGAAGAAGCTGGTGTCAGAGAGACGTCAGTACCAGGCTGCAGCTCTGGTCATGTCCTAATTCCCATGTCTCTAACATGATCCTTCAATCTGAGTCTTTCTCCTAATGAAGCCTTCAGTCATTTGTTCCATCTGAAAACAGTTATTGAACACCTACTCTGTTCTAGATCTGCAACAGTGGAAACAAGACACACAAGATAGGTTCAACTGCTGATAGGTGATGTGAAGGGGCAAGAACAGGGTGATGTCATACAGCCTGTGCTAGGCATTATGTAAACAGAACAGTCAGAAAGGACACAATCTTCATCGATTTCTGGCTTTCACCTCATGCAAGTTTCCCATGAGGAGTATAGTTGAAATCTGTGAACATATGTTCCAGTCCCCGTGTTGCCATTAGCAGCTGTCACCGACCAGCCCCCGTGTCTGCATCTGCAATGTGAGGGAGCAGACCTAGATGTTGATCTCCAAGGTCCCCTTCTAGGCCTGACATTGTATGTTTCTGCAGTTTATTATCATAATCAAATAAGACTACTCTGATACATATTTAATGATATACATAATTGTTATTGTGCTGCATGATAATTAGCTATCAATGGTAAGCAGTTCACATAAATGACTGTAATTAGTGTTTCTTACACTCAGTCAACCCAAGTTTTGGGTTTTTCTTTCTTCTCACTTTGTTATTCTGTAATTAGCATCAGGGTCTTTATGTATCATTCCATGATAATCCCCATTCTTCTCTCCCATTTACTTACTTAGTGACATTGACACTTACACAGATCAGGGTCTAGCGGGTTATCTAACCAACGCTGATAGTGCTGCTACTATATTCCCTACCACACCAACAGGCCTCCAGATACTGCTATCTCTTGGCTTCTTTGCCTGCTGTCTTGAGTGTTGCAAGAACCCAAAGAAACTGCAAAAAATTTAGAACATTGGAAATTTTCTGGAAAGGATGAGGAAACCCACATAGAAGACAGTACGTGAGGATGGTCCCAATATCTTTTGGTTTCTAAGACTGATGGCAGAAGGGAAGATGTGTTAGTTTCCTAGAGCTGCCATAGCAAAACATCACAGACTAATTCTCTTAAACAATAGAAACTTATTTTTTCTCAGTTCTGGAGATTGGAAGTCTGAGATCAAGCTGTCAGCACATTTGGAGCCTCTGTTGCTCAGGGTCTCTTCTGTGCAAGCATGAGTCTGGCATTTATGTCTTTCTATGTCCAAATTTCCTCTTGTATGGACACCAGTCATACAACATTAGCACCTACCCTAAAGACTTCATTTTAATTTGGTCAGCTCTTTAAAGACCTTGTCTCTGAACATGGCTACCTTCTGAGGCACTGGAAAAGAGGGCTTCAGCACATGAATTCAGAGGGAGATGTAAATAAGTCAGTCCGTCCAGAACAGAAGGGAACTGTGAGGAAGAGGACTCTCCAAATATACAACAACCAGCTTCTTTCTCCTCCAGGGCTAACAATTCCCAGAATGTCCTTCTAAAACTCCTCAAGCACCAAGCTAAGGACCAGTACCTGGAACAGCTCGTATGCCCTGCTTGAGCAAAAGTTCCCTTTATTCCAGCAAGAATAAGAGTCTTCAAAGTTGTAAATACACAGGAAAATGAGCCCTTTCCTGTTTTGAGAAGGAGAGGGCAGGAGGTTGAGGTGAACTTTGTGAACCCTGTAGTTGCTGGGCAGTCCCTTTTGACCTTCTGTGCAGATGGTTTATGGTCAGGTGGATAGGATTGTGCTCAGCTGAGGGAAGTGGCACACCCTGGGCCAAGTGGGCACCAGACTTGCTCCCTCTGCACTCTGAGTACTTGCATCACCCCTCACCACACACGCACGTGCGCGTGCATACACACACACACACACACACACACACACACAAGAACCAAAGGATTACCCTATTTGTAAGATCTGAAAACAGACTCCAGGATGAGATAAACTTGCTAGCCAAACATTAGTAATAAAATAAAATTTTAAAAAATATATTAGTAATAACAGGATCCTGGGGAGAAAGCCTCAAACTTTCTTGCATGGTTTTTAAGGAGCCAAAAGTGATAACCTGACTCTTAACAGGCCAAATAGATCACCCTCGCTCTGCCTTGCCCATCTTACAGAACAATGAGCATGTAGCGCTTAGTAAGACCCAGGCACATAATTGAAAAAGTATGAATATGTAATTCTGAAAAAGACCTTACTTTAATTTTGTGTTTTTATACTATAAGATTTTTCTATTCTTCATCTTGTTTTTTAGTCCTGATCTGAGAATAAAAGAGCTGAGTTTCAAGCTTCCTGCTGTTGCTGTGTCAAGGAACTGGTCAAATAACCTCCCTGGGCATGATTTCTGCATCCTCAATTTGAAGACATTAGAGAACACTAGCTCTGAGATCTTGCTCAGATTCTTTATTCTGAAAATATATTTTGACAAAATACAAGCTGATTTAAATAACTAGCAGGGTCAGACTTAGTATGTTGCATGTCTTTGGTTAGATGTCTCAGGTAACTTACATTTTAAAGTCTCACGTTCTGTTTCTAATGAAACTCATAATTACTCATCAATAAAGTGGGAATAATATCTGTCGCACCAGGTTTTCTAAGGGTTAAATTATATACAGGATGCATGATTGGTGCTGAGTGTTAGTACTCATCATATGAGCCCTGGTAATCCCCTTTGTGCCTGGCTTGATTGACATGCAATAATATTTGACAGCTTGTGAAAGTAGGATAGAAGGACCACTGTGCAGTGCAAATACAAACCAAAGGGAATTAAAGGTGTCAAGTAGGTGGGAACGGAGTTGTCTGCCCCCCCCCTCTCTCTCTCTCTCTCTCTCTCTCTCTCTCTCTCTGTGGTGCAATGCCCAGCACCTAAGCACACATACCCAGGACTTCTATGAACTTGCATTTCTAGTTGTCATATCTCAACACATTTTGTCATAATCTGATGAACCACAATGGAACAGCATGGCCCGGGAAGAGTCAAGGCCGAGAACAGCTGGTTCAGGTGATTATCAGTAACATTGGGGAATATGACCAAGCCAGAGAGGCAGGCAGAGCAACAGAGGCAGAAGCAGCAGCTACATAATTATTATTGCACCCTTAAGTGCTTTACTAGTTGCTTCATTTTATGATCACAATTTTATGAGTGGTATTGGTAGTCCTATTCTTTTCTAATGAAGGAATGGTGGCTTGAAGAGGTTAAGAATCTTGTCCAAAGCTACAGATTTGTGAATGGAAGATCCTGGATTTGAAAGTCTCTTAAGCCTCTGTATGCTGAGCAGCAGTGGCAGACAATCCAGCAGGCCATCTTCAGAATTAGGGACACGCAGTGGAGTGTTGGTCAGGTGGCATTGGGTGATCAAAGTAAAACACAAAACTCTCGACTTGAGTGAGGACCAGGCAAAATGAAGACCACTAAGGGGAGACCTCAGGCGAGCAAGGTGGGCTTCTCAGATGCATATGTTATATGCACTGAATTTTAGATCTTATCTCTAGATTCCCTCTGTGCATATATACAGGATGCCTGATTAGTGCTGAGTGTTAGCACCATGCACCAGTCATGCACCAATCATGCATTCTGTATCTAATGCACAGAGGGAATCTAGAGATAAGGTCTAAAATTTGTTTGAAGTGGCTGTGTCCCTGTAGTATGCTGTTTTTAAGTCCTTTGGGTATAGAACAAGGAGTGGGATAGCTGGGTCAAATGGTGGTTCCATTCCCAATTTTCCAAGAAATCTCCATACTGCTTTCCATATTGGCTGCACCAATTTGCAGCCCACTAGGAGTGTTTTAGTGTACCTTTTTCCCCACATCCTCGCCAAACCTTATTGTTGTTTGTCTTCATAATAGCTGCCATTCTGACTAGAGTGAGATGAAATCTTAGAGTAGTTTTGATTTGCACTTCTCTGATTGCTAGAGTGATGAGCATTTTTTCATATATTTGTTGATGGATCGTATATCCTCTTCTGAGAAGTGTCTATTCAGGTACTTGGCCCATTTATTGATTGGGTTATTTGTTCTTTTGGTGCTTAGCTTTTTGAGTACTTTATATACCCTAGAGATTAGTGCTCTATCTGATGTGTGAGTGGTAAAGATTTGCTCCCAAGATGTAGGCTCTCTATTTACCTCACAGATTGTTTCTTTTGCTGAGAAGAAACTTAAGCCACATCAATGTTTATAGCAGCACAATTCACAATAGCTAAACTGTGGAACCAACCTAGATGCCCTTCAATAGATTAATGGATAAAAAAATGTGGCATATATACACAATGGAATATTACTCAGCAATAAAAGAGAATAAAATCATGGCATTTTCAAGTAAATGATTGGAGTTAGAGAAGATAATGCTAAGTGAAGTTAGCCAATCCCCAAAAACCAAATGCCAAATGTTTTCTCTGATATAAGGAGGCTGATTCATAGTTGGGAAGGGAGTGGGAGCATGGAAGGATTAGATGAACTTCTACCTAATAGGGCAGAGGGGTGGGAAGGGAAGGGAGGGGGCATGGGGTTAAGGAATGATGGTGGAATGTGATGGACATTATTATCCAAAGTGCACAAATTGGTGTGAATATACTTTGTATACAACCAGAGATATGAAAAATCGTGCTCTATATGTGTAATAAGAATTGTAATGCATTCCACTGTCATATATAAATAAAAAATAGATTGATTAAAAAATCCTGTATAGATATTTTTTAAAAATTTGGTTGAATAATTAAGATAAAAGCAGCTAACTTGACTCAGTGATATGGCATCTTAAATAGAAACTCCACAGCTTCTGGCAGCCTAGGGCTATTTTCTGCCAGAACTTAGTGTGAGGTCAAATCTACAAAAGGATAAGAGGACAAGAGGTTCCTACCAGAAAAAAGAAATTGTTCTAAATCTAGTTCTGGTTCACTGGAAGCTTTGGTGATGGGACCAGGTGTCTCTTAGAGGATTTGAGAGACAAACTTTGGTGCTCTTCATTGGCACCTGTTTTAAGATTCCCACTGTTTTTGCATGGGGAAGATAAACCCTAAAAACAAAGTCTGTGTCTCATTCCTTGTATAAAAAAGACCAATCTAAACAGCCTCCTAGAACCTCTGTGTCCTGATATTACATATAAGTAAAACTGGGCCTTCTTAAGGCCCATCTCAGTAAAGTTCCTACAAAAAAAAAAAAAAAAAAAAAAAAAAACATGAACTGATATTCAAATGAACATTGAAAAGTAATTTTAATATTTACAAAAGTCTCTCCAAGGCACCAAAGGAACATTATTTTCTGACACACATAAGCAGAAAAAAAAATCCTAACAATCTTCACCTTTCTCCCCAAAGTTGTACTTATTATATTGTTGTTGTTCTCCCCTTTCCAAAATATTTCTTCTCCCTTCCTCCCCAATTATTTAAAAATTTCCCACCCATGAGAGAAGGCAGAAGGAGGAAAGCTACCAACATAGGAGTCATTTATTGTTCTGTCTCAGCCACAGACTTGAGCACACTGTGAACAGACCAGCATCCGGAGCGTCGCTGGCCACTGTTTATCTCCAGGCTTTCTTTCCTTGCACTCCTGCTCTCAAAGTGTGTCTGTCTGGTGGCAGTGGGAGGGAGACACTTTGAGAGCAGGAGTGGTGGTACATTGCTCTGGACTGGAAGAGAAAGAATGCCCTAGAAGGGAAAAAGTAGGAGTGTTTGTAGAAAGAACAATCAGCTTTGTGAGAATAACTAAGAATCCTCAAGAATTCCATGTTATCAGCAAATATCACTCTTCACGTCTCTGCAGTGACTAAGGTAATTTCTATGTAATTACCTGATCATGTCTCATCACTTTCAAGATTTCCCCTTGTCCTCTGGTTACGACTCTTGAGTTCATTTTTGAGTGATGCAGACCTCTCTCTGGCCACATACCTCACTGCTCCTCACTGCCTGCATGGTCTCTGCTTCAGTCCTACTTAGCATTTGCAGCAGTGGATAATCTCCATATCTCAAGTCCACCCCATTCTTATCACATTGCTCTCGAATTACCATTGTCCAGGTCATTCACCTACCAGACAAGAAGCCCCATACAGATATGAGCCAGAACTACCACATTTTCCATTGTATTCCCCAGAGCCTATCTCAATGCAAATTATAAGTATTTATTGAATACTACTTGAATGAATAACTAAAAACCATAAGGAAATCACTGCCTATCTTAGGGTAGGTTCTCTGGAAACACTCTGAGAAAGAGCTTTGCATTCTGGAGGTTCACTGGGGAATAACTGAAGGAAGTTAGTGCAGAAAAAAGGAGTTGAACTGTAATAGGGAGCCCATAAGAAGTTTTGAGGCTAAGGTAACCCTTCAGAGCTTTCCCTGATTGAGATGCAAGGGCCAGGTCTTTATATTCCTGGATCAACTAGTTATCAAACACTAGTACCCCCAGGAAAGGAGTGTCACCCATGGTGACTCAGTCCCCCCTGGATAAGGGCAATTCCTCAGCAACCAACTCCAGCCAGCAGCTAGAGGAATGAGTGCCTTGGTCATGAAGGGGAATCTGGACAAGGCACTATGGTGTCTACTGTGTTTCCCTTTACTCAATAGCACATATCATATGAGCCTAATTTTGCAACCACAAAAAGTGTTCCCCTCCCCTGAAATAATCTAATAACATCCTCTGGTACTCAACTATTGGGGGAGGGATCACCAGTGTTGCACCATTACATTCAAGTATCCACTCAAGTACTCATTCAGTGAGTGAGTGTACAGCACCTACTATGTGCTCAGCATTATTCTAAGTGAAGAGGAGTTAGCAATACGTAACATAGATGGTCCTGCCTTCATTAAGCTTTCATTTTATTGGGGCAGCGGGGGGGGGGTGATTCAAAAGTGAAATGTTGGGTAATAATTGCTATGAAAAAAAGTAGACACAGAAAAATAGGAAGGATAGGTATTGTAACAATAAATACAATTGTCAGAGATGACCTCCTAAGAAGGTGACATTGGAGCAAAACCATTTAGACATCTGGAGGAAGGCCTTTCTGGCAGAGAGAAGAATATTTGCAAAGGCCCTAAGGTGGGAGCAAGTCTAGAAGTTAGAAGAGAGCCAGGAGACCAATGTGCCTGCAAAGAAGTGAGAGAGGGAGAGCCTACTGGGAGATGAGGTCAAAGAGAAATGGAGAAGGGGATAGGTTTTAGGCCATTATAATGACTTTGTCCTATACTCTCAGTGAGCTATGAGGCCATGGAAATTTTGAGTAGGAGAATAACAAGATCTGATTATATTTTATAAGACCTCTGTGGTTGTAAGTAGAAATAGGTATAGGGGGAAAGGACAGATGCAGGAAGTCTAGTTAAGAGGCTATTAATAAATTCCAGGCAACAAATGATGGATAAGTTGGGCCAAGGAAATAGTGACAAATCTGTGAAGAAGTGGTTAGATCTTGGAAATATTTTTAAGATAGAGCTGACAGGATTTGCTTGTAGACCAGATCTTATGAGGACAAAAGAAGAGTCAAGGATTTCAGTCTGAACAACTAATGATGGAGTGGCCATTTACTGAGGTGAGAAAAAACATCTCAGGGAAAGAAGCAGTTAAGAGTTCAGCTTTGGTGGTGTGAAGTTGGGGATTTCTGTGGGGCATCTTAATGAAGATGTCGAGGATAGTGTGAAGTACAGGGCTACACTCCAGACTGGACATGTAAGTGATGACAGCCTTCCACACACAGATGCTATTTAAAACTATGGGTCCAAATGAGATAGTCAGGAGAGTGAGTATGAAGGGGAGAGGGGCATTTCAAACACTGAGCCCATAGGCACAGCACACATGACGTTACATCATTCTCACTCTGTACCATAAGAAACTAACACTGGACAGAAATTCCTCCTTCACCATATTCAGCATGCCCAAAAGAACTTGGTTTTGCAAAGGAGATACACCCACATTGGAATATGATTGCTGGTATTTTCTATAGTGATTAAATTATAGGTTTCAAGTCTCCCCTTCCCTGTATCAGTATTACACATTGGCACCTTTGCCATGGCCTGGTGATGGGCGACATGTGCTTCCCCACTCCCCCAGGTGTGGCCATGTGCTTTATTTTGTCCAGTGAGATTTCAGTATTTGTGATGAGAGCAGAGGCTAAAATGTGCTGTACTGCTGGATTTGCCTGTTGACACTTCTGCCACTGTCTTAAGAAGAAATTGGGCAGCATGCACCTCTAGCCTGGGATTCAAAATGAGACCCGTGAACCAAGTCCCTGTAGCTCCCTCATAGGCAAGAAAGGAAGAAAGAAATGTCTGTTTCCATATGCCACTGTGATTTTGTAGCTGCTAGATATGCAGAAGTAGCTCACTGATACAATACTGACTTATTTGTTGTATAGCTTTGTAGCCTTAGTTACTTCATCTACCCAAAGAGAATTGAAGATGCCCTCCCCCTCCCAGAGTTGTAATGAAGATTAAGTAACATAATATATGCAGAGTTCTTGACATGGTGCCTGTCACAGTATAAATGCATGTTGAAAGTTAATTTGCACCCTCAAATACCTCCTTCTCAGTGTTAATGGTCAACAGTGACTTTCCATACTATCATAGGTTCTCAAACTAATAAGATTTTTGTCAGAAAAGAATCGCCCCTGCCAAAGAGAGGGATTGGGTATCCAAGTGGCTTTTACAATTGTCTTCATAATTTAGAATTTTACATGAGCTACAGCAATGTAATACTTAGGTTCTTTGATAAACAACTAGAGTCAGAAAAGTCGGCAAAGCCAGTCCCATTGTTTCTTCATGGGACCCACTATCTTTAGAAATATAAGCCTATTTCAGCAGCGCACTTAGGATACCCTGTGTCCCTTGAGAAATAACTGGCTCTTGTTTATGCCGAGCCGAAATGCCTGCACACATGCACACACTAGCCTGCACATACCACCCTTCATCATCCCAGGCTTTTGTTCATCAAAATAATAGCAAGTGGTGGCATAAAGCCATTCTCCAAGAAATAATTCATTACAAACAAAATCATCCAAATGCCAGTTCTTCTGCCCAGAATGACCTTCAACAGGATCGCCCCTGACGACTCACCTGCAGCAGTCAGTAACACAACATTAACTCCAATGGTGCTCATGGCCTCGCTGGCCTGTCACTAGCTTTTACTAATCCTTTTTATACCTTTACTTTCTAGAGCTGACCTTTAATCCTTACAGTCAGAATGCAAACAGTTCAGCAACTCAAGTGGCTTTCTTTGAGGCTGTCCTGATGAGCTGGATAACACCTTCCTAAATACCCACAGCTCTTTTTAGGTAAAGTGAGAAGCAGATGCCTCAGCAAGGCCATGGGTCTGTCTTTGTATAGATATGGAGCAGCTAGCTAGTCCTGTGGGGGAAAAAAAACTGATCAATAATATAAAAGAAAAAATTCTTTTTACGGGTATGAAGGCTTGTTACAAAAGTGGACATTCATACAATGTATTCTTGCCCTGTCTGCAAAAATAGGATGAATGAATGTTCATTTTTTTAATTTTCTTTAATCCACACAGCATGATAGAACTTTAGTATGATTGTTCTTGTAATTCACCCAGGACTGGGCTATGTTCTTATGGTTCTTAATAAGGCCAGGACATCAGGAAGGATCTTCCTGATAGTGTTCCATGCTAGGTTGCCCATTTTCCCAGGATGCATTTCCTTGAAATGTGTGAGCTCAACTGCTACACATCCTAAGGTCAAGGAGTCTTTGCCAAGAGTTTGCACCCTGTGCCTGGGGACCAGCTTTCCAAAGCACATTTTTATGGTTACCTCCTCAGAGATATCTCTTTGTGTCCTGAAGTTGGACACAAAGAGGGCTTGAATCTCACCTTCTCTCATACCATTCCCACAATTGCTGCTCATTCTGACCCCTAATATCTCTCCTTAATATCATGTAAAGCTTGCCCTCTCTTCTTCCAATCACTCTCAGAGACTGCCTTTCTCTTCCAGCTGCTCTAAGAGAGCTTAGCAGCTCTTCAAAACTTTTGAAAATAAATGACAAAAAAGTCAAGGCCCTGTAAGTATCTTCTACTTTGGGTAGAAAATTCTTTGTGCAGGTTTGGGTTGACTTTGGGTAAGAATAAAAACAGAAATTCACATCTCAGAATGTTACCCAACCATAGGCGGGGTATCTATTATTTCTAGATCACTTGATTCCTTTATAGAAAGATTAGAGTGGGTGGTTGAGTTGTGGACCTATGGAAGTGGAAAAACGAAAACTAGAGACAGAACCTGCCTCCTGAGGGAAACATCAAGAATTGCCTTAGGCTAGGATCCCAGAAAGTAGAGCCTCGGGAAAGGGTTTGTGCAGATAATTACTGGGAAGTTCATTCCCAAGGAGCCAGAGGGAGGGGCAGAGGAGTAGAACAGGAAAAGAGGGAGAGCCACTATGAGCTGGCCACCTTGAAGCAAGACTGATCACCCAATCTCACTGGTCCATCCTCTAAGAGGCTAAATAAACTCCACCTCAGTACCAGCCACCTTATGTGGGGGTGGAGGTGGAGGGATATACACGACTTTCCATCTCTCACTAATCCAAATTCACCTCATGGATTCTGTGTGGCCTGAATGTGTGCCCCAAAATTCATATATGGAAACCCTAATCACCAACAAGATGGTATTGGGCGGTGGGCTTTGGGAAGTCATCAGCTCAAAAGGAAAGGCCTCGTGAACAGGATTAGTGCCCTTATAAAACAGAACTCAGGAAACAGCTTCCCCTTCCTCCCCACATGAGAACATAGCAGGAAGGCGCCATTGTTGATCCAGGAAGCCACCTCTCGTTAGACACCAGATCTGCTGACACATTCTTGAACTTCCCAGCCTGCAGAACAGTAAGAAGTGAGTTTTTATTGTTTGTAAGTAACTCAGTCTAAGGCATTTTGTTAAAGCAGGGCTAGCAGATTAAGATGTGGGTATGACTCCTCCATAATTCTAGGTGTATGTGCCTGGGAGCGATTCATAGTACTTCAGGGGTCCACACCCTGATGTCTACTGAGAAGGACTAGGCTGGAACGGGAGGCTCTCAGGAAGCACCTGTGTGCAATTGGTTGGAACCCACAGCCACAGGACTGGTCATCTTAGAGGCATTGGGAACCTGAAACAGATAGGCCAGGAGCCTCTGAAGAAGGTTCACTAAGGTGTGTAACACAGTGATGTGTGACGGCACGCTGAATCAGAAACATAGAATATATAGATGGTATACACAGCAACTAACACACATAATAATGCATTGTATAAATATGATTATGTAAAAACAAAGACAAAATAAAATACATAATATTTAATATAAATGATGTTATTATATATTTAATTTATAAATATCTAAATTCTAAATCCAAATTAGCATGTCTCTCTATTCAAGCTGCCTTTCACTTATTCATCCCTTAATACTAATTGGATACAAAACAGGCAAAATCCAATGATGATACCATTTAAAAATATATTTATGAAACTCTCAAAATTGTCTTAAAAGTTGGCTTTGAATTTGTAAAAAATCTTTAATTATCTCAAATCTTTCTTTTCATAGATTTGACTTTTTGGAATTACTAGGACCAGAGATCAAGAAATAGTGAATGGTCAACCTGGAAAATAAAGTTATTAATCAGACCAGAGATGTCAACAGAAAAAAAAAAAGAGAATAAACTTCCTATGGAATTTGGGGAAAGGCTGTTCTCAAAAATGCAAAAACTATTAAATGAAGCATGTACATTTTAAAAGTGGAATTTACTTATATTTTCTGAGACTCACTTTTAATGTGAGAAGAATTATTTTGGAAGAGAGAGCAAGATAAGTGCTAAGTTGCTTTCTTTGTAATCTTCCCTCTTCTTCTGTGACATATCAGGAAGCTATGACAATCCTACAAATGCTGACATTTTTCTCACTTAAGAATGATAGTAGAAATAAAAGACATTTCTTCTCCTTGCTCCGGAAGTATACAAGCAACTTTATAGTCTCCTAAAATGGAGAAGCACTTCAATTGGAAACTTCAGATAATAGTTTATTATCTTTCAAAAAAAATTTTAGCAGAGACTATCCACCACACTCCAATAAAACCTCTAAAATTTGAAATAGAAAGTAAAACCAGCTTTAAAAATTATACTCTATGTATATTTTATGCTCATCAATCATTCCATTGGTCTTTTCCACACACAACACACACACACAAAAAGATGCATTTCAATCATTTAAGTATTCCCGATCTCGGAAGATGGCGGCGATGGGAGTGCATCACCCCAGTGCGCCCCATCACCGTGCGGGAGAAAGACGAGGTGAAACGGCTGAAGGCTACCTTGTTGGGAATTTCCAGTGAAATTGAGGTGCTCCAGAATCTAGAGGTCGGATTTCCAGCGCGCAGGATTCGGCTGCGGGGGCTCGGTCGCGGGCTATCTCTCCGCATGGAGGGTAGCAGAGCTTGGTCGGCAGACCGCCCCGCGGACGGAGTCTGGGGCGTGCGCTGGGTAGCCTCGAGGTACTGAAGCGGGAGTACAGCGATGCGGATTCTGGGGGCTCCTGCCAGCGGTGCACTGGCCGTGCTTAGTACTGAGTTCCGGCTTTGAGACAGAGGAGAGAAGCGGTCCAGTTCGATTCTCGACACCGGTCGGACCACGGAGGAGGACAGCAGCCGCCATCTTGGAGAGCTGATGTAATCATCCCTGTTTTCTACTGATCTCAGCTCATTCAACTACGGAACAGGTGATTTCAGGCTGGTACTTGCCTGCATCTCGCAGACAGATAGCTCAGGCTCGGGACCGGAGAACCTGAGGAGAAAACTCTTCGGGGCTCCCTCCTGGCAAGGCGTGCGCTGGACTTTGAGCGGCCGGATTCTGGCTCCCTGGGCTGCTTTGGCCCAGGGTTGGGGAACCTGCGGGGACTGCGTGCTGAAGCCAGCTCCAAGTGGAACGTGCGCTGAGGGGCGGCTGGGCTCTGACTCCCAGAACAGTTTTGGCCTGGGGCTGGGGAGCCCGCGGAGACTGCGTCTTTGACCCTGCTCCTACCGGAGCATGCACCGAGCTGGGAGAGTTTGGAGCGGCCAGGCTCGGGCTCCCGGGGCTGCTTTGGTCTGGGGATGGGGAACCCGCGGGGGTCGCTCTGTGGAGCCTGCTCCTAGAAGAGCGTGGCTGGGATCAGAGAGGCCGGGTTCTGGCTCCCGAAGCTGCTTTAGCCCAGGGCTGGGGAACCTGCGGGGAC
The DNA here is from genome assembly GCF_964194105.1 of Spermophilus citellus. Taxonomy (NCBI): domain Eukaryota; kingdom Metazoa; phylum Chordata; class Mammalia; order Rodentia; family Sciuridae; genus Spermophilus; species Spermophilus citellus. The sequence goes on along the minus strand of NC_138183.1, from coordinate 69,041,520 downwards.
TGCGTGCTGAGGCCAGCACCAAGTGGAACGTGCGCTGAGGGGCGGCTGGGCTCTGAGACCCGGAACAGTTTTGGCCCGGGGCTGGGGAGCCAGCGGGGACTGAGTCTTTGACCCTGCTCCTAGAAGAGCATGCACCGAACTGGGAGAGTTTGGAGCGGCCAGGCTCGGGCTCCCGGGGCTGCTTTGGCCCCCGGCGGTTCCTCTGTGGAGCCTGCTCTTAGCAGAGCGTGGCTGGGATCGGAGAGGCCGGGTTCTGGCTCCTGAAGCTGCTTTAGCCCAGGGCTGGGGAACCTGCGGGGACTGCTTCTCGGTCCGGGTCCTACTGGGTGCTGAGGGGGCCTGGGGGGCAGAGTGGAGCTGCCACCTGCGCCCAGAGCAGGCCAAGTGACCCGCTGGCGTGGTATCACGACACCCCAACTGCAGCTGGGGCCGAAGAGAGTAGCCGCCCACGCCTGGAACAGGACCAGCGACCCGACGGCGCGGTAACCAAGTCATCCCATTTGGAGTGGGGGCTGTGAAGATCCGCCGTCTGAGCCTGCAAGGGAGGCAGACCTGCGACCCACTGGCAGGACAGGCTCGGCATCCTGCCAGTGTGGTGGACAAGTAGCATCGAGGCAGTCACGTCACACTGGTTGGAGTAGGGGTGGAGCAGAGCCACTGCCCGTATCCAGAAAAGGCCCAGTGACACATTGGAGAGGCAGTTAGGTACCGCCACTGGGAGTGGGGGCTGAGCAGAACTGCAGCCCGAGCCTGCAAGGTAGGCAGATCTGCGACCCACCGGCGGAACAGGCTTAGAGGCCGACCAGCATGGTAGACACGTCACACCAATTGGAGTAGGGGCGGAGCAGAGCTGCCGCCCACATCCGGATTAGGACCAAGGACCTGAGGGCGGGGTAGTTACGCCACCACAATTGGAGTGGGGCCAGAGTAGAGCCGCCACCCGCGTCCGCAGGGTGGGCAGACCTGCGACTAACCAGCGTGGTAGATAGATCACCCTAATTAGAGGAGGAGCACAGCCACTACCCGCCCTGCAAGAGAGATCTCCCAACTATACAAGAGCAATATAAATAAATAGGGGGAAAATTTCAAAAACACAACAGTTTCACCAAGCAGAAAGAAACACGAGCAGTATGAAAAGACAAGGAAAGAAAGGACCACAAGCAATGCAGGTCAACTCAACTTTAGAAGAGGTAATAGCTGCAACAGATGGAATGTCAGATAAAGAGTTCAGGATATACATGCTTCAGATGATCTGGAGTCTCAAGGAGGACATGAGACAGCAAAATCAGACAATGAAAGATCACTTTGACAAGGAACTACACAAACAAATCCAGGAAGTAAAAGATCAATTTCACAGGGAGATAGAGGTAATAGAAAACAAACAAATAGAAATCCTCGAAATGCAGGAAGCAATAAACCAACTTAAAACCTCAATTGACAATACTACCAGCAGAGTAGATCACTTAGAAGATAGAACATCAGACAATGAAGACAAAGTATTTCAACTTGAAAAGAACATAGACAGCTCAGCAAGTCTGCTAAGAAACCATGAACAGAACATCCAAGAAATATGGGATAACATTAAAAGACCAAACTTAAGAGTCATTGGGATACAGGAAGGCACAGAGCTCCAAACCAAAGGAATAAACAATCTATTCAATGAAATAATACGAGAAAACTTCCCAGACTTGAAGAATGAAACAGAATCCCAAATCCTAGAAGCCTACAGGACGCCGAAAGTGCAAAATCATAAGAGATCCACACCTAGACACATTATAATGAAGATGCCCAACATACAGAATAAGGAGAGAATTTTAAAAGCTACAAGAGAAAGAAAGCAGATTACATTTAGGGGTAAACCAATCAGGATAACAGCTGATCTCTCAACACAGACTCTGAAAGCTAGAAGATCCTGGAATAACATATTTCCAACACTGAAAGAAAATGGGTTCCAACCAAGAATCATGTATCCGGCGAAATTAAGCTTCAGAATGGAAGATGAAATTAAAATCTTCCACGATAAACAAAAGTTAAAAGAATTCGCAGCTAGAAAACCATCTCTTCAAAAAATCCTTGGCAAAACATTACAGGAAGAGGAAATCGAAAATAACACTGAAAACCAACAGTGGGAGGTAGGACAGTAAAGGGGGGAAAGTAATCAAAGAGGAAAACAAATCAGGTTTAGTAACATTAATAAACAAATATGGCTGGAGGAACAAACCATATCTCAATAATAACCCTAAATGTTAATGGCTTAAACTCACCAATTAAGAGACACAGGCTAGTTGAATGGATCACAAAACAAGACCCAACAATATGCTGCCTACAGGAGACGCATTTGATAGGAAAAGATATACACAGACTGAAGGTGAAAGGCTGGGAAAAATCATTCCACTCATATGGACTGCGGAAACAAGCAGGAGTGTCCATACTCATATCAAATAAAATAGATTTCAAGCCAAAGTTAATCAAAAGGAATAATGAGGGACACTGCATACTGCTCAAGGGAACCATACACCAACAAGACATAACAATCATAAATATATATGCCCCAAACAATGGAGCAGCTATGTTCATCAAGCAAACTCTTCTCAAGTTCAAGAGTCTAATAGACCACCATACAATAATCATGGGAGACTTCAACACACCTCTCTCACCACTGGACAGATCTTCCAAACAAAAGTTAAATAAGGAAACTATAGAACTCAATAACACAATTAACAACCTAGACTTAATTGACATATATAGAATATACCACCCAACATCAAGTAGTTACATTTTTTTCTCAGCAGCACATGGATCCTTCTCAAAAATAGATCATATATTATGTCACAGGGCAACTCTTAGACAATATAAAGGAGTAGAGATAATACCATGCATCTTATCTGATCATAATGGATTGAAACTGAAAATCAACGATAAAAGAAGGAAGGAAAAATCATGCATCACTTGGAGAATGAACAATAGGTTACTGAATGATCAATGGGTTATAGAAGACATTAAGGAGGAAATTAAAAACTTCTTAGAGTTAAATGAAAACACAGACACAACATATCGGAATCTATGGGACACATTGAAAGCAGTTCTAAGAGGAAAATTCATTGCTTGGAGCTCATTCCTTAAAAAAAGAAAAAACCAACAAATAAATGATCTCATACTTCATCTCAAAATCCTAGAAAAAGAAGAGCAAAACAACAGCAAAAGAAGTAGAAGGCAAGAAATAATTAAAATCAGAGCTGAAATTAATGAAATCGAAACAAAAGAAACAATTGAAAAAATTGACAAAACCAAAAGTTGGTTCTTTGAAAAAATAAATGAAATCGACAGACCCTTAGCCATGCTAATGAAGAGAAGAAGAGAGAGAACCCAAATTACTAGCATACGGGATGAAAAAGGCAATATCACAACAGACACTTCAGAAATACAGAAGATAATGAGAAATTATTTTGAATCCTTATACTCCAATAAAATAGAAGATAGTGAAGGCATCGATAAATTTCTTAAGTCATATGATCTGCCCAGATTGAGTCAGGAAGATATAGACAACCTAAACAGACCAATAACAATAGAGGAAATAGAAGAAACCATCAAAAGACTACCAACTAAGAAAAGCCCAGGACCGGATGGGTATACAGCAGAGTTTTACAAAACCTTTAAAGAGGAACTAACACCAATACTTTTCAAGCTATTTCAGGAAATAGAAAAAGAGGGAGAACTTCCAAATACATTCTACGAGGCCAACATCACCCTGATGACTAAACCAGACAGAGACACTTCAAAGAAAGAAAACTACAGACCAATATCTCTAATGAACATAGATGCAAAAATCCTCAATAAAATTCTGGCGAATCGGATTTAAAAACATATCAAAAAAATTATACACCATGATCAAGTAGGATTCATCCCTGGGATGCAAGGCTGGTTCAATATATGGAAATCAATAAATGTTATTCACCACATCAATAGACTTAAAAATAAGAACCATATGATCATCTCGATAGATGCAGAAAAAGCATTCGACAAAGTACAGCATCCCTTTATGTTCAAAACTCTAGAAAAATTAGGGATAACAGGATCATACCTCAACATTGTAAAAGCAATCTGTGATAAGCCACAGGCTAGCATCATTCTGAATGGAGAAAAATTGAAGGCATTCCCTCTAAGATCTGGTACAATACAGGGATGCCCTCTCTCACCACTTCTGTTCAACATAGTCCTCGAAACACTGGCCAGAGCAATTAGACAGACAAAAGAAATTAAAGGCATAAAAATTGGAAAAGAAGAACTTAAATTATCACTATTTGCAGATGACATGATTCTATACCTAGAAGGCCCAAAAGGGTCTACAAAAAAACTACTAGAACTAATAAATGAATTCAGCAAAGTGGCAGGATATAAAATCAACACGCATAAATCAAATGCATTCCTGTATATCAGCGACAAATCCTCTGAAACGGAAATGAGGACAACTACTCCATTCACAATATCCCCCCAAAAAATAAAATACTTGGGAATCAACCTAACAAAAGAGGTGAAAGACCTATACAATGAAAACTACAGAACCCTAAAGAGAGATATAGAAGAAGACCTCAGAAGATGGAAAAATATACCCTGTTCATGGATAGGCAGAACTAACATCATCAAAATGGCGATCTTACCAAAAGTTCTCTATAAGTTCAATGCTATGCCAATCAAAATCCCAACAGCATTTCTTGTAGAAATAGATAAAACAATCATGAAATTCATATGGAATAATAAAAGACCCAGAATAGCAAAAACAATGCTAAGCAGGAAAAGTGAATCAGGCGGTATAGCGATACCAGACTTCAAACTATACTACAGAGCAATAGTAACAAAAACAGCATGGTACTGGTACCAAAACAGGCGGCTGGACCAATGGTACAGAATAGAGGACACAGTAACCAATCCACAAAACTACAACTATCTTATATTTGATAAAGGAGCTAAAAGCATGCAATGGAGGAAGGATAGCATCTTTAACAAATGGTGCTGGGAAAACTGGAAATCCATTTGCATCAAAATGAAACTGAATCCCTTTCTCTCGCCATGCACAAAAGTTAACTCAAAATGGATCAAGGAACTTGATATTAAATCAGAGACACGGCGTTTGATAGAAGAAAAAGTTGGCTATGATTTACATACTGTGGGGTCGGGCTCCAAATTCCTCAATAGGACACCCATAGCGCAAGAGTTAACAACTAGAATCAACAAATGGGACTTACTCAAACTAAAAAGTTTTTTCTCAGCAAAAGAAACAATAAGAGAGATAAACAGGGAGCCTACATCCTGGGAACAAATCTTTACTCCACACACTTCAGATAGAGCCCTAATATCCAGAGTATACAAAGAACTCAAAAAATTAGACAATAAGATAACAAATAACCCAATCAACAAATGGGCCAAGGACCTGAACAGACACTTCTCAGAGGAGGACATACAATCAATCAACAAGTACATGAAAAAATGCTCACCATCGCTAGCAGTCAGAGAAATGCAAATCAAAACCACCCTAAGATACCATCTCACTCCAGTAAGATTGGCAGCCATTAAGAAGTCCAACAACAACAAGTGCTGGCGAGGATGCGGGGAAAAGGGTACACTTGTTCATTGTTGGTGGGACTGCAAATTGGTGCAGCCAATTTGGAAAGCAGTATGGAGATTTCTTGGAAAGCTGGGAATGGAACCACCATTTGACCCAGCTATTCCCCTTCTCGGTCTATTCCCTAAAGACCTAATAAGAGCATGCTATAGGGACACTGCTACATCGATGTTCATAGCAGCACAATTCACGATAGCAAGATTGTGGAACCAACCTAGATGCCCTTCAATAGATGAATGGATAAAAAAAATGTGGCATTTATACACAATGGAGTATTACTCTGCATTAAGAAATGACAAAATCATAGAATTTGGAGGGAAATGGATGGCATTAGAGCAGATTATGCTAAGCAAAGCTAGCCAATCCTTAAAAAACAAATGCCAAATGACTTCTTTGATATAAGGGGAGTAACCAAGGACAGGGTAGGGACGAAGAGCTTGAGAAGAAGATTAACATTAAACAGGGATGATAGGTGGGAGGGAAAGGGAGAGAAAAGGGAAATTGCATGGAATTGGAAGGTGATCCTTAGGGTTATACATAATTACATATAAGAGGAAAGGAGGGGTAAGAGAAAAATGATACAAGTGGAAGAAATGATTTACAGTAGAGGGGGTAGAGAGAGAAAAGGGGAGGGGAGGGGAGGGGAAGGGGGATAGTAGAGAATAGGATAGACAGCAGAATACATCAGTCACTAGAATGGCAATATGTAAATCAATGGAAGTGTAACTGATGTGATACAGCAATCGGTATACGGGGTAAAAATGGGAGTTCATAACTCACTTGAATCAAACTGTGAAATATGATATATTAAGAACTATGTAATGTTTTGAACGACCAACAATAAAAACAAACAAACAAAAAAAAAAGATGCATTTCAAATAAAATATCCGAAAATGTTTAAATTTGCATACTCCCATTCTGTGAATAGGGACACTGAGGTCCAGAGAGATGAATCTTAGCTAAGGTCATTCTATTCATTAATGATTGTGGATGGTTTCCAAGACAGGGGACTATTCCTATATATTATCCCTCACAGAAGGGACATTAGAAATAATTAAAACAAATTTTTACCTCTTCCCTCCTTTATAGACAGCTCTATATATACAGCAAGTCAGCTTTGTCTTAAAATTTGCTTACACAAATTATTTCACTACTAAGCCTAACCAGAAAAAAAAATCCAGTTAACCAGATTTGTAGAAAATGACCACTCATAAATTTTATCAGGGCCTCAACTTCGACACTAGTACCACCAGTACCCTAACTGTCCTAACAGCTTCCAAAAACAGAGTATTAACATGAGAAATATTATGCTATAAATGGTTTTCTCTATCTCATTACTTATATGAGTACATTAATATTTTATATTAAAAATAATTATACTCTTCCAAACCTCTGTTCATCCACTTACTTCAACAAATATTAAGACCCTACTTAATATGTCAACTCTGTTCTAATCAAAATACTACATCCTTTTCTCTAAGTCACAAAGTACAGTTCTGCAACATTGTTTTAAATGGCTACATAATATACAATTATTTTACCCAAATGAATTCATAAGCTCTCTTTTGTGGAAGGTCACGACCCTGACAGCCTATCAGCCCATGAGTCTGGGCTCTATCTTCTGTGAACAAGGTGTATCTCTGACCATTCTTATCTGCTAGGATAAAATGCTCCAGCCCCTGTCTTGTCGTATATCCTCTCACTTAATTGGACCAAATTTTAAAGAAGGACATGGAACAATAAAGAGCACTCCATTTTTCTGAAGTGAGGAAACAGAAGTACTTATTATTTCTTGCGTCAGTCATTCACCCAGACCTCTCCAGCCCCTTTCAGGACAGGTGGTGTGATGAATCTAGCAGCTTATAGAAGAACAGGACACAAATGCTTCCCTCGGGGGGATCCCAGCAGGAGGACAAACTTGTCCAGAAGTTAGACAATTATTTTCCAGCTGAACAAGAACAAACACTGAGCCAACTTTGCCAAGGATACATCCTGGTCCAGGATGTAACTGCCATTTGTGTATCTCACTCCCTCAGTGTTCCCAAGGATTAGTATTTGTTATTCATTCCTCCATAACAAAGTACCCCGCAAATGTGGCAGCTTAATATGGGGAGCATCTGCCATTCCACAGTTCTCACAGGTCAGGTAGTTGGAGCGGTTTAGTTGGTGGTTTCATGCTCAGGGTCTCTGCAACTGGGATTGTGTTGTCTCAGGACCTGCTAGAGCTGGACAACCCACTTCCAAGAGGGCTTGTTGTGTGACTGTGGACAGGAAGTCTCACTTTCTTTCCGGTTGCTGGCAGGACACCTCCATTCCTTGCCATGTGGGATTCCCCTAGGGCTGCTTGAGTGTCCTTTTAACGTGGCAGCTGGCTTCTCCCAGTCTCAGAACCAAGGAAAAAGTGAAATCCATAAAGCCTTTTATGACCCAGCCTAGAACTACCATCACTTCTGTGTTCTGGGTTACCCAGACCAACCTGGTACTTGTGGGAGGAGACTACCAAAAGTGTGTTTGCCAGGAAGCTGCCATCATTGAGAACCACACTGGAGGCCAGCTTAGAGACCTTAGCAACTGAAAAACCCCATGTAGCCCCCAAATCCAGAAAACTGTTAAGAATATTTTGTTTTACAGGAAGATCAAAACATAAACACTGCCAAAGATTCATGAGAGATAGTGGAACAAAAACTACAAGGCAGGCAAAGCACTTTGAGATTATTTTCTTAGTCTCCTAATTTGATCTGTCTTTCAGGGAGCCTGATGAGGTAAAAGTTTAAAGAAATGAAATTATACCAACTGCTTCTCTGAAGAGGGCTAGAGACAGACTATCACTTTTTAAAATATTTTCTTTAATTTAGAAAAAGTTTGTTCTGAGGCACTTTGTTCCACAAATGTAAGGCAAGCAGTCATGCAGAGCCATGGAGAAAGAGTGTGACAGGACCTCCTATTTTTCCTGTGTCCTCCAGGGTTGTCTTCTGAAGTCCCTTCCTGTGCATGGCTCTAGGGCTGGTGATGCTCACATTACCTAGAGATTCCTGGGATCTTCTGGAGAAATGCTATCAAAATCCTAACCCTTATCCCCTATAATGAAGGGAATCTGTCTATAATGACCAAATAATTCAGACAAAGGTCCAAAAGTAGAAAGAACAGTGAGGCTCCAGAAAAATGCAAATAACCATGAAGACAAGTCCTAGGACCAGATTGGCATAGAAGCAATGTGGAGACTGAGTCCCTGTGTCTGTGAGCTGGCTGTGCCAAACATTACCTGTAAGGCATACTCTACAGGTAATAAATGGTGCTCTAAGGGACAGGCTCTTACCTGGGGAAAATGAATGTGAAGTAATCAGCAGAGTGTTGGAAACCCTGAGTAGTCCTTCGAGTGAGTCCAACCCTGGAGAGTAAATTAGTCACCTGTGAACATAATTCACAGGTTGGTTCCAGGCAAGCAAAGTTAGGGGGGCAACCACATGGTGTCTGAGAATAAAGGCAGGAACACAGAGATGAGATGGTAGGAGACTGGCCGAATTGCCTTCTAAGCTCAGCATCCAGCCACACCCACAGAGCAGGGATTATCATAATGAATGAATGCTTACGTTGCTTTTCTTTCTTCCTCCTTCCTTTCTTTTCCTTTCCTTTCTTTATGGAACTCAGATCCACAAAATAAATTTGATTAATTCTTTCACTTAGCATTAGTCTAAGTATAATCCTCTTTTATTTTGACAATATAATGAATAGCCATAACCCTTTACCCCAACCAGAAATTACAAGCTAATGTCAGAATTATGAGTTGAAATGTATCCTCTTGAAATTCATGTGTCAAAATCTTAACCTCTAGTTCCTCAGCATGTGACCTTATTTGGGAATAACATCATTTTAAGTAGTTAAGACGAGGCCAGGTTAGGGTGTGCCCTAATCCAATATGACTGGTATCCTTATTAAAAAAAAATTGAACACAAGTTCAGAGAAGCATAGAGGGAAGACAATGTGAAAAGACACAGGGAGAAGTCAGTCATCGATGAGCCAACGAGAAGAGCCTGGAACAGACCCTTTCTCACGTCTTCACAGGGACCACCGTGCTTTGGGACTTGCACCTTCCAGAACTATGAGACAATGCATTTCTGTTGTTTAAGCCACAGAGATTGCAGCAATTTGTTACGGCAACCCTAAAAGGCTAATGCAACAAATAACTGATAGTTCCCAGCAACTCCTCTCCATTCTATCCTTCTCCTGCCTTCCCTTTGGAATTAACATGTCTCAAACTTTGAATTTATTATTGTCTTCCAATATTAGTATTTATGATTATTTTATCATTGCTCCTTATAAGTATTTTATTATGTACATATTTGTGTGCATACATATATGCATGAATACATAATATGTTATTTAAGCTTATTTGGATTTGAATTCTATATGAAGGGCAAAGGGTCATTAGAGTAAACATTTTCTGAGTCTTGCTTTGTTGATTCAAAATTATGTACAAAAATTCGTCCACTTGTGATAAGCAGTAGCTTATTCGTTTTAACTGCTGATTAATATTCCATGGGATAATAAAAACCACAATTTTCTCTCTGGGTGGTATCAAAGTAGAGTGGAGAAATCAAAACTCCCCAAAACAAACCTCTGGGAAGCTGGCCCTGGCTCTATACAGTGGAGTCCTAGCCCAGAGTAATCTGTTTCTGATGGCCATTGTGTACCTTCAGCCTTCAGAAGTTTGGTTCCATAGTTCTGTGGTTGGGCTTCTTATTTAGAACTATCAAGACAAAAATTCTTGGAATTTCTGGAAAGGGGTTGATGGGAAACTTAAGAGACGCAATGCATAAGGCAACCTAGATTCCCTTTCCCTAGCTTGCCTCCATGGTAAAGGTGAACTCTGTAAAATAAAACCCTGTGTTACCACAGCACACCCCCCAATAACACAGTCACAATTGGGGGTGGATTCCCGTGCTCCCACCAGCTTCCATCTGCAGGTTGAAGTTCAGGAAGACAGGTCTGTGGCTAGGAAGGAACTGAGACTTTCTCAACTCAGGGGATTCAGGCTAGCTGAATAGAGCAAATGGTTCACTCTTATTGCATGAATGTAGGATCCAGTTGAAAATTATTTTATTTGCTAACCTCAAAGCAAAGCAATCCTGCATTCCATGCAATCCTGCATTCCGTGCAACTGCGTTTTGGACCTCACTCATGTCAGTATGGCAGTTTCGAGGTGTTCCCTTCCCCACGAACCTCTGACTGGCCATGTGCCACAGTCCCAACCAATCAGACCTAAGTCTCTAAGAGAGGCTTTATTTGTCTAAAACAACTGCTACCACATTCTCCCTCGCTCACCCCTTTAAAGTAGCCTTAAAAGAGGTTTGCTGCCTATAGCTCTGGTGCCCAGATCACCACCAAGGTAAACAGATGAAAAACCTGCTGAGACAGCAGTCCTGATGTAATTGAGCTACCGAACTGAAGCAGCACTGGCTACCCCCAGAATTTACTTTATGCAAGAAAAATAAGCATTTACATATTTACATCACTATTAATCAGTTTCTGTTACTTGGAGCCCAAGACATTTTTGATTAACACCGAGATGGGTTAGATTTCCTGTCAGAGTGAATGTAAAGGATTCTAAGAATTGCATTTTAGAACTCTACTTGTGGAGAAGAGATCTGAATATTCAAATCACTAAATATGGAGTCAAACATCTCAACTATTTATAGATGGGTAAACTGAGGCACAAGGAAGAATAATAATGTGCTCCATGGTTCCATAAGCTGGCAGCGACTAACCTCACAGAAGGGACTAGTAGTTGCACATATTTTTAAATAGTGACTGAGGCTGAGAGTCATAAATACAGACTTTTACCAATTCCTAGCTCTATAACTTCTCTTGTTTTATTCCCAACTTAACTTTCAATCCCTAGATGGTTTTATCTCAATTTGCCTCCCATGTAGCCAAAAGCATCTTCTATAACCAAAAGTTATACATCACTTTCATTACTCTTTCCTGTCATGAAGAAATAGCAGCATTCCTGGGCAAGAATCCTGTGGAACAGCTGTTTTAATTAGTGCTTCTCAGGTATTTGGAGAAAAGTTTAAGTGTTGGTGATGGTCAGATGCTGTGTGTTTCCTTTTTCTTTTACAAACACTCTTCACCCCACAAGCAAGCTCACACTACTCTGGAGAGTCCATTCTTAGAAGGTAATCTGCTGGGAAAGATGACCAAGAAAAGGAACAAGGTAAGAAATGATTTAATGACTAATGTAAAAAATATAGCACCCTTGGTTTTGTCAGTGGGAGGAAAAAAGTGTCATCCCTCTCCACATAGGCCATAGCTGCACATTTTTCTAATTAAGTTCTCATTGAGTGGCTGCAACAATGGTACCTTCTGTTGTCTCTTAACTCAGTCCCCAAAGTGCTGGAGAAAACTTTGTATTACTAAATTGGCCACAGCAAAATGATGGAAATCATTAATAGTGCTGATAATGCAGACATTAAGGTTTAGATTACTGCTTTGGGATATTGTTTCTAATGAAACAATGGTTTGCTAAACTGCAACCATTAGCCATATTGCAAAGAACAAATTTGTACATGTGGACACCGTTGTTGGTACCTGTGTTTGGAGGTGGAGTTAACAATAATGAGTTGTGCCTCAAGAATTGGAAGTGATGAGATTATGTCATGGATAAGAGTACAAAGTCCACACTAATGGACTAAAGAGAGAATGGTTCCAAGGCAGTAAGACCAAACTGTTGGGAGAATGAAGATAGTGTTTTAGTCGGCTTTTTTGCTGCCGTGTCTACTAATTGTCCTGAGAAAAACTTTATTTGGATTTCAGAGCTCTCAGTCCATAGACAGCCAGCTCCATTCCCTGGGACTCAAGGTGAGGCAGAACATTATGGTGCAAGATGTGATGGAGGGAAGCAGTTCATATAATGATAAGAAAGCGAAGAGAGAGACTAAGCTAGCTCACCAAATATATACCTTAAAGGCAGGCCTGCAGGGACCCACCTACTCCAGCCACACCCCCAGCCTACAGTTACCACTCTATTAATCCCTGTAAGGGGATTAATTCACTGATTAGGTTAAGGCTCACATAACTCAATCATTTCACCTCTGAATGTTCTTGCATTGCACATGAGCTTTGTGGGGATGCATAATATCTAAACTATGGATGATAACATGTCTCTAGAAATGTCAATCAGGAGCAGGGATAGTCTGGAATGAAGGAATAGACAAGAAGTACTACAATAACAAGTGTCAAATTGCCCACCAGATTTGACCAGGAAAGAGGAATCTTATTAAGTTAATACAATTTTACTAACATTCCTGTATGAAGATAGTCATCAAACTAATTCAGCCTGGTGCCATTTAATGTTAAAATCAAATCACCTGCCAGGCAAAGGAGCACACACTTATAATCCCAGTGATTCAGAAGGCTGAGACAGGAAAATTGCAATTTCAAAACCAGCCTAAGCAACTTAGCAGAGCCCTGTTTCAAAATAAAACATAAAAAGGGTTGGGGATGTGGATTAATATTTAAGTGCCTCTGGGTGAAAGTCCTGATACCAAAAAATAAAAATAAAAAAATCACTTACCTGTCCTTTTTCTGATTTTATGGCCAGCTGTCATCTTCTTGATAATCTAACTGCCCATGACACCATCCAAGGAGAGAATATGACAATGTAAATATTTCTATCCCTAGAACGGACATTTTCAAGTATACATTAATAATGAAGGGGTCTAATTTTCTGGTTTTATATATCAATAACCAGATTGGCTAGATCTAGTCTTTCCCTGAAAATCCACCCAATTTCTGCACCCGAAACCTACTCCTATTGGCCCAAGAGACCGAGCACCTGGCCTGAATGAGGCAGAGTCGACATAGAAATATCACTGTGTGAGGCATGCCTCACGTGGCGATGCCAAATTCCTGCCTGCTATCTTTTAACTCTGTCTTTACCAGGTATACAGTAGGATGAACCCAGTTCATGAGATGTTCAGGGGAGAGAACCGGGAGCTCTTGTATTCCTACCTACGTCTTGCAGGGTGCTACCTGTCATTCTAGTCTTCACTTAAAGGCAGACTCTCCTATCAGAATGGCACACTTAAAATGTTATGATGAAGCAAGTGTTTGAATGAAGATCTATTTCACCCTCTTGTCTTCTGTTAAGCAATCAACCTTTTTTCTTCATATCCTCACAGGGGGAAATAAAGATGTTCATCAAGAAATTCCCAGAAGGCAGATGTCATTTTTGCACTTAGAAGGGACCAAAGGCCAATAGCTTGATATTCTTTTGCTGAAGGCATCTATTCTACTGGAAATTGCCAAAAATAGAAAAGGATGGGTAAATATTTGAAAATGGGTTATATGTTGCTCTGTGCCCTGTAGGACGGATAGGAACAATGGAAGATGCAAGGTTATATAGGGATAGGGCAGTGATCAAGGAGTTATACTGTGTAAGTGTGAGTTCTGGAGCAGCGACCACAGTGGGCATAACTGCTGTCCTGTCTCTTCAAATCACTGACCATATTTGTCTAAGGAGAACATTAAACCAGATGAGATCTCCTGTGCCTTCCAGTAATGACAATCTAGAATACCTGGAGAAAAGGGAGGAATATGCTACCTAGAGAGAACACTTGGCTTTGGCGCTCTCTGCAAACTTCCTCAAACTCCTGGGAAGATTGCAAATGAGTTCTGAGGAGGTAGAACATCTGATTGAACCAGACCGCTAACACCCCAGCCATTCCTTCTGGCCCAAATGATGTTTGCACTCTCATCGCAAAATTCGTGGATAGGGAAGGTGATGACTAATTTGTATTGCCTGAGAACAGGCAAGTCTTTTTTTTTTTTAAGATTTTAATGACATTTTATTAGGCAAAGGTTTACTATATATGATCCTGAAAATGGGATCTATAGAAGGAAAAAAATAGTAAATTGGACTTCATTAATTTTTTCCGCTTTTTTTTCATGTTTTTCTTATCAGCTGGTATTTGTTTTAGGCTGAGAGAGTCACCTCTAGCTGAAGATGTCTGCAGGCTTGTCATTCTCACATGTTGCTATTCATTCTGGTCACTCACTATGGACATGGAGACTTCAGCTGACTCCCCAATCACTAACCAGCAAGAATCTATTGATGCTAATGGCTGCCGGTAAGACCCTGAAACAATAGCAGAGGTGCTGTGAAAGGAAAAGAAAATTGAGGTATGTGGTGCACATGGGAGGTTAGGGAGGACCAAGAAGTCTCCTTAGAAGTCTGGAGCAGAGACACTTCACTGACAGAAACCACAGAGTTAAGTATTTACTCTATGAGTTTCCCCTGCAGGGTTCAACTGCAAAGCTAATAGCAACATTTTCTATAGCAATCTTCTTATAAGAAACATGCCAACACCAAACAGCAGATATGACATGCAAGCAAACTTTGTCGGCAAAGAAATACCTACCATTTACTAACTGATATTTCTATGTGGGCAAATGAAAAATCAAGTGCAGGAATCTCTGAGCAAAGACTCACATTAGGAATTTATTTTCTTCCCAGCACTTGGAAAATAAAAGAAGATCTTGAAAAGGAGGCCTTGCATGAGACACACATGACCCTGAAGTACAATGAACTTGTGGGAGACAAATGCTACCTTGAATTTGCAGAGAAACATCACATATCTAGACACACAAACATATGTGCATATATAGAAAGAAGATAACATGTACTTAAAGAAAAAGCAATTTTCTCAGCATGGGAAGAAATAATTTCTCAGCATGAAAAGCAAACAAGACTATAGTGAGAGTCCCTTGCAGAAACAAAGCTGTCGTTCTTAGAGAAATCAGATAATAGGTGAAACCACCTGCCCTGTTTTAACACAAATATGACTAACATGATTGGAGTTTGGGGTTTTCAGGGATAAGACAAGCCAACTTTCAATAGGCTGTCTGGTCAACATGGGCCAGAAGACACTCACTGCTCCTAAATTGATGTGAAATCCTTTTATAGATTTTACTTGTGTTCCATGTCATATCATATAAGGATCAATGATGGCAAAAGAATAAGAATATGGAATGGGACTAATTATGACCTACAGATTGAAGGGGATGGCTTTCATTTTGGAAGAGATGGTTACTACCCACCATATTTAAAGTCAATGTGGCAGATGGAAGAAAAAGGAATAGGTTTCTTGCCTGCAGGATTCAATGAATGGACAAAACTGCTTTGCCAACCAGCTGAATGACTCGAGAGAACTTGGCAAGCCTCCATTAGAATAATCCTAAAAAGGCACACAAAGAATTATAGAGTGCAGATTTTAATTTGGGGGAAAATTTTATGTATAATAAATCTGAAAAGATGACAAGTGATTGGGTTGTGGACATCAGTTCTTTTTGGTATTTTATATAAGTATGTATCACTTTTTTAACAAAATGCACAGTTAAACTTCATCAGTGCTTCCTAACCAGATATTTGGGGGGGGGGTGGAATGCCTCTTTCTCTTATTGTGAAGATAAAGAAAACACTGAAGATACTCTGTAGGTTGTTTTACTATGGCATATCAATATGTGGACTTGCTCTTTGTAAAGAATGTACTTGGGCTTTTCCTATCTGCAATTACTTGATACGAATCATTATGAGGTTTACTTGAATTTTTCCGATTCTACAAATTATAAGCTCTGGAGCCTAGTATTCCCAGAGGTCTATCAAAAATATCTGCTGCATTAACTATATAATCTTCTTGCCTGCTCATGATTAAAACTCAGTTACATTTTCATGGCTGCCTCTAAGGGCAGTCCTCAGGGAAGAAAAGAGATAAAGGAATGTAAAGGTACTTTCAAAAATCTCTTTCTAGAAGGAGTGCATTCCACTCTTCCAAGGTATTCAGTGTTTTCCAACTGAAAACACCTCAAGTTATCTAATCCAACTCCTTCATTCTATAGATGAAGATGAAGTTGGATTACGAGGTTTATGAATAGGAACTATATCAGGCTATCTTCCTTCCCTGATGCAGTATATTCTTTTAACAACTCCTTTTATCAAAACAATATCTGAACATTAAATTTTACAGAGTATTTATTAATGTAAAAAAAAGATTACATCATTCCACCCCTGCAAGACCCTAATTCTTCAACCTAGAAGATCATACTCCTAAATACATGGTAATATTTCTAAATAATTATATCCCTAACTAATATGTTAATACCTACATTTATTGATTCCTTCAATCAGAAATTATTATTTGACTCTTCTCTAAGAAAGATAAGGGTTTAATTTACTTAAACTTTTTTGAGTCAAACATCAATAGCAGTTTACTATTTTTATTTCTAATAGTATTTGGTAGCATTAAATAATATAGCAGAACATATTATGTTCCATTTCATCAATATTCTATGGTTTTCTTGACTCTTTATATATATCCTTCCAAACCCCAATTTCTGTCCTCAGATCCATATGTTTTTATTATGTTCTAAAATTATAATTATATATAGGTCTTTTATATTTAATGTATTGCTTTTTACAGATGAGATGGATGAGCAGTATTGTTTATTACTTATTTGCATAAAGCCAAGTATGTTCTAGAATTACATTCTTTTCTAGGCATTTCTAAGGAAATGACTGCTGCATCAGACAAAGAACAATAGTCCTGGTCAAATGGAATATCTTCCACTTTATCAGGGTGTTAACATCAAGCCACATTTAGTTTGCTTCATGTTTTGACCATTATATTTCCTATATGTATTTTGGTTTTCCTAGCATTATAATCATATGTCCTTCTTCAGAGAAGAGTTTCCTGATTTCTTTATTATACTTTTTAAACTTTCTAATGCTTAGAAATCACTCCATTCTTCTTCTGGGAGATATTCTTGGAGTTCGTTGACTTAACCTATAAAGTAGATCGGTTGCTATCAAGGCCTATTGTAATGTTTCTCAGCCTGTGATTTCATCTCATTGGGCTCCATATGACTTAATAAAACAAAGACAGAGAGGTCTTTCAATTCAGGTAATTCATTATAAAAGTATTGGAAAGATTTGAGGAGCAGGGTTGGCATTGTAGCTCAGTGGTAAAGAGCTTGATATATACACACACACAGTTTAGGAGCAAAGAGGTGTATGTGGTATGACCCAGGGACAGGGACAATGACTGCAGAGATCCACCACCAGTCTTGCAGCAATTCATGAGCCTCCACTCCCCTTTCCTAGAAAGTAGCCCTTATGCCTCCAATCCCTGTATGCTGCAGGAACATGTAACCCTGGTATGCTGTTGGAAATCTTGTTGATGCGGTTAGCGGATTTATGTTAAAACTACTGAAGCCACTGACCAAATCAGAGAGTTTACCCTCCTCCTATCTTCTAATTTTACAGTCATCTCATTGAACAAAGCAAGTAAAACTCTAGCTGGCAATGAAGTCTTGAAAAGGTGTTTTTCAAGTTCTCCATTCCAGCTGAAAGAAGTGAGTTTAGAAGATCTGTGTGAGGTGAGACCCATCAAAAAACATCTAGAACAGACTTTATATACTTTTTTTTATTTTTGGCTTAAGATTTTTTAATTTCTCAACTATCCCTCAGAAAATATGCCAGGAAGGCAAACATTCTGAGTCTTTGCATGTTGCAAAATGTCTGTATTTTATCCTCACATTTGATTGAAAGTTTGACTAGGTATAGAATTCTAGGTTCAAAATTATTTTCATGTGTATATGATGAATGAACAGATATTACTCAGCCTTAAAGAAGAATGAAATTATGGCATTATCAGGTAACTGGATGGAACTAGAGAATATTATGCTAAGCGAAATAAGCCAATCCTAAAAAACCAAAAGCCAAATGTTTTCTCTGATAAGCAGATGCTGATCTATAATGGGGCAGGGGGTAGGGAAGAATGAAGGAACTTTGATTTGTGTAAGGGGAGTAAGGGGAGGGGTAGGGCTGTGGGAATGGGAAGGAAGGTAGAATGAGACAGACATTATTACTCTATGTGCATGTATGATTACACTACTGGGGTGACTCTACACCATGTACAGCCAGAGGAATGAGAAGTTTGCTCCATTTGTGTACAATATGTCAAAATGCACACTACTGTAAAATAAATAAATAAATAAATAAATGTTTCCATCTAAAATTGGAAGACATTTCTCTTTTGTGTTCTAGAAACAAGAAGATAAAAATTATCTTTTAAAAATGTTGGTTAATATCTACCTAAATTGGAATGCAATTCCAATGCATAACAAATCACCCCAAACCTCAGTGACATAAAACAAACATTTCTCACACTTCTGTGGGTCACAGAGAAATGCTTCTGGATTGGTCAAATTGATTTGGGCCTAGATGTTTTAGGATGGTCTCACCCACGTGCTGGCAGTTGGTAGGCTAGCTGGCCTGAAGGGCGGGGAGTTGTTCAAGTTGAAGTGGCTGATCACTGCTTCAGGTGGCATTGCATCACCTAGTAGGCTAGCTGACCTTCTGCACATGGCAGTCTCAGGGTTCCACCGACATAGAAAGAGCAAGCCAACGTGCAAGTGCTTTTCTAGTTTCTGCTGGCATCTCATTCATGTCCCATCAGCCTTAGTAAATCAACACGTAGAGTTTCCTTGGCTGAAGAAATACACAACTGTGGTCCATGCAGACTGAAGTAATAAAGTGGAAGTGGAAGTCAAATGCAGTGAAACATCATTCTATCAATGAATGGATGTCTCTTTTACTAGAGAGATTTTCAGACAATTTTAGTCTTCATTCACTTCAATAACCCATCATGGCATGTCTACTATGTGCCAAGTGCTAAAGATATAAATATGACTGAGACATAGTTTCTGAATTTAGGAGGCCACTAGGGTGAGGCAGTCTCACACAAGTAATCTGTGATTAAGATAATTGAAGGAATCTACCTGAATTGAGAAAGACACAAATGTGCAAATTAAAAGAGCTCACATCACATTTTATGAGAACCAGCAAACCCACGCTTAAGCAAACTCTGGAAAAAATTTTGAATTTCAAACATGAAGGGGAAGAAAAAAACCCTTTAAGCATAAGGAAAATTAAAAACAGGAATCATCAAAGGAAAACGATATCAGGCTGACCTCACATTTCTCTGAAATATTATATGTGAAACTTTGTGGAAGTAGTATTTATACTTCTGGAAAGGTGATGTCCTAAGAACTTTCCCCCAGGTTGTCTGTGTTTTTTTTTATATATTTATTTAGTTGTCGATGAACACAATACCTTTATTTTATTTTATACAGTTTTTTCTCTATAGAGCCACAACCCCAGTCTTCTTCTGTGTCTTTATAGAGAAAAAAAATGTCAAATTTACAAGAGCATTCCCTTAAAAAAAAAAAACATAAGTATGCACTCTAGTTAATGGAGAAATTTATTCATATTAGGGATTCTAGAATGGAGCATTTGAGATATAAAGAAGCTTGAAGGTTATAAGTTCTTGTTTAGCCTATAAACCCAAGAAACCAGTTGGATTATCTTCACATGTCAGGTGGACACTACAGCCTGGGGCAAGGGTTGGGCCCTGTGCTCAGCGGCTCTCTCTGTACAGCTCTTCTTCATGTCTGTTCCTGCTCTTTTCACAAGAAGAGGAGTATGTCCATAAGTCACATTTTCCTCTCTACCTTTCAGAGGACATATCTCAGCATACTTAACACATGCTTTAAACAACTGGTGCAGCCTTTGCAAAATGACTAAACTATTTACATGATGTAGACGTTGCTGGGAAGATTAATTAAAAGGTTTTTATCCCATTGCACTAGAGCAGAATTGTTTGCATTCATTCATTCATCTACTCATTTATTCATGTATCAATTTATTCAAAGATAGTTATTAAGTTCTTTTTGCCAGACACTGTATTATACACTGAGGATTAAATCATAAAAAATAATAAATAATTCCTTGCTTTATAAGATTTGTGAACATGAATAAGAAAATGTCTTAATGGATTTTAGTCCATTTTCAATGCTAGTGATTTGAATCAACTATAGAGTAGACTTTTAAAATACATGTTGAATGATTTGAGCAATTAGAGATTTTGATGGGGAAATATTTTTCATAACCAAAATTTCTTCATAGTATCTTCTTCCTAAGACCCATGAATGTTTTTGATGCAAAAATAAGTGTGTGGAGAAAATGGTAATGAGAAAACATACTATAGTATTGTTTTAGTCATCTTTTTTTTTTTTTTTGATGCTGCGATTAAGGACCTGATAGAACAATTTTAGAGGAAGAAAAGTTTATTGGTGGGCTCACAGCTTCAGAGGTCTCAGTCCATAGACTGCTCGCTCCATTTCTTGGGGCTTCAGGTGAAGCAGAATATCATAGCAGAAGAGTGTGGTAGAGGGAAGTAGCTGAAGACATGATCAAGAAGCCAAGAGAGAGAGAGAGAGAGAGACTCCACTCTCCAGATAGAAAATATATACCTCAAAGACACATCCCCCAATGCCCACCTTCTCTAGCTACGCCCTACCTGCCTTTAGTTAACCACTCAGTTAATCCCCATCAGGGGTTAATTCACTGATTGGGTTAAGGCTATCATAACCCAATTATTTCACCTCTGAATGTTCTTGCATTTTCTCACATGAGCTTTTGGGGAACAACTCACATCTAAACCATGAACAAATATTAGAAGTGGTTACATCACCACCAACGGCACCATGGTGTATGCCTGTAATCCCAACAGCTCAGGAGAGTTCAAAGCCAGCCTTAGCAATTTAACAGAGCCCTAAACAACTCAATGAGACATAAATGAAAATACAAAAATACAAAGGTTTGTGGATGTGGCTCAGGGATTAAACACCCCTGAGTTAAATCCCAGGTACTAAAAAAAAAGCACATAAAAGTAGTTACCTCTAGGTACTGAAAACAAGTTTTTGGGTTTTTTTTCTGTTTCAGTTGGTGTTTCATTTCTGTGACAAAAGTACCTAACAAGAACAACTTAGAGGAGGAAAAGTTTATTTTGGCTCACGGTTTCATGATTGGCTAACTCCATAGCTTTGGGCCCAAGGTGAGGCCGAATCATGGCAGAAGGGCTTGGCAGAGGAAAGAAAGCAACTCTGAATGTGACTGCCAGGAAGGAGAAGGAGAGAGAGCCAGAAAGTTCTGCTCACCAGGGACAAAATATAAACCTCAAAGGCTCCCAGTGACCCTTTTCCTGTAGCTACAACCTATAGTCACCACCTAGTAATTCCTATTAGTGGCTTAATCCACTGATTAGGTTATATCTGTCATATAAGATATGACATATAAGAATACCCAAGTATTCTTGCATTGTCTCATCCATAAGCCTTTGAGGGATACCACATATCAAAATCATAACACCTTTATTTTACTTCCTGAATTTATCAAATTATCTATAATTACATATTTTTACAATATAATAGTATATCAGTGGCGATAACTGTACCTCCTAGAACAGGAAAAAGAGAATTAGCGGCTTTTCACAACAGAAGTGGTTTCTTGCTCATATCACAGTCTGCGAAGGCTGTTTCTGGGATCACACCTGACTCAGGGATCCCTACTGTCTTCATTCCATGGTTCTTCAGTCTTCAACAAGTGATGCCTGAGTTTTCCCTGGGTGTTGTGGTCCTTCTTGAATTGTAAAAGCAGAAAAGTTGTACCCCCAAGAGGAAAGCACAGGCTGCACCTAGAAGTCACGTCCTCACTGGTGCCTGCATCCCTCCCGGCCACATCTCAGTCACTTGGCTTTGTTCAGCCACAAGGAAAGCTGGGAAATGCAGTCTAGTTGTGTCTCCTGTGAATTAAAAACACATGCTGGTGAGCACATTGAGGGGCTTAGCCGTAATCTGTTCTTCTGGTCTCTAAACAACCATTTTATTCTCATTCCCACATGCAGAAAGTGCTTGCCCTTCTCCACAGACAACTTGGAGAGGCAACTCAACCACTGCTCCCATCTCAAAGCACTAAGTCTCCAGAATATGCCCTGTGCCTGCCATCCATCCAGATGTGGCCCAACGGCCTTTTTAATTAAAAGGACAAATTATATTACCCTGCGTCTCATCTCAACACATCTGTACAATTGGCCAGAGAGAGGACAACGGCAAAAGGACTCCCACGTAGATAATGGGTGGATGGGGTCACACACCATAGATTGATAATGGGCAATAACATAACCCTTCTGGGCAGGCCTTGAGAGTTCCCATTCCCTGGTGGGGAGGGTTGGCCCTTGGTGAGACCAAGGTGCTCTCTAGGAGCAACTCCCTTGACAGTTCCTTCTGAGTATTCCTTCTTCTTCACTAATCTGCTGGACCATTTTCAAAGTCACTCTCGAAGAGGAATCCCTGGTCAGGGGCTCTACCACTTTTGCAGCACATTTCAAGCTGACACACATTTGGGGGTGAAGATTGCTTTCAACCCCAATTAGAGGAGTCTTCCAGTCCAATGTTGTGATTTTATTGGCATCACTCTTCCCTAAAATACATACTTACCTTCTGATAAATTTGCTTGCATCTCTCCCATCAGTAGTGCTTTCTGAAGCTCCCCAGGATTGTGGTAGGGGAGGGCAGGCCATCCTGTGTTTGCCACAACACTGAATCCTACTGGACATTGGTTGCACAAACCCATTCTATTTTTATCTCTGTTTGGGGCTTAAAGGAAACAATTTTTCCAACCTTTTGTTGCTCTAAATTTCTGGAGTCTCTTATCCCTTTTATCCTGCTTGCAAACAAGTCAGTTCAACCCTAAGGTTATTGCTTTTTAATTTTTATTTATTTTTTTAAAGAGAGAGAGAGAGAGAGAGAGAGAGAGAGAGAGAGAGAGAGAGAGAGAGAGAGAGAATTATTTAGTTTTCAGTTTTCAGTGGACACAACATCTTTATTTTTTAATTTTATGTGGTGCTGAGGATAGAACCCAGCGCCCTATGCATGCCAGGGGAGCGCGCCACCACTTGAGCCACATCCCCAGCCCAACTTTTTTATTTTTTATAATATTCATATATAACATTTATCTTCTCATTTTTTAAGTGAGTAGTTCATTGGCCTTACATACATTCACATCATTGTGCAACCGTCACCACCATCAATCCACAGAACTCTCATCAACCCAAACTAAAACCCTGTCCTCATTAAACTCCCCTATTCTCCCCTCCCTCCAAGCCTCTAGCAACTACTATTTGACTTTCTGTCTCTGTTTGTTTAACTACTTGATGTACCTCACATCAATATAATCTTTACAGTGATTGTCCTTTTTTGACTGGCTATTTTCATCTGGCATAAGATCGTCAAGCTTCACCCATTTTGAATACACCAAGATTCCTTTCTTTTTAAGACTGTATAATATTCCACTGTATGTTTATACTACATTTTGTTTGCCCATTCATCCATTGTTCTTTCTCTCTCTGTTTTGCAACAATTTGCTAAAAGTAGAAAATAAAAGCCAACATAAATGCTTTCATTTCTGCCAAGCTCTATTCCTAAAACCAGTCTCAATAATACTTTGTCTGTCTTCCAGGTCAGTAGGGACATTTTTTCCCAAGTGGTGTTTTTTTTTTTTTTCATTATATAATATGTGATTTTCCTCCCTAGCCTCTAATATCAATTTTCTTCAGAGCTACTCCCTGACTTCTACATCAGTGCTCTGTTTTAAATTTTATGAGTCAGCATTCCACTTAACAATATCACTTTATTTCTTAGATAAGTCCTGGAGTTGTAATAGATAAACTCTGGAATATCGATGGCTATCTTAGTTTTGGTTTCCCCAAAAGCATAAGCTGTTAAGGACCTGAATACTGGTAGTTCTTTTAGGATTTGACCCCAGGAGGCAAGAAAGAAAAAATAAGGAGACAGGAAAGAAGGAAGACACACTGTAACAGATGTTAGTGAGGTAACTGCTGTGGGTTCAGTTCTGTGGGGATTCCTGAGAAGTGTACAGAATGCCTCCAGAACTCTCTACCTGGGGGTGGAGATGAGAACATTTATTTTCTCACTCCTGACCCCACTCATTCAGGGTTGTCCCTGGGGATGTTCATTCTCTTGCTTGTCCGTGAGGTATTTGCTTGTGAAGAAGGCAAGCTGGGGCCGAGAAGACCACAGGACAAAAAGGACAGAGTATACCTGAGGTGGGATAGGTAAGCCAAGATCTGTCTTAAGTTGTGTGGAATGGAACGCCTCACTGCAGGCACCGCTGAAGTCCGAGGGAGGCCAAGGGGAATGTGAGAATGTGACCACGACAGCACCAGAAGGGTCTGCTACGATGCCTTAACAACATTCAAGTTCAGTGGTCACTGACATCACAGCCAAACGCACATGTGGCCTTCCTCTAACAGCAGGATCCAGGCAGCCAGCGCCTGTGATTCTGCTTAAATGCAATGTTGCATCTTCGTTATAATCGAAAATTAGAATGGCACACAACGTTTCTACCCACGACCCACGGGCCAGAGCTCAGTCACATGACTATATCTAACTGCACAGGAGGCTGGGAAATGTGGTCGATTTTTTGTACTACAGGAGAGAGGAAATTGATTTTGGCACAAAAACAATCTCTACCACAGATATTAAGACTATTAGAATCAACTGAAAAAAAGCATGACTTTTGAAATTTGAATGTCTTAATTCTCAGTATTATAATTTTTATTGAATTTATTTCTTATTAAAGCATATAGTTATTAAGACTTTTTTCTGGCAGTATTATATAATTTTTATCATGGGGAGGCAGTGCCACTGGTATGTTACATGTATGTTTTGATCTATTCTTTATTATATTAGTAGTTTCATGTTCTATATGTGCCATAACCAACCGATTGCCCATGAGAAGAAACATGTAAGATAAAGTATTTACAGCCATTGTTACAAGTTTATATATTTGTACCAGAGATTGAACCCAGGGGTGCTTACCACTGAGCACATCCCCAGCCTTTTATTTTTTAATTTTTAATTTTGCAATTGGGTCTCACTAAGTTGCTGAGAGCCTTGCTCAGTTGCTGAGGCTGACTTGAACTTGGGATCCTCCTGCCTCAGCCTTCTGAGCCTCTGAGATTACAGGTGGGCACCACTGTGCCTGGCAATGTATTTTTCTATCTTGTTTCATATATATGTTATATAACATTCAAAATGAATTTTTTCTTGATAATGAAAAGAATACAAAATGCAAAATCCACAATTTTGATAACTGAAAATTGCCGATTGTTTTGCAATGCAGTTCTTTATTATATTGGTGTCTTGTCTTTCTTGAGCTTTTAGTTAGCTGATGAATAAATACATTTATTAAACACTTAGAGTTTTAGCTGGAATTTTACATAGCTTGCATTTTAATTCTTTGGTTCTTGACTGTTTCTATTAGCCTATAGTATTATTTTAATAGATGTTATAATGTCAGCCTACTGACTCTGGACTATGTTTGTTTATTAATCTTTTTTTTTAAATCTTTTTTTTTTTAGAGAGAGTGAGAGAGGGGGGAGAAAGAGAGAGAGAGAGAGAGAGAGAGAGAGAGAGAGAGAGAGAGAATTTTTAATATTTATTTTTTAGTTCTCGGCGGACACAACATCTTTGTTGGTATGTGGTGCTGAGGATCGAACCCGGGTCACACGCACGCCAGGCGAGCGCACTACCGCTTGAGCCACATCCCCAGCCCCTGTTTATTAATCTTTTTTTTCTTGGTGGGGAGGGTATTGGGAATTGAACTCAGGGGCACAATGTGTCATCTTAGAGGAAAGAGTCTTCATCTAAAGGGTAGAAGAAATAGCTTGATTTGCATCGGAAAAGGGTATGTGTGCCTGAGAAAGTAGAAAATCTTATGCCATCCAGGGGAACATGAAGACCTAAACCAAAAGGAAAAGATGTGAGGGAGTGAATGGGTAAAGAAAAACTTCACCCCCCATGTATCTTTTTGTAAACTCACCCCTCAGGGAAACTTCCATTAACTACTTTCCTCACGTTTAATCACCAAAACACCTGAGATGAGGTTCCCATTCCTTTTACATTTTTAATTCCTCAATATGTACAACTGTGCAAAGTGAGGTATGTGCATTATTTTACTCAATGTTCTCTAAGGCACCTTCACATGCCAGATGAGGAAACTGAAACACAGTAAGTTTATCCACATTTTTTTTCTGCCCCCCTCACTTTCTAAGATGACACATTCGTTTGATTAAAATATATATATAAATACAGATATTATGTTGTACAAATTTTTAAAATCGGGTAATAGCTTTGCCTTTTTAAGTTATATTTTATTTTCTGTTTATAAAACTAAAATATCTAAAAATTTGAAAAACCAGATAAAAAGAAGAAAAGAGAATAAAAAAATGAAATAATAACAAGTATTTATTGAACTGGTGCTATAGTCGTGAATGAAATAAAATACCAGCATTTTTAGAATTACCATTGTAGTGGGAGACAGACAGACAATTAGACAGTAAGTAACAGGTAACAGTATGATATACTTAAAGCCCAGGGATTCGTAGGTGAAGGTGGTAATTTTGGATGGATATTCAGGGAAGGCATGTCTGTGGAGTCACATTTGAACAGAGACTGGAGGAAGCCACATTTGAGAGGTGAATGTGTCAAGGGAGCTGGCCATGAGATCGATTTGGGGGAAAAGCAGGTCAGCAAAGAAAACAGCAAGTACATGAGCCTGAGGCAAGAGCATGTGGGACAGCCTTGGTGAGCAGCAAGAGACTGTGCTAGCTGGAGCCCCAAGAGTGAGGGGAGAAGAGGCTCTGTAATCACAAGGACAGCAGGGGGTCACAGCAGCCTTGGAGGCCCCAGCAAGAATTTTGGATTATTTTCCTAACATAATAGGAAGTCATTGGATGATTTTGAACAAGAGACGGACACAATTTGATTCACATTGTAAATATCTCACTTTTTATGTGAAAAAATTTGCTGAACTCTTTGTTGCAACTTTCAGGGTATTGTTTGCATTCTTTGTCTTTCCACTTTAACAGTAAGCAAAAGTATTATACACAGAAAGTAAAGCATAACTTAAAAAGACAAAAGGGTAATGGTATTCGTTATTTATTGCTGCATAACAAATTACCCCTAAACCCAGTGACTGGAAACCCCAAACATTTACTGTCTCAGTTTCTGTGGGTCAAGCATCAAGAAGGGGCTTATTATGTGGCCCTTTCTCATAGTTTCATGAGAACCTTTACTCAGGGTGGCAGCCAGACTGCAATCATCTCATTCCAACACAGAAGGTCTGTTCCAAGCTCTCTCATGCAGCACTTAGCCAGCCTCAATCCTCTCTGGCCAGTGGCTTGATGACTTCATTTCTTTGCCAAATGGGAAGCTTTCTACCCCCACAGTGAGCACATCCAACAGGGAGAAGCCACGGTCTTTTTATAACCCAGTTTCAAAAGTGACATCCCATCAGTTCTGCCACATTCTGTTCACAAGGAGTTTCTAGATGCAGTCCATAATCAAGTGGAGAATTACCCAAGGGTATCAATATCAGGAGGCAAAGGTCATCGGGGCCATCTGGGAAGATATTGACAAAGCAGTCATTTCCTCCAAGTTCCTTAATTTACAGAAAAACACATCTGGATGTCAAACCTGTTTCTACCACTTGCCTTCAGGCCCTCATGGGGTGGCTGTGATGATGCCCCTTAAAAGGGCTTCCAACGCTCCCAGCATGGGCAACTGCCAGGGCATATTTTTCTTTTCTCATTGATCTAGTCCCTTGTTATCCATTCTAGATCTGGCCTATGTTCTTCATTCCCTGTACTAATGACCATTTTTCACCTATTGGTTAGATTGGTTTTTGTTTTTTGGGTTTTTTTTATTATTTTTAAATTAATTAATTGATTTTAATTAGGTATATATGACAGCAGAATGCACTTTAATTCATTGTACACAGTTGCAACACAACTTTCTATGGTTGTACAGGATGTAGCGTCACACCATATGTGCCTAGGGTAAGGATGTCCGTCTCATTCCACCATCTTTTCCTGCCCCCATGCACCCTCCCTCCCTTCCCTCCTCTTTGCCCAATCAAAATTCCTTCATTTTCCCATGCCTCCCCTCTCCCCGTTCTGGATCACCATTATCCACTTATCAGAGAGAACATTTGGGCCTTTGTTTTGGGGGATTGGCTTACTTCTCTTAGCATGATATTCTGCAACTCCATCCATTTACCTGCAAATGCCATGATTTTATTCTCTTTTAATGCTGAGTAATATTCCATTGTGTATATATACCACAATTTCTTTATCCATTCATCCATGAATGGCATCTAGGTTGCTTCCTCAGTTTAGCTATTGTGAATTGAGCTGCTATGAACATTGATTTGGCTGTGTCACTGTAGTATGCTGATTTTAAGTCCTTTGGGAATAGACCAAGTAAAAGGATAGCTGGGTCAAATGGTGGTTCCTCTCCAAGTTTTCTAAGGAATTTCCATATTGCTTTCCAGATTGGTTGCACCAATTTGCAGTCCCACCAGCAATGTATGAGTGTGCCTTTTTCCACACATTTATTGTTGTTTGTATTCTTAATAGCTACCATTCTGACTTGAGTGAGATGATACCTTAGAGTAGTTTTGATTTGCATTTCTCTAAATACTAAAGATGTTGAACATTTTTTCATATATTTGTTGATTGAATGTATATCTTCTTCTGAATAGTGTCTGTTCAGCTCCTCGGCCCATTTATTTATTGGGTTGTTTATTTATTTATTTAGTTATTTATTTATTTGGTGTTAAGTTTTTTTAGTCTTTATATATTCTGGTGATTAGTGCTCTATCTGACCTGCATGTGGCAAAAATTTTCTCCCATAATGTAGGCTCTTTCTTCACCTCATTGATTGTTTCTTTTTCTGAGAAGAAGCTCTTAGTCTGAGTCCATCCTATTTAATAATTCTTGATTTTTTTTTTTCTTGCACTTTAGGAGTCTTGTTAAGGAAGTCAGGGCCTAATCTGATGAGATGAAGATTTGGGCCTACTTTTTCCTCTACTAGGCACAGGGTCTCTGGACTAATTCCTAGATCCTTGATTCACTTTGAGCTGAATTTTGTGGATGGTGAGAATCAGGGGTTTATTTTCATTTTTTGTTGCATATGGATTTCCAGTTCTCCCAGCACAATTTGTTGAAGAGGCTATCTTTTCTCCAATGTATGTTTTTGGCACCTTTGTCTGGTATGAGATAACTCTATTTATGTGGGTTAGTCTCTGTGTCTTCTATTCTGTACCACTGGTCTACATGTCTAATTTGGTGCCAATACCATACCGTTTTTGTTACTATAGTTTTGTAGTATAATTTAAGGTCTGTTATTGTGAGGCCCCCTGCTTTACTCTTCTTGCTAAGGATTGATTTGGCTATTCTTGGTCTCCTATTTTTTTTCCAAATGAATTTCATGATTGATTTTTTCTATTTCTATAAGGAATGACATTGGGATTTTAATTGGAATCACATTGAATCTGTATAGCACTTTGGGTAGTACAGCCATTTTTACAATATTAATTTTTTGTTCTTTTATTACTAGAGTGAAGATCTTATAGTTTGAACAGAAACATACCACTGAAACACAGTATGTGAACTCCTTGAGGTTCAGGAAGAACTTTCTATTTAACCCTTCCCTTCCTAGTAATAGAAGTTCTGATAACCCAGTCCCAAATACCCACACATCCAACAGACTCAAGTTCAACAGAATATGTATGTGACAGGAGGGCCAAAGAAGAGCAAGACATTATATATATATTTTCACTCCGTATCTGTCTTATCTCACTCCACAGTTATCCAGACTTAATTGTAAACTCTTTGAAAGCAGAGACCTTTTTAGTCTCTCAACTCCTTCCCCAAGCTCTACCATTAGTAATTACCTAAGGAAAATGCTCCTCTATTGAAGGCAATTCAGCTTGTTGTTGTCGTTGTTTCCGCCTCCTCCTCCAGCATCTCCAAGGCTGAAATGGGAGGATCACCAGTTCAAAGCCTGCCTCAGCAACCTAGTGAGACCCTGTCTCTAAATAAAATATTAAAAGGGGGCTGAGGATGTGGCTCAGTGGTTAAGGGCCCCTTGATTCAATCCCCAAACAAAAATCTCCATGCTTGTATTTCTTCACCCATTTCCCCCTTTCTGGGACCTCTTCTACCCACTAGTGACTTCTTCACCTTAGTATCATCTTCCAGTACTAAAGCTTGAGTAGCTCTTATCTGAAATGCATAGGACCACTATTGTTTTTGGATTTGGGGAATATTTACATACACATAATTAGATATCTTGGGGATGGGATCCAAGTCTGAATATGACAATCATTTTTGGACACATACACCTCATACACGTGGCCCTAAGATAATTTTATAAAATATTTCCAGTGGGACCCGTCACGTGATGTTAGGTGTGAAATTTTCTACTTGTGGCATCATGTCAGGGCTCAATACATTTTGGAGCTTAGAACAGTTCGGGTTTGGGATTTTTGAATTAGGGATACCCAACCTATATTACTTTACTTTGATAGCTATTTTTAAATCTCATTTCTCTAAGACTGAAATTCATTCATACTCTTCATACTACTTTAGCCTAATATTGGTTCAGATGCCATTTCTCCCCTCATCTGATTACAACCTGGAAGTCTTTTCCACCAGTTAGAGGAATTCTAAGATAACCAGCAGGTGACCACTGGGAATGAGGAAGAAAGGGAGCCACTGAAGTCACAGATCCACTTATATGAACCTAAAATTAGGCAAGATTCCCTCTATTTAGAGTAAATTAATTAGGAGGGAGATGTCAGAATGGACTGCCCATTATCTGAGTTGCTTATGAATACATTAGCAATAATTAATACACACATGAATATGTTTTACATTAATTTGTGTTGTGAAATATACGTGGGCCGACCATCTGCCTAAGGGCAGGCAGGAACCATTCCCGGAATTCTCTCAGTAGCCGTGAACTAAACAGTTCACCCCTATGTTCTCAGTCCATGTTTGGACAAGAGATGTTTCAGCTACTCAAACAATTAGAAAAAGACTTGTTTACAGGGAAGAAGGCTAAGACAGGAAAATGATGGTGCCTGCGTCTGTTCCATTTAAATGGGAAGCAAATGATGTATGCTTCAAGTTTGGTGCCTACTCTGTGCTGAGCATTTTACAACTATGACCTCATTTCTTAAAGATAGAAGGGAGAAGAAACTGCAGTTTATTGATTGTCTATATGACCTCGGGTGCTTGACACACAGGACTTCATTTATTTCTCCACAGTGGTCGCAAAGGGAGGTAAATTAGACCAATTCTACCACAAGGTAAAGCAAGAGAGCTTAGTAGGTCCAAAGCCATGGAACCAGGATGTGTGTGTCCAGAATGTTTCACACCAGAGAACTCTGGCTTTGGAGAATGTGTAAATGTAATGTAGCTTTTACACGAGGAAACCCTGAGTTTGAAAAGCTCAAGGCCTCAAAAGGCCTTTCTAGAAGTGAGAGGGCTGGGGCTGGGGATATAGCTTAGTTGGTAGAGTGCTTGCCTAGTATGCCCAAGGCCTTGGGTTCAACCTCCAGCACCACCAAAAAAGAAAGAAGTAGACAGGAACAGGGGAAAGAAACAACCATAGCATGGAGAGAAACTGACTGCTTTTCAGGAGAGACACAGTAAAAATTAATACTGTTTTTTAAAAGCTCAATTGCTGAGCAACAAAAAAATTTAATTGTTTCTGTCTTTTGACCATCCAAACAAATAATGACTACAGAAGGGAAAAGAAAGAAACTAATATTTCTTAAATGTTCTTAAATGTTTTCTCTCAGGGCCTTTGCTAGCCTATGTGTTGGGGGGCAGGAGGGATAAGAGAAGCATCCTCCCATAGTGGAAGCGGCTACATAATCACAGACCTCAGTGGACTGACCAAGCCCTGAATCCTCTGCAGACACATGGAAGCCCTGCTGGCTTGACCTGTATTATTGCATTATCATAACACAACAGTTATTCCCACAGTGTGCTTTAGGATTCTCAGGACTCTGAAGTACAAAGAAATTAAATCTCTCTCTCTCTCTCTCTCTCACACACACACACACACACACATACACACACAAACACACACACATACACACACACATTTCACACCTCAATATCCCAAAGTCACACAGAAAGCAAATGCATAAAAATAGTGTTAATTGCAAGTAATTTAAAACCAATAAATAATGAAGGCAATTTATTAGCTGACTTAACTAACAACCCACAAAATGAAGTGGGCTTCAGGTTAGGAGTGATCCTAGAATGCACTGATTTTCCTACAGTTCCTTCACATATGTCCTTCTTTGGGCATCACATTCACTCTCACACCTACATCTCAGCAGTTGCAGAGGCACAACTCTGTAGTAAGCTACTTACAGTATCTCATCTAGTAATTCTCATGACATGGGAAGAAAGCTAATTTTCTAGGAACTCCTAGCAAATGTCTACTCACTGGCCCTACTCAAATTGGATGGCACGTGTGATGGTTTATTTGACCAGATTAAGGAATACCTAGAAGTCTGAAAAAGAAATATTTCATAGGTATGTCTGTAAGAATATCTCCAGAGAGTTTACTATGTAGGGAACATCAGTCCTCAATGTGGGCAAGCGCTGGGGGCCCAGACAGATTAAATACAGAAGGAAGATTGGTATCTGTCCCTGAAAGCAAGAACTCACTGATCTTAGGTTTTGGACATCAAACTCTAGGCTTGCTAGCATTGAACTCCAGGATTTGCACCAGGGGCCCCCTTCCCAGATACTCAAGATTTCGATCTTGAAATGAGAGTTGTACCATTGGCTTCACTAGTCCTGAGGCCTTTTGACTTGAACTGGGCCATGCACCCATCATGCCGCAGTCTCCAGCCTTACAAACGGTCTGTTATGAGACTTCTCACCAGCCGTGGTCACATGAGTCAATTCCCCTCTCATAAATTTTACATGCATAGCCTGTTGATTCTGTCTGAAGAACCTTGAATAACTTGGCATGTTCACCCTTAAACCAGAAATTGTGTCCAGAAGGTGAAATTATACTGATAACATAAGCCTGATCTACATGCCCAATCTCTAAAACCAGGTAGAGCATCTATTTCCAAAAGCAGACAAATGTTGGGATTGTGGGTACCAGCACAAAAATCAAGGTAATTACTAAAAAAGGGACTGAGCATTTGGCTTGGTACCCATCTGTCCACCATAACAAATGTGATGAATTTTATGTTATTAATAATTTTCACCTCCTCCTTTCCTCTGAAGAAGTATACTTTCTGTCCCCCACTGACCCTGGGTTTAACCATGTGACTTCAGCCCTTGGTTTGGGGCTTAGTCACATGACTTGTTTTGGCCAATGGAATGTTAGCCAATATAACATAAACAGAGCTGGATTTACTTTTTTACACTTCTGCCATCACTTATAAAACCATAAACCAGGAAGTCCACCTGTTCAAGATGAGGGGAGACTTGTGGACCACAACTGGACCTAATCTGCAATAGGGAGGCAAACCCCACTGGACCCAGCCTGTCAGCCAACCACCCAGCTGACCTACAGACATAGGAGTGAGACTGAACCATCGTTGAGTTAGGCTAATCAATCTCAAAGTGTTTTGTTTTGTAGTACGAAGGTGACAAGAGTTGACCGAGAGAGTGGCTGAGTCATTTCTAGGTGTGTTATTTTCTTACATGAGAGCGCAGAGCACCGCTGTGTCCTGTTTTCTCCTTGGCCGCAATCTAGCCTGGGTCTCAGCTGAAAATGAAGGTTGTGGCTTCATTCTACATTTTCAATCTCACAAACACATCTGATAGAGTCACGGCTGCTTTTGAAGGTCCTTCAAGAGGGGCTGGTTCCTGTGCCACGTGAGCTGGTCAGCCTCATGAGGCAGAAGCACACAGCCCTTTTTTCCAGACCCTGCCAAGTGAAAGCTGGCAATATTGAAATGGCTGCACCTCAAACTGTCACGTGACTTCTGTATCATAGGAATTCTAGAAACAGATGGTGAGCACAGAAGACGGTGACGGTTACACTACGCATATGGGGCAAAGGGGAAAGAGCGAGCAAGGAGGTGAGAATCCAGCAAATTCTGGAGGAGCACTGGAAAAAGAGAATTGCCGAGAGCTCGCCTTCTGTCTGAAATTACAACCACAGGTTGCCAGAAGTTGAAAAAGAAAAACACCTGACAGGCAGTTGGGGATGGAGGAGGAGAAGAGGCCAAAAATGGGTGTTTTGCTTCAAAAGCCGTGAGGATTATATGTTTAAAGAGTTTTTTTTTTCTTTTTCAAATCACACCAGAACAAAAAAAAAAAAGGCAGCAAAATTCATCAATTCACCTGAGCTTGACCTTTGAGTGAATAATTTTGTTGCTGGAGGAAACAGGCAGTGTCGGAAGAGTTCAGGATGGAGCATATGCCCATGAACCCGATTCAGATAAATTACCCTGGATACCTCACACGGCCCAAGCCACCAGCGCCCTGCTCCCCAGAAACCCCATTACATCTCGGGGTGGGGGTTGATTTCTATGGACGTCTCAGATGGCTGCTCTCCTAATTCTATCATGAAATGTATTTCCCCTGGAGCTGGCATTTATTGCTGCATTCTGGCAGGGCTCCTGAAATGTTGCATCTGCACCACTAAACTGAGGTTACTTGTAGTTCATTAATATGCAAGAGGGGCCGTGAAATCATTCCTGTTTCTGACAGGAGCTTGTACATGCCTTTCTGGAATGCTTCGTTTCTGAAGTGGTCTGGCACTGAGACTTTCCTTGTCTTCTTTTAATCAGCTCCATCTTGTCACTACATAAAGAGTTAAAAAAAAAAAAAAAAAGGCTTTCTAAAAATCTTAAGGAAGGTGCCGTGTATCTTTCTCTTTTCTTTCTTTTCTCTCTCTCTCTGTCTCTCTCTTTTTTTATTGTCATCCCCCACCCCCTCCATGAACACATCAAAGTAAGAAGTGACATGCAGTGCCCCCGAGCTCTTAGCAACATGCTTTTAGGTTTGGAAAATTTCATTTTCTACCTTATGATGATTACATGAGGAAAGATGAAATGCTCGCTTTGAGGTTTATTTGAGAAAGAGATGTAATAAATGTTGTGGCTTCCCACTGAATGGAACAAATCCATTCTGGTCATGTGGGGATATTAAAAATTACATATGTGTGTGCATGGACATAGCCTGTGTGACTTAGGTGGTATTTGTGGCCCCAGA
This sequence comes from Spermophilus citellus, assembly GCF_964194105.1. Lineage (NCBI taxonomy): Eukaryota > Metazoa > Chordata > Mammalia > Rodentia > Sciuridae > Spermophilus > Spermophilus citellus. The sequence continues at coordinate 69,005,874 of NC_138183.1, read as the reverse complement.
TGCTGAGAAAGAAGACCTGGGGTGGCTTCGTTCAGAAAATGCTGAATAAAGTTTTTCATTTTATCCAGCCCTGAATGCATTTGATTCCAAACGAAAATGAGTTCCCACCCTGTCTGAGCCACAACAGTCTCCTTTTAACCAGTCCCCCACCCCCACCAACACACACACACACACACACACACACACACACACACACACTCATTCATGTACATGAGCACACATAGAGTCTTTCTCTCTCTCACACACACACATACACAAATACACACACACACACACACACACACAGGACTGAATGATTCACACAGACTGGCAGCTTATGAGGTTCCCTTAACTGAAACCCACAACTGTGCCCGCCTGTTGAAGAATTAATCCAACATCCCTTTTCCAAAATTCAATTTTCTAAATACTTGAGCAAGGCAAAGGACCTTTGTGCTTTGTGCTATCAGTTTTGTGGGGTGTTTGGGGGTGTGTTTTTTGTTGTTGTTCCTATGTTTTTGGCTTTGCCTGGGGAACTTCTCTATAAACTGGGAGCTGAATGGAAAATGATAAGCTCACCTAGTCCAGGAAACAGAGCCAGCAAGGTAGAGAAATAGCCTCATGGTTTTAGCCCTGTGCTCCTTAGTTGGAAAGGATGCTAGGAAAGAAATCAAGTATTCACCGAGTAAACCATTTTCCCACACAGAGAAACATGCAATCTCAGGCTCTATTCAGAGCTTCACATCACATATGCCACTCTTTGTTCAGCCCACAGCTGGACCACACAGGTTGTAAGATGCAGGATTTGCACAAGCTTTGTCCATCAGCTCCTGGCAGCCCACCCTCCCTAGAAAGTCAATCATCAACCACCCTCAGGGGCAGTTCCTCAGCCACACTGATCATTCAAGCTTGGAACAGAACTGTGAAATTTTTGCTTTGGATGCAGAAAGGGGAGAGATACTGATCCTTTTTCATAAATAACCTAAACTCCATCTCTCCAATGATGAGTAATCTCTGTTTACTCTCCTTCATAAGGCAATAAGAAATGGCTTTGATTGAATGCTTACTATGTGCTCTCAGATAGATTCCCTGCCCTTATCCTGCTCAGCTCTGTATTTAAAGGGAGATGACAACTTGTAAATATTTTTAAATATTTAAAGTTCGAAAAGTTTTCTCATTTAAGCCCTACAGTCCTTGGAGGCAGGTACTATTATGGTTCCTACTTCAGAGGGGAGGAAACCAAAGCTCACTGAGTCTATACAATGGGCCACTGACAGCCTCAGAGACAGCGAAGACTGAGAAGTTGGGAGATCTGACTCCAGAGGCTTTCTGTGAACCGCCAAGCTCTACTGCCTCCTCCCTGTGGGAAGTTCTTGAGTACCATTGTCCTCTGTTCAGCTCATGAGCAGGTACCATGCTTTCTGCTTTCAAGTTCATTTCTTCCATACATTGTGCATCCCTGGAGTTATAGTAAGCATTTGTTCTCCAGTCTGACACCCTCCTAAGTGTTCAACAAATGTTCGTTGAATGAATGAAAAATAAACTAATGAGGCACAGATGTCAGAGCATCTAAGGGAGGGTGAGTAAAGAATAAGATTCAGGGGAGAAAAAAATCAGTCTATAGTATGAAAAAAAGGAGATGAGAAGAGACAGGGAGTTAGACTCAGCTTGGATGAGGGAAAGGAAAGAGAATGAATTGATGCTGCTGTGACCCCTTCAGGGTGCATTCTGCCACCATGTTGGAAAAGGGGGTGGGCAGGGTGAGTGTAAATATCAAGTCAGAATATTTGTGCCATTCCTGGTTGAGTAGAAAGGACCATAGAATAGGAATCAAGAAACTGGGTTATAGTTCCTTGTTTGCTACTCACTAGTTGTCTAATTTGGGACAGGTTTTTTACTTTCTTTGGGCTTCAGATTCTTAGTCTGTACAGTGAGAAAATTGGATTAAAGTCCCTGTAGCATTGTAGAAAAGCAGAGGCATATAATTGTATTATAAACTGGTTGCAAGCATCTTACAAATATAGCAATATGGATAACTTATAATTACCAATAAAAATAATGTATCATTAAGTGTTTTTTGTGAACCAGGCATTATAGATATAATCCAGCCCAATAAGGTATTATAGTCCCAGTTTTATGAGGATAGAGATTGTGGTTCAAAGAAATTGCCAGAATATTCTCAAGCTCACATAGCTAGTAAGTGGCCAAGCTGGGATTTGAATGCAGGTCAGTCTGTCTCTGAAGTAAACCCCCGGGTACATGAGGGGACTAATGTGACGTCATTCCTTGGCAAATGTCCCTCAGAGGAACTTACCATCATTTTGACTCAGAAAGCCCTACTGACCACCTGATTCCCCTGTGCCACACTGGCCTGCCCAGTGATGACAGCCCCTGGGTCCCCATGGGTCCCCTTGGACCTTTAGAAAACACTTAGTAATGTTGTTATCGTAACTGCTTCCTCAGCAACAGCCGTGCCTGCTGGAGTTATAAGACCAGCAGCACACTGAGTCAGGATGAGCAAACTGTTCCCTAGAAACCAGCCCTTCCTGCTCCTCTCCCTTATAGACCTTGAAGCAAAATCCCCTTGTTAATTCAGGGGGAAGTGTCATGTGACTTCGCTGTCTCTGAGGCTGTCACTTGCCCATTCACTCAGTACTTATTTGCAAAAAATTCTTCTGTCTAGATGCCATCAAATCTTTTTTCTTCGGTGTCTCTATCTACTCCCTTCCAAATTTAAAATTTGCTTCCATTATTGTTCCAAAGACATCAATAGAGAGTCGATGCAAAGCGCAAGAGCTTTTAAATGAATCATTCTTTGGCTTTGATTATTATACTGTAAATGTCTTTAATCAAACTCTTTAAAAACTCGTAATGCAACCATAGTCTTAAAAATAATTAAATCTTCTACATGTATGAGTTTATAACTGTTATATGTGTGCATGCAAATATACCTGTATACAAGGTAAATGTCAATATATACATGTACATAAGTTCCTTAGTCACTCACATACAAAAATTTCATCTTGTTTTTTGAAGAATGGGACAATTATTTTCTCCTTTTCTCTCAAAGGAGTTCCCTGCTCTTCCTTGTCATGCTCTGCCATTTTTTTAAAAAGGAGATAAGAGTTTGTAAACATTTTTAAATATTTATTTTTTAGATACTCATTTCTGCCATATTGTATCGGGTGGGCCTAGATCAAAAAGCTAAGGGCCTAATCTTGATATAGGAGGTTGAAAGAAGTTTGAGCACACTTTCTAAACTATCTGCAGCCAACCCTAGTTAAGTGGACCATTGGAGTAAAGATTACTTAAGGTTCTGGAGATGTTTGAGAAGGTAACTAATTTGTAGAACAGAATAGAGCCTGTGTTCTGAAGGGTCTAGCCAGGCAAATAGAACGCACACCAGGTCATCCAACAGAGGGGATTTTATATGCAGAACTGTTTATAAAGGTGTTAAAAAAGCCAAAGGAAAAAAGAGTGAGGCAACCTGAGAATAAGAAATGAAGGAACCACTTTTACCCCTAGGAAAGACAAAGGGCAGAAAGCAAGGGTAAGCCCTGCTCACAGGTGCTGGACCAACAAGGAGGCAGCCTGGCAGTTAATTGAGCTTAGCCACCCCAGGGATGCTACCAGAAGCAGAGAGAGAGGGGAGAAGGCCCCTGGATGCTCCCTTCCTCACATCCTCCAATCTCCTGCCAGAGCTTAGCCACTGAAATCTAAACAAAATCAAGGAAGCCCAGGAAACCTATTTGGCAAGAGTGAGCACTCTGAAATACAAGGCCTAGCTGGCACATTAAGGAAATGTGGCCAAGAACAAATGGAAAATGTGACTGCCCTGATTTCATCACTGGTTAAGACCTTTCTGAATAATTGAGATCTGTATCTAGATGTAGATACTGGTGAGTATATTGCAACAGTTTACAGGTGTATGTACACAGTTGTTTATCCACGTGACTTCTTCCATCGCCCCTCAGGCGGGGACATCCTGAGCTCAGGAGTGGTGTGTGACTTGCATTGTCCAGCGATATGTGAGTGGAATGGATGCTTGCTTTACCTAAATAGAAGCTAAGAACCACACACCGTTGCTCCACCGTATTCTCTTTCCCCCATCACAAGATCTGTGGTGTCCTAGATAATTCATTATCTAACCTGGGACACTGAATTTATTACACTGTTTACAAATCACAACATTGCTTTAAATGGAGAGGTATTTCACCTGAAAGGCATCTGAAATTGGAAGGAAAATGATGTGCATACCAATTGAAAATACAATTAACATACTATTTAAAAACAAGTTTCCCCTATGTTTCCCAACTTTTCAGTTTCCTGAGAGTCATAGAGAAAATAGAAAGATGGCATCCAGCATTGTACTGAACTCAGAACGGTTAAGGCCTCAAAACAGTCCCCAAGTTCACAAAATTAGCCCCAGCTTGAGATGAGTAAATTCTGGTGACACTTGTGGATTTTCAGAAGTGATCTGTAAAAGAAAAGCAAGGAAAAGAAAAGAACTCTGGACGTGCTACTCTCTTGCATAAAAACCTCCCCTGGCCCCCTGCTCTATCCAAGCTTCACAGAAGATAAAAAGCAGACTCCTTTACTTGGCATAAAAATCTCACCTCCATTTATCTGCCCAGCTCTGTTTGTGCCCAAAGCACAATATATTCCAGAAACTAAGCTTGTTGTTATTATTAATAAGTTGTCTTTGCAAAGTTTCATGCCACTTGTATATCATTCACTGTAAACTGAGAATTTCCTCTTCACCTCTCCTCCTCTAGCCTCCTCTTGGCAAAATCCAACTCCTCTTTCTAGTCCTGTCTCCAGTGTTCCCTCCTCTGTGGAGCCTTCCTAAGTGGTGCTCCCTGTGCCGCTCACTACAGCCCTTGCCACACGCCACTGTAATTCCTCTGTCCATTCATCTCCTCCTCTTGACCTCATTACCCCAGGGCAGTATCTCTCTCAACTCTACCTACCAAGCACCTGTTACAGAGGCCAGGGTATTCCAGATCCTCTTGAAATGTTTGCTGGATAAATGAATAAATGAGTGAATGAAGAGTTTCCTGTTTATCCTCAAAAGCTGCTCTGAAATCATGAGATATCTGAAATCTATTAAGAATTTCAGATACCTCAGTGTTAATTTCCAGATATTTATCTATGCTCATTACAGGTATAATATAGTACAATGTATAGTTGAGTTCAGTCCATTCATATAGAGTATTTAGAGTAATTTAATTTTAGAGGCAGAAGAAATCAGAGACCAGCTCACTCCTTTCAGGTAAAGATAAGGTGTGTTGAGCAGAAAGAGGTTCAATTAGAAGCCCATACACCTGGAAGGACCATACAACCCAGTATTCTTTTTATTCTGCCATTCTTGAATGTGTTTGGGGAAGTTTGATTATATGAACATTCATGATAGAGAAAATATAAAGAGAAAATAAAGCATATAAAAATAATCAGACTTGATAATAATCAAATAAATGCAAATCGTTTCACTTGTATCACTTGCTAATTTTTTTTGAATGCTACAGTCTGAGGTTGCAGCAAAATGAGATTTTTATACACTTCTAAAGGCATTATAAATAGGTACAACCTTTGGGGAAAGTAATAAGGAAATCCAGAGGAAGAGTCATAACATTCATATTGTTCTGACCCTATATCTAAGGTACTAGGAATTCACTCTATGAAATATTTGAGCAATACTAAAATCTTGTTTGTAAAAAATGTATTTACTGCTGTACTGCCTACTAAGAACAACCTCAATATCCAACAAGATGGCATGGTATATAACAGCAATGAAATAGTTTGCAGCCATTAAGCATTATAATTATGCAGCCTACAAGGAAACATGGAAAATATGTAATATAAATTGGGTGTAGTGGAAATCAAAATAGTGTGTGCATTATGGTAGCAACTCTATAAAACCAGATTCTTACAGGGAGGCATGGAACAGCAATTTTTACAATAGTTGTGATAGAATAGACTTATGGCTTACTATTTTTAATCAACATTTCTTAAATGTTGCTATGACATATTTTCTCTCCTAAGAAGCAGGTGGAAAGTAAATTCATTCACCAGTGGCAACTGAACAAGGGTGCAAAGGGACACAATGAAACAGGTGAGTCATCTCTGTGTTGGCCCCAAGCATGTCTCATCCTGAGTGGTGGGAGTGGAGGGGAAAGTCAAGAAGAGTGGCTGCTTTGGGGAATCTGTTTAATTTGCAGGAAATAGAGGATGAGGGGAACTTGCTGAAGAAATCCACTTTATTTTGCTAAGAAGAAAATATGATGGTCTATGAGATGTTAATGCCCAAGTGAGAGCACTTTTCTTTGATCTCTGCTGTCAGTCATTAAGTCCACTTATTTATGAAGAGACGACTAAGCACCAGGGACTGATCTTTTAAAATTTAATATATTTATTCTATTGAATCCTCATAACAATTGGGCAATGTAACCACCATAGTACCTTTTCTATTTTACAAGGGCAAATTCTAGAGCACAGGTAGGTAGGTCTGCTTTCAAAATCCTTTTCTGTTGAGTCATTTGTCGAAACGCTACATTGGCAAGGGAGTGTTCTCATTACCTGAAGACAGGTGAAAATGAGCTCAAATCACTTGTCTCCTTGCCACATGTGAGCACTTTATGTATGACGCTCATTAAATCATAACATGAGGTGTATATTTAGCACAATGCCCATTTTGATTCCAAAATTCTAATAGCAAGTTTGCAGGTAGCTAAGGTATCCCTAGGATAAATCTAAAGCCTTAAGAGGGCTCAGGACTTCCTGAAATTTGGTCTTCTTTGCAGTTATTCTCAAAGAAGAACAAATCAGCATTCATAGCAGGGCACTCCTTGGTGCAGGGCTGTCTGATAGATTGCAAGACATTCTGTATCCTTGGCCCTGGTCACTAAATGCTCAGAGAACCACTCCCCAGGATTGAGGCATCCAAAACTGCTTCTACACTTCCATATGTTCTTTGGAGTGGGAGGGTGCTACCTCCATTAGAAAATCATTAAGCAATTCATATTCACCCATCAATAAATGTTTATCATGTACCTTCTCCAGGTCAGGCCTTTTCTGGCATTGGAGACATTTAATAGGGATAACTGACATTTAAATTGGTGCCATAAAATACAGCAAATGCTACAACAGACCAACTTGGCTTGAGCATAGAGAAGAAAATGACTCTGTCTAAAGTATCTTATCAACCTTGGTGACTTGTCATCATGAAGTGACTCCAAGGAGGGGTCTAGATTTGATGCCTAAAGACTCTGTTCATGTCCCCAATCCATCTCTTAATTATTATCAGTGCAGGCCCCTTGCTTGTTCTCACTAAAAACTATTTTTTTCATCAGGAAGATGGAAACCATTATACTATCAGCCCTACCTACCTCACAGAGTTGATTCTGAAGGATGCACTATGGTGAGCTCTGCATGTTTAGTGAGGTAGCAGTGATTGGAGTTTGAGACTAATTTGTGGGCTATGCTGGGAACCAGACATGTCTAGAATTGTCCAATGACTTGGTGGGCAGGCAGCCTCCTGAGGTCTATTTTTAAGTCAGTTTCCCTGGATTCTCATCTGAGCCCTGTGGAGAGAGAGATTGTTTGCAGAGGCTGAGGAGATAGTTGTCATACAGGGCACTGAGAATATAAGGGCTCAAGCAATGCTCTCTGGTAAGGCCCAGAGCTGGGGGCTGGGGAGGTGGGGGTGAGGCAGAGAATGCATACTTGCTCTCTGCAGCCAGAATAGTATGCCTTTAGCTCCCTAAGGACTGAGTCCACAGTGCTGCTTTGGTCCCCAGGGCAGGTGCTGGTCCCTCACTGCAGCAGAAATAGTGAAGAGATACCCAACTTTGAATGGCTTCAGGGGCAGGAAACTTCAACCAGGATTTCATGGAGTTTAAAAAAATAAAAAGTAAAGGGGTAAATCATTAGTAAACATAGGTGAGATAACCCTTGCAGCCTCCTGAAGTACTTCCTGAGAGACTTCATCCTGGATGAGGCTATTAACAACTGGAATGTGATTTGTTGCTGTTAATGTGACCTTATTTATACCCACAGGCTAGAAAACTTGGGTTACTGTTATTTACTACAGTAAGAATATATGTCAATTAATTTTAAAAAATAACTATGGGTAAATGACAGAAAGATCAGTAGATTAGAGAGAGGGATGGGACCAGGGGGTAAGGGAAAGGAAGGGGAAGGAAAAGTACTGAGGACTGAATTAGAACAAGATATATTCCATGCTTTTACAATAATGTCAAAATGGGTTCTACTGTCATATATAACTAAAAAGAACCAATAATAATTTTAAAAAAAGAAAGAAAGAAGAAGAATATATGTCACCAGGGTATAGAAGAGATACTGGTTCTCTAGGGGGCATTTACCCTTTTATTTTTATTTTTTTAACTCCAGGTCATCCAGGTTGAAGTTTCCTGCCCCTGAAGCCATTCATCACCCACTTTGTCCCTGAAATTAGCCATGACAAAAAGGCATTAGCCTGGAAGCCCACTACCATAGAATCCCTCATGGAATGGCCCTGCCTTTCAGTAGACTGAGACAGGAGAGAGAAGTTTCCTCAAAACCATCTAATTCTTAATAAAAGCAAAATAACAATAGGATTTAAAAAAAAAAAAAGTAATGGTTCCTGAAAATTAGACTATAGTAGACTCTTCTGATTTCCAAAATTTTCATAAGCCCCATGACTTTGGGACAGTCCCACCTGTGATGCTAATGGGGAAAGAGGTGGAATCTAGTGTCCTGGGGCTTTCCCAGGTGTTGTAAGCGCTAAAACATGGTAGATGAGCTCTCAGGCTAATTAGGTAATTGAAAGACTTCCAATTTTCCCTCTTCAGAACTGTCTTTTCCAACCTCAGCAATCTGTGTTTTCCCAAGATGGTGACAGCAGTACGTCCACATGCACTTCTTACAATGTGGCCCTGGTCCTGCTCCTGCAGAGAGATGGGATCTGTCTGTGTTCACTCCCTTTGAGCCTGGGTGAACCCTTGTGACTACCTTAAATATGAAGTCTAGAAGCAACGCTATGTGCCTTCTAAGGCTACAGCATCAAAATGCCACGCACGTCAGCCTGGCTCTCTTGGCTCTCTTCAGAGCACTAGATCTCAGAGCCCAGTTCCTGCTCCAGAGAAAGCTCATACTGCCACAGAGAGGCCCCCAGTGGGGGAAGCCAAGATCCCAGCCGCCAGCCCAGATGAGCTGCCAGACAGTGGCCAGCACCAGTTTGCCAGCCATGTGAGTGAGGAATCCTGAAGCAGACCCCCGGCTTTCAATGATGCTCTTTCCTCTTGATTTTGCCCCCACACTGCTGCACCCTCAGTCCTGGCTGTTCTAAAGACCCACCTCAGGTCTATGCCATTTTATTTTATTATAAAGTAGGTTTATTTGCTTCCTAATCCTACTGGCTTATATTTTAGTATTTGTCACATCACAAAAGATTTGATTTGGTAAGTTAATTCTGACCCTTCTTGGAAAATCACAAAATTTGAGAAATATAAGACATTACTATGATGCTCATGCACTAAAGGCTTTTCTAAAATTATCAACGCCTTAAAGATGGGCTTTTCTCTAGGACTACCAAATATTCACTCCTGTTGGCCTGTTGGGTTGTGTTGGGGGGATGAATAGAAGAGGGTGAGATTTTTGATTTATCGTCCCAGTCTCCTTCTCTTTCCACCTCATTTAATGTGATCCTTTGAAAGATATGTCCTTGTCTTGCTCTCATTTAAAACAAAGACTCCTGTCAATGATTTCCTCAATTTTAAGTTTGTGAAGCAGGAGGAAAAAAAACGGGTAAGGTCTGCTGTTACACTAATTTCACTTATTCTCACCTCATTTCAAAACCATGTTATTCTTCCTGCTGCATTTCCACCAGCCATTTTCTCCTGCAACCTGTAGGTTTCCTGCAGAGAGAGGACAATGGGTAAGTTAAGTGAGAGAGATGATTTACAAGGCTTTTTTTCTTTTTGCTCTAATTTACAGGAGAATCATCCTTCCATGGGAAGACAAGCTAACGCCCTATATCACTAAAGGATTCGAGGTGATGGAAAAGAAAATGAATTAATAGAATATAGTTTATTTTAGTAATACCAAATATATCTGATGCTACTGGTCCACTCGTGCCTTAAGTATTAATAAAAACACCTTTCATTTTTTACTGAAAAAAATATTTGCCTTTATTTCTGATGATACTTCCTTTTATTCTCTTGCAAGTACTAATTTGTATCTGTTTCAGCTAGGATTATGTTTTGATACAGAAAATAGAAAACCCAAAAGGGGAAAAGAAAAAAAGAAAGCTTCTTTTAAGAGGCTTAAAGCCACAACGCTCTATTCTTTCATGTAAAAGGCATCCAGCAATGAGTGGTCCAGGGCTGGTGGGGCAGCATTACAAAGATGTCAAGAATGGAGACAGCTTCCAACTTTCTGCTTTACCATCCAGTTTCCATCCTGGTGCTGGTGGCTGGTGCTCCAGCATCTTGTCTGGGATCCCGGCAACCAGAAGAGGGAAAGGGGAAGGAAAACCCACATAGCATCCTGCTGAGTCGGCTCTTTTAAGTGTTCCCTGGAAATTCCTTATCATGGTTTTGCTTATATCTCAGTGGCCAGAATCTAGTCGCAAGACCTCTAACTGCAGAAGAAGCAAGAAACATACTAATACCTGCTATGACTTGGGTATGGAATGAGTGTGTCCTTTACTGGTTCTTGTGCTGGAGGCTGGGTCCTCAGTGTGGTGGTGTGGAGGTGGGTGGGACGTTTAGGAAGTGTGGCCCAGTGGAAGATATTGGGTCATAGGGCACCATCCTCAAAGCGGATTAATGCTGGCCTCATGAAGTGAGTTAGATCTCACAGGAATGGATTTGTTTCCATAGAGCAGCCTTTTACAAAAGAAACCTGGTCATTTTTTCTCTCTCTCTCTTTAAATCTCCTGTCCTCTCCTCTCTAGCCCACTTTGCTCCTTTGCATGCATTTCCACCATATGATGCCATCTACTATATTGTAATATACCCAGATGGCCCCCGCCAGAGACCAGTCAGATAAGGTCATCTGATCTTGGACTTTAATCCTCCAAAACAGTAAACTAAACAAAACTTTTTGAAAATAAAGTTACCAGCCTCATGTATTTTGTTATAGCCACACCAAACACCAGTTTATAGAGGCCCCTTACTTCTCCAATTTCCTCCAGTTAGCTGATTATCTGCCATACATGATCAATTATAGCTCCCCTCTATTGTCCTGTGTTCCAGGAGCAGAGTCTTTCACTAAAATTGTAAGTTCACTGAGGGTAATTTGTTACAATGTGCCTTATTTTGTCACACCCTTCATCATTCTTGTTTTGGAGCTGGTACAGAGAAGGCACTTCAAAATATTTATTTATTTGTATCAAATTGAAATATATATGATGAATGAGTCATCAAGTATGAATGATATTGTGTCAGATATTAATGATATCTATATAATATATCTGTTCTCTTCTTTTTCATGAGCAATAGAACCACTATAATTTTGGGGTATAGCACTGCTCCACCTTCATACCAAGAACTGGGAATGAAAACGCTAAAAAGTGATGTGGAGTAATTAAATACCCCAGGAGCTTACATTTCTAGTAAAGAACTCTGCTTGTTCGGAGAACACAGACTAAGAGAGCTCTAGTGGGTCACATATGTAGTGCAGACGATAAGGACCAGAGGACATTGGAGAAGAGAAGGACTTCAGAGTTGTGTTGATGTTTTACTGAGGATAGAATCTGCAGTGGGAATTGAAACACATGATATACAGGTATGGTGGGTAATTCTGTGTCTATTCAACTGGGCCACAGTGTATCCAGATATTTAGCTAAATGATATTCTTGGTGTGTTCATGAGGGTGTTTCTGCCTGAAGTTAGTGTTTGAATCAGAAGGCTAAGTAGATTTCCCTCTTGGTGTGTGTGGGGCTCATCCAACATCCATTGGAGGCCTGAAGAGGACAAAGAAGCTGATTAAGAAAGAATTCTCTCTACCTGACTATCTTAAAGCTGAGACATAGGTCCTCTCCAGGCTTTGGAGCTGGACTTGAACTGGAATAACACCATTGGATTTCCAGGTTGTCAACCCCAGATCTTGAAATTTCTAAGCTTCCATAATTGTGTGAGCCAGTTCTCTATAACAATTTTTTTTCCCTTTCCCACTCTCCCTTCTTACCTCCATCTACTTTCTTACCTCTCTATTAGTTCTGTTTCTCTGGAAAGTCCTGACTAATACAATAAGTCTACAATAAAACTTTTAGCACACTGGCCATCTCCTAAGCTCAATGACAAGGCGAGGAATAGAGATGAAAGATACATCTTCATTCCTGAAGTTCTTCAAGGGCTGCTGAGGGAAGAAGACGACCCACGATAACAACATGTAAAAGTCCTATGGTAGAAGGATGCACAGAATTCTGGGGACACAAGGATGGACCCTTGACTTCACAGGAGGAAAGGACAGTCTCCAGGAGAGAAGGAAAATGTGAGACTTCTCAAAGGAATGGTGGCTATGTGAGGATATGTGGAGTAGTCTTGAAGGAGGGTACTTTGGGTTTTGTTTGTCTTATTTTTCTTGGTGAGACTTGTATGTGTTTAAAGGCTGAGAAGAAAGGATCTGTTTTGTCAACAATTTATCACTTCTGTCCTGTGTGGCACAATCCATTCTAGGCCCCTGGAAGTGAAAAGCAGCTACTTGGGATCTCCAGTTCCCTGACAGTCCATAGATGCCTGGGATCTGGTGTGTTTAGATGTCACAGAGTAGACATGGAGGTTTCTGCTGGCTCTTGGACCACCCTTGCAGCTTCTCTGAATCAGGTACTATGTGTGGCTGCAGAGGCAAAAGAGAAGGTAGGGAGAGTCACATAAGGACTCAACACATTCAAACAATACATGGTTTGGGGTTAGAGTAGTTTGATTTGCGTGATTTGTAATAAATGCAATAAGAGCACCATTTATTTCCAACTCTCCAGTAGTATTATCAACTTTTTCTTCCAAAGATAAACTTGATTACATTACTTATTTATACGTAATGTAATCAAGTTTTACTTGATTTTTTTACTTCTAGAAGTAAAAAAATTGCATCAGGGAAAAAAATCATATACAGTATTTTTTAAAATTAGTACTTTCTTATCTGCTGCTAATACACTCAGATTATTTAAAAGGAAGAATATTAAATATGCAACTCACCTTCAGGTCTTAGTACTGCTTGTTTACTTTTACACATTTTGCTTAACTTGACAGGCAATCTGGAAATATCATCTCTACTCACTTTCAATTCCTTATTTTTATACCAGGGCTGAGCTTTTTGTTGGGGTCTATGACATATCAGGAGATGATATGTCTGATGCAGGATATGTAGGATATAGATGAAAAAATGGGTATGTTGGAGCTTCATATATTTAAGCTAAAAGCCAAACATGTCTTTTGCTAGTGGGATGTGGGGGTACATAATTAAAAAGCAATTGTAATCAATCATAGTTGTAGAAACTCATGAATAGAGATGACAAATGAATTTCTGGATGTTTATTTTGAACCATCACTGAACAGTTTACTATCGTATTACATTTAGTTTTGATAACAATCCTATGAAATACCTATTATAGTCTCCATTTTACAGATGAGCAAATTGAGACTTCAGTGAGCTAAATTGGCTAAGAATAATCAATGAGTACACTAGGGGTTAAACTTATGTGGTTTGACTTTAAAGACTCCCTGTTGACCATTGTCCTTCACTGTGTCCTATGTAGATCATCTCCAGTCCCTGAAACAGGGACCTATAGGGGGCTTTCATCTCCAAATTAAGATGAAAGAACTCCTGTTAGAAAAACTTTCATATACGAAGAAGGCCAGAACCATTCAGTTTTATAATCCTTTAACATTTTCCATGTTCTGGCCCCATTTCCTTTTATTCTTTTCTTTTTAAATTTTTAAACATATTTATTTTTCTTGGCTGGTCATAACTGTATATATTTATGGGATATGTGATATTTCATTACATGTGTATATTGTGTAATGATCAATTCAGGATATTTAGGTTATCCATCATTTCAAACACTTATCATTTCTTTGTGATGAGAACATTCGAAATCCTTTCTTCTAGCTATTTTGATTGATGTGATACAATAGTTGGAAGTATTCAGGACTGGCCCCACTTCTTTTGAAGGATGCTGCCCTCTGTTGTTGGGCTAGGGAGAGGGGCCACGGCATTCCATTTAATATATGCCTTCTTTGTTCTGAAAATCTATAAAGGGGACTTACCAAGTACTACAGCATGCTTCCGTTTTCCTTTACCTTTCACAAACCTCCCAACATTCAGATAAAGATGAGGTTCAAAGACTTTTAAGGACAGGTGTAAAACAACAGAGTAGTTTCCATAGTACAAAGGGAATTTGACTATAAATTCACCACGTCAGTGTTATTTGTATTGTTCCATTATGCTCACGTGCACCATGGGCACTGAAAGAAACAAGTGCTCAGTAATGAGATCATGACACTCAGGAAGTCTCTTAGGAAATCCTACCATTTTTGGAGTAAAGAAGAAACTCCCCAGAATGATCAACGTGGGCTTCAGAGTCTGCCTGCCTCCCCCGCCTTACCAGCTCCTTCCTTCACCATTGCTCAGACAAAACCCTTTCCACTCATACCATGTCAGAGCAGCTGCCACTGCAAAACATACCTTGTGCCTCCATTCAGGCTGATCCCTTGTCCTGTTCCAGTGATTCTTTCAGAGCTCAGTACTATGATTAACCTCTGAAAATTTGCCCCAAACTTCTGTTCACCAAAATGTTTGCTCTACATTTTGTAAATACAGAGATACTATTCCATAATTGTATACTTACATAGCCTCCTCCCTAGTAGAATGAACAGGTTTTAAGAGCAGCAATCATCCCATTCGTTTTAATACTCCTCACCTAGCTGCATGGATCTAGTACATAGGAGGTGCCCCCAAATGGGTTTTCTCATTGCTTTTCGGCTAAATGTGTTGAGTGTTCCATGTAGCAGGACATTTATCAAAATGCTTTGTGAATAATAACACTCAGTTCTCACAACAGCCCTATGAGGTAGGTTTTGTCTTCTTCTCCACTCTACAAATGAGGAGACTGGGCTCAGGTAACCTGGCTAGCAAGAAGCAGAAACAAAACCTAGACCAGGCACCAGGGATCCAGAGCCTGTGTTCTCCATAGCTGTTCCACGGTGCCCATGCTGTCTTGGTTAGAGATGTGTTAAATGATGAATAAACCAAAAAGCTCTCACAGGATCAGAATTTGGCTAAATTTAACTCTATGCTTAAAAGGATGGAGATTAGGGAAACTTAATAGTAAGAGAGTGTAGATTCCCAGAAAAGGCTGCAGTCCATCTTTTTCCTCTACAAAAAGAGCATTTCCATATGATAATATTTCCATTGTCTCTCATAAATATCTTGAAAAGAAGGCAAGCTGTGTGTTGTGTTACATACTTGTGATTCCCCAAGGTAGGAGGTTGGGGCACAAGGATCGAAAGTTTGAGGCTGATCTGAGCAACTTAGTGAAACCTTGTCTTAGAATAAAAAAATTAAAAAGCCTGAGGATGTTGCTCAGTGGTAGAGCACCCCTGGGTTTAATTAATTCCCAATACCAAAAAAAAAAGGAAAGAAAGAAAGAAAGGAAGAATGTCTGCATCGTATCTTCATCACCGTTTGTGGCAGCCATTGCTTGTAACCATCCCTTCAAAGACCATATATGAATCTTAGAAAAGTTATGGTTAGACACAGAACACCTGTTTGGCTTTCTTTTTTCAGTTGTACTGAAGGAGATATTTAGGGTAGGAAGGGAGTAATTGGAAAGGGCATTCCTTCTAACATCCTTGGGGAGATGAGTAACTAGGGACAACCAGGTAATGTCTCTTGATATAAGAAGAAAGATGGGGCCACTCTCTTTGGATCAGTTCTCCAAACTGAACTATGTAACCACTGAAGAGTAGATCTGGTGGGTTAAATAGGATGGATCGATCATAAGAGTATCCCATTGCATTCTCTACCCAAATCAACAAATATTTGGAGGACCCTCAAACACGGTTCTATTGTTTATGGCAGAAACAAAATCGGACCTTTCCTCAAGGAGCTTCAGCTTTACCAGAGGCATGTGATCCATCAACTTCGATACAACACATACTTAAATTATGGCTAAAAAAGGATAGAGGCAAAGAACTAGAATGGGTCATGTGGAGGAAAAGCTCATGGAGAAAAGAATTACTTCATAGATGGGGAGTCCTTTCAGCATTTGGTGATTGAAAGGACAATGAGCTCACTGAGCTCATTAATCCTCATGAGCTCCTAGCAAATAGGTGAGAGCGTGGCTGAATCATTCCATTGCGTAGAGAAGAAGAATATTAAAGGAAACAGAAACATAGAAAGAGATAAAACATAGAAAGAGGGGATACAATGATGATATGTAGCATTTAATAAGCGTCTACAAAATGATTCACATAGACCTATTTAAGATGATCCATGTAGGAATCCTGAATGATTGGTCCATTATACAGTTAAAGAAGCTAAAGCCCAACAGCAATAAGCTCATGAAGTTCCTATAGCCAGAGCCAGGATTTGAAACTAGGTCTATCTTTTGTGGCCTTGGCTTTCTCTATTTCACCATGCCACCTTAAAAAAAAATCATATAAAAGGAAAATAAGTGATTGATGTTCTTCCTCAAGGACATGAAAAGAATGTGCAAACAGCACAGTCATTTTCTACAGTAAAATCTTTTAATTATGACCCAAATCACAGCACTACAGTGATAAGCTGATTGTGAGTTCACTCGAAGTCAAAGCACTTCACAGCAAGTTCAGCAGCGACACTTTGGCTCTTTTTCTATTAGCAAATAGAGAACCCTAGGAAGGTATGTTTTATCCAGCTTAGACCAAAATGTTGTAGAGTGAGACATTTATAAGGACACCAGCAGGAGGTGAAAGAAACGAAAAAGGTAGAGTTTACAACTTATTATCTCTAAAAAACTTCATTTGGGGACCTACTATCATTACCTTTCTGGAAATAGAGTACATCTCTTTTGAAGACTGATTTAGGGAGTATTTACAGGGAACATAAAGACTCTGAATGGAGGTTAGCAGGATGGTATGGCTGGGAATGTCCGCATAACTTGATGGGTTCAGAACCAATTCTGCAGCTCAGATGGAGACTCGGGTCCCAGATGTAGCTCATGATTCACTGACGGCTTGCTTTTCTTAAGTAACTAGATAACTCAATATCATTTACTTCCCAAGGTGGCAACATTTTCTAGCATTACTCCTAATGATTTATTTACCCTTCATCGTTTTTAATCTTTGAACGCTGTCAATACCCATAAAACACATTGAAATCACTTGGCCCAAAACAGTCTAAGCTTTTCTTCTTTAAAGCTTCTCTGAACCAGACAATAGCATCCCAGAACTTTAGTTTATTACTTTGTTTATTCTTTTGTACCATGCCATATGTATGTGTGTGTGTAAAATAGATGTGATACACATACACACATACACACACACACACACACACACACACACGATAGGAAAATTCTGAAACTGGAAGTGAGCAAGGGCTGCCTGAGTTCTACCTGCACCCACATGTCCCATGGTAGATGATAAAGGAGAATATGCTTGAGAACTCCAAATAAAAGGATCTTCAGCACTTAAAAGAGGAAGAAGACACAAGAGCAAAAAAAAAAAAAAAAGAGAGAGAGAGAGAGAGAGAGAAGAAGAAGAAGGATATTCTGGAAGAAAGCAAATGTCTGAAAGATCCAACAAGTTACTATGTTTTAGTTAAGTTCACTCTTGACAGCAATATATCTCATCTTGAATTGATATCTCTGTAACAACATGACAGCCAACTCTATCACATGTGGGGGCAAGAAAAATTCTCCAAGATCATGGCATTCATTCATCCATTTCTTCAACTTTCACTGAGAACCTACTGTGTTACACAGTGCTCACCACTGTACTCCCAATTTTGTGTGGTAAAGGATCAATAAAGGGTAGAAACAATTTATTCCCCATGTTTTATAGTCAATTTATCGATGATGCATGTTTGTTATCAATATGGGTGTAAGTACTGACTCTCTCTGGAATGGATAATTTATTCATTTGAAAATTTTGTAACTGTGCTCTCAGACCCGAAGCTATAAGTATATTTCATAAGCCTAATGAAGAAATAGAGACGTCCAAAGTCATTTTCATCAAAATCCTAACATATAGCTAAAGGAAGTTTGGCTTGCTGTGTTGTCTCACTCACGAAAATGGAAAAGATGGTGACTTACCATAGCAAGGTGATATTAAAAGAGAAATGTTAAAATTTTAATGAAAATCAAAGTTGTCCAATAGGAAAGTTAACGGATAAATTCTGAGTGTTGAGCTCATACATTAGAAACATATTGGTGGTGAGTTAATTTTATTCGCTTATATAAGGAGGGAGTGTGGTAACCAGGACTCTGGTGGCTGGTTGAGTGCTTGGAGTCTGAAAGGCAGGAGAGAAATGCAAAGAGAACTCGGTCGTTTTCATGGAGCATTACCATGTTACTATAGTTTCGTCTCAGCAATGGCACTGTCAGCACCAAGCAAGTGTGTTATATAATCCCTCAGTAAAAATGGAATAAAACTGGACTCTGCAGAGGAGGAGGACAATGGAACACAAGTTCTGACTGTGCTAAAGGCCAACTGTACCTATGAAATCCAAGAAAATAGTAAAAGAGTTTGAGGCACAGGTATATAGTAGGGATGATCAGGATATTCTCTGAAGCAAGACAGTATGACTGTCTGTTCTTCCTCCCAGATTTTAATCTGCAGCTCTGTGTTTCTCCTGACTAGACCTTTATGAAGCAAGGAAGGGCAAAACCCAGACAGAAACCTGGGCCACTACTTCCTATGTAAGTAAACTCCCACGGTCAAACTACAGCATTCTAAGTTTGGGTTTCAGGTGGGCCAAGAATTTTGCGAAGGTGACTTGATATAACATAATAACCACTGCATTTTCTTAGGAGCAGCTGGTGTGTGTCAGTACCCCAGAGCGACCAGGACCTCAGAGAATAATGCGGATATTTATATGAAGCTGGGTGCCGACACTCATCATTCTCGTAATTACTGTATTTCTCATTTCTCCCATTTCCATGGGCCAAACATAAAGTGTGCAGGAAAGCAAGTCCCCATATGTGCTTCTATTTACTGAGGTTTACAGCTCTCGTACAGTACTGATTAATCCTCCCTTCTCCATGACACTGAGGCAGTAGCCTTCTAATGCCATCTTTATTATTGTTCGGCAGATCCCATACTACTGCATACAGAAATAGTGTAAATCATGGAACTAGTGTTTGAGGTCCATAAAATGCAAGGTTATGAATATTTCATTACTCTACATTTTATTTCCCTGTCTATTCTGCATCTCCCAAAATGTTGTTTGTTTATTTATTGGCTCACTGTTCACCAGGAATACTTAATTCTTAATCTTAGGTGTGGACTAGATCACCAACCCCAGCCTGAGGCCTGAGCTGTATTTGAAAGTAATGATAAATGGGTACCCCCCCCACCCTGTTCTTTTTTTTTTATCCTTTTTCAATCCACAAATAGTTGTCTGCCAGGTTACTCCACCAATAGGAGCCTCAGCTTCTCCATCATAATTGCATTGATTTTCAAGCCCCACATATCAACTCCCCAACATTTCTCCTGTGAAGTACAGCTACGTATTCAGATTTTTCTCAACGCCCCATTGTATCCTTCTTTGGCTGAAGTAAGCAGTTAGACTTTCGCTGCAGATCTTGGCAATGAAAGGCACATTGTGCCAGTGCAATTAGCTTCACTCCCTGTGCTGGTACAAATGATTTGTATGAATCAGCTGGTCCTGCAAAAAGATGCAGCCATTATCACCTGCTTTCAATTTTCCCTTGAACCACAAAATTCCTATTAGTAAATAGCTAGGGGGATTCGACCTTAGTAAAATCAGAAACCAAGTACTGACATTAAGGTGCTAACTTCTCTCCTGCCATAGGACATAGTAGATATTCATACAACTCTTTGGTACAGGCTGCAAAATATATAAAATGTCATAATTATATCTGCAATTCAGCAATGAAACAATTTTCCTCCTTTCTTCACTGTCATCAGCATAATAGCAGCCTATGGGATTTGTATTTTCTGGCTGTGAGCCCTTTTATGGGCTGTGGAAAAAAAATACAAGCAGGTTAGTTTCACAGCTCTGAGAAGGCCTCATGACAGAAATATTGCTTTTAATGTTATTGTCTCTTTCTAGCTTGTAACCCACTCTCTTTAGGTGGAGAGGCTTCTGTGCTGAGACAGCATCGCTTATGTTTTTCTGATAAACCCCTATGTTCCCTTCCTGGCTTCCCCCACCCATCTGGACAGGGAAATAATTAACCAGCTTTCAGGACCATGCCATGTTATCTATAGATAAAGGGGAAACATGGGTTGGGAGGGGGTTTGTCAGAGGGGAGTGGAGGAAGCATGTCTCCAAGGTTTCTTGTGGAGACATAAAAGAACATAAGAAAGATGCATTCTGACTGAATCTTCACATCCCGTTTATTTTGCTAGCCAAGACAAATATCACAGCTCACATCTAACATTTGAAAAGCAGGGCCAAATAAAATGATGGATTAATAAGTCCAAGGACAGAATAATAGAAGGGAAATATAGAGAATGAGACCCATGTCAATCTGAAAGGGGTGGGGGAAAGCTGAAATGGAAATGGGGGGGGGGTAGTACCATAGCAACCTTAAAAAAAAAAAAACTCCTGTAGTTATGCTAAACATTAATTAATGTTACCCAAGACCCCTATGGTACTATTACTTCAAAAGCAGGTATCTCCAGACCATTTGAGATTCTTTTTGTTATAACCCACACTGTGGGCATCATGGATTGAACACCAGGCTAAATGTTCCCTCTATAATTATTGGTAATAATATTCCGTGCACATTTATATCCCCCATCATCATCTGCGATGAGGCTAATCCAGTACTTTCTGCATGAACTGTTATAATACCCAAAGCAGCAGGATGGAATATTATCAAGCATGGGTTTACCGATGGAAAGCCTAATGTAACTGAGTTCATTTCCAGAAAATAGGCTGGGGATGAAATTTGTTGGGATCAGCCATACCGACAGACACCTGTAACACTCTCCGAGGCGACTCACTCAAGTGACCATTTCTCAAAACGGTTTCATGTCAGTCACCAGAAGCATCCTGAATACAGTCCCATAAAACTGAGAAAATGTTCTTTAGTCAAGAGGCAGATCTTTAATGAAAGTCGAAGTGATCTGGATTCTGTTGGCATCCCAGCCACAGACACCTACGTGGCAGTGTTCAACTGACCACTGAGGCTCAGTATCATAAATGGTAAAAGGTGGAACATAGAAAGGGAACTCTCTAGGAATGAATATGATTTTAAAAACTGGTAAGCAACCCAGATATCCCCAGAGACAAATAGTTTTGTCGTTGTATTTTTAAACTGAGTGCACAGACCAATACTGTTTCAAGCAACAAATCATCATGTAAATGGAATTATTCAAAATGTCCTATAATCTGAATTAATAGGAGGGAAAACCTAGAAGCCACAAAAAAAGAACTTAATTGTAGAATTTTTTTAAAAGCTGTCATGTGTTAGACCTTCTTGAATTTTAAGATTATAAAGAAGAGACCATACTTGTGCCCAGATTTAAGAAAAAAATTGCAGCATATGAAAATTCAAATTTACAAACCAGATCAATTAATGGGTGATTATTCACACTATAAAAGGATTTATCGCTTTACAAATGGATTCCCTGCAGGGTTCCATTTTAATAACTGAGCTCTCTCAGTGTTAGGAGTCACTGCCAATTAAAAGTCAATCAGAAGCAAAGATAAAGCGCCTCTGAAATTAAAATGTATGTCGATGGAAAATCATCAGTAGAGTTACAAAAATTCACATTATACACAACTTTGTGGGGCAGAGAATTGACTTTCCAAACCCTTAGTAAGCACCTACTACAAACTAAGATGGTCCTGAGAGTCATGGCCAAAGTGTCTCAAAAAGTAGAATTAATGGTCCCTGCCTTTGGGATTTCTGAAGTGTAGATGCTGTGGTGCTGCATAAAGCAGAAGTGCCTACATTCTGGGTGGCATGACGCTTTCTCATGGATGCAGACCTGCACATTCTCAGTCCCCATTCAGTAGGTGCCAAGGAAGTTCTCCTGACATGGAATCAACCACAAAATACCCCTATATACTTTCCAGTGTCTTCTGTATAACCCACCCATATACACTTTTGAGAACCCTTGTGAAATCCAGAATGCTTCATCTTAAGATACTCATGTTGAGGACACCTTAGAGGTCATGGAATTCAGCTGTTTCTTTTGGGTGAGGAGGAAACTGAGGCCAGAAGTGACCGGTCTCCCAATGTACACCCCACAGATCTTTCTATTCATCACATTTCTTTAGAAAAACAGAGGGCATTTGACATCTACTTTTGAACTCAACTTTTTCTAACTCACAATTCTCTCTGTATTTTCCTTGGTTTCCCTCTTCATTCCTGCCCTTTGCCCTCATTATCCTCTCTCTCTGTTGGGGCCAACTTCTACCTGTTCCCTTGAACCTCTCTTACCAGAGCTTTGCTTCTTCCATTAGCAGGATTTTAGAACACGAAGTGAATTAGTGAAGATCTAGCTCAATGGTTCATTGGTGGTATAGAAAAAGTTTTTTAATGAACTAAGCCAGTCCCTTGCTGGGGCTTAAGGAGGGGAGAATGTTTGGAATAAGTGTATGTGGAGGGTATTACAGGGTATAAACAAGCAGATGAATAGAAGAAGTCTTATCGTACTTGGTTCTGCTAGGTTTCAGCTGATGGCATTACACAAGACCTAACTGACCAAATCAGCCTGTTCTCATTATTCTACTGGAAGAATGTAAGAGAAGAAAGTCCTCTTGGAAGTCATCCATAATTGATAAGTGGGTAATGTAAGAAGAAATGGCTAACCATGAGGTCCATGAGAGAGTGGCAAAGAAACACAACAGGTGACTTGCATCCCCCACATGGGAAAGCTCCGAGGAGCCAGAGGCAGTTGACATGCTAACTCTGGTGATGAGAGAAGAGAAGAAAGGGAGGTAGAATTTCCAAGAGGAAGGTCAGAGTCTCAGTTCTCAAACTTGTAGTAATTTTGTGTAATTGTGATGGTCCTGATGTGACCAGCTGGTGTGGTTGAGATGGGGTAGAAATGAAATTATTAGGATAAACGTTACAGCCCCTAAAAATGGTATGGAAAGAGAGAGTGAGACAGGTGCTGAAGTCGTTTTGTAAAGTAAATGGAAGCAAGCTTGAAAAGAATGACTCAAATTTCCATTAAAATACCTCTGGGACAAAAGATTACAAGAAGATATGCAACAATTCTCAACTGCCATCATATTAGTGTAATGCATTTGGGAAACCTAAAATAAGGCTTCATTTACTCACTGAATTTATATTGATGTCATTATTATTCAGTCGATTGGTAGGTATTTTGGATACATGGTGTGCATAGTGTAAACAGTTCGAACATCAATCCCGTGTCAGGTACTGTATGGAGCACTGTGATATAGTTGAGAATAAACAGGTTCCTGCCCTTAAAGAGTTTACAGCCCAGGGAAGGAGAAGGAAAAAGGTTTAGTCTCCACAGGTATTTCCCCTTAGGATGTATGCCAAACCCAGATTCTCTAACCAAGGAAAACTTTCAGGATGTGTCAATATCTAAACTGCGACCTGAAAGATAGCAAGGGTTAAAGAAATCAAAGGTGATGCATGATAGGTGCTGGCACAGGGAACTGAAACTGGTACTGAGCAAAGGCTCAGTACCAGAACAGAGCCAGGCGTGGTGTTGCACACCTGTAATTCCAGCAGTTTAGGAGGCTGAGGCAAGAGGATCTCAAGTTCTAAGCCAGCCTCAGAAACTTAGTGAGTCCCTAAGCAACTTAGCAAGACCCTGTCTCAAAATAAAAAATAATAATAATTTTTAAAAGGACTGGAGATGTAGCTCCATGGTAAAGTACCTCTATGTTCAATTTCCAATAATTAAGAAAAAAACAGAAGAACAAAACAACAACAACAGAGCAGCACACAAGAAGGAACTGAAGATATGGCTGTGTTACAGAAAGTTATGGGAGGGAGGAAGTGGGGGAGTGGTAGAAGGTACCAAATGAGCAAGGATCTCTTGGATCACTTTAAAGAGTTTTCATTCTATCCCCAGAGCATAGAAAGCCATTAAGAGATTTTTACACTAGAGGAATGGCATCCTCTGATCTACATTTTAGAAAGCTCATTTTGGTTGCCTTTTAGAAAGTGCATTAGTCTGAAGAGGCAGGCAGGGCTCTATAAAGTCGAGTTACAAGAAATTGTCGCACCAGTGAGGGAGAAAAAAGAGTGGAAGCAAATGCCCAAGCCTCTAGCTCATGCAATGAGCAAGGTGGCGGCACAAAACCCCAGACATACTAGCATCTGATTTTGGTGATGGGAGTAGGATGATGGTGGACCTGTTTTAGTTCTCATGAGTTTGAGGTGCCAATAGAACCACAGGCAAGTATGGTCAGTTGACAGGAATGAAGTAATTGTAGAGGTCAGGTGAGAGATCTGGGGTGGGGTTGGAGGTATAAGAAGTCTTCCCCATGCCTGGGGTCCTGGGAAAAGAGGATATACACTAGAACCAAAGAGAAAAAGGTGTAGGTAGTAATCCTGAGGAACTCCATGTGTAACGACTCCATGCAGTAATTCAAGCAGAAGATTATGCTGGGCTAATGAGCTAAAAGATCATAGCAGTGGGAGGTGAAAAGATGTGAGTGGGATTCAGAGACATTATAGAGGTGATTCCAAACTCTCCATTTGTGAAGCCCCAGGATGTCTTCATTACAATAAATGCTTGGTTGACCCAAGTACTTTAGAAAGTAATCTTATTGTTGTGTTTTCTATTTAGAGGATGATGAAGGCAATTCAGGTGTCTCAAAACAGAATACACTGCTAGTAACTCTGCATTATGCAAGGGAATTTTCTGCAACATACAGTCATTGAGGGACTGGGGCTAAGACGCTAGAGTGTAAGAAGTCTTGGAGATGTGAGCTGTAAACAAATGGATAACTTGATAATGAAAATGAGTGTTCATTGATCCCCAATATATCTCAGTCTAATTCTGTAACTGATTCTTCCTCATTGTACTCCATTGGCCTGAGCTCTGGTTCACTTCTTCATGGCCCCATGGGAGAGCCTATGCTTTCTGGAAAACCAAGATATGTCCTCTCCACTTTTAAGCAAAGCTTCTTCATCTACATAGCTTCCTGAAATCCAGATTGTTGCAACTTTTAGCCTGGGGTTCCAACCAGAACCTCTTCAGCAATTCTTCTATTTCTGAATTATTTTCTCATTCTGGAGAAATTTCCTCTTATGGCTCTTTCCCATTCTCAAGACTTTCCCAACTGGCCTGCCTCTGGGTGATAATGTGTTTGTCCCTACCTGAGACAACTCCCCTTGATCTTCCTCCCAAGCGCCCTAGAGATAGCCTCCTTTGCTCCCCCACCCTGCCTCTACTGTCAGCACTCTCTCACTCAAAACTCCCCAAAGACCTGTACATTTAAAAATCATCATTTTGGTAACTTTAGCTCATCACTCAGTTGTAACTTAGGATTGTAGAATTCTGTTTTCTCTCCCATAACATGGGAATAGTACATGCTATGATAGTACCTGACATATGATTAGAGCCCAGTAGATCTAAGTCAACATCCTTATTATTACTGAGGCTTAAATCCGAGTTCCCATCTTCTCTAGCTGTGTAATAAATGGCTGGGCACTTACTCTCTTTGACTCTCTTTTCTCATTTGAAAAGTGAGGATTATAATGTCAGCCTATCTCTCAAAGGTTAGTTTAGTTCTAATAAGAAACATTAAACAAAAGTATTTGCATGTTACAGGAATTTATGGAAATGTTGATTTTTTTTTTTTAGTTTTCTTTGAAGGTAGTGCCTTTCCTGTATATTATCAGGAGAATCAACAATAGTTGCGTGGAATGTTAGCTGGGATACAGATGGAAGAAATTGGAAATCTGACTTATAATTTTGTCACACAGCTGCCTTTGATAACTAATATTTGAAGGTTACTCAAAGATTCTCTAACTTTTATTTCAAGTTAAATTCTTAAAAACTGCACACCTGAACCATGAATACTTAACTCCCAGTAAAATGTCTTCTTTGAATTATTTAATAATGCAGAGATATTAGAGTTAAGGATTAATTTAACAATGGTCATGTGAAGCATGTTCTGCTTCATTTATAAAATTCCCATTGAAAACATTTGTCCTTTCTTCTGCTCAATGTTTATAAGAATCTGTATGACAAAAAACAATTAAAAAAAAAACACACAAACTTCCTAACGTCGGGACTAAATTCATTTCCTCTTTACATAACATTATGATTTTACCTATGATGCAATGTACATTATGTAACATACTCCCTGACTTTCTTAATTTCTACGTGGGTTCATTAAAAGAATTATCCATGGTCTGGAATTGGTCAGCTTACAGGATGTGGGTCAGCTGGGGACCAGTTACTCATTTTTTGTTCTTATAACATAGGAGTGTCTTGGCTTTGCACATCACTCTTGTCCTCTGCTTGCTCGTGATTTCAACTTACAAGTTACATGGCCCAGGTGCTGCCTCATGACCTTGTTTCAGCCTCAACTCCCATCAAATTATTTCTTTCCTGCACTCCAAATTCCTGAGGGAAGCGATGTGATTGCCAGAGCTGAGCACTTGCACATCTGTTTGTGCAGAGCCGTCATGTCAGGCCCATCGTGTCTGCTGGAAAAGTCCAGATGGACCATCTGGAAGTAGGGGACCAGCCTCAGATCAGCCAAGACAGGATGGAGCTGTTGATCTAGAACATGCTGTCAGGGCATTTTCCCCTTTCTCCAGCTTGCTCTTTTACTTTCAATTGAACTTTCTTTCTTTTTTTTTTTTCTTTGTTAGCCTTTTTATGATACATAGGTGTTGAGGTAAACACTAGACAGTGCCTAGGAAAGCTTGTTGTGCCTGATGCTTAGACAAAAAGGACTCCAAAGAATGTGGTAAGGGGCTGGGGTTGCGACTCAGAGGTAGAGTACTCGCCTAGCATGAGTGAGGCTCTGGGTTCGAGCCTCAGCACAAACCAGTTTTTTATAAAGTAAAATAAAGACATTGTGTCCACCTATAACTAAAAAATAAATATTTTTTTTAAATGTGGTAAGGAAGGAAATGGAGAGGGGAACTCGGCTACTTCCATTGTCTTGACTCTTTAGCAGGGATCAAAGCAAAATGATCTTCACTGTAAAATAAAAGAATGCACTCATAAAACATCTGAAGAAATCCATCTGCCCAGTAGGCATGCAACCAGTCCTATATGTGCCCCTTGCTTGTAGGAAAGATGCAGCCCCCCAGTTGCATCCCGGTTTGGCACCACTGAGGAGCAAGTGAGTATGTCCAAAACTCTCCATTGAAACCTCCAAGCACTTTCACTGGAATCAGGAAATAGTGCACTGAGGATTTCGTAGGCCTAGGGTTGAATAATAGAAAATTTATAATGTTTATCTTTAAACCATTTTTAGTATAAAAGAATTTTTTAAAATAAATGAATATATCAACTTAGAATCTTTTGGGGTAAACATAAAATCAGTGGTAGAAAAAAGTTACTCCTTCTGGGCTAGGATCATGGTTCAGTGGTAGAGCGCTTGCCTTGCATGTGTAAGGCACTGGGTTCGATTCTCAGCACTGCATATAAATAAAGGAATAAAATAAAGGCCCATCAACAACTAAAAATAATTTTTGAAGAAAGTTACTCCTTTTTTAAAATAAAAAAAACAAATCTAGGCAGATGAATTCTAATTAAGATTTTACTATAGGGATGGTAGCTCAGTGGTAGAGCACTTGCCTCACACGCACACTGGGTTTGATTTTAAGCACCACATAAAAATAAGTAAATAAAATAAAGATATTAAAAATAAAGATTTTACTATTAAAAAAGCCACTCCAACATAATCCACAAATGGTGGAGTATCTGAAGTCCTTAGTATTAAAGTTGAGAAGGGGAGGGGGGATAGTAGGGGATAGGAAAGGTAGCAGAATACAAAAATTACTATTAGGGCATTATGTAAAATTGTGGATGTGTAACTGACGTGATTCTGCAATCTGCATTTGGGGTAAAATTGGGGGTTCATAACCCACTTCAATCTAATGTATGAAATATAATATGTCAAGAGCTTTGTAATGTTGTGAACAACCAATAAAAAAAAATAAAATAAAATAAAAAATAAAGTTGAGAAGGTGCATGATACATGATGCATGTCTTACTTAGATTCCAAAGCATAATCTTACCTGTCCTGAGATTGGGCCTATTCAATTCTGTACTAGAGTCAGCTCATACCAGCTCTGAAAGTTGATTGTTAAACTTGCAGGAACTTTGTGAGCTGCTTGTTAAACACAGCCATCATTAAAACTAAATTATCTGAGTGCAGTAGTGCATGGCTGTGATCCCAGAGGCTCAGTAGGCTAAGGCAGAAGGATTGCCAGTTCAAAGCCAGCCTCAGCAAAAGTGAGGTGCTAAGCAGCTCAGTGAGAACATGTCTCTAAATAAAATATAAAATGGGGCTGGAGATGTGGCTCAGTGGTGGAGTGTCCCTGAGTTCAATCTCTGGCAACTGCCCCCTGCCCTCCAAAAATGCTTAAATTACATCAGTACATAATTGAACAACATATATTAGCAACAAAGGTAATAAATAAGACTCATCACTTTCTTATTAGTCTACTGCATCTTACTCTTATCTCTGCTTTTGAGGTTCCTTAATCTACTGTAGTGGTATGGTTTAAATACTATATAATGGTTTGCCACTGTACATTTTGTCCCAATTCCATGTGCAGTAACAGTAAGCTATATGTGTTCATAACTTCAAATGCCAGATGATAGGAATATTTACACCACATAAATGTGCAAATGCTACCCTTCAAATCTTTCCCCCTCCCCCTCTCCTGTGGAGCCAGTCGTTAACCAATCACAACACACCCCTAGGCACATGTTATACAACTTGAAAGTTTTAAATTCATTCATTTAAAACTTGCTCCAATTTGCAACAATATAGGGTTTGGATAAAGGATGCTTTTTGAAACAAGTTGGGAATCATTGCTTTAGTGCTGAGATACCTCTAGCAAGTCACTGAATTTGCTCACCAATAGGACCAGCATTGAAACCTTTCCATCTCATCACCTTTATTTAAAAGTCTTATCAACAACCTTCTAGAAAATCTCAGTATGCATTTTTGGAAGTAGAAAAGGAGGTTCCTGAAGACGTTAGTCTCTAAGGAGGTTATACACATAACCCCACATACGTATCTGTATGGAGTGCCCAACCAAGAATAGTGGCTCATTGTTCTAATGATAGAGTTTAAGATTCTTGAAACAATTATTAATTCCATTTAAATTCAGATGTTTTACTCTCTCATCAACTATACATATTCTTGAATAGAAATGGGGAAGTGTACTAACTTTTTACTCCACATTTTTGATTCATAATGACTTCATTAACCACCAAACAAATTAATCCAAGTTATAACCTTTTGAAACATTACTGCATTAATAGGGTGTGGAAGAGAATTACCGACTGAATCTCTCATTAATGTATTTTGTCACTTAAAACATTGCCAAAGTAGTTGAATATTTCAAATTCTCTTATACAACAACTGGACAGAGTGATAGTAAGTAGAAAAAAAGATGATGACCTAATCACTCTTGGAAAGCTCATGTATGGGATGGGGGAGCTGAAAGCTTCATGCATCTGGCCAACTGGCAGGATGGGTCTGCCATAGGTCTATCTGTATGATGAGCTAAGGAGTTTCTTGGGCAGATATCATCCTAATGGAAAAGAGAACCAAGCACAAGCTCACTCAGGAACAGAGCCAGTGAGGGGTGATTATTAATACATCAGAGCATCTGTCACTTGGATTAGCTCCTAGCCTAGTCCCTGACCCAACATCTGAGTTCTGAGTAGAGTTGGGTCCTGCAAGTAAAAATGGATATGGCTGCTCAGGAGGTCCATTCTATGATTTCAGAGCCCATGCAGTATTGATTTGGAAACCCTCTGGTATAATAAAGGGATAAAGAGAAGAAAAGCATGCTTGCCATTTTACAATGGGATTATGAACAGCCGTGGCATCTCACGGGTACTTGGGCATTGGTGGCACAGGAGCTGTGAGGGTAGAAGCCTGCCAAAGCAGCAGCTGGGTCCATCAGAGGTTGTGGCCTCCCTAGGAAGACAGTTGGGATGATGTGTCATTATCTAGTGGGAGAGGTAGAAGTAGGCATCAGACATGGTTCCAGACACCAAGCACAGAGACCTGTATAATAACAAAGACAAAGACAAGGCATGGTTATGGACCTGAATTAGTTCTGAATTCATTGGCTATTCTACCTAAGAATTCTGAGGAACTTGGGCAAAGAGGAATAACTTAAAGAGGACTAGAATTTTCTATTAGTACTAGCTGAAAACAACATATGTAAAAGGGTTAATTTTTTTTTCTCCTATTGGAGCACTCCTGGTGCAGATGCCAGAACAAAGAGCATGTTTTCACCCCAACTCCCAAATTCCTTGTCAATTGCTGGCATGGAGGCCCCCATTGACATTCAAGAGTTGTGCTGGACTTTGGGTTACTTCTGTAAAGAAGAGGAAAATATTTTACAACTTCAGTAGGGCCTCAGGAGGCATGTTAAGATGCTCACCACTCTAGCTGTGGTGCTGTGACAGTGCCCAGTTTGGGAGCTGAGGTATCAGCATGAAGATCCCTTTCATTGCAGGATTTTTTGGTAACATCTAGGGTAGTTCTATTATCAGCTACTATGGTTGATAAGCTCGATTAAGAGACATAAGTGTGGGGGGAATATGGAACTGGTCTGTCTTCTCCCTTTGAATCAGTGAGACTGGTGGGAAGACAAAGAAAATGAAGATTCTAGGCGAGCTCCCAGGGGATAATTAGAATGGAGAAATGAACCACTCTGACTAACACCTGTCAGGGCAGCACGAACTGTCATTATGCAAATCACAAAACATGTAACCCCTCCAGATGACCAAGTTACAAGGAGACGTATCTTTCTCAGGCTGACAACCCCTTACTAGGGACACAGTCTGGCAAGCAAAGAAAGACCCTTGATCCTTTAGTGTTTTTGTGCATTTCACAAAATGCAGAGCTCTGAGGGTTAGTCACCATGGTTTAGCATGCTACAAAGGAGGTAGTTCATCAAATGTACCCATGTTATGAATCAGGGATAAACCAGGGAGAGTGTGATCTTGGAAGTATGAACCAGAGGCTTGGCTTCAACTGCAACATTAAGAATGTGAGGCTGGATCAGCAGCCTGGGGAATTAGCCCTTCCATCTGTCTAGACGGTGTATGCAGAGTATTGCTTTGCAACTCCTAACAACTGCCAGTCATCAAGGAGGAAAAAGCTCAGGAAAAAAAAAAAACTTTTAGAATCAGAGAGTGTCATGTCCTGGGAAGATGGGAGTGGGGGTGGGGGGAGTCATTGCAGGCTTGAAAGAGATCCTGGCATTGGTGAAGGTCAACTTCTCATGAGGGAGACTAAGAAATCCATTTGTGTTTAGTTGCCAGAGCTGCTCAGGGACAGAAGCCAGGGGCAGCCTCATTCATTGCTGGGTTCCACATGTCTACAACAGTGACCCTAACAGGTGAAAGCAGAAGGAGATGGAGAGTTTCAGAGGGTGGACGTAGATCCCCATGTGGTTGTAAATCAAGAGAAAGCTGTGTCCACTTCTGGAAATCGGCCATGTGTGGGCATAGGGAGGAACTGTAAAGAATGTTCTTGCCAAATTTATATTTGCATGATTCCCAAGACAGAGATCTATTTAGGAGAACAAAGAGCTGGACACTGAGCACTGTACTTGTTGGAGGAAATGAATGGATTGGAGAGCAGGGTCATTCATGATCCCCATAGCACTTTGTCTCCTGGCTAGAATTCCACACACTTGTGTATGTCCTAACCACTAGATGGCAGGGACCTGGGAAGAGGTTTGTCAGCCCTGCTAGGACTGTCACTGGACTGTGAGGAGTGGTCACAAGTAGCCACATGTTTGGAGTCCTTCCACAAGACAGTGTCACAAAAGGGTCTTTCTCCCCTACTTTATAGAAATCCTGCAGTTTAGGCACCTCAGGGATTTTTAGAGGTACAAGTCTTCATAAGAAGACTTTTAAGGTTCTAGGGTTATTCTGAGAGGCAATGAAGTGAGCTACACCCAGAAGAGGTGGCCCCAGTCCCCGTGGTGGGGACACAGTGGGATCAATAGATGGGGCAGTTCCCACATAACAGCCTGGGTCTGAAGGAGAAGAGAAATCACAGAGCCACAGGGCAAATGATGTATTCATTTGTGAACATATGGGAACTACCCCTGGGACCTCCAGAGATGCCTGGGGTAGAGCTGAGGACTCTGAACAGGGCTAGGATCCAATATCTGCATGCCGTGACAAGAACCAGAAAAAAAATGAGTGACAATATAGTCTTCCTTTTGAGAAAACATGTTTTCTCTGAGAGTTGGGACAATAGGTAAAAACTAAAATTATATCCATATCAAATATGTTTTTCAGTATCATCAAACTGCATCAATTTTTTAGCCTAAAGCCTAGAATCTAAAAATGTACAAACTGCTTAAATAAAAATGCAGCAGGCCTTTCCCCTTAGGCTCAGGTCTGAATGGGCTATTCGGTCCCTGAACATGCCAAGTTACTCTTACCTAGGAATGTTCTCCTTCAAAACTTTGCAAAGGTGCTTCCTTTCTGTCATTCAGCCCTCAACTTAAATGCTTTTTTGCTGACTAGGCAGTTTTTTTTTTTCTCTCATCACTTCACCCACAACCACTCTCTTCTCGCATAGGCAATTGCATGCTCTTAATGACACTTATCATTAGTTCTAATTATCTTAGATTCTTTTTAGTTGCTTGTCTGTGGCCTTAATACAACCAGCAACATAAGAGCAACAAAGAAACCAGGGCATTTTGCTGTCAATATCCTCAGCCATATTCCCTAGCATATTGCTGTCTGATACATGGGGCGTGCACTTAAGAATTGGTGAATTGATTAATTCAAACATTCATTGTCAATTTCTTTGCAATTGGAAGAATTACTCACTATAGGTCAACATCAAAAAAAAAAATGTCTCTGTACCATTTTTCCTATTCATTTTCCAGGTAAACAAGAGCCCAGAGAACTCGCACCTCAAAGTTAGTAACCTTGATTTGTTTACATGTGTTGACAGGTCATTTTCAAATTCGTATCTCTAGCACCTTTGTACGCTAACACCTTTCCCATATCAATACTTTAACATACATTTTGCTGGGGTATCAGATGTCTTGACAGTTCTGAATTGGCCTTTT
The DNA here is from genome assembly GCF_964194105.1 of Spermophilus citellus. NCBI lineage: Eukaryota > Metazoa > Chordata > Mammalia > Rodentia > Sciuridae > Spermophilus > Spermophilus citellus. The sequence goes on along the minus strand of NC_138183.1, from coordinate 68,972,468 downwards.
TTAACCCAGTACTGTTAAAAACAGCACATCACTAATGAGAATTTGTGACCTATCAGCAATACAGATGATCAGTTTTCACTGCATTAGCAACCCTAAAATCATCTGCATACTGTATGGAAACTCTGATCCTCAAAATTGTGCCTGCTTAAGGAATGTGTGTAACAGGACACTGTTTCAGACAGGGTTCAGGTCCCTCTGGTGTATCTCAGTGACTCCGCATACCCACTGGGATTGGGGCTAATGTTTTCCAAATCCTTTTAGGTGGCTACTTTGACACCAAATGTGCTTCTAAGACGCACTGCTGAATCATCCTCATTGGAAAGTTTTAAGAATAGAACAGGTACTGCCTGTGCCAGATGAGGTGTCACTGACCTTAAAAGCTAGGATGTAAACCAACTCGCCTCTTGAGATTTCTCTAGGTAGGTGATTTCGCTTTTTGGATTGTAATTAGTCCTCCAAAACTGTCAAGTTCTGCTCTTAGCAAACAAAATTATCTTGAAGGAAAAGAAAAACTATATTAATCAATATTAAAAGTTTCTATTATTTTTTTTCCATCAGAATACAGCAGAGTAACTTTAATATCAAAGGGACATTTAAGACCACAAAAGGTCAGTGACTTTGGAGGTATTTACTGATCTGTTTGGCACTTTTAGAATTTTTGCTGGTTTTCTCCTTTTTATGTAAATCCTCTCTTGGTAACCAGCATGGGGTATTTCTGAAGTTCATTTACTGCCATTTTGCTGTATTGTCCAACAGATTGTTTCTAGTACCTTCTGATGTGTGGCAGCTGTGTTTTAACAATTCCAAGTGTACCATATGAAAGTAATCAAAGACATTAACACACTAGTGTCTGCAGCTCTGGAGGTATTTCCTGCATGTGGTACTGCTAGACCATGCAAAGTTATATGTAAATTACTTTTTTTTTCCCTGGTTTGGGGATTTGGGTTTGGTTTGGTTTGGTTTCAGCATGCTGAAGAGTTCTCTACATATATGTGAGCTCATCGTGTTTGTGCTCAGAGATCCACGTTTGTATGGACATAGCTGTCTACAAAGGGCAACACACTAAAATCTGCATCTAAGTGCCATTTTTACAGAGCATAGAATATATCACCCATTAATCTGTGCAAAGTGATTTCTCAGATCCCAAAGGAGGAAACAGTTAAAGTTTAGTGTTTTTTCTGATATAGTGTACCCTGGGTAGAGTAGTAATGGCTAACTACATAACATCCTAATGTAAGCAGTTATTGGGAAATGTTTCGCATACAGTATTTTATTATAGTGAGATTGCACTGTACTTAAAGTAAATATCCCTGGATCCCCTCCAAAGCTGAAAGAATGTAGTTGGGTTCCAGAATCTGCTCATTCAGCATTTGTGTCTTATAATAAATTAGGGTTTTGAAAAGAGGGTTGCTTTGTTTATCACAAAAGGTGGGAGAGGTAAAGAGTAACCTGAAGAAAATAGACTATCAAAGTACTTTCATAGTTTGCCGAAAAGCAATGTGTTGTGCAATCTTGAAATAAGGTATACTATATGCACATTTTATTACCTCAATGATTGCAAAATCACATAAATCATATGGGCAAGGTATCCCAGGATGCAGCTTAAAAGTCAAGATTCCCAATATTACAGATGCTGTCATAAATCGTATATTAAGATTTAAGTTTAGTTTATATATTCAACTTCAGCACACTTTTGCAATGTTTATAAAAATGTAAATTCTTTAATTGTTTTACTATGTATTCTAGAATTTCAGTGGACATAAGTGGTGCAAGTTTAGGTATACGTAAAGATACAGATTTAGAGAAAAACAGCTAATATTCCATTTTAGTGTGCCAGCTTCTCTTTCCTTGCTAGTTGAGGATTTTTCTTCAAAATATGCTTTAAATAAGGGGTTCTGGGTCCCCATGGTAAGAAGCTAAGAGCCCACATTTATTTGACATTCCATTTCTCCCCAGTGACCACTACTGACAGAGCCTCAGCATGTCTGGCCCGTGTAGAACTTTCACTCTTAATTAAAATAGTGACACCAAAAGCTTTTAATGACTCCCCAGATGCTATTAAAAGGTACAGGGTAAATGTTAGAGCTGGGGCCCATCTTTGGGGAATAACTCTGAAATTTGGAAGCAACATTTTCCGAGCTGCTTCATCCATTGCCTTCCCTCGGCCTCCCCCGAGACCTCCCTAGGCACTGGGCCACATCCAACCTTAACTCCTTGCTGAAGGACTTTCTTTGAAACATCAAACATGAGAAAAGTAGATTTTTTTTTCCAATCTGAAAAAAAAAATGCTTTAACTTTTAACTCTGCATCCCAAATATTTGTTTTTTTCCTGGATCCACTGATCTTTTTTTTTTTTTTTTTGGATCAAATATATGTAGGAAAAATCATCAAAGATATTGTCTCTTCCAAGTCACCCCCCAAAATGCACACATTTTCAATCCTTGATGGATTCTGGATTTGTGTAGAACTTATTTCCTGCAAATGGCAATACTGAAGATTTCTTTTTAATCTAGACTGTATCCATGTTCTTATAACTATGCTGAATGTACTCTAATAGAGAGATAGATGGATAGATAGACAAACAGATGTTACTTTGAAATGAAAGAGTTAAGGATTAGGATACTATGGAATCCTTGTGGTCTACCTCTCTTATTTCTGAGTCTTAACTTTGTCTGTTTTTCTCAAGCAAAGAAAATTAGAAACAGTTCCTGAAAAGTTGCCATTTGGATCAGTTACTTTACTTCACAAATTCTTTTGGGGATACTTAGAATATGCAAGGTACTGTTCCATGAACATGGAGGGATCTGCAAAAGGAAGAAATGAAGTTGTCTTTTCCTGCAGGAGCTGGCTACCCAGTGGGAGGGCTGAGCGGGCAAAGGGAGGAATTCCAGCTGGTAAGTAGGCTGTGCAAAGGCCCTGAGGTGAGAAATTGTACACATGATTGGAAATCAAGAAGTTGATTGATTTAGCTGAAGATTAAGCTGCATGGAGAAATAATAGACAGATATGGCAATATGTAAATCAATGGAAGTGTAACTGATGTGATTCTGCAATCTGTATACGGGGTAAAAATGGGAGTTCATAACCCACTTGAATCAAAGTGTGAAATATGATATATCAAGAACTATGTAATGTTTTGAACAACCAACAATAAAAATAAAAAAAATAGAAAAAAAAAAGAAATAATAGAAAGAGAGCAATGGGCTAGAAATAAAAGTGAGGCTGAAAAGTAAGACTTGATCTAAGCTAGGGGACTCTGAATGGCAGCCTAAGGTTTAGGCATCTCTTCCTAAGCAGCAGAAAGTCCACAAGCACACAGCACAGTCCAACATCACTCTTTACTTCTGAGGTGATCTTCCGTTTAAAAGCTCAGGAATTATTTAGAAGACATTTAAGAGCATTGCCAACTGCATCCCAATTTTGTGAGAGTCTTATCACAATCTTAGAGTAGGAAAGGTTCACCTCTGGTGGGTCTTCTCCTCCCCTTGATCCTCCTTCTCCGGCTGTGTCAATCTTACCAGGGAGAGGGAAACTAGCTCTCCACTCTCAACTCACCATTAATTACATGACTAACACTTTTATAAAGGTAAAGTGAAGGGTATTATGTTAAATTGATGTTAAAATAAATGAACAACTCCCTTTGGATGTGGTCCACGAGGGACAGGTTTTCATTTCCTTGACCTTTCCTCCCTGACCAATGCAAACTATACCTAATTATTTATCCATAAGATTTCTGGGGACCAATTTTTTTTTATTGCCATAGTTGAAGTAAAATTTTTAATAGCCCAGGAAGAGGAAAACTTTGAATTTATATTGAGATGTAAATGACCAGTTATGTAAATACTATATCAGTCAGGTTCCCAGCAGGAAATAGCTGGCCTTCTTAAATTAGGATCCATCCAGAAGAATTTAATAAAGAGACTATTTACAGAGTTGTAGGGAAGCCACAGGGTTAATGCAGCATCCTGGGCTAATAAACACACAGAGTTACCAGTCTGAGGACCAAGACAGGAGAGACGGAAGCAGTTACTGGAACCCAAAATGTGAGTCACACAGAGAGAATTGCCCTGAGAAGAGCTGAGCCCTGTGTACACCACTGACCCAAGGTGACCCTGCAGGGACACAACCAGGGGAGCACATACCCTTATCTCAACTTTAACCTTCCCTCAGTCTCTCTCCAGGGCTCCCCATTGGCAAAACTCAACCAGAGATGGAGGGCAAAGGAACCTGTGTTAGTTAGCCGTGAACAAAATACCTGACAAGAACAACTTAGAGAAGGAAAAGTTGAGTTTGGCTCAGCTCATGGCTCAGAGGTTTGGTCCATGGTGGGCCAACTCCAATGCTCTGGCCTGAGGTGAGGCAGAAAGAACATCATGGCAGAAGGGCTTGGTGGAGGAGGACTACTCCATTCACGGCAGCCAAGGAAGCAGAGAGAGAGAAGAAAGGAGGCAGCCAAGGAAACAGAGAGAGGAAAGAACGACAGAGAAATAAATCCCTTCTAGGACATGCAACCAGTGACCCACCTCCTCCAGCCACACCCCACCTGTCTACAGTTACTACCCAGTTAGTTCATTCAAACCAGAAGGGATGGTTTATGTTTTAGCTCTCATACGCTTATTATTTCACCTGTGACCATGTACACAGGAGCTTTGGGGGGATATCTCATATCCAAACTCCAACAAAGCCCATTTATGGAATCCCTGTAAGTTGTCTCCCTTCCCTAGGCAGAGCCAAGCAGAAACGAGTGCAGAATAGATCTGGATAGCAAAAGGACAGATTCAGAACCAAGAAGGAAGGAGAAAGTAAAAGTGCTAAGGTTAGGATGGGAGTAGAAGATGCTGAAGAAAGGAAGACTAAAGCTTACCGTTATACTTGTGTTCCAAAGAATTGACCTTGTTCTTGGAGACGCACACAGACACGCACACGCAAAACTAAGCAACATAATGGTGGGCTACCTGTTCTCCCTCTAAAGTTGAAGGAAGACGTTTTCAGGCACCCCTAATTGCACAAGATGGCCAACCTCTTTTTTTGTGAAAAAAAAAAAACCTGGCTTATTGAAATTCAGACCCTAATGACATCTTAAAACATGGGGAGATGTCAAGTCTTGTCATATTAGTCCATTGGAGTATACTTGAAGAGCTGCAGGTGGAGCAAAGCATTTCTTCCTTCTCCCCATCATATTGCCTTCAGGCCATGCAAAGTCGGCCTCAGATGGAAATCCATGGACTTCTGGAGTCTCTCCAACACCCTTCTTCTATTTTTCACTCCTTTACCCTTCCCCCAACCAAGACCTCACATCTTTAGGTCAAAGCTTTGGAAAACTTCTGTTATGGTTTGGAGATAAGGTAGCCCCTGAAAAGCTTACATTTGGCAATACAGGAATGTTCACAGGTGAAATGATTAGATGATGAGAGCTGTAACCTCAGCAGGGGATTAATCCATTTGACTGATTCATAATTTGAATGGATCACCTGGTGGTCACCGTAAGCAGGTAGAGGATGTCTAGAGAAAGTAGGTCACTGGACCCGTAGACTTGGCCTATATCTATCCCCTACCCCCCATCCCGCTTTCTGGCTGCCATGAGCTCAGCAGCTTTCTCCTGCCATCTATCATGATGTTCTGCCTCATCTTAGGCCCAGAGCAATGAAATTGGCCATAGACTGAACCTTTGAAACTGTGAGCCTGAAATAAACTCTTCATCCTCTAAATTGTTCACGTCAGGTATTTTGGTCATGATGAGAATCCGACTAACACACCTTCATTCATGGCTCTATCTTGAGAAGGTGTTTCAAATTTTCCCTTATGTTCAATTTTTGTTTTCCCCATGAGTAAGATAGGATTCTTATGCCTGAAGCAACTGCATGAGGAAACTTCCTCTAACTAACAATAAACATAACTTTGAGACATTATTACGCTGAAAAACAAAAACTTTCTTCCTGTCTACATCTCACCCCTCATCCGTACTGCAACCTACACCCCTTCCCTGTGAAAGGAGTAGAGGAGGTAAAAGAGCATGAAATCTTGTTTAGCCTCACAAACCTTAGGGAGATCTGTTTTCTGGTCGTGATTGGACAGTGAATTCCTCAATTGGTCAAACTGGTTTCATAAAGTATGTTCATTCTTCTTATCTATAACTAAATTATTTTTAATTATTAGATTTTATTTGGTTATCTTTAGATTAATACATTTATGCCAAAATATTGTGGCTTGAAACAGTGTCTTAACTTTCATGGTTTTATGGGTTGTCTGGATGCTGTAATTTCTCAGTCATCAGAGGCTCCATTGGACTGATCATCCAAGATGGCGCTCTCAAGCCACTGGACTTGGATGCTGGCTGTTGGCTAGGTGGTAATCTAAGACAGATGACTAGAGCAACAGCGTGTAACCTCTCTCTGCAGCTTTTATTTCCTGCAGCATGGCAGGGAGGTTCTGAGAGGGAATGTTTCAGAGTAAGCCTCCCAAGGGACCCAGGTAGAAGCTGCCAACTTATTACCTAGTCTCAGAAGGTCCGGATAGCACCTGCACCCCAAACCTATCTCTAACATCAGCCAGATTCACGGAAAGAGGAGACAGACTCTCCCAACCACTTGATGCAAGGAGCAGCATGTACCTACAGAGAAGGAAGGAACTGAGGATGTGGAAACCAACCAAATTTCCCGCTCTTCTTTTATCTTTTCCTAATTACATCATAAGATTGACTTGTGCTAACATTTTTCAATAGTCTACAGTGCAAAGATCACCAAATTGAGAGTGAGAGAGCCAGGCTGAGAGTCTCTACCAGGGGCAAAGCCAAGTCAAGGCAGCAGCTGGGCTCTGAGGTGCCCACATATCTGTGCCTGGTTACTCCCATGCCTTCCCATCCTTCCCCAGATGAGTACACCATTAAGAAGAACTAATCTACAGGTATTTCATCTTTATTTTGGCATCTCCCAGCTCTTGCAAGATTAGTGGAGGCAAATTTACCCCCCAAATTTAGGAGTGAACAGAATAGGCCCACCAATGTAGGACCAGCCTGCCAATTGTAGGAAGAGCCAAAGAGTCATGGGCAAAAGTGGCCCCTTCTGAAACACATGAGCTGGCAAGTTTACTTGTAGGTCTCTCCTCTTTCAAATGAAGGCTAATCCTCCTCTCCAAAGGACATCATATGAAGCATACATACAATTTTATTAATCCTGACTCTGTCACTTATTGCCTCTGCTATCCTGGGCTAGTCACTTTCAAATGTTCTCATCTATAAAATGAAGAGAATGGGTATTTCAAAGTGCTAAGGGATCAAGATAAGCAAGATGTGGGTAAATGTTGTGAACAGTAAAGCCCTATGTACAAGTAAAGTATTTTCAAGAAAGTTTTGAAATCCGGGGTTGGCATACTTAACTTTTGTAAAGGATCAGATCATAAATATTTTCAGCTTTGTGAGCCATATGGTCTCTGTCAAAGCTACTCAATCACACAATTGTAGGGAAAGCAAAGGAGTCACAGACACAGTGGTGTCGAAAGGGTGGATTTGGCCATTTGCTAATCCTCTGGTAAAGTCATGATTTCATTAGGGAAAAGAATTGTAAAAAAAATTAAAATAAGTAAACTCTTTTTCTCTTTTTTTTTTCTTTTCTTTATTCCTTTTTATAATTTACTTTTAATTTTTTTCCCTGTGGTGCTGGGGATTCAAACCAGGGCCTTGTGCATGCTAGGCAAGTATGAAGCTGTTGAGCTACACACCCCCGGCTCACAAGTAAACCCTGAACAATAATTTTTATTTTTACTTTGCTGTGGTTCAGACACCAGACAGGGTGAATGGCAGAGGCAAAGCAGTAGGAACATGCAGATTGATGCCAACAGGTGATACCAGACTGCTCCAAAGAAGAGAATATTGTTGAGAAAAGATGTCCTGCATCGTGCCTGGAGCAGACAGCAAGAATGTGTTGCCTTGGCCTCAGAAGATACGTTGTAGTTGAGAGAGAAGCACTAATATTTATCCATTTAGTCCATTTCAGTTCCGTTTGGGAATTAAAAGACAAAGAGAGGCTCCACGCTTCTCAGTGTACCCTGCCTGTGAACTGCCCGATCCTCCTCAGCGTGGCTAATTAACTCATGAAATGCGTACAGTGAGTTTTAGGGTTTCTTGGATTTTTGTTTTTTGTTTGGTTTGGTTTTGCTTTTTAGGGGTTTTTGGTATGTTTTCTCTAGTGAAGAGACTAGGGCCTCATCCCTCACTTGGACCAGACTCTTAAGTTTCATGCCAGGATCTTAGAGACAGAGGCAAAGAAAATCCAAGACATAAGCCCTAACAACACCTAGAAACTGCAGGGAGGCCCCTGGGCTGTCACAAATGGAAATGGGATGTAGAAGCACTTAGCCAGATGTCCAGAGGGCAAAGGCCCTGGCTGGAGCTTCTAGCAGAAACACTGAACTTATCATGATAAATAATGCTGATTGTAGCAGTCTTACAAAGCCCACCAAATACTTTCTCTCAAAATGTTAACTAAAGTTTTTAAAAGGTCACTATTCTCTTGAATATGAAGTTTTTTTAAAAAAAGGTAAGAAATGTACATCACTGGCAATTTTACATGGTTTTAATGAAGATTTATCCAAATTTTACCTTTCGAGGATGAAACTATTTTCTTAAGTGATCAGTTTTTTTTTGTGAACGGGTTTCTCATACAGCATGTTTTCTGCAATCACATTTTTAAAAACCTTATTGCCGCCTTTGGCTAAAAACAAAAATTAGAAATCAGCAGTTGGGTACTTGAAGAAACAATGTTCACAATACCAAAGTCTTCCAGATAACCCTTCCTGAAATACTGACCTGTAAGTGCGCATGTTCGCTTCCCTGAGACTGACCAGTGCAAAGAGCCAGGGTTAGCTGAGTGCATACACTCAGCATCTATATTTGAATTTGGCCATGGGTTGGAGTTAGCCACTGCTAAAGGTGGCTGAAGAAAATAATTCAGGATGCTTTTATTCTATATGAAAGGCACTATGATATGCATAAACAACTTCTTCACTAGGAAATGGGTGATTTAGATTGGAACTTGAATTCAGCCACTTTTTCCTTCTGCACCCAGGGTTCTAACTAGATTCTAAAAGACTCCATTTCATCATCTGCACCATGATAATAATGTCTGTCCTTATGTCACCAGGTTGCTGTGAGAAGTGAGTGAGAAAAGGTAGGCAGAAAAAGTTTTGCAAGTTGACAGAGAAACAAAAGAGCTTTTGAAGCAGCATTTGAGTTGATGTTATAACTAATTGTGAGGTATTTTCCTGTTTCACTTAATAGGATCTAAGCATGAATTGCTGAGTATGTGTACGTTATCGGCATGTCAATAGTATATGGGGAGCACATTATATTTTGTGTCAAGTTTTTTCCCAGCATTACTCTGCAAACTGATAATGAACCGAATGAAAGCAAATAGCAACTTGTACACTGTGTGACACTCTTGGTTACCTCCCCCAGACTGCCTGTCCTTCTCCCCCCCCCCAGTTAATAATGCCCACTTTTTATTCATATATCCATACACAGATCTATTTCTCTACACCCCATTTAAATGATGAATATTAGTTCTTCATAGCAAATCGGACTGACTCCATCCGTTTTTTTCAGTGACCGAAAGAGATGCATGTGTAATAAAATTAGAACTATTAACATCATGTGGTAATGTACACTTACTAAGCATTTAATATATATGTCAGGCATGTTTCCAATGCTTGTATTTATTATTGCTAATTCTGACAACAACTCTCCAAGGCAGATTCTATGACTAAGTTATAGCTGAGGAAATTGAGAACTAAGAGATGAAAACAGTTGCAGAGACAGGGTCTCACTATTTTCCAGCCTGGCCTTGAACTTCCCTGCCTCAACCTCTAGAATAGCAGGAAACTAAGTGGAGTCAGAATACAAACCCAGGAAGTAGAGCTTCAAAGCCCATGCTCATCACCAGAACTCAACACTGAGGGGAAATCTCCTGCAGGTTCTGGGGAAAATCTTTTCACTGACAAAGGGGGAAAAAAGGAGCCATATAGTATATGGCCTGAGTCATATAGGATATTTCTTTTTCTGGACATCTGAGGATTGTGTGTGATAACTGCAATAATGTCAGGCATATTGTGACATGAGGGACACCAAGTTCATTCGCTGAGGATAGCTGAGTGAAAAGATGGAAGATTCTGGGTCTTCGATATTGTATTAAAGCACTGATTTTTACAAATTTTGCCTACCTCAGCATTTCTCAGATGAGCCAATATATTGTAGATTAGATAATATATTTTCATCTTTGTTTAAACAGTTTTTGATTGGAGGCTTCTATTACTTGCAGCTAAACACATCCCAGATGAGCAAACACAGACATATTTTTAGGAATGGTATGTTCAACAAGTAATTGATTTCCCTCTGAAGTACAATTTACTATCACTAAAATATGTCAGGAATGCCATAAAAAGGATTGAGGGGGAGTAGGACAGGCAAAATGATCCAAGGTGTCTTTTAATTCTAGGTTGCTAACTTCCGTGAAATTGTGTTTGTTTCCTGTCAAGTAGGATCATTAAGATAAGAAGCATTAAAATACAATTTAACAACCTTCTGGAGGAAAATGTAAATATGTAGAATCTGAAGGAAGATTAATTTGCAGAATTTTAGACATATCCTATGGCCCAGTCAAGGAAATAAGGCTAAAAATAACTTGAGACTTCAAGAAAGGCCAACTTAATTTGGGGGCTTGCTTTCAAACAAAATTCCTAGCCTCTCTATCAACCACCTACCTATTTCTGTGTGTGTGTTTTTTTTTTTACCTCCAGCTTGTAGAAGAAACTAAAAATGCCTGCTTCCTGATTTGTCTCAAAATCATTGTCCATGGACTTCTGTTCCTCAACCCTAGTGGGACTCCTCAAGCAGAAGCCTTAAGACTTCTTACATTGCAAATCTACAGATTGTTATCAGTCTTTGACTTATTCATTCTTCATAGCATTTGGCCTCAGCCTCCACTTCTTGTCCTATTTTCTATTCTCCATCTCCTCTCTCCATCCCCCTCACTGATCAACCTCACTACCCTTGACTTATGCACATCAGTTTTATTTTGTCAGCCCAGAGCCCTTTCCTCATCTCCAGACTCCCGTTTCTAACTCTCTTCCAGCCAGCTTCTGTATATTCCATAGTTGACCAATGTCCCAAACTGAATTTGGTATTTTTGCCCTAAAAATCTACTTCCCCTGTTGTTCCTTTCTCGGTTTCCCACACAGGAAGAATGACGCTCATGCCACCTCTGCATCTGCTACATCTCCTGTCAGTTCAGCCTGAAAGCCTTTCCTACATTTGTCCCCACTCCATTTCCACTGCCCAACTCCAGATCTTCATTCTCATCTAGGCTCCAAAAGGTTCACCCTCAGATTCCTTGCTGACTACCCACATAAGTCTGACACTGCTTTTGCACATTCACTTGGATGGCTCCCCATTGGTTTGGGTAGTTATTGCCTTCAGAATGATACCAATATTCCCTATGGTGTTCCTCACAGTATGTTTGGTCTGGTCCCATCCTACTGCCACCTCCATCTCCCGCCATTCCCTCCAAGCACCCTGTGGCTCACCTGCAAGAAACTGCCTGCTTTCTCCTCTCTCTGTTGTGCATCCATGGTGTTTCTTACAGTGAATTGTCCCATCTGTCATTCCTTGACCTGGCAACCTCTTCACGCCTCAAGGCACAGCTTAGGCTGTACCATCTCTTCCCCTGAACTTCCCCACCACCATGAAGACTTTCAGCTCCCTGTCTGTCTCTATTAGCATGTCTCCATCAATGCAGACATGGGAAAGGCAGAAGCTACAGGGGTAATGCAGTGCACCCCAGCCATAGCTCTGCAGGTATGCCCAAGTCCCAAGGGCTTCTCCGCAGCTGAGCTGATGTATCCCTGTGGGACCAGAGAGAGCTGGTACTGAATCTCCTCCACACTGGCTTCTGGGTGGAGGCAGGTGTGGAAAATTAGCCCTGTCTGACTTGGTAAGGACAGAAGTCAATGGAGCAAATATTTAAAAATTTTTAAAAGAAAAAGTTCTGACTTAGTAATTTTATACCTAAACACTGGTTTTAAAAATGTGTAAGAACCTTAGAAATATAAAAACTAAAATTAAAATGTTATTTATTTGTTAGTCCTAAAAAAAATCAAGAGAGGAGCAAACCCAGAAAAGCACAAGATTTGTGAAGAACTAAAGGTAATCCAGAATTATCATTTGATATCATAATTAAACACAAAAATCAGTTTTCAGGGGCTGGGCCTGTGACTCAGCAGTAGTGTACTTGCCTGGCATGTGTGAGGTACTGGGTTCAATTCTCAGCACTGCATATAAATAAATAAAATAAGGTTCTATCAACAACTAAAAACATATTTTTAAAAAATAAATTTTCATATAAAAGATATATGAAACAATGATTTAATAACCACAGACATAAAACCACAGAAGACAAAATAAAAGTCAAAGATATTCATTTTCAATCTTGTGATTAAACATTTTTTAAAGTTTGTGCTAATTGAGTATGATGAGAAAAATAAATGAGGTACAAATGAGATGATTTCTGTTATCTTGGGATGATTTGATTATTTGTGTGAAAAAAAGAATTCATCGAATGAATCTAATGAGGTTTAATAAACTTATTATAAGTGAAATGAATGTGTATTTTAAGTATGTAAACTTCAGGAGTTTCTCCTATGTATTAGCAATAACAATACTTAAGTTTTAAAATTGATTAGAAAATATAAAGAGGAAATAAACTGCAATACTTTGGGGTATAAAATAGGTGAAAGATAATTTCTAACAAAAGGATAGTTTCCCCAAAAGCAAAAGTAACACTAAGCATACAAAAGTAGGAGTCACTGAAAAATCATTAGTGAAAACACACACACATACACACACACATGCACATGTATACATGTGTAATAGCAGGGATGGGAGAAAAACCACTAAAAAAGATTTTTTTTTCCAGAAAACTGTAAACTTTTACTGAGAAGCATAATGATTCTGATAAATGGAGAGACAAAATAACAGGAAGACTTTACAATAGAGAAATCTCAATGCTTTTTCAAACAATCCCTAAACGTAATGAAATCTAATTAGGTTTATCATAACACATCTTTTCCCTTAAAACTTATTGTTCCCAGTGGCATGGGAGGCTGAGGCAGGAGGATTGCAAGCTCAAAGCAAGCCTCACCAACTTAGCAAGACCCTGTCTCTAAATTAAATTTTAAAATAATGGTAGGGGCTGGCTCAGTGGTTGAATACCCCGGGGTTCCATTCCCAATACCAAAATAAAATAAAATAAAAACTTATTGTTGATCTAAGATTCCATCAAATCAAAACAAAACCAAAAAATGCAAAGAATCACAAAAAAAATGTGAGATATCAGAGTAATAGAGGACCTTTGCAATAAGATATTAAAATGTGCTACAAATCTGTAGCAATCTGAATAATGTGACGCTGACACCACCTCCTAAGCTTGAATTATTTCCTCCTCTTCTTCACCCTCTGTAATTCTTATGTGCTCACAATCTTCCTTTTTTGTGACACTTTCTGAGACCACCCACTCTGGGAGTCACATCCATAATACATTGGCTCTTCTTTTGGGCTGTTTACTCCATGCCTTTGGCCATATAAGAGAATGGTTATATGACTCTCCTTCCACGGAGTTTAAGTTCCCATGATTAAATATGTCTATTCCTATGAGGCTGTGTTTTAATACTAATCAGTGACAGAAGGCCATAGGAGATTTAATAACATAAGGATGTCCAAGTATCAAAGTTAGATCCAAGACCAGCAGCCGCCGCCCCTGAGAGCTTAGAAATTCAGAATCGATAGTGATTTACTATATCCCAAATATATCAAATCAGAAGATATAGTGAATCAGAAGCTGCATTTCAACATGATCCTCGCATGATTTGTATGCACATTAAATTCTGAGAAGCACTGCCCTACAGACTTTCATAAAATGGAAATATTTCATAACTCACCTGAAGCAATCAGACATAGTTGGATATCTTCCTGTGAGACAAACAAATAGAATTATTCAAATGTTATGTTTCCTTGATAGAAATTTAGTGACACCAGAAAGGGCACTGGAATGTACACACCAGAAATGTGTGCTCAGGCACTAGGAGGAGGGGAATGGGAGAGGCACGGGGCACCCAGACTGCCGTCCATAACTTGGAATTGCTTGACAGTCTGGTTTACTTCTCCTGTAAAGAGAAGAAACTGCTAATTTCTCTTCCCAATTCCGATCCCTACAAAGATATTATTTTTTGTCATCACCTGCCTAACTTATGTTTTAACCCGAGCTACTCTAATCTCTCCTCCAATTTCTTGTCTTTTGGGTAAACCTAGTTCTTCTCATGATATCCTCATTCCTGTCAACCCAAGCCTGGCTCCCAGATCACCTGGCCCAGAGTGAGCTGCCTGGGCCACTTGCTGTCTCTCCAGGGAATATGGAAGTAGGTTGAAGTAGGTGTTAAACAATTAAACCTTCAACAATTTAGTCTAAGCAAAAAAATTGGTCAGCCTTTATTATTTCAGGTCCTTCCACCAATTCCAAAGTAATTGACACATCTTTTGGGCATAGTACTTCTTTCCCTGGGTTTTTCCTAAAATCTATTTTCATTTTGTCACCCACACCACCAAAACCATCTCATGCCTGAACTACCATAGTAAAATCTGAGATACTCTCCCTGTCTCCTTTAGCTGCTTCTCTAATTCATTACTAAGTAATCTGTTATACTCCACCATTACCCAAAGTATTAATCTGGACCATTTACTCTGGTATTCAGCTCTCAGAGTCCAAACTCAAACTTCTGGTGGAAAGTGTTTCATGACTTCCCAAAAGGAATCTTTGTTTTTAGCCAGGATGATCTACTCATGATTATTTACCATGCATCCCCTACCAGAATCTATTTCTCCAAAGTAAAATGCCCTGTTCTACCCACCACATTCTCAAGACTTGGTGCCTCCCACTTTTCCCATGAAACATGGTACTGGACCATCATAACTAACATGATGCACCCTTAGAACATTCCCTGGGATATCTAGGGTTATTCCCTTGGAACTCTCATGGCAGGAGTTACCTATAATACTTTTAAAATTCCTTTAAACATACGTTATTCAGCATATCTATTGCACATACAGGCAAATGAAGTGGTCAAGTCAGACAAACCTAGAATTAAAGTCTTTCTCTTTCACAGAGTAGTGATGTGATGTTGGGCAATGTACCTCCCCTTTCTGAATCTCAGCTTCTTTATCTATAAAAACGAATTGTGTTAGTTAACATTTTTGTCACTGTGACCAAAATACCTGACAAAGACAACACAGAGGAGAAAAAGAGTATTTGAGTTCATGGTTTCAGAGGTTTAGTCCATTATGGGTCTAGTCCATTATGGGTCGACTCCATCGCTCTGGGCCCAAGTAAGGCAGAACATCATCGTGCAAGGGCGTGGTGGAGGACCCCTGCTCCATTCGTGGCCGTCAGGAAGCAGAGAGTGAGAAGAGAAAAGTGGAAGGAACCTCAGGAAAGATGAACACTTCCCTGGGCTCTCCCCCAGTGACCTGCCTCCTCCAGCCACACCCCACCTGCCTACAGTTACCACCCAGTCACAAACTAGGATGAACTGATGAGTTCACACCTCTCAATATCATCATTTCACCTCTGAACATTCCTGCATTAACACAGGAACTTTTGAGGGACACCTCATATCCACACCATAACAAGTACCTACCTTGCGGGGTTGATATAATTAAATCACATACTTTAAAAAGTTTCACAGCAGCTGAACATGGTGGTGCACACCGGTAATGCCAGCGGCTCAGGAAACTGAGGCAGGAAGATTGCTATTTCAAAGTCAACCTCAACAACTTAGCAAGACCTTGTCTCTAAATAAAATATAAAACAACTGGGGATGTGACTCAGGGGCTAAGCACCCCTGAGTTCTTCCCAGCAGGGCTCTTGAGCCTAGAGAATGCTCAGTAATATAGACATCTTTTTCCCATAGCCCCTTGTTATGGTTGCAGCCAGTTTCATATTTCAATAGATCAAAATATTCCATTTATTCATTGGTGAACGGATGAATGTTAATGTTGGATAGCAATATAGAGTTTTCACTAAAGAATTTTAAAGGAGAATTTTCTGTTCCTTTTAGAACAGAGAGAAGACACTCTTCCCTTAAAAAAAAAAAGTATTGAAGGGCTGAGGATATAACTCAGTTGGTAGAGTACTTGCCTTGTATGCACAAAGTCCTGGGTTCAATACCTATCGCCACAAAAATAACTAATTAATTAATTAATTAATTAATTTAAAAAAAAATTTTTTAAGTGTTGAGGGGAGTATATAAAAGAGAAAGTGCTAGCTAAGTTACTGTATCTTTAATAATGTGTCTCGTGAGGGAGTGCAGTTGTGAGGGCGTGTAGTTTTAACATTAAAACTGTACTGAAAAGTGGAATATATTCTAAAAAAAAACCTCACTGTGTAACCTTGGACAAGTGGCTTAGCCTCTCTGAATCTGTCTCCCCATTAACAATGAAATAAGACCAGATGATCTGTGTTGCAGTCTGGAATGCTACAGGGATGTAGTTACTTTGTAGTAGAATTCCAAGAATATATTATCTCATTGTCTTTCACCTATATAGTAGCCCTAAGAAATATCCTTCCTCTAAGTAATAAATAAGTACCAGAGTCATTTCAGATTATAAAAGACTAATTCTACCAATTGTAAGATATCAGGTTGTAATTCGGTTATGACTAAACCCCCCAAAAATCATATTAAATCTGAAAAATGTATAACAATATACAGTATAATAGTACATGATAACAATTTTTAGTTTACTTTGAAAAAAAGTCAAATTATCATATACAAGGAGAACAATTTACTCAAAATTAACTATTAGCTTGCTGGGCAAAATGAAGATAGCCTATAAGTTTCCTAATTTCTACTTCTCAATTTTACTCAATACTACACAAGCCCTTTGAGGCATTAAATTAGAATTATTTTTTAGTATGGCAATTGTCAAGTATGGCAAAGTTCAAATAGGACACTACCACTTTTTAGTCAGTAATACAAAATTGTTTGCTATTGGATCTCATGCATGCCCTGACTTGACAGGTGATGTGGTGTTTAAAACACACACACACACACACACACACACACAGCAAATCAACAGCCATGCTCAAGATGACACAAGATGCAAAAGCATGTCGACACTTGTCTTTAGCCATAGATTGTTGGTGTGTGTGTGTGTGTGTGTGTGTGTGTGTGACTAAATTGATGTTTTTTCCTATCGACCTTACTTCAGTGTTCTCTTTAGAAACCTGTAAAAGGCCAGCTTGAGGTAATTCTGTGGCTGTGACTGTGTCTACCATTCAGAGTGCCATGGAGTGGGAACTGCAGAGCGGCTCTGGTCACAATCTCCAGGCTTCAGTAAGAAACTTACCAAACAATAGCACAAGAGTCTGCAGCCCTAAGATTAGTATCAGTGAATTCAGGAACTGAACATCATTTCTCCCAAACCCTAGTCACTGTCTTCAGCAGAGATTGGAGCCTCCCTTCCCATGTTTCCTGTATTTCTGCAGAAGTGTAGTTCAGGTATAGCTTCCCACAAGAAACTCTGCTCATGTGGCTCTGCCTGGGCTGGTCCTGCCCTACCTCAAACCCTCTGGTGGCCCCCTTACTGTTGCACAAGACTGCAGTCTCCTTATAACACAGGAACAAAGAGGAATATCTATGCCACTAGGCCACAGATACACCTAAGGTGCCCCTGTAAGAGGCCAGTCCCTGGGATTAATATTCACCCAAATCAAGGCTCTCTAAGAGCTACTTAAACCTGATGATGTAGGGTCCCAGGATTCAATGACTCAGAAGTAGGTGAGCCCCTTGTGGTAAGAGCAACCCTCAGAATTGCATGTTGGTTGGTGTTCCTGGAGAACAAGTCAGGACATCAGCTCTGTTTGCAGTGGCAGCAAAGGCCCAAGCTGTCCTCAGAAGCATCTCGCAGCTTCTTAGAGAAGGGTGAACTTTCCCTTCATAGATATCCGGTTCCATCTAAAACCAATCCTAGAGGCACCCAAGTGGCTGCTGCAACAAAGCAGTTAGGGGCACCCTTCTCCTCTATCTGCCTGCACAAAGGCTTTGGACATTGGGAAGGTTTCTGTTTAAGTTCTTTCTGGAATCAATGGGCCACACCACATAAACCCCTCAGGCAAGGTGGAAAGGCTTTGATTTGTTCTTATTCATTTAACTTGTACATTGCTCCCAGCAGTTTTGAGTGAAACCAGAGAGTCTTACTCAAGTGCAGGATCAAACAAAGTGATTTGACTTTGGACCACAAGCTTTCGGCCTTAGTGGTAGAAACTGTTTGGTTCTAGACATAATAAGCACCCCTGCATTCACGAGACCCTTGCCTATTAGGATGTGCAGCTATCTTAGAATCAAGCAGAATAATTTTGAATAGGTGGAATATCTCATCTCTCTGTAAAGATTCCTGGATCAGAATACAAAAAGGGAGGGGCTGTCCTCATCTGATTTCCCTCTGCAGTTGAGGATCAGATCATCTATTTGCCTGGGGGAAACAATGACTTGGCAAACTTCTCTCTTCTCTCCCACCATGTGCTGGGCACTGGGGCAAGAAATGAAATAGGAGTGGGGCTGACTTGAACTCCGCCACAGATGTTGGCCTACCGCAGGTCTGCCCTCTCTCTCCCTCGCCACCCCTTCCTTCTGCCAAAGTTAGCATGTGGGATCAGTAGTGCACAAGGCTGTGCGTGACCCTTCCTTGGGCTGGACACTGTCATCTGGCCAGATAAACTAACAGGCTAGCAAATCCAGCTGGGACTAGTTGTACTTTGCCCACGTCTGTTACAGCATATGGTGCCTTTGCTTGAAGTGACTGACAGGACTCTTGCACTTCGCAGTGTGTTTGTCTGATGCCCCCACCCAAATACCAAACATACTGTCACGCATTGGTGAGCAGTCTCGACTTGGTTACAATTCATAGACTTCATAAGGAGGATTACTTTAAAATTGGATTTGAACTCCACCAGTCCCAGGATGGCAGAGCTGGCTGGAAACATTTGGAGACATACCCCTTAATTGGCCCCATAATTTTATAGAAGAAATTGAAGCAGAAAGATTAAGTGACTCCCCCATGGACTCACACAGCCAGTTAGTATGTGGACTAGGGCTAGAACCCTTGACCCTGATTTCCAGCCCAGTGCTTTTCCAGCTCAGGCTGTCTCTGCATGTTCAGTGTCATTTCATCTTCAAAATTTGCCCCCTTGGAACCTTTCCTGGAATTGGACTTCTGAGCCTAAAGTGGCTTAATGCACACTTTTGGGAAGGGAGACCACGAGGTCTCTAAGTGGTTTTGATCAAGTTTGCCAATATTTACACCCTAGGATAATCTGCATAAACTTCATAAATAATGTAAATTCCTACAAAGTGAGTTAACTGTGAGCTACATGGTCTTTTGAAAAATCCATGTTATGCAATCACCCTGGCTAAGTTAACCACGCAATAGAGTACCGAAGGTAACCACTGATTGCAGTCACTGCTATTGACCATTTTAAGTGTGACTATTTTTAAAATACTGTATGCCTCATTAAGCTGTGCTCTGAAAATGAGAAATTTGCTTTAACTGCATTGTTTTGAATTGCTGAGAGAAGAATCTATCAACCACAAGGTGCCCTGCTGCTGAACTCAGCCAAAAAGCTGTTAATAACTCCAGCAGATGTTTCAGCTTTTTAGGCCAATAGACTCCCTCCCTCCTGCCCTCCCCTTTCCAGAATCTGATGCCAATATGACTGAACTCCAGTTTTTGTGGTTGCCGCCACCAGGGCCGCCACTGCTGGGGCCGGTGGTACTAGTGCTGCTGAGAAATGATTCTTTAAACAACCACCAGCAACAGAACCTCTGGCCTTTAAGGTCAGAATATTATTGCTTTTACTGTCAGAAGTTTAAATCTTCACGGGGGAAACGAAGGCAAGGGCTTAGAATCAGTATTCCCGTTTTGTTGTCTGCCTCTGTTGTTAGTCGTTTGGTTTGGCTTTAAGTGATTTCTCCCAATGCTGAAAGTCCGTTTCTCAGACTCATCAGAGTGCTGTGCTTGCTGAGGTCAGGGGTCATTAAGACACTAGGGGCCCTACGGGTCCAGGAGAAAGGTTGTTGGGTTAGCAGCTTTACCAAGGGAGGGGGGGCTCTGCATGGTGCAGTTTTGTGTGGTTGTTTTGCCTGATACCATGTGGCTCAGAATGCCCTGACCTTAGCAGTTCTGCAATATTAGATGTGTGTTTTATAAATATAGCTATATCCCTGTGAGATAGGTAGAGTAGGAGGGCATACAGGTCCACTGCAGTCCCATATTGGGATTTTTTCACATCTTTGGACAGGATTAACCTGACATCTTCACCTGAAATTAAATCAGTGTTCCGAGGCTTTTCAAATGAGGAGAAATTAAAGAAAAGCTGAGGAGAGAGGGGAGTGGAAAGATCCTGCCCTTTTCTCCCCAGCCCTACTCATTTATTTCAGAGAGAGCGTTTTTTAAGGTACCCCAGTGACAGCAGGGTGACCAAGAAAACACAGGTGCACCACATTTATGGAATACTGCCTTGGCTAGGAATGCATCTGAACTGCTCATCTAGACATATCATCATGCAGAGAACTGCCATTTCAAAGGAGAAACAAATTGAGAAGCAGAATTAAGTTCATAAATATTTTGTTTCCTTATTTTAATGCAACACAAAGCCAAAATATCCAAGACTCTGTGTGCCTCTATTGTCAACTTAATTTGCCAACCACAGAAATTCAAGCCCCAAACCTCCACTCTATTGCCATAGTGGCTGTAAAAAGTGAGTGCCTTCTCTCCAGAACACTGCCACCATGCCGTCTGCATACTCTCAGCACTATGTACTTCTTTTTTTTTTTCAGAGTAGAAATTAGAGGTTTATTAAAGGACAGCAGAAAAGACTTCTCCCAGAGGAAGAAGGGGACCCAAGAGGTGGAATCCGTGGAAGTTCAGCACTATGTACTTCTAATTCTCAGAT
This sequence comes from Spermophilus citellus, assembly GCF_964194105.1. NCBI lineage: Eukaryota > Metazoa > Chordata > Mammalia > Rodentia > Sciuridae > Spermophilus > Spermophilus citellus. The sequence continues at coordinate 68,951,421 of NC_138183.1, read as the reverse complement.
GAAGCTCAGGAATGGGATGCAAGCCCACTGATCTTTTTTTTTTTAAAAAACTGGGTAGAATAATAGATACCATTGTGACTTGGTTCACATTCTCCTCAGCACATGGGCAGAACACTCATTAATGCTAATGGAATTTGCACTATATATTGAAGGAAAAATATAGTTGCCCATGCCTATGTATTCTTTATTTTCTTATTAGACCAAGAGCAATTCTATACACTAGGGAGTTCAATGGCATCAATATCTCTTAATTCTGAAACATGAGAAACTCAGATTAAAAATTATGCCATCCATTCTGAAATATAGTGTTCCCACTAGCCAGTGAGATGGGCATTTCTGCTTAGATTACTATGATTCCAAGAAGTGACTATCAGATGAGGACTCTTTAGTAAAATAAGCCTCAATGTTGTAACAATAAAATAAACTTAGAAAAACAACAAAAACTCCCTACTGAATCAGTAGAGAATGTATTCTCATTATTAAAAAATTCCATATTAAATCACCCATATGCATCTCCAGAGGAGTGAGTACATGAGATAAAGAAAGGAGGACTGAAAATAATCATGGGTAAGTTGAGATTCCAGACCTGCCAGCAGTGAATATTGAAACTAGACATTAATAAACTATGTGGAGATGGCTGAAACCCATGTAAATCCAGGCCATATCCTTCATTAGGTCTTGAACTTTACCTGGAATCTTATTCTGCAAGTGATGATTTCCAAGATATTTTGTTCTTGATTATTTCCAGTCCAAGTAAAATGGACAATAAAGAAAAGTTGCTTCCATACTATTTCCATGATGGATGTTCACAACCAAAATAACTTCACCATCTGATGTATTTCACAGTTTTAAGTTAAAACAGACATACTATAATATGCTTGTACATCTGGCTCAGGTGCTTCATTTGCCATATGTTTGTGAAATAATCCAAGGAGATGTTACAATTGTATATTCCCCTTGGGACCTGAATAAAACGTGCCCACAAAGAGTTACCTAATTATTCATTCCTGCCAACAACATCCTCACCTAATAATAAGGTGGTGCTTAAAATGAGACAATAGTGCTTTCAGTCTTGAGAGATGTCAGTGCCACTTATTATTTCAAAAACAGAAAGTCTTTTGCATTTTTAAAATGAGAAAAAGATCCTTGGCCTTTAAAGCAAATAAAATCTCTGCAGGTGGTATATTTGGTATACTTATTGGGGCAAATTCTGCAGTGCCCATCAAGGCTTAATGCTTCCTGAAACTTATTGGATGATAGCCCATGGAGCCACAATGGAAATTAGTGACCAAAAAGCCACTTGTCTGTAAGAAATGGCTGCTCTGGCGATGCTACATGCTTATGAAGAGCTTTATAATTGGCAAGTTGCCCTCCTATATGTTGCCACTTTTAATTCTTATAACAACCTTATGAAGCAGAGACAAAAGACATACCTTAGTTAGCCCTGCCAATTGTAGGACTGACTCTTTATAGCCCTAATTAGGCAGAAGGATGAGCATTTAAAAAAAAAAAAACTTAAAAAAAAGTTTTTTGGACTTGACCAATGAGCACCACTTGCCAGAATGCACATTTCTCACTTCGAAAGTCATTAATAATCTTCCCCTTCTTTTCCCACTATTTGCCTCTGTGACTCTCATTTTTGTATGATTCTCATTTGATTCAAAATGAATAATCTGGTTTTCTTTCAAGGGTTAAAAAGAGGAAGGGGAAGTTAAAGTAGCTTCATAGGTAAAATTTAGTTTGGCCATTAAAATTCAAATTCTGTCAAACGTCCAATGAATGAAGCATGCTCCAGGCTTCGCTTTATCCATCATTACATCATTTCAAAGAATGTGGCAAAGATGAAAATGTCAGGCAGTAAACCTCTAATAGTGTGTTAGTTGTTGTATAATAGCTAAAGTAATACATGATATGGGGGTTGAATGTTCTTAGAGACTAGACCAAAAGACCCCAAAGAGCCAGGCTAAGTTAGAGGTTCATTTTGCCTGAAATACAAATCTCAGAGCAAAACAGAAAACAAACGATGAGAGAAAAAAGGTAAGAGACTTACCTTTGGTCATCCAATGTGTAAATGGCTGTCCAGGGCAAGTGCCTGCCTCTAAGGTGTGGTACACAAACCAGTTATCTCTTAGCTCTAGTTTTCCAGTAAATCTTAATGTTTTTTATTATGCAATGTATAATGTTTCAATTCTGTATCTAATAATTCCCTAGAGAGGGAGGGAGAGTTTCTATGAGAAAGCAATTAAACATTGGTCTGTTGTTGGCTGAGAGAAATTAAAGAGAAAGTTCATAGAACAAGAAGTGTACAAAATTACACTGAAAGTAGAACTCCACAGGGGAGATGCATGCAATAGTTTAGAGGAACTCTGTATCCCTGCCTTGACATACAATGGTCTGATGGATGTCTGAAACTTACCTGATGGGGGCTGAGTAGAAATACTGAAACCTGTGTGCTTGAAGAAGGGTGCCTCAACAGTATATGTAGACAGACCTCACTCATCCCTTCCCAACATCTTCTTCGGTTAGTTAATGAGAATCACTGGATCCTATTGGTCAAGGACATTAAACACAATTACCATCATGATCTAGAACTCTTAAAAATGTATGCATGTACCAGTAGTGGTTCAAAAAATACACTCTTTGAGCAATATAAATTATAATTAGAATATATGTGTCTCAAGGATTATATATGCAATCAAGTAGGTATTCCTGAGTTTAATTTTGGCAATGAAGGCATTGAAATTCCTCAGGTAAATGTTTTCCCACTCATTGCCTACACACATGCATTCACACACACACATACACACACACACACACACAATTTACTTCATTCACTACATGTTTATTGAGTGTCTATTAGTATACTGCATGCTATGGATACAAAGTTAAGAGGGCAAGGACCTGTTCTTAAGGCATCTAAACAAGTAAAGAATGAGACTTGCAAACATGTGAATACAATGAGAATTACTAAATTGGATGATCCACAAAGTTGAATGGCAGATGAGGATAGCACATCTAAATCTGTCCTGGAAAAATTCCCAGAAGAAGATGAAATATGAATAGGTGTTTTCTGGGCAGACAAAGGATTTTAAATTGTATGCTCTGAGTCATGAGATGCCAATGATCAATTGTAAGCAAAGGGGTAACAAAATCAAAATTTGTATTTGAACTCTAGAACCACAGTGAAAGGGAGATAAGAGATAGGAATTCCTGGCGGCCAGGCAAATGTCAAGGATTATATTGCAGTAGTTAAAAGAGTGGGAGGACCTACTCAAGTGTGCTCATGGCCCTGTTCAATATGGGCACATGCAAGGAGAAGAAAGAATAGAATATGATGACTAGAAAGTGAGGAAGTGTCTTAGTCAGCCTTTTTTGCTGTTGTGACTGAAGGACCAGACCACAACTGTAAAGGAGGAAAGGTTTATTTAGGGGCTCACAGTTTCAGAGACCTTAGTCTATAGAAGGCTGACTCCATTCCTCAGGGCTCGAGGTGAGGCAGGACATCATGGTGGAAGAGTGTGACAGAGGGAAACAATTCATGTGATGATCAGGAAGCAGAGAAGTCTCCACTCGCCAAATACAAATCTATACCTCACTGCCCTGCCCAATTCCCACCTCCTCCAGCCACACCCTACCACTTCAGTTACCACTCAGTTAATCCCTGTTAGGGGATTAATTCACTGATTGGGTTAAGATTCTCACAATCATTTCTCCTGTGAACCTTCTTGCATTATCTCACAGGTGAGCTTTGGGGGCGGGGGGACACTTCACTTCCAAACCCTAACAGGAAGGAATTGAAAGATCCCAGACTGTGACTTGGAAAACTAGATGAAGGATCTAAACATTCACTAATATAAAGAATATCAGTGGAAGAGCAGGTTTTGTGGAATAGCTGAGGATGGGCTCCAGAGCAGAGATGAATATGCTTGATTCTGGATGTGAGGAGTTCGCAGTGCTTGGAGGACACGGGGTGGAACTACTTAGAAAACATTTGGAGACACGGAACCTGAGCTTAGGATAGATATTTAGATACAAAACATCGACAGGGGCAAGAACCCCCCCCCCAAAAAAAAGTGTGTATAAAGTGGGGGGAAAAGACATGGGTATTTAAGAGGAGTATAGAGGAATAGATACCAACGAAGGCCCTGGAGAAGGAGCAGTCATATAGAAGGAAGTCATCCAGGACAGAGAGAAGAGCAATGTCATGGAAGCCAAACCTGGAGCTTCAAGAATGAAGAATAGTTTTGAGTTAGGAGGCAAAGCCAGTCAGTCAGTGCAGTGATATGGGTAGAACCAGGTTAGAATGGGCCAAGGTAGGAATGGGGAATGTGAAATCATAGATGGTATATTGGGGCTGCACTTTCTAAAAGGACAGTTATCAAAGGAAGAAACATGAGGGTCATTAAGGGGCTTTTGTTTGTTTGCTGTTTGTCCTTTAAAGGAAAGTGATCAACTATTCTCAAACTGAACAACCAACATATTCTTAAACTGAAGTTAAGAAAAAGGCATTGCTAAATGAAATTTCCTAAGGAAACAAAGTGGAATAATATCCATAGTCCCTGTGCTTGGGGTTGCCTTTAACAGGAAAATTGTCTTTTGCTGGAGATGAGGATGAGGAAGGAGCAGATGCCAATAGAGCTGAGCTTATGGGTGAAGGGGTGGAGAAATGAAAGAAGCCACTGCTGATTGCTGCTAGTCTGTAAATTAGAAGAAAGGTCATCCCAAAGAGAGAAGATTGAACGTTTTGAAGAGTGGTGAAGGTTTGGAATAGTAGCAGAGGGAGAAGGGAGAAGCACATGTAATAGGACTGCCGAGTAACATTAAAGGCACAACTGAGATTAGTTTCACTCCAGATTTATGGTCTCCGTTCTGTATGGTCGTGATTTTTCTTCTTCCTCCAGCACAGCAGTGCTCAAGGAATGTTTACAGCTAAGGAGGCTCCTTAGAGGATTGCCTGAAGGACACGGAGTCCATCCATCTCTTCAGATAGTTTAGATTACATCTCAGAATCAAGGTAAACCATCCACGCTAAATACTTGAGCCATATTGTTTTGGCCCTTTTTACTCTTACTCACTTTTACTGAATTACATCTTGGCATTGGGCCTTGGCTTGCACTGAGGGACCCAGTGAGAAACAGCCATGGGCCTCCCAGCATGGTTTGTATTGTAAAGGACATTCCTCTGTGTCGATTCCTGTTCCTCTCATGAGGAAATTAAGAGCCATTTCCCTTAGACCTCAGTACCAGGAGACAATGTGTCTATGTGTTTACCTGGTGCAGAGTCAGGGGTCATCAGACTCATGATCTGAAGCTGGAATGCTTGGGTTCAAATCCAGCATCCTTCACCTATTAGCTTGTTGACCTTGGGCCTGTTAACTTCTGTGTCTCAATTCCTCACCTATAACAGAGCAAAAATAATAACCATTACTTCATAGGGCTCCAGTGAGAATTCAATGAGACAATCAACATAGAAGTATTTCGTAATGTTTCTGCCAAATCCTAATAAGCCCTCAGTACAGATTGGCTGTTGTTTTATTGTTATCTTACAACTGATCTTTTTGGTTTTGTGTTTCGCCTTCATTCTCAGCAGGGCCTGCCTTGGCATGTGCTAATCTTCCTCTGCTCTCCACTTAATATTATTCTGCCATTTTGTTCTTTATCCACACTTCATTTATTTTTTATTTAATGTAATACCCACCTAGCTTCATTTTGGAATGAGGGTAGACTATAAGAAAGTAAATTAAACTCTCCTTTAGGAAGAGTTTCAAAGATGGTGGAGAGGACTTGGAACTTTCTTATCCCACATGTGTATTAGAAACGCAAGCTTCCTTGAGATCCTTTTCACCTTCTACTGACTTTTCTTATAATCCTTCTTGATGGGCTCCTACCAGGATTTAACCTTGAATCAGTATTTGCTTATGTAGCTCTTGTTGTAAATAAATAATATGTTACTTTAATTGCAGAGAGAGAAGGCTGGAATGAGGGCTTGTTTGTGGGGTCACAGGGTCTGGGTTTAGACACCAGTTCTGCCACTGGAACTCTCTGGCCTCCGTTCTTTTATCTTCTATGTAGTGTTAACAATATTGATGTCAAAGTGAGAAATAAAGGACTTCAGTAAGAATTAAGTTGGACCTGCATCCAGTGCAGGAGGTAGCATTCAAGTAGTCACTCCAACTGGTACTTAAAAAATCAGGCCAAATAATTCAGTCTTCTTATATGTTTAAAGGTAACCATCCTGAACATACTTATCTTATTAAGCTTAGTTATTAGACACATATATACAAGCCACTTAGGAATATTTAGTCAGAAATGAAATCAAAAAGCTTTAACTCCCTTTTAAGAATACCATACTTAAGAAATTTTATCTCCGTTTCAAAATATCAACTTGCCTCGCTGTGTCACAGGATGAACATGAAAAATATTCCAGATCGAACTCTCTGATTTTAACAAAATAAATGATCTGAAAAAATCCCCCATATACAAATAAATCTGCTTTATCTTCTGACAGACAATAGCTTTGTTTTTGTTTTATTTTATTTTTCCTCGTTTCTGATGCTTTTATTGCTACCTTGGCCAGGTAGCACACATTGATGAAAGGCAGGTTTGGTTTGGTTTGGTTTAGTTTTAGCTGGGAATGGGGATGGTGTATCCCAGGTGTTGCTATCAAAAGCATAGCAAAGGGTTTAGGCCCACTTCTCTGAGGAAAGGGGAAGACTCACTTTCCTTTGCCCCTCCCAACTCTCCAAAATTGAAAACCAGAGGGTGTTGTGTTGAAGGGCCACTCCCATCCCACAGAGTACCCCTGAGAAATCAGTGTCAAATCACACAAAAAGAGCCCAGCTACAATGGTTGGTCTTCAAAGGGGCTCATTTATTATATTGCTCAGTGCCCCACAGAGTTGCTCCAAGCTCATAACTGCTACTGATTTCAAAGAGAGCTCTGAACTTGCATACGCTCCACAAGGCACAGCACAGGATGAGAAATAGGCTGAGTGGTTTTAAGCCACGTTCAGACATTTTTTAATGTTCATAAATGTCTTTGGCACCATCACTTTCACATAGAAACCCACTTACCTCCTGCCGCAAAATGTGAAATAAAGCCATTTTCAAGCCTGGGTAGGGGATGGTCTGGAAATTGGGCTAAATCTTCAAACTGCATGAAGACTGAAAATAGGATTCACAAGCTGGAGCTCAGATCTCACCCAGTCATTTCCAAGGTCAGGTCACTATGACACTCTGCTTTATTAGAGCAATACCACCCTTAAAGGGTTAAGATGATAAACCATGGTGATCCCAGTAGCTTCCAAATGATCCCGGAGTTAAACTGAAGGCCAGGGCTTCCAAAAATTGGTGGTCTACTGAAGGAGAGAAGTACTGTCCCAACTGAGGCTTGACTGGGAATCAACTGGCCCCACCTGGGAAACCTCCAGTTAGGGCCTGGCATTGCTGACCACTGCGTCTGCCTCAGGAGATGCTGTAGGCTCCCCCTTGATGGAGGATATTTGTGGGAGATCTACAGGACCCTTCAGAGGTTTTCTCCTCAACAGCCTGAAGACAGATTACCCATTTTCCCCAATTCTGTTTCTGTGGCCCCTTTATCACTAAGACAAGGAGGAAGAGATTCTTCAGCCCTCAAACACTGAGACTTCTCACTCAGAGAGTTAATTCTCCAGGGAATCTGCTCCTTGACCTCATCAGCACCTTGCTTTTGGAAAGGTACAGAAAAAGGAGGCATCCTATTCATGTACTGCTTAATAAATACTCACTAATTCTTGGGCAGTGGGTTACATCGTACCCCATCTTTAGTAGGAAACAGAAAGCTATGTATTGAAGAGAAAAGAAGTTGAATTATGAGAAATCAGATGCAATTTGCATAAATCCAGGAATAGCTTCTACAAGTATGAAACCATATAGTCCCTTCTCATAGTCCCTTTGCTATTTAAGAAAACATTGCTAAACATTTATCTGCTATAAATCTTCACTAGGTATTTATTCCTTCAACAAATACTTACTGAGCACTTGCTATGTGCAGATGCAATTCTAGTTGCTGGGATACAGCAGTGGACAAAGCAACAAAAATCCCTGTATCAGACTGGGTGAGACAGTAATAAAATAAGAAGGGGGGGGGGAAGCACCTCTAGTGTGCCTGATTATCATGAAATGAGCAGGAGTGAGGAGAAAGGAGTGACAGGGTAGAAAGGGATACAATCTGAGACTGGGTGAAATCCCACGTGGCATTTGAATAAAGAATCCTGAGGGACCTTGGCTTTTAAGTGCTTATCTTTTTTGTTGTTATTAGTCTAAATGTTGGTAGAAAGCAACTAATTCAGAATTGTCTCTGAAGTCTTTTCAAAACTTTGAAGGAATGTCTGACTTGCCAAAAATAATGAGGCAAAGCAGCCCTGTCCTCAGGTGCTTGCATCAATTTGGCTGTGCCATGGGGCCACCACAAAGCCCTGGAAGAGGGAACTGCATCTGGCATGGTGTTGTGCACACAGCCAGTGCCCAATAAGCGCTGTTCACTTACAGATAAGATCCATGGTCTTGGATTGGATCTAAAAAAATGTTTTTGACAAAAATAACTTCTCTGTGTTTTTGTCTCACTTCCAGAGGGCCTGTGAGTAGTTACAGCCATACAGACAGATGAAACATCACAAATAGTTTCTGGAAATTTATCAAGCATAGCTATTCACAGTAGCATCCCTAATTTGGCCATCAACATAAATACCTTTAACTAGTCTGTCTCCACTTACTATTGCCCTCCCTCAATGAAATATGCCTATGGACCTCTGCCTTCTTTCTATCACATCTTTTTAAATTTTTTTTTAAATTGCAGATGGACACAGTACCTTTTATTTTATTTATTTATTTTTATGTGGTGCTATGGAGGATTGAACCCAATGGCTCACACGTGCTAGGCAATTACTCTACCACTGAGCTTACAACCCCAGCCCTCTATCACATCTTCTTATCTCTGAAAAGAGACATTTATTTCTGTCCAAAAACCTGGATGTATTTCCATCCTTTCTCCCTTTCTCCCTCCTTTGATTTTCCTCCTTTTCTTCCTTCTATTATCTATATCATGGAAGTCAAGGTCCATTCCACAGACCTCATATTAACCACACTAAAAAAAATGTATTGTTGATACAGATACTGTTAAAAGCCCTGAAAAGAACAATGTAAAATGAAAGGATGCAAAAATCAGTAGTGTTTTGTATTAGAGAAAATGACCAAGTAGAATATACCAATACTGTTGCCACTGAGGGTAGAACCTCCTACCTGTTTACCCAGGAGTTTGCAAGTTTTTTTTTTTTTACATGCATAACATTATGCACAATCCTCCAAATTCTTGCTTCTCAAAATGAAGTCCTCAAACCAGCAATTGGTATTTCCTGAGTGTAGCCTGAAATGCAGATCCCAGGACCCACTCCCAAGTTTGCTGATTTTAATTTTCACAAAAATCTTCAGGTACTTTGTACACATGTTGAAGTTTGAGACTCTCCACTTTAAATTGTTCTGTGAGGTAATTAGAAATTGTCACTTAATAGCCAAAAAACATATGAAAAAGTATTAAATATCTCTAGCAATCAGAAAAATGCAAATTAAAACTATACTGAGATTCCATCTCACTCCAGACAGAATGGCAATTATCAATAATACAAGTAACAATAAATATTGGTGAGGATGTAAGAGAAAAGGTTCACTCATACATTGCTGGTGGGACTACAAATTGGTGCAACCACTTTGGAAAGCAGAATGGAGATTCCTTAGAAAACTTGGAATGTAACCACCATTTGACCCAGTTACCCACCCAAAGAACTTAAAATCAGCATACTACAGTGATGTAGCAGCATCAGTGTTACAGCAGCTCAATTCACAATAGCCAAACTATGGAACCAACCTAAGTGCTCTTCAACAGATATGGAAATGGGTACATATACACAATGGAATAGTACTCAGCCAAAAAAGAATAAAATTATTGACATTTGCCAATAAATGGATGGAGCTGGAGACTACCATGAGAAGTGAAATAAGCCAGTCCCCAAAAAACCAAAGGTCAAACGTTCTCTCTGATATGTGGATGCTAACCCATAACAAGGGAGGGTAGGAAGGGGAAGTATAGAAGTTCATCGCATTAGACAAGGGGAATGAAGGGAAGGGGAGGATGGGAATAGGAATGACAGTAGAATGAAGCAGATAGAACTTTCCTATGTTCCTATATGAATACATGACCAGTGTAACTACACATCATGCTCAACCACAAGAATGGGATCAAAATTGTAATGGGTTGTACCCCATGTATGTATAATATATCAAATTACAGATTACTGTCATGTGTATCTAAAAACAGCCAATAAAAACTAAAAATTAGACACTAGTATTGCTGTATGTATAAATGTGGCTGTATAACCAGTGTGATCCTGCAATCTGTACATGTGGAAAAATGAGAATTCATACCCCATTTGAATCAAATTTATGATATGTCAAGATCATTGTATTGTCTTGAGCAACTAATAAAAAAAATTAAAAATTAAAAAAAATTAAAATTAAAGAAAAGAAATTGTCATTTAAAAATGAAGCTGGATTTCAGAGATGCTCAATCAGCTAATAGGTAATGGGAATTGGAATAATACACCAATATTAATTTTACTAAAGAACTGGATGTTTTTGAAAGAAACTAACACCTCTTTTTAAGTCTGATATAAACCAATCTATTACCTCTTTCCTCCATGAGAAATATATGGTCAAGCAGGTGTTTACCATTTGCCTATTTAACACTAGGGGAAAATATCAGTTTATAATTCCTGTGCAGATGCTCCTTAAGAGATACTGAGCTGGATGAGATCCTGAGTTTGACTCCCAGCACTGAAAAATATGAGAGAGAGGGAGAGAGAAAGAGAGGAACAGAAGAGGAAGGGAAAGGGAACAAAGGAATTACAAATCTTCTTCCCTATCCAGGCTCTTAAGTGATCTATCTGAACATTTTGAAAGGAAAGGGAAAGGCCACTAACAGTAAAAATCACTTCCTGGACACCAAGCTCAGTGCTTTGTATTATCTCAGCTTCTTTAGACTAAAGGATTGGTTCTAACACCCCATTTTGCAGGTGTGGAAGATGAGAGTCAAAGGTGGTACATGTGACAAGGCTGGGAATCAACCAAGATCCTGTCAGACCATGCTGGTGCCTTCCTAGAAATAAATATTGCCTGAATTAGCATGGAAGGTGACCCCTGGTATGGAAGGGTATAACATTACCTTTTGGCTTGTATCACCATTGACATTAGGCTGGGGACTATTTATCATATTTTCCTAAGAGAAAACTGGTTACCAAACTCCTCCCTGTTTTAAGAGTAAAGTTAAACCGGACACTGTGGCGCATGCCTATAATCCCAGCAGCTCAAGAGGCTGAGGCAGGAGAATCACAAGTCTGAGGATGGCCTCAGCAATTTAGTGAGGCCCTAAGCAACTGAGACCCTGTTACAAAATATAAGATTAAAAAAAAGTGGGGGCTGAGGTTGTGGCTCAAGTAGTTAAGTGCCCCTGGGTTCAATCCCTAGTTTAAAAAAAAAAAAAAAAGTACAGTTAAGTAACTGAAATTAAATCAAAAGAGGGGAGCACAAGTTGAATATGCAGAATCTCCCCAAAAGGATTCAAAAGTCAGCAGAGTAGTGTTGCTGGATAATATATTATGAAAAATCCACATCAACACCATATAAACTGGCTAAAATCAAGACACATAATCTAAGCAAAGCCCTCTAAAGTGGTGTGTTTTAAATTCTTCATGTTTAACAAAAAACAGGAAAAGGTCACCTTAGTCTTTAAGAAAGGAGAGGGATGAATAGATATCTCAAGGTGGCCGGCCTGAGAAAGGCATCTCCTAGACACGCCACATGATTTGAGTTGATACACAAGTTCTGGAAACCACAGCTTCCTAGGCAAAGCCACATCCCATAATCCCTGGGCTGGAATGTCCTCCTATGTTACTCTCTGAGGACAGTTCATGTCAAAGTCTCTCTTTACTTGGCAAAGAAGTAAGTAAATACTATAATTACTCAGAATTTAACATATGCTACAACTGTTTTGCTGGCTTAGCATTTGAGGGTACACACTTCCCAATCTCTTCCAGAAACATATCATTGTAAAAGGGACTTCATAATTAGAATTAAAACTGTACAGTCCTGGCAGGAATGCGGGCACACACCTGAAATCCCAGTGACACAGGAGACTGGGATAGGAGGATTACAAGTTTGAGGCCAGCCTCAACAACTTAGCAAGACCTTGTCTCAGAAAAAGGGAGGGAGCGCTAGGGATGTATCTCAGTGGTAAAGTGTCCCAGTACCAGAAAAACAAATTCCCAGTACCAGAAAAACAATACAAAACAGTCGTCAGTAATGAGAAAAGCAGCTTCTAAACCCAGGGAGGCTCTACTTCTATCCCAAGAAAGGTCAGGAAGATGGGCTCTCAAGAGCCCAATAAAGATTTAGGTCAACCTGTGCTCACTGGAATTGACTGGGGTCAATGTGCAATGGCTTTAAAAGACAAGGAACAACAAATATTATTAACAGAACAGATCTAAGCAAAGAAAAGGCTTAAGAATCATGTCAAGCAAATCTTGGTTAAAGTTTCACTACTATTTACATCTTGATTGCCCAAACTCATCGAGGCTTAATGCATGGTGGTAAAGCCTGTCCTATCAGCAAGAACGTCATGGTAGCTGGTTGTGAGGCGTCTGCATTCCTGCTTACATCGTGTGACCAGAAGAATGCTTTCTGAATTGAGGCTGAGAATGATAAGTCCCCAGTGACTCAAAATAGCTGAGGAGCATATATAAAACCAGGCACAGCTAGTCTCAACAATGATGGCTTTACGTTGGTTCTTTAATCTCAACATCCAGTTCTGTCCTGCCAGAACCCTCTACACTGGGGCCTCATGTGGTATTAATCAGGGCAAGAGTCAAACTTGTAAGCCTGTTTCATTATACCTGTCCAAGGGGATTTGGTCACTCAAATCACAAATGAGCCATGTTACCAGGTGTTTAGATGTGAGCAGGGTCATACGCAGGAGGAAGACAAGAAAGCATCCTGGAGGAATTGAATTTGCTTATGCTTTCTGCTTAGGAACTGGAGATGTTGTACCTCGTGGAAAAGCAGCATAGAGAGTGTAGATAGCGAATATGTAGTCCTTGTTCCCTCTGTAGCTGACTTTCTTAGCTCTCATGTTTCAAAACCTGATTAAGTTTTACTCATTTACAACAAAATACACTGAACAGGAATTAGACCCCCTTTTCTTCTTTGCCACTAGACAGTTCTATGGCTCCAAGCAAACTAGCTTCCTGCTGGTGTTCCCTGGTGTCATAACAACTATTTATTAAAACACACTCTGCAGGAGGAGCTGTGCCCAGCACTTTAACTAGATTATCTCGTCTAAACTTTATAAGTGGAAGTTCAATCATACCTTTACAAGTGGAAGTTCAATCATACTTTTCCTTCACATGGGGAAACTGAGGCATACAAAGGCTGAAAGCTTGTCCAAAGTTGCACAACTTGAGCCACGAAAGAACCAGGATTTGATCAAGTCTCCTGAGCCTGTTTTCTGAATCTAGGTTGCATGGTTCTCTGTTTGGGTATCCCAATCCAGGAATGTCTTCCTGCTCTATTAATGTATGATTGTTCTTGAAGACGATTTGGCTGAATTTAGGTAGCACATCTATGCAGCTGTGTTTGTTTTGATGTTTTACTCTTTTAATATTATCTCCCCCAACCTGAGTAAAATGTCTGAATGAGTCAATAGAAATGTAACTTCTTACAGGATAATACATGAAGCTTTGGCCCTTTATAAATTCCTTTTTTTCACTGGGCACAGTGTCTCACATCTGTAGTCCCAGCAGCTTGGAAGGCTGAGGCAGGAGGATTGCAAGTTTAAAACCAGCCTCATACACTTAGTGAGGCCCTAAGCCATACAATAAGACCCTGTCTCAACATAAAATACAAAAAAGGGTTTAGGATTAGCTCAGTGGTTAAGTGCCCTGGGTTCAATCTCTGGCGCCACAGTCTGACTGGGCACAAAATAACCGAGCCGCCACACAGCCTTGTAGATTCAAATAGCAACCTTTATTCCTGAACTCTCACCGGCACTCTACACACACTTCCCGGGAACACACTGCCTCCACCGGGCTCTGCGCGCCAATTCTCTCAGAACCCCTGAGAACTCAACGGGAACTCCAAAGTAGAGGCGCCCAGGCAGCAGGATCCACTCTAATCCCAGCAGGGGCCGCCCTATTCCCAGCAGGATCTGCCCTAATCCTGGAGCTGCCCTAATCCCGGAGCAGGGTCACCTTTCAACCATTCCCTCTGGCAAAAATGCCAGGCGTCATTCTGACTAAACTGTGGCTCTCAACACTCTGGTTCCAGGAAAAAAAAAAAAATTCTTTTCCCTTTATAAATGAAGGTAATAGTGCCTGGCTGATGCTCATGGTACAAAATGGCTACAAAGTAAATAACATCATATAAATAGAATTTGTTTACTAATATTTTAAAATACTAGTTGTCTCAGGGAAGACTCTTTCTTATACAATGTAGTTACCATACCACGTAAAATGTGAGATGCTAAAGTGATCATTACTTGATCATTACTTCAAGTTTTTTAATTTAAAAAAAAATCTTAAACACATTCTTATTTACCTAGACACCATAACTCGGTGTAGCAGGAAGAACATCTTAAAGATGAATGTGAAGCATGTATTGAGTACCTATATTTGTACCAGATCTTTTCGCATTGAATTCCTGCCATTGCACTATGGAAAAAAATGTAAGAAAACCAAGAGAATGATATTGGGCCATTTCCATGAAAGCTGTCTCCAGAAACCAGTTCATCTACCATGTCATAACGAAGATGATTTTCTTTAAGATTTTTATGCTTAAAAGTCTGGGTGCAAATTGTTCATGTACCATTTTATTAGAATATTCAACCGAATAGCCATCATTTTCATAATAAATATGATGGTGGTGAAACGTTAGAGCACAAAGCTTAGAATTCTTAGACATCGCAAAAGACCTTAAAATCAGCACACTCTGCGACTCACCCTTGCTTTTCCAGTTTCTGCTTGAATACCTCCTGTGATGCAGAACTCACTGCCTTCTGAAACAAACAACTTGATGTTGGAACACTTAGAACACATTACCCCTAGGCTATTCCTCAGGCCTCTCCAATTTTACATGTTCAAAACTTAATTTATAAAGGAATTTCATAAATTTGTTTATAGTTAATTGGGGAGCTGGGTTTCCAGAGGAGGTTGAGCACTAATGAAGGTAACATTACTCCATCAATAATTAAACACAGATTACAGTTTAAGCATCCAATTTTTCATTACTAAGACTGAAGAAAGAGGTCAGTAAAAACATTGTCCTAAAGATGATATATCATGAGCTATGTAATGCTTTAAATAATCAATAAAAAAAAACAAAAACATTGTCCTATCCCCTAAAAACCCTGGGGTTTTTCCAGATTACCTGGTTGGAGTTTAGTGCTCCATTTGGTAGAAGACAATGCCATCCCTCAGAGTTCCTAGAAAAAGCAGATGGGGCATTCAAAAGGGATTAGAGTCATGCTAATGAAGGGGCATTTACAAAGGTAGGGGCAGGCCACAAAGAAGTCATCTGAGTGTGGTGAAGCATCCCAAGGTCAGCCAGAAGGGAGAACTGTTGGTGTCTGTAGGGTGAGAGGAAGTAGCTGAATCCTGACTCTTTCATGTCCAAGTTGTGTCACATTGGACAACTTGTCACAGAGGAGGATGCCCCCCACTCCAGTAAAAGTATGGCCTGAGGTGGAGGCATGCTGTCAATGGAGGTTCATCCATGAGTACCTCTTCCTCACTGTCCCACTGAAGTTCCTAAAGGTGGCTGAGTTCTCATTGGTACCAATTAGAAGAAAGAAAGTTGCTTACTAATGCAGTACAAGAGGGCCAGTTTCCTTCCGACACAGCAAGGCACAAAAGACTAGAGAGGAGATCTGGAAATGCAGGAGAATTCTAGCTGCACAATATTCCTTGCCTCTCCAACCTTACCTGAGTTTTGTTTCTTCCGCATTACACCCTTCTTGCTACTTATCTATCCCAACCATATTCTCCCATTTCCACCAACTAAAACACCAACAGGAAGACCATCTAGTTTCAAAGTAGCCTCTGGTCGTGGAGAGAAATGATAATCCTATAGCGCCACCAGATTTTTTTTCATGAAAAAAAGTTAGCTCTTCAACTATACAAATTAACTCTAAACAAACAAACAAACCTTTCTTCCATATTTCTGCCTCATAATTAGTAGACCAAGCCAGCCAAGAAATATATGCATAAATTTTACACATACATACACACACCCACACTCCCCCACACACATACTCACATATTTGGAGGGTATTAGGGTTTCCACATCAAATACACATGTTTCTTTCTTCCTGATTCCTGAGACTTTAACTATTCTTTGTTAAACTCTAAACATGTAAGTTCTAATTTCTCAATTTCTAGTCTGAATGTTTTATCCCTATCACCATAATGTTTGAAGACTTGCCTCTCAGAAATTGTGTCCTTGACACTGTTTATGTTATTGAACATAACATTTCTGGTGAACAGAAATCATTTTAGACAAGCTACACAAATTAGGGGGAAAAAAGCAAAAAAAAAAAAAAAATTTAACATGGGGAACCCACAGACACTTCACCATTGAATGACATCCCCAGTAGTTTTCATTTTTATTTTGAGACAGAATCTCACTAAGTTTCTGAGGATATTTCTAAGTTGCTGAGGCTGACCTCAAATTTAAAATCCTCCTAATCTTCTCAGCCTCCCAAGTCACAGGGATTACTGCTATGCACCTTCATGCTTGGTTGAGAAAAGGAATTATTAATTTTATTATGAAACTCTCAAGATAGAGTCGACACACCTTGAAACACAAGTTCAAGGAAATGTTTGCACTCATTTTAGTCTCTTCATTGACATTTTTGAACAAGAGATAGTTTTTTTTCTTTAAATCATATAAATCACATATTAGTTTACCCACTGTACACATACAACAAGTTTGAGAGTAGAACACCAATCAAAACCAGAATACATTGGTGATAAAGATGACAGATTCATACATAGCATGAGCAGAGTAAGGGCAACATTCTGTCTTAAAAGGGAACTCAGACATCAGCAAGTTTGGCAGTGAGGTCTTCAGAGTTCCATAATTCTCTAATGTGTGTATATTTTTCTCCTTAATGTTACTAGTGTGGCAGGTACACTGAGAAATAGACCTTTTAATATATGCACTCATTGATTCAAGTATTTATTAAGCCCCTTCTTTGAGCCAAGAGTGACATTAGGAGTGGCACATGAAATAGTTTATATGGGTGACAACATCACATCAAAATGCGGAAGGGCAGCTTCTGAAAGCAAAGTGTCAGAGATTCTGTTCCAAGGCATCTTTTCATTTACTTAGTGTGAAGCCATTAGACCAGGACCTACCAGGCAGTAGGGGAGAAGATAGTGAAGTTGTGCATGTGCCACAGGATCAACAAATGATGATTGTGATTCCCCATCTTCATGACATGGGTGGCCCAGGTGGTTACTAGCTCTCAGGTTGAGTAGTTGTCTGCCTCCCTTGTATATTATATATTGTGTATTCAAGGGTGTCTTTCCTTTATTGTTCCCAAATCAATTCTCAGCCACCCTGGAATGGTTCTTGTACAACCTGAAAGAAGTAGTCATAGTTCCTTTCTTAAATCAATTGACAGTTTTTCATGTCTGCTTAGATAAGATCCAAACTCACCAATGAGCTCCACAGTGATCTGATTCCTGTAGACCTCTCGGACACCTTCCCACAGCCTTGTCATGGATTCTGTTGTGGTGACCCTACAGCACACCATACCAACTTCGGCGATATGCTTTAATGCCTCCACACCGTGTGCACGGTGGCAGTCTGAGCCAGTCTTCCCCGGGCCTTTCCCAACTCCACTCTTGTTCTATAGGTCTTGTTCCATTCTTTTTCTCCTCCACCCCTCAAGCATCATCATCTATTCCCTGGCTCACTACAATAGCTTTCCAGTTAAGGTCCACTCCACTCCACCCGACTCTTTCCCCATCAATCCATTCTTAACTGTGGGATGAACATAACCATCACCCACACCTACTCTACCTGCAGCCTGTCTTGTCTCCCATAGAATGAAGAATGAAGTCCTTGCCAGGGCCTGTATAGAAGGACAGATGGGGCCCCACTTGTCTCTCCACCCTCATCTCCTCTTTATACAGTTTGGTCAAACCATGATAAATTTTCATGTCCTTGAAAGTCACGTTTCCTCCTACTGTAGATTTTACACATACTAGTCTCTCTTCTTGGACTGTTTCCCTACTTTTTCTACCCATTTTACTGATTTCAGGTCCAGAATTACTCCCAGAAGAAAGCTTCTTTTTCCCCCAATCTAGGTCAAGTTTCTTTATTCTGTACTTCCAAACCAGAGTGTTGCTTTTCCTCATAGCATTCACCTAGTCTGTCTGTGGTTGATAAGTACTGTCTGTTTCTATCCCGGAAGCAAGCTTCAAGAGTAATGACATCTGTTTTTGTCTGCCAATGAATCCCTGTAGTAGCATAGTACCTATCACAAGCGGAACATCAAAAAATGTTGAGTTAGCCAACCATTCAGCCCATCTCCCAAGACTCTTTTTTGGTTGCTGGTCTTATTTGAAAAGGCTTAATACCATAATCCACAATGTAATGCCAGGTAGGGTTAGTCCCCTAGCAGCCTGTCTGTATGTTAAGACAATGTACCTTCATTCTGTATTATTTTTCTTGTTAATCTCTTGAGGACCTCAACCTCAAATTCCAGAGAGAGAAGCATTTTTTTTTTTTTTTTGGTACAAGGAATTGAATCCAGGGGTGCTTAACCACTGAACCACATCACCAGTCCCCCATCTAATTTTTTTTTCTTTTTTGGGACAGAGTCTTACTAAGCCTATATCAGGCTGACCTTGAACTTGTGATTCTCCTGCCTTAGCTTCCTGAGTTGTTGGGATTACAAGCGTAAACCACCATGCCCACTAAGAAGCAATATCTTAATGGACTTCACATCCTCTCGATATAACACACAGACCGTGAGTTGTTAGGTGGACAGGCTTCCCTTCCCTCTCCCCTTTCATGGGGGGCAGTGGGCGGGAACTTTCCACATGGCTGAAGAGACCCAAAATGACGAATCAGAAGCTGACATGGTAATAGACCCAACCACCACAGTTCTCGCTGGGGGAAGCAATCACCCTGCATCTCACATCTGACCAACCCTGACATGATCCCCCTAAACTCCAATCGGCCAACCTGCTGTTGGTAATTGCAATTTAGATGGCCTAGGCCCTCCTACCTCCAGTTTCCCTTATTAGTATTGTTCTTGCCTTTCCTGCCAGCAACTTCCCCCGGAAGTTGTAAATGAATTCTAACACCCTTTTGGGGACCAGTGAACCTCTCCTGGGAGCGCCCCGCAGTAACCTTCTTTGGGTGCCTCATTCTTGTTCCATGGTTCCAGATCTCCGGCGCCCCTTTCTGCTTTACATGAGTTATATATTCATCCATAAGTTTTTAAAGTTTGAGGAAGTCATGTAACTTAGAATTCACTATTTTAACTATTTATTTGACGTTTGTAATTCAATAATATTTAGCATATTCACAATATTATACAACGGTCACTGCTATCTAGTTTCAGAACATTTTTATCATTTCATCAGCCCCAAAGGAAGCCTCATACTCAGTAAGCAGTCACTCCCACTCTTCCAACTAGCAGCCACTAATTTGCTTTCTGTATTCATAGATTTCCCTATACTAGATATTTCATATAAATGGAATCATACAATATGTGACCTTAAATATCTGGCTTCTTTCAGTTTTCATAAGTTGGTTTGTTTTTGCAGTACTATATAGATCCCAGGGCTTCAACACACTAGGCACATGTACCACTACACTGCATCCCCAGTCCTCATCATAACATTTTACAGGACTATCCACGTGGTAGCACATCTCTGTTCATGATTATAGCTGAATGGTATTCCATTATATGGACATATCACTTTCTGCTTATCAGTTCTTCTGTTGATGAGTATTTAAGTTGCATGCAGTTTTTGGCTACTATGAATATTGTGTCCATAAAAACTCATGTACAAGTTTATGTATGAGCACTTGTTTTGATTCTCTTAGGTATACACCTAGGAATGGAATTGCTGAATCATATGGTAACTCTATTCTTAGATGATTGAGAAACCACCATCAAACTGTTTTCCACTGTGATTGCACCATTTTACATTCTCACCAGCAATATATGAGGGTTCTGATTGTTTCTTCACATCTTCACAAACACTTATTCTTCACTAAATACATATGATTATGTTATATTTTATTAGATATTATTGGGCTAGAAATGTAGCTCAGTACTTGAGTATTTACCTACCATGCACAAGGCCCTGGGTTCTATCCCCCACACCATCAATAAATAAATAAATAAATAAATAAATAAATAAATAAATAAATAAATAAAATGACTAATGATGTTAAAATCTTTTCATGTACTTGTTGGTCGTTTAATATATCTTCTTTGGAGAAATGTTTATTCAGTTCCTTCACTCATTTTAAATTGAGTTGTCTGCATTTTTTTGTTGCATTGGAAGAACTTTTATATAAACATTATATATATATTTGCCAGATATATGGTTGGCAAATATTTTCTTCCATTCTGTGGCCTGTCTTTTCATATTCTTGATAGTGTCTTTTGAGGCATAAAAGTTTTTAATTGTAATGAAATTCAACTTATCTATTCTTTCTTTTATTGCATGCATGCTTTTTTTGAGTTCTAAAATTCTAAAATTTTAAATGTTATTGGGCACCTTTTAGATGCAAAGAGCTATTGAGATTTCAGAGAAACTGAGTTCTAGACCCACTGTCTAGAACGGACTTTATACATACAGCATCTTCTTAGTGTTAGAATTCATTTACAACATTGAAGTTTCAGAAGTGCCAAGATGGAATTAAGTTGCATATAGACAGGGATAGGGCAGAAATCTTTAAATATATATTTCGAGGTAACTTAAAAGGATGTCAATTAAAGCAGTTAAAGAAACATTGAAAAATATATAAAGGCTAATAATATGCTCCCAGGGAAGTTAAAAAAAGAAATCTGACAAATACCAAACAGTGCTTGAACTGCAGAACACAATGGTATTTGTGAAGAGGCAAAATGTTAACAAATGCTACATATAGTTGTGGAGTGTCTGTAGTAAAAACCATCCTAGATAATGCAGGAAAAGAAAATACTTGGTTTCTAGTTGAATTCTAAGCAAGGTAAAATGAAAACTTTCCCTAAAACTAATAAATGTGCAGTTCAGGTTTGTTAGATATGAAACAAATTCCTGGAAGAACAATGATTAATTACCCTGCACATAATACTCAATAATATGTTTGTTAAGTGGAAAACAAAACTTCCAGAAAATAAGTAAATTTTATGTGACCTATATAAATGTATCTCAACTGAGAAAGGACATTTCAAAGTAGGTGACTGATCAGGAAGAAGTAAGTAACTATATTTCAGAGAAGACCATCTTGGAGAAGAAACAGAACAGAAAAGGAAAAGGATGCTAACCCACTTGTAAATTTGTAGGCACAATAAAGGAGGGAAAATCATCCAATGAAAGATCATTTATTCAGACTACAGGAATATCACCATTCACTCTAGATGGAGGAAACCCAAACAAACATATGGTAGTAGTCCAGTATTACTTGTATTTAAATATGTTAATTTAGAATAAACATACTCTTTCCTCCTCTCTCCTCTCCTCTCCTCTCAGCTCCTCTCCACAGTTTTCCCATCTCTCCTTTGTAGTCTAAGGTATCTTTCAGCAAGAAGAGAAAAGTCCCAGAAGAAATTGTAAGCAAGGCTACGCATATGGGAGTGATGAACAGTAGTTTATGCTATTGCTTTTTATGTGTTTGTTTTCTTTGTTTTTTTTTGAAATGAAGATTTACTATGTTGTCCAGGCTGGTCTCAAACTCTTGAACTTAAATGAGCTTTCCACTTCAGATTCCTGAGTAGCTGGGATTACAGGTGTGTTCCATCACACCTAGCTGTGCTCCTGTTAACAGTAGTGTATGAATAAATACTGCAGTTTTGTTTTGTTAAGACTGAGGTCAAATAGCAATCTCTTAAAATGTTCTACATCATGATTGTATTGGTGATTTAAATACCACACAGATTTGTCAAAATGCATTAAATTTTATACTCACATATAAACTATACTTTAATAAAGGTGACCAAAAGGAAGCAGAAAGGCAAGTCATAAGCAGGTTAATTGGAGTGCAGGCAGAAGTGGCTTACTGCCCTCCAGCTAGGAAGAGGTATTTTTCCTAACCTGGATGGTCCTGCAGAGTAGCTTTTGCCCTGGAAAAAAGCAGAGAGAGAGAGAGAGAGAGAGAGAGAGAGAGAGAGAGAGAGAGAGAGAGAGAGACCTCATTAGCAAGTGTTTTAGTCAGCTTTTTTGCCACTGTGACCAAAAGATCTGACAAGAACAATTTTCAAGTAGTTAAAGTTTATTTGGTGCCTGCAGTTTCAGAGGTCTCAGTTCATAGATTGCCAGTTCCATTGCTTTGGGGCCCAAGGTGAAGCATCACATCATGGAGTGAGAATGTGATGGAGGAAAGCAGTGCAGGACATGGTCATCAGGAAGCATGGTGAGCACCCTGTTCCTGGTGCTTCGCTCACCAGGAACAAAATATAAATCTCAAAGACATGTTCCCAGTGACCTGCCTTCTCCAGTTATCTTCCTACTGTCACCACCCAGTTAATCAATTCAAGTGGACTAAATGTATTGATTAGTTTTAAGGCTTTCATAACCCAGTCATTTCACCTCTAAACTCTCCTGCATTGTCTCACACATGAACTTTTGGTGGACACCTCATATCTAAACCATAGCAACAAGCGTGTTGTGGAATTTAAATAGATTCTGCATTTTCTGGTTGGTTAGAAATAAAGTACTGTACTTTGGCACAAAAATGAGAACAGTGGTAATCCAGAATTCAAGGGACTTTGAAAAAATAAGGACATGGAATTGTGTTGATGAATGATAGAAATACATGTTTAAACAAAGATCAGTAGTATAACAATGGTAATACTACCTCATTTCTAAATAAATAAAAGGAAGCAAAGAAGTGCTGATGAGGATAAGAACCCTTGTGGACTGTAAAATGGTGCAACCCTTAGGGAAAATATTAGGAGCAGCTTCTTAAAAGATTAAAAGTAGAATTTGCCATGCAAGCTAGCAATTCCTCTTTTTGGTATGTACCCAAAAGAATTGAAAGCAGATGGGGCTGGGTTGTGGCTCGGTGGTAGAGCACTTGCCTGGCACATGAGAGGTACTGGGTTTGATCCTAAGCACCACATAAAAATAAATAAATAAAATAAAGGTATTGTGTCCAATTACAACTAAATAAAATAATAATTGAAAGCAGGTTCTAGAACAGAGATTTGTATACTCATGTCCATAACAGCATTATTAACAATAACCAAGAGCTGGAAGCAACCCATATGTCCATTAACAGATAAATGGATAAGCAAAATGTGGTATATAAATTTTGGGGAATATTATTCAGGCATAAAAGGGAAAATAATACTGTCACACGCTACAACATGCAAAAAAAACTTGGAAGCATCATGCCAAATGAAATAAGCCAGTGACCAAAAGACAAATATTATGTGATTCTACTTATAAGACATATCTAGAGAAGTCAAATTCACAAACAGAAAATAGACAAGTGGTTGCCAGATGCTGGGAACTATGGGAAGAAATGGTAGTAGGAACAAGTTGGGAGAGATCACACTCTTCCCTACATAGGGAGATCTCAAGCATGCACTTGCATGGGATGGTAGCCTCAGCTTTTCACTGTCTCCTGCATTCCTCCAACAGCAATCCTTATAAACCTGAAGACTCCCTAATATTTGAACATAACCATTAGGCACCTATTCAGGAAAGAAGTAAAAAGTTACATAATAGCAAGAGGAGGAAAGGAGCAACCTGGAAATTGAGAAGTGAATAAAATTCACAAAACAAAATTAGAAATAATTTCATGAGTGGAATAAGCAAATGAGAAATCCAGAAGTTGTAAAAGAAAGGCAAGATAAAAAGAGCAAAGCAAGAAATAGAAAGTACTCTATAGAAAAATGACAGGATCTGGGGGTTCCAATGATGAATGGAACTGATGGCTAGCTGACTTTTGGTTTAAATATTTAAAAATGCCATGTTTTCTGTAAGTAGCAAATATTTATTGCATAAGCATTAGTTCTGATGAAACACTCAGCAAATTATAATATTCATAAGCATATATTTTACTAGAAGTCATGAAAATACCCACAGAAATAAAAAAGCAAAAAGTCGCACTGTTTACAGTAATATATTTTGAGATTATTTTTAATAAAAATTCTTATTTATTTTGTGTCAGGAAGAATACCAGAGAATAAAATTATTTTGAAAGGAGGCTAGGTGGAGCAAAATTCACATTCTCCCCAAGATGGGCAATAAATAATCATATCTGAACAAACTTTCATATCTAGTTGAGTTAGTACGTAAGCCATTCTTAAAATGATTTTTCAGGGAAAGTTATTCAATGGGGATTATCCTCACCTTTTACAACCCCTTTTCTTTCCTGGTATGTGGCTTTAAGCCAGACTCCTTATTCTTAGAATGCTCCAGAAGAGATGAATTAAGAAAAAGTAAAGGAAATTCAAATAAATCAATGGGGCTACTTGGCCATAGAGAACATGAAACATGTGATTAGGAATAAGTTGAAATGAACTAAAGTCAAGGCAACTGCTTTCTCCAATATACTATTTCTAGCCTCCATCTCTATAGAAGAAATCAAAATAAAATGGTTTAATAAAAATAACTAATATCCACCAAATAAAGATCATGAAGTGCCAGGGCCAATTCTAACTGCTTTGCCATGTATTAGCTCATTTCATCTTCATAATAACCCTGTAGGCAGGGTACCCTGTGGGAGTTGGTTGCCAAATTTTTGGAATTTTGTAAGCTTGTTGGTAGTTTGAAGTCAGTAGTTGTGGGAATACTTGTGGAAATCAACACATGCCCCAAATCAGGGATCTTGTGGAGGAGAGCAGGTTGTTAAACTCTTCTAGAACACCAGTGCTAGCCTCCCTTTCCACAGGTTGGTAAACTGAGTCCTAGAAAAGTTGAGTCACTGGACCACATTTGAGCAAGTTGACAAGTAGAGTTTCACCCTAGGCAACAGCGCTTGGGAGCCCAAGGCTTTGTTATCATGTTCTACTACTCATAATGCAACTAAAAGGTATTGGTTGTAGTTATAAAGCCAGGAGTCCTCGTTTGGACTGTCTATTTCTGTTTAAACTGAATCTAGAGGCATTTTGTAATATAGATGTTAAAAATCTAAGAAAGCTATTCCTTTATCTCTGTTATGTCATAAGTGAAATAAATTATGTGAAAATGCAAAATGAGTCTCCTTCCTTTTCTTCCTTCTTTCTTGTCCTCCCTCCTCCCTCAGTTCAATGTTTTTCTCCCCTCCCTCCTCCCTTCTTCCTTCCTTCCAACAGTGATTCAGTGCTATTGGAGTAGAATATATGTAAATCTCTTGGGCTTTGGGGGCACATTTAAGGAGGACTATAGTGAATTTTCTCCAAAATGTCCCCACATTGCTTTCACCATTATCACAGAAAGCAGAACAGCTGTGGTGACTGTGGGCATCATCATCATCATTAATAAATATTTGTTGAGCGTGCCCTTTGTGTTGAGCTCGAAGGACACAGTGACTTAGGAGATAGCGTCCCAGAGTTCGTCAAGAAAGGGGTTCAGGGAACAAGTAGAAATTGTTAAAAAGAGCAGAGTAACCACAGTTTGTGGTGCAGCTGGAGAAGGCTTCAGGGGGATTGCTACTGAGCTAAAGGACATATCTTGGGGGAAGTAGGCATCACAGTCAGGCTGAATGGCTTGAAGAAGTGGCTGAGGTAATTATCATTTGGGGTGTGAAATAATCAGTAGTACAATTTGGCTTAAGATAAGTTTCTGAAATCGAAGATGAGGCTGGAAAGAGTGGACTCCAGTTTGAGGAGAGGTTTCAGTGCTTGACAAGAAACCTGGACTTTATTTTCTGAGCAGTGATGAATCAGTCCAGATTCTTGACCACATGGAAGATGCATTAAACAGTGCTGTGAATGAGACTGAAGTTAGCCATGCATGGTGACTGAACTGGAGGTCAGAGTTACTGGAAACAGAGGGAACAGTAAAACAATAATCTATTCTAAAGGGTTTTCAATGTAGAAAATCCTTATGGAATACTTGCAATTATAAGTAAGATACAATTAGAATTTTAAACTGTGATTATAATGGTACCAAACATATACAATGAGAACCAAGGGAAAGAACTACAAATAAATGATCACAATGATTGGGTTGGGCTGGTAGTACTATAGGTGACGTTTTTCTTTAATCAAACTTTTCGTAACGTGGTTAGTACATCAGTTCAAAAAAAGTTTGTGCAAATAATAAAAATTATTGACAGCAAAAAAGATGCTTGGAAAGTTAATTTTAGATAAAACAATGAATTATGTTTTAGACCTGGTTTAAAAAAAAGTGAAGAAAAACCATTCAAATATGGATGGCTTGGAGCAGCTGGAGACAACACTAAAATCTTGGAGTGTAGTAAAGATTTGACACTCTGTTTTGTAAGTCATAGAAGTGGCCGAGAATTCTGAAAGGGTATTCAAAGCAAGAAGAGCTCAACAAGAAGGACTGAGCGGGGGATTGTCCAAGAAGGTATGGAAAAGGAGGAAACAGTGAAGTCCGTGGAAGAGACTGAATATAATTTGCTTAAGAAAAAGAAAGTATTAAAACCTGTTAGGAGGGGCTGGGGATATAACTCAGTTGGTAGAGTGCTTGCTTTTATGCACAAGGCCCTGGGTTCAGTCCCTAGCACCACTAGAACAAAGACACCAAAGCAAACCAGTAGCTTATCAAGTAGCTGACCTATAAGAGGTTGAAAACAATTAAAACTGAGGAAAAAGTCATTCTTTCTAACTTTTTGTTCTGATGTAACTAAAAAAACAAAACTCCTAAACTAATAGTAGTTTCATTTAGCAAGTGTTTCCTCTGTGTTAGCAAGGTATATGCATTCATCTATTTCCTTTTATAATCTTCATAATAATGCCTTATGTTGGGTACCATTATAATAATACTGTCACCAATCTACAGAGGAGGAAACAGACTTTGACATGATAGGAACTTTAGAGATTATTTGGCCTAAGTCCTCTTATTTTATACGTGAGGATAAAAGGGCCCACTGGTGATTTCACTTGTCCAAGGTCACATGACTTGTCCAGGTAAGAACTTCATTTGAATAAGAGTAGCTCATGTTGGAGTAGCTCCAAAAACAATTAGTTTTTGAGTTTTTGGAGGTTATACACCGAAATTCTCCCTTGGGGATGGCAATCCCATCTCGTTGCCTTGCAGAGCCCTGCCTTCAGCAAGGATGTTATAGATGGTTATGGATTTCCAAAATGGATCTGGAATGGAGGTTAGTGTTATTTCCTCACATTTACTTTCCACATTTTCTCAATAGGTAAATTGACTAAACGTGCAAATATTGATGCCTATGTCATTCAGTATTATTTAGCTTTTCCTAGAAGTTTTCCCATTTCATTCTTGGCAGTATTACATCAGTTTTCATATACAGCAAAGCTTTTTTATGCCTGGCAATGCATCTGTCACTAAAGTGGATTTTTTTTTTTTTTTTATGGAAGGGGGACATGGGGGATGTTGTCCAGGAAGGAAGAAAAATTGTGATGATTCAGAAGAACACTGATTAAAAGCTTAACCAAGGCCTAGATAATACAGTAAGAAAAGGAAATAAAATGTAGACAGATTATAAAGGAAGAAAAAAAATTGTCTTTATTTGCAGGTGACATGATCATCTATCTATGTAGAATATCTGAAAGAATGAACAAAAATACTTCTGGAACTATAAAGTAGTTAAAGCAAGGTTGTAGGATACAAGGTTAATAAACAAAAATTGATCTGTTTCCTATATGTCACAAAGAATAAGTGGAATTTGAAATTAAAAACACAATATAATTTGCATTAGTACTCCAAAAGATGGAATCAGGTATAAATCCAATAAAATTCATACAAGGTTTACATGAGGAAAATTTGTACACTTTTAGAGAAATTAAAGAATAATTAAATAAATGTAAAAATATTCTATGTTCAATAGGTAGAAAGTCTCAATGTTTTCAAGATGTCAGTCCTTACCAACAGATTCAGTGAAATCCCAGTCAAGATCTTACAAAGCTATTTTATAGATAATAACAAACTGATACTAAAGTTTATATAGAGAGCAAAAGACCCAGAATAACCAATATAATATGGAAGAAAGAGAGCAAAGTTGGGAGGGTGACGTCATCTGACCTCAAGAGCTAGTATAAAGCAATAATAATCAACACAGTGTGGTATTGGCAAAATAATAGGCAAGTCGATCAAAGAAAGAGGATAGAAAGCCCAGATATGGAATCACATAAATATAATTAACTAACCTTTGACAAAAGGAGCAAAGGCAATATAATGAATTAAAGATGGTCAACAAATGGTGGTGAGCAACTGGACACCTATACGAGAAAAAAAAAAACAACCTCTAGAGATAGACTTATGCCCTTTATAAAACTTAATTCAAAATGGAATGTACAAAACTAGATGGACTTAAATATAAAATATGAAACTATAAAACTTCTGAAAGATAACATAGGAGAAAATCTAGATGACCTTGGGTTTGATGATGACTTTTTAGATACAGAACCAAAAGTACAGTTCATGAAAGAAATAAGTGATAGGCTGGATTAAAATTAAAAAGGTTTTGGCCTACAAAGACAATGTCTGTCAAGAGAATAAGAGAACAACCTACAAGCTCAGAGAAAATATTTGCAAAAGACACATCTGATAAAGGACTGTTTTTCAAAATAAAAAAGCATGACAATCAACCTGTATTAGTCCATATTACATTGCTATAACTAAATACATGAGGTAGACAAACTTATAAAGAAAAGAGATTTATTAAGCTCACAGTTTTGGAGGTTAAACAATCTAATACAGGTGTCAACTCAGTTCTACTGAGGGCCCTCTTATCTGCATCACATCATAGTGGATGGCAATGGTGTGTGTGTGTACACAGAAAGAAGCAATCATGTTGACAGAAGGCAAGAGAGAGGCTCAGGGGTCAGACTCAGACATTTACAACAGCTCATTCTCAAGAGAACTCTGAACTCTCAACTCACTCTCTCAACTCACTCAAGGAGACCAGTATTCCCTTCCAAGGGCTGCCCTCAGTGACCTAAGGAACTTCCACTGGCCCTACTTTTTAAAGATCCCACCTCCTGACTTCACTACACTGAGGATCAATGCTCCAATGCGCGAAACAGCATCCAAACTAGAGCACAACTTCATTGAAAATGGGTAGACCTTAAGAGATATCTTCCCAAAGAAGATATATAGGTGACAAACACATGAAAACATACTCCACATCTTGTTATTAGTAAAATGAAAATTGAAACAATAATGAAATATCATTACATAACCATTAAAATGGCCAAAATCCAGAACACTGAAAACCACAAATGTTGTTCAGGATGTGGAGCAACAGGAACTCTCATTCATTGCTGGTGAACACCCAAAATGGTACAGCCCCTTTGAAAGATAACTTGATGGTTTCTCACAAATCTAAACGTACTCTTACAAATGTGTTCTAGAATGTTATGCTTATTTTATGCCTGAAATCAGAGGTCCTGAGATTGGTGTGTACTTGCTTTAGTTAGCTTTTTCACTGACAAGAACCATTGAAGGAGGAAAATTTTATTTGGGGGCTCACAGTTTCAGAGATCTCAGTCCATAGGTGGTTTACTTTATTCTTTGGGGATCATTATGAGGCAGAAAGTCATGACAGCAGGGTGTGGTGGAGGAAAGCAGTTCAGGACATGGCACCAAGAAACAGAGAGTAAGCTCTGCACCATAAGGACAAAACAGGTACCCACTCCAAAGGCAGATTCCCCAGGGATGTTCCTCCTCCAGCCACACCCTACCTGCCTACAGTTAAACAGTTAATCCCTATCAGGGGATTAACACACTAATTGGGTTAAAGCTCTCCCAATCATTTCACCTCTAAACCTTCTTGTATTGTCCCACAGATGAGCTTTTGGGGGACACCTAATATCTAAATCATAACAGTACTTATTCAGAGGAGTTGAAAACTGGGGAGGAATGAATAGGCAAAACACAGAGGATTATTAAAGCAGTGAAAATACTCTGTATGATAGTGTGATGGTGACTACATGTCATGATACATTTTTCCAAGCCCTTAGAATGTAAAACTCCCAACGGTGTAAACACCCTGGATTAAACCCTGGACTTTGGGTATTAGGATGTGTCAGTGTTAGTTCTCATTTGACAACAAGTGTGCCACTCTGGAGGGGGATATGGAAGAGTGGGGGAGGCCATACAGGTGCAGCTGCAGGGAGGATATGAGAAATTTCTGTACCTTCTCTTCAATTCTGCCATGAACCTAAAACTGATTCAACTCTACAAAAGAACATATTTAGGTTATATGTAGCCTAATGCTTTAAGTTTCAAAGTTTATGTGAATGGATGAACTTAGAAGAAGACCTTTTCTAAGTATTTCATCCAGTTTTCAAAAAGTGTCCTGAATGTTACATATTAGCAGAGACCAGATACTGTGTTCTTGACCATGGCCAGCAAGCAACAAATCCACCATGAGCCTACTAAACCATTGATTCTAGAAGTGTTACTGGCAAATTTAATAGTTTAAACTCTCACCAAGGTGGGGGGATTTTATAGATTTTTTCATTAACTTGCTATGTGACATCATGCTTACACAAAAATATAATCATGAACTAACAATTTCTTGTTAAACAAAATTAAGATGTGTCCACTTTACTGGATTTCCAAAAGTATAAAACTTTACATGTGCAATTATAGGTATATTTATATGCTATTAGTTGTCCCTAAATTTTAGTTAAATTTTCCATTTAATATCTTTCCACAATTGTTGGGGTGTGCTCACAAATTCTTATCCTTGTTTGAGTATTATCAGTGTCTTTGTAAAAATGACTTACAGAGAATGATTCTTTTATGTCATAACTACTATTGCTTGATTATGAGATCTATGCAGAAAAATAGAAAAATTGATAAATATAATATCTGCCTATTTGCTGATTGTGGAAAAAGAAGAACTGAGATTGATTTGTGTACTTCATTGTCATCCATCACTATTTATTTTGTATTCATTTATCTGAAAAAATAGTCTAATTATAGGAACCCAGTAAAAATGTTTTATTTAAGGTTCATACAATAGAATCCATCAACTCCTGATTATGAGACCTATGTTTTAATAACCTATCCTAAAATCAGAATATTTAGATCCAGGCAACAAATTCATGAAATGTATTTATTCCCTGTTGGTCCAAATAGGGCCTGTGTACTCACTGCAAATTATGCATCATAATAAGGTGTATCTATGTTAAATTAAAAAGAAACAGAAAAGAAAATATTAACTTCGAGGGCATGTACTTAGGGTAAATCCTGTTTTAGGAAACTTCATTTCAGATACGGGGTCCATTGGTTCTCAAATCCATCCTTCATCTTGTGCTCAGCTCTCTGAGGCAAGTGAACAGTGACCCTGGCAGGCCGCACTGCCTGGCCCCTTCTGTCAGCTCTAGGCAGCCCACAGGACCCTGACTGGTAAGAGATGCAAGCAAGAGACTGGCCTGCAGGAGGAGAGGAGGAAGACAAATTATTCCCTGCATGATCTCATTCAAATGTGGAATCTCAACAATTTCATTGAAGCTGAGAATAAAATAGTACTTACCAGAGTCTGAGGAGAATAGAGGGGGAGGAGTTGGGAAGAGTTTCTGGTCAACAGGCACTGAGTTAGTTAGATAAGACAAGTCAGTTCTGATGTGCTATGGCACAGTAGGGTGACCACAGATAATGATAGTACAGCATGGATTTCAACAAAGCCATGAGAAAGGATTCTGAATATTTTAACCAGGAAGAAATGATAAATGATTGAGGCAATAAATATACTTACCCTGATTTGAATGCTACACAGTGGACACATGTATCAAAACATCATGTGTTATCTCATAAATATGTATAATTTTTATGTGTCAGTTTTAAATTTTAAGTAAAGAAATGACAAGGTATTTCCCTTTTCCCTTTCTTCCACTCAAGCAACAATTCTACTCATCATCACTCTGAGAATCACATGGTTTCAGATTTAAAAGGAGACCCTGGGCTCTGGGATTTGTTAGTTCTTCCTTGTCCCTTGGTTTCCCCAGCCTAGGGGAGACCATGACTTCTCACTGTTGCTACTCAACTCCCAATTTGATTTCTAAACTCTTTCCATCATCAGCGTAACCAATTCCCTGAATTAAATTCCTTCTGTTTTCCTCATTGAACCCTAACTGATAACAATTCACTATCTAAGTAAGTATGTGTATCCTGGATCATGATATACAATACATTTCTTACTGTGAATAGTTGTTAAAATAGTTGGAAAACCACAGTCTATAAAAATACATTTGATAGCCTGCGGCGGGTGGTGCTCGGCCCACTTCATCAGTTGGGCACTGATGGCTGTCACTGAGCTGCGGAACAGGATCCCAGAGAATTGCTTTTTCTTCTTTTAAGAGAAACAGTGTGGGATAGTGGAGGGTGTACTGACTGGAACTGAGGAGACGAAGATTCTAAACCTGGGGGTGGCTGTGGACAGTCTATGCAACCATGTGTTCTAGTATACTGTGCTTATTTTGTGCATGGAACCAGAGGTCCTGAGATTGGGGTTTAGTTTTTAAAGCAGTGACTATTGTAAGAAGTCTCAGTATTACTACTCATAGTAAGAGATTGATAGATGGTCTGTGATAGCTCAAGTATCAGCAATATTAGCATTGAAAGCTGTTTGTAGGCATAGTCATTTATCTAGATCATTATTCTTTTACTATTTTCCTCAATTTATCAGTAGTTGATGGTGATGACAACGATGATAACAATGCTAGCATTAGCAACTAAGTTCTTGGGAAAGTAAAAAAAGAAACATTGGCCATGTGAATTGTGGAACATCAGGTTATGGTAGATACAATTAGTAATGTCAATTGCCTCTTTGTTAGTATTTCTTATACTATAAACTTAAGATATCAAAAAAGACAAATGCTCTGGTAGGTGGTTATATTTTAACATATTTTAATAAAATGTAAATAAAATGTAAAGTGTAAACATCTTAAAAATTTAAACATACCCCTAAACCTTAAACATTGTTTAATAACAATGGCAAAGTGTATAATTCTCTTATCAGCAAGTCCTGTTTTTTTCCTCTATTTAAAGAAGTCTATTACCAAAAGGCCCCAGATAGTCTTCATAATAGCAAAATTCCAACAGATATCACAATGTTTGTGGTAAGATAAACAATTGAATATGCAGAATTCCAGAACAAATCTGAGCATTTTCTTTATGCCCAACACTTATTGAAGTCGATAACTGTTCAGCTGAGTTTATCTGAAAGGGAGATAAAAGCTTCCTGCCCAGCATTAAAACTTGCCCCATGCAGAATCCAGATGCTTTCAACTCTTTCCCAAACTTCTTATACTTTTTCTTTATTTATGTGTATCACTTTCTGGCTAGTAACACTATTGAAAATTAAAATAAAGCCATATTGTTGTGGAATGTATTTTATCACTACCTATGTGAAGGCTAACTTCTTTTTTTTTTTTCACCCAAAACAGATTATTTATCTCAATTTCTTTAAAGTGTCATCTAAGGTATTTTCAATGGTTACTTCTGTTTTTATATATTTATGACTTATTTTCTATTTCTCTCTTGAATTTACAGAGAATTTCAAGTATAGAAAAGGGACTGAAATGATCACTGTGGTTTGCATTTGTGTACTGAACTTAAAGTAAAGTAAGAATCCTGTGGGTGACGTAACACAAGCCAAGCTAGAAAAGGGGTACACACAAATAAATGCCAATAAATAGTAACTGAAAAGATAAATCCAGGATAGCTGAAGGTAATACAAAGTTAAACAGTACAATGCAATTTCACATAATAGCATGGGAGACATGTACACATATTGGGTTGAGGGGCTCAGAGGTCAACCACAGTGTCACATTGGTACAGAAGCACATTATCATTCAGAAATGACAAAGCAAGTCAAAGGGTAGTAGTTACAATGGCCTACCAAACAAAAGTTAACATATTTGAACACTGTATGACAAAAAATGAAGTCATGTTCTGATTCTTACTGTAAAACTGCCCCAAGACATTTCAAAGCCTCCAAGACATGATGATGATAATAACACTTTCCCAAACTTTCCTTGTCTAGCCAATAATATATAATGGAGTATTATTGAGAAATCCTTAAGAACCAAATCATCCTCAGAAAGCCCTGTCTGGAGGTAAATGAAGACTTCCTTTGAGCAGCTAGAATGCATTTGAACTGCCAGGTATGGTGATGCATGCCTGTAGTCAGTCCCAGCAACTTCGGAGCTGAGGCAAGAGGATCACAATTTCAAAATCAGCCTCAACACCTTAGTGAGGCCTAAGCAACTTAGCAAGACCTTGTCTCAAAATAAAAAATAATAATAATTTTTAAAAAGCACTTGGGACATAGCTCCATAGTAAAGTGCCTCTGGGTTCAATCCATGAACACCCTCCTCCCAGAAAAAAGTTTAAAAAAATTTAAAAAGTGCATTTGAACTATTTAGAGAAATATTGAGTTTTATACGTTTGTATAAGTCATGGAGAGGGCTGATTTCTTATCAGAAAATTATCCTAGGTCATTGACATTACCGATGCCTCTTTGTTAGTATTTCTTACCTCTTTAGGGGAAGAACCTCTTGAGAATGGTGAAATGTATGGAGTCATTGCCAAAAGTGCATATTAACATGATCGTGGAATTTTGAACAGTTTCAGGGAATTCTAAAATACCCTGAAGATCTTTTATATTCCACCCCCACAGAATCTCCATTATGGATTTAAAACCTTGTACCCATGACAAATTATTGAGCTGTTTTTATATGAGCAACACATAACAACCTGAGTCTGGAGTTCTACAAAGTCGAATTAAAAATTCTGACTTCATCATTTAGTCATCTTTGAATTGTTTGATCATTCCCCTTGCACATAAAAAGCAAAATAAAAACAACAAAAAACCCCAACAAAACAAAACCAAGCATGATTTATGTGTATTTATTGATAATACACATTCAGTATTTATATAGAGAGTGCATTGTAAAACATACACAAAATACAAGTGATGAAAAATGAGATGAAGATGATAGAAAAATTTTTATTATCTTGCTAATTATGATGAGATTATATTATCAATAGTGAATATCTCAAGGCAAATATATGCATAGGTCAGAATTCATCATTCATGGTAATTAATATAAATCCATACCTCAAGTAGGCTTGTATAATTGTGGTATTTTCCACTTATTTGTTAGCTCTAATTAGACTGTCATTGTTTTACTTCTTAATATGGCTGGCAAAGAATTCTTAGAGGTTAAAGTGGTAATTTTGATCCCAATTTTCACCTGTGCTTGCATTATCAGTATTATCTCAATCTTTGATTTCTTTTCAGAAGTCTTTTTAAACCACCAGCTTTACAAATAAGAACGTTGATTGGTTAAAACTAGATATGGTAATATAATCTTTTGAATGTGTTTAAGGTTGAAACTGTAAACCTGAGGCAATGTCAATGCCTAAAGAGATATTAATGTCCATGAAAGAGCAGTGGAATCAGTGTTTCCTTTGTGGGGCTCCTTCTCTCTCATTCTTCAGATACAATACACCGCACATGACCAGTTTACTTGGGGATCATGTAAAGACACTAGGGTGGGTAAGTATAATAAACATTATTATAAATGCTCATTTTTTTGGTTATTGCATCAATACATTTTCAGACATTAAAGAAAAAATAAATAAAATTTCTAATCTTCCAATATCACAATGAATTGCTTGCTCACTCCACTTTGGAGACCCCTCCCCGCCTTAGGTGAATTGCTTACTGACTCTAGTTTTCCTCATCTGTGAATGGGGACAATGATACATATCTCATCAGGTTAAGTAGATGAAATGACATGTATACAGGTTTTTGCACAACTTCTGGCATTTAATTTAAAATAGAAATAAGAAGAACTTGCACTTAGAATGGTAACTACTCTATTACATAATTGCCATGTATGCATTCTTGTTACTTCTAGGCCTGATTTAAAAACACAAATAAAACCTCTTGTCAATGCTCTTTACATGACCACAAGAGCTATAGTTTCTTCTCACCTCTCCTCCTCCAAACAAAGCCAAATAAAGCCCTAAAACATTTTCCAAGCCCTTTCAGTTTACAAAATAAAGATTCTGAGCATTTAGTAATGTTTTAATTAACATGATAATTATTAATAGTGAAGACCTGCTAAATTCTCTATGTCAGATAATTTTATTATCTCTCATCTTTTCATTCAACAAAGTGGTTAAGAAAAAACCACACACACATACAATGTGCTAAGCATCCAGCTAATTGCTGAGGTTTCAAAGATGAATTGAACTTGTTCTACACCCTCCAGGCACTAACCATCTAGTGGAGGATACCAAACAAATAATCACATCAAAGTGATAAGTGCTCTAATGGAGGTACACATTGGTTGCTATGGGAGCAGAGTAGGACAAGCTTCCTCTGCTGGGGGGAGGGCAGGGAGGACCACTATAAGGATGCTGGTTCACAGGTGAGTCATGCATTTTTGTCAGAGGGAAGTGTGACCAATGCAACCTCTCAGGAGCTAGAAGATAGAGCAGGTTTCCCAGAGTGCAGGCATTTTGGGGCAATCAAAAAGGCTGGTAGAGACCCATCCATGTACAGCATTGGGTGACATGCTAAGAAGTTTGAAATTTATCACAACAAGTATGGGGAATAAACAAAGATTTTAAAACTAAAGAGTGATATGATCACAATGAAAACTATGGTTCTATTTTGGAGGAATGATTGTGGAGAGACAAAAATCTATTGAGAATGCTCATTGGAAAAAAGAGATGAGTGCTTATTTCTGTAATAATTTTATTTTACTAATTCTAAACTTTTCACTAAATTAAACAACATCTGATTCAATTCGTCAAAGTTTAGTTTGCATTACTAAAGATGAAATATTCATTTCTTAAATGGTTTTACCTGCTCCTGTTTGAAGTCAGACAACATTTCAGTTCACGTTAACAGTTTGTTAGGACTAGAAGCTTCCTAACTTTATGAATGGGATATTTTTTTATGAAGGTTTTGTAACAGATATAAGTTTTCAAACCCAACATCTACTCTATACAGAATGTCAACCAACACAGACTATGTTACAATTGATAATGACCACACAGGAATGAAAAAGGGACTTATACCCCATGATACTATTAAAAGGAAAAGCTTCACATGAATATAACATCCTGTGCAGCTTCCTAGAGTCCTTTTAGCCTCCAACCATATTTGTCTTTGTGTGATTTTCTGCAAAACCAAACCAAACCAAATAAACAGCCTCCCCCCAAACCCCCATCATTTTCTTCCTTAGCATTGTTAAATTATGCTTGACCTCAGAGATGGAGATCATACTGTATGTTCTACACTCTTCTTTTTAGACTGAACAAGTGATACTGCTTTTTCATTTCTCCTAAGTTTAGGCCTTATTTTTAAAAATTCCTATCTGCAGCAGTGCAAGCTACAAACAAGATGAATCTTCAGAAGCAAGACCTGAAGGGAGAAGATGAAGCATTCTTAGACCAATGTGAGGGGAAAAGGAATTGCAATATATTTCATCTTTGCTCCCAATGATAGATGGTATTTTTCCATTCCCATACTTGTGCATGTATGTAGATACCAACCCATTCAAGTACTGCATCAAAATTTTATATGATCTGAAGAATATACATGTATAAAAAGGAGTGTTTTCTTCTTCACTTTTTCTCTGACAGAAAAAAACAAAAACCAGAAAAACAAAACAGAAGGAATGCCTAGTCTCTTCCAGTGTCTTAATAAAATGATTGTTCTTACTGAAATTTGGCATGGCAGGTGAAGGTAGAATCACAAGGGGATAAAGGACTTACTTATAAGGAAATAGAGGTGAAGTCTTCACTTTTTAAAACCTGCCATGTGAGGTTGGCATGTGAGAGAAACAAATTAGGCCCCCAAAAGTTAAAACCTAAGACTTCTCAATGAAATAAGCATTGTCATCAAGTTAAATCACTTTACAGTAGATGACTGTTTCTGGCTACATTATTAATTGCAATTTAATAGGGATTTAAAAGTTAGTATTTATGATATATATGTACTACACTACTCATCTTGTTTAAAATTTCTCACTATATGTTTTCCAGTTAAAGTTATACCAGCATACCCTCAGGCAGAAAACCAAGTTCTTACAATGGATTCTTCAGGGCATACTATGTTCTATTTCCTTAGATGTATTATCTTTTGTAGTCTTGAGGTTCACTTTGGAATAGACAGAAAATGTAGAAGCTAAAGTTAACAAGCAAGTGGGAAGACCTCAGCAAACTATAGGGTGGGTTATCACTAAACTCTCCCAGCCACAGTGAAAATGGTGCCCTTTCAAGCTCTACTTCTTTCAGCAGTGGCCCAGGGATGTAAACAATTCTTGCACTTAATGACCACATGCAGTATTTGGCAGTACTTTGCATTGCTTCTTGTCTTCAACTTATCCAGCATCCTAGAACTGCATTTCAGACCAGGTTGCTCAAATAGAGCCAATTTTGCAACAGTATAAATGGTCTTAAAACAGAATTTTCCTCTGGGGGGGGGGGGGATCCTCAGCCAAATAGTCACAGCGCCCTTTGAATGACTAATTTAAGTCATTACATTACAAAATAAGGGATAAATCATACTTTCATAATGCTACTTCATAGGAACAGTTTTAATTTTAAGAGTCAAGCACCTACATTAATCTGAGTCTAAAATAATGGGTCCCTGATTTACCTGATTTAAAATCTCCTAACATTCTTTCACACTTCATAAAACTAAAAATAAAATTGTCTCACCAAACACTGACCTATAGGGCCGGCCAATATACTGCATTTCAAGGAAAATTGAAGCAAGAAGTCTCAAAACCACGACGTGCCAGAGATTACAGTTTGTAGCCTTAATTGGTCTTAAATGTAGGGTGAGAGAGAAGAGACTATGGTCTGTAGAGAATAAGAGATTAATTCCTCTTCTTAAGTCAGAAGCAGATCTCAGGCTTCAACGGCCCCCCAACCTGCCCGCCCCGCCCCCAGGGGTTGTTTTCCCATATTTTTGTTTGTTTCCCGGGAAGATGACAGGTGAGGGAAGGTTAAAGGGCTGCTTCTAGTTCACGAAGTAAACAGAGGGTTTAGGGCGGGTTTATTTATTTATAAGGCGTTTGGCCTCTCAGCTGTTTCTCCTTCATTGGCATTTGAAAGCTTGCAGTCCTTTAGAACAGAGACAGATTTGGCACGAGTGTTCTTTGTGCCCGCCTCCCGTTTTACTGGGTAGGGGGAAGGAGGCAGATTTATAATGACAGCCTTGAGGGGAGGGAGACAGAAAAAGTTTCAGCTGGCATGATAATGCCCGTTTTTTCCACAGCCAACACTGTGCCACAAACAGCTTTGGTGTCACTCGGAGCCCTTCCTTGTCCCCTCCCTTTCTCTATGCAGGCTCGCACTGACAGGCGGAGGCACAGTTAAATTCCAGCACCTTCTCCACATACCCCCAAACTACTACGCGCTATTACTATGATTGCCCTCCCTTTCGCTAGGCGTTCTCCTCCTCCCCAGCCTCCCTGGAGGAGCCCCGCAGCGGCCCTGGAAGAGGACTCCCAGGAAAGATACAAGGGGCGCCCAAGTCCAGCAGGGCTTAGGTCTCTCGCGTCCTGCGCAGTTTCCCTGCTCCAGGCACAAACACTGCCCGAGAGCCGGCGCCTTGCAGACACACACGGATCCACGCATACAGTAGAGCTGTCTCAATCCACATTCTTGCATACCCCCCTCCCCCCCCCCCGCGCTCCCGGAGTCGCTGAGCTGGGCGAGTGACAGGCTCGTCCCGCCAACCCGCGCCCGGGCGGGCAGGGAGGAGCGGCGCGCGGGGCCAACTGCGGCACGTCTTCCGGCGCCCGTGGAGGCGGCGAGGGTGGGACGCGGGGCGGAGCCGGAGTTTAGGAAGAGGAGGGGATGGCTGTCATCAATGAAGTCATATTCATAATCTAGTCCTCTCTCTCTGTTTCTGTACTCTGGGTGACTCAGAGAGGGAAGAGATTCAGCCAGCACACTCCTCGCGAGCAAGGTAAATATAACTTACAACTCCTTTCTCCTCTTTTCCCTCCCTCTGGCCTCTCCGCTGCAGCCACCGGGCAAACCCCTCCGGCACTGCGCCGCCTTCGCCTGGGATTATTCATTATTATCCTAATTATTATTTATTGTGCATGCACGGAGACCAAAACAAACAGGCGGGCCAACCGCCACAACAAAAAAGCCCGCCTCCTCCCCGCGGGCCTCAGGTGGAATGCTCTAACGACAGCTCCCGGGCGGCGGTGGAAGAAACGAGAAAGTTTCAACCGAACCTCGCTGCTCTAATAATAACAGTAATAATTACTACTTCACGGGGGCAAGAGGGGAGAAATCCCAACAAACCACAGCCCTGACTCAGGGTAGGCAGTGATGCGATGCCAACTCAACGTTGCAACACACGCTCGGCCAGGTTGCAATCCCCCCATCCCCTTAA
Organism: Spermophilus citellus; assembly: GCF_964194105.1. Lineage (NCBI taxonomy): Eukaryota > Metazoa > Chordata > Mammalia > Rodentia > Sciuridae > Spermophilus > Spermophilus citellus. The sequence continues at coordinate 68,910,572 of NC_138183.1, read as the reverse complement.
AAGCTGAGATGGAGAGGGCTGGTGGCAGGAGGAGAAGGGCTGGGGGGACTAAGGAGGAGAATGGAAACGCGACAGTTCATCCCAAGCAATCCTCCCCGGAAGAGTTGGAACGGGAAAGGAGGGCGAGGAGCCCGGGCTGGCGGCAGGTTGCCAATGAACGCGGCTGCCACCCGCTTCCCGGGTACTTGTTTAAAGGGCTCCGGCTGCGGATAGGCGAGTAGATCGCCGCGGGAGAGCCGGAGCCGGCGCGCCGAGGAGGCGGCGGCGGCCACTATCGCAGGGTCGGTGCATGCTGGATCCGAGGTGTCAGCCTCCACTCTCTGCGTTCCCTTGGGCGGGCAAGGGGGCTCTGACTGATAGGCCTTTAGGAAAGGGGGCTGCCCTGGGATCTGTGCCCGGGGCGCAGCGGAGTCTCTATTTCTGGTACTGGCAGCAGTGTGGGTTTGGGTATTGAAGTTCGGTGTGTCTGGCCCCGGCCACAGTGCTCAGGGCCGGAGGTGTGTGGAGCAAGGAGGCCCCAAAGAAGAAGGTCGGAGGTGCCACCCGGGCTCCGTTACCCTGCCCTCCCCTTCCCTTCCCCGGGTTTGTTTTCTTTTGCTTCGTGTCTTCCCCTGGCTACCGCCGCGGGCACACGGGGCGCCTGCGATCGTTTGGGTGCTAGGGGAGCTCTGGGACCCGGGAGAGCCGCGGCGGCTGCGGGCCAGGGAGGCCATGATCCGGATAATCTTCTCTGCCTGACTGTCACAAACAGGACCCGCGCGCACCCGGGCAGCTGCGGTGGCGTTCTCCCGGGAAGGGGAAGGGCTGCGGTGGGGAGGGAATAAGGGGTGGCGAGGGCGAGAGGCGGGGAGTCTGGGTGGAAGCCTCCTCCCAACGATGACACGCACCCCTTCCTTCTCGCTCCCTGCTTGCGAGTTTGCTTTATTCCCATCCCAACCTGGTTTACCCCTTCCTCTGCTCTCCCTCCTCCACCCGGCCGTCTTCCCCCTTCCCGTTTGCGTTGCAAAACACGGCCATGCCATCTGCAAAGGTGTCGCGATGCACTTCCCCAAATAACCGGTCCAGCGCGCCACCCCCTAGGCGCCCTCCGGCCACAGGGCGCACTCTGAGCACAGTGCCACCGGGTGCCCCGCACCAGGCCTCGCAGCCTGCAAGCAGTTGCACCGCGCGGGGCGGGGCGCAGCGGTGCGGACTCCAGCGGACACCCGCGTCCTGGCCAGGGCACTCGGGCCGGTTTCCGGTACACGCGGGGAAATCGCCTCCTGCGAGTGTCTGCGCGCTCGCCCCCGCCTCCGCCGCCTGGATTGCATTATTTTTATCCGGGTTGCAGTTTGCAGGGGATGGTGGTGAGCACGGGGCTGGTCGGGCTGCGTGGGGGGTGGGGTGGGGTGGAGGGAAGTTGGACGTGGATCAGGCAGGAAAAAAAAGTTTGGCAGGGCAGCTAAGTAGAGTGGAGGGGTGGGAGGGGGCGGTGAGATCCCGCGGCTCGCGTCTCCGCGCCCTCAGGGCAGGCGCGAGTGTGTCTGCGCGTGAGCGTGAGTGTGTGTTGTGCGCGCCGGGACCAGTGCTTCGGGAGCAGCGCGCTGATAGCGGCTCCCGCCCGCGCCCTCCCTGGGAGCCGGGGGGGTGACTAGGCGAGGTTTGGTGGCAAGGGCTGGTGGGGGTGGCGTGTGCGTGTGGCTGTGTAAGTGTGTGTGTGCGCGCGCGAGCCGCGGAGAATCAGGAAGTCACAGCAGCGAAGCGCACACAGACATGTTTGATCGCCGTGACATGACGCGCGCGAGGGAGGAAGCGGCCGCCGCGGGGGCCGGGCCGCGGGCGCCGGCCTAGGGCTGCAGCGTTGAGACCCGCTGCCTGCTGCCGCCTGCGCCGCCGCCCTGGCTGCGCGAGCCCCGCGCCCCTTTTTGTTCCGCGTCCCTCAGGTAAGGAGCTTGCGCTGCCGCCGCCCGCTGCGTGCGGAGCTTTCTAGCTCTTTCCCTGCCGGCCCCCTCCGGTCTCTCGGTTCGCCTTTCCTGCAAAGTCAGGCAGGCGGGGGAAATGGGCTCCTTGTCCTTCGATTGATTGCGTGGAAAACTTTCCAGCGGGAGGCACCGCGAGGGAGAAGAAGGAGGCCTTGCCGACTGCTGTCGCTTGTCAGTTCTTTCTCCTCCAGGTCCGGAGAGTGTGAGTCGCGGCTCCCTGCGGCTGTTGCACATTCAAACTTCGGGCCTAAATGTGTCTCCAACTCTCGCAGGATTTACTCTAGCAATAAAATAAATATTCCAAGTTGTCCATTCGCTCTTGCCAAGCAAGCATTTGGATGTTTTAAGGCAAGGACGAAGGCTTGGAGTCGAGGGAGTGGGGGTGTTGTGCAGAATCCATTCCTTATTCAGTGTCTGCACCGAGTGTTATGTAATTTTAGTAGCACATGGGTGCAAAGCCCACACTGGGCTTCTCCCTCCTTTGTTTATATAACTTTTGGGAGAGTTTTGCTAGGTTGTCTCCTCATTTTCCTCTTCCCTAATGTCATGGAGGCTGGTGCTTTTGATAAAGCAAATCTAGCCGGGTTCGTGATTTTTTGGAGAGCTGTCATCATTGTCTCCTTTCTGGTCAGTATGTAGACCTGTATTCCTTTGTATGTGTAACGTTGAAGCATAAGGAAGACGTTAAGGACACACATTTGTTTACTGCATTGAGTTGTTATTTTTAACATCCCTGCGTTCCTAATAGCAGAGTTAAATCTTAAACTTCCATTTCAAAGGACTTTTTGAATTTACACCTGGTTGTGTTCTTTGCTTATATGAACACAATGCTCCTGTGAATGGTGAGATTGCTTGGGTTGTTGTTTGGGGGTTGAGTAGCAGAAAATTCCTGCCCACCTACCCAGGTAGGACTCAGAAATCCCGTAAAACTCTACTCAAAAAAACAAAACAAAAACAAAAACAAAAAAACCATGCCTGATGCTGTGTGTGTGTTTATATATTTGTATATGCACAAGCAGATGTTTTCAGTAGTATTTTCTACCAGTTACTTGGACGGTCACTACCTGAAGCCTGTTGGCCTCACTGCAGTTGTTAGGCTTTAGTAGCACCCAGGTGAAGTGTTAAGAGGTGTGGCGGGTTTGAATCCTAGTTGGTGCATTGTTATGCAAATTGGAGCACACTTTTTCTTTTAGAAATATAATTGCCCTTTCATTAGCCCAGATTTTCTTTTTTAATGTTCCTTTTTAACTCAGATGTTTACTATTGGAAAAGGGGATTTAGAGACTCCTGTTAGGTTCAAAAGATATTTATTAAAGTAGACTGAGGGAAAAAAAAAACTTCCTCTGTAGATCAGAGGTCCATCTACCTTGTTGATGGCATTAAAGAGAGATACTATATTGGTAAAGAACATTTTAAAATAAATTAGGGATTGGGGCAAGAGAGGGAGGGCTTTCTTCAATGGAGCCTTTCTCTTATGAGTTATATCAGTTACATCCCAGCATTGGCACTAGCTGCACTGTGGTGTTTCACAGAAAATATTCACCGCAAGAGCATGTTCAAAGCAGCCTTAGATCTTTTCTTTTGTTCGTTTTTAAAGTGGTTTTTGAGCATTTCTCATCAAGTTTCTTGAAAAGTGCTTTGACCAACACCTGAGGCTTAGAATTGACCAAAAAAAAAAAAAATGCCTCTGCTTGTATTATATTGTTAATGCTTGGATTCTGTTTCAAGTATTCCTAACAGAGTATAACTAGAAAGTAATTCTTTGTAGATAATTATTTAAGACTGGTTTTCTTTGATTAAGTTTAAGATAAGTCATTCTACAGGTCATTGTAAAAGCTCATGTCATTCTTTTCTAGAAGGTAATTGGGATCCTTTATAATACTGTAATATTTTGACATTTTTATTTTAAAGACTTATTATGTATTAGAGCAGGACCATAAACAGAAAACTCTCATAAATTATAAAAGTGACACTGTCCTCCAGTGTTGTCATGTTTTTTTTTTCTCCTTTAGAAGTCTTACTTTGTAAACAAGGCCTTTGTCAAATTCTCCTAGATCAGCAGCTTTTTGATACCCCAGAGAAATAATAAATCACTATTTATGACATCTTGACATGCTGCCATGAGGACAACTGAATTATCACAAATAAAATGCTAAGGACTATTTCCCAGTTCTAGCAAGTTGAGGGACTGCTAGTAAGGCCTAATTTTAACCACCAGAAGTTTTGACTGTTTCTGGTCAATGTGATTTTAAAGGAAGAAAGGGAGAGTTAGTTGTTAACATGAGTGGCCTTAGAAGAACCTATACATAAGTCACATTTCCCTTCTACATGATTTCTGGTGATCAGATCAGACTTTTTCCATAATGTGAAAAGTTACACTTGGGGGCTACTGCTGATTTCTTTTCACTTTTTTTAATATTAAAAAAATTACCTTCTAAATAATTCCTTTTCTTTAAATGTGGTATTTCAGAGATTGTTTTTGGCCAATAGAGGGATGCTAAATTTTCTGTCACCTTTGAAAGAGTTCTTATTGTGAAACTTTAATATCTAGCCAGTTAATAAACTCATGGGTCATTCCATAAGTAGTTAGGAACAAAAACTACAGATTGTGGTAATTTATTTGGTAGAGTATTTAGGAAGGCCTAAGGTGTTTATGTTTTCCATAAGGAAAGTTGTGACTTTCTTTTTTTTAATATTTATTCTTTAGTTTTAGGTGGACATAATATCTTTATTTTATATTTATGTGGTGCTGAGGATCAAACCCAGTGCCTCATGCATGCTAGGTGAGTGCTCTACCACTGAGGCACAAACCCAAACCCAAGAAAGTTGTGACTTTTAATACTTGGAAGGGAATATAGGATTCTAAAACTACAGTCTGTCAGACTCATTATTCAAGACAGCATATTTATTTGCCTAAGGTATTTATCACCAGGATCTTGCAACCTGGGTTTGGAAAACTTTAAAGCTTTATTACTGTTTATTATAACTTTATTATTTTTCATGTTAATGTAATACTTTTCCTTGCAAGTGTTCAGAATATAACTTTTAAGTAATAAAAGTTTTAAAGGTATAGTTAAAGGTGTTTAAATAATTATGCCTTAGCAAAACATACAATGAAGCGGATGAAAGCCAGTAGCTAAATGGCTAGGTCTTTTGAATGTTGTCTATAAACATCTTTTTAATTCACTCAAAATGATACTTTTGATATAGAATATAAAATATTTGATTTTGACATAAATGGTAACTTCTGGGCTTCTGGGTTCAAAATATATTATTATGCAATGGAAACCTAGTATGGAAGTGATACTTTACTAGATATATAAGATTTGCAGGACATTTAGACAGGTATAATCAGGCCAAATGCTTGTATAATTTAATGGATTTTGAAATATAAAATATTCTATTAGGTGGACAAACATCAATGTAAGCCTCATTCCTACACTAATATGTGATCTACATCTGTGGAAGTACTGATATCTTAGAAACTTTTTACAATCTGACCTAATTTAAATATGAACTGACCATTTTATAAATTGATGTGTAGGATCCACACAAGTTGAAATAAAATTTAAAATTTCAAAACCATTAAATGTAGCCAAAATCTCCTCCCTTTTAAAACTGAATTCAGAATTTGTGAGTTAAAATTACTTAAAAATGAAAGAAACAATCTCTTAACAAGAAAAGGATTGTCATACAAATTCTCCAAGGGGACCCTCTATCAGTTTACACATCAGTTACGTTTTTTTTTTTTTTTTCTTCTGAGTGGTTGTACATTTCTTTACCTATTTGATGTGGTGTATTCTAGTTTTTGCCAGTCCTATGGGAGATGAGTCGTTACCCTGGAAACTGAATGTCTGTAAGGTAAACCCTGTCCCATCTTCAACCAGTGCTTTGTAGAACGGGGCATATAATAGCTTTGCAAATATTTGCAACTATTTTGTGGTTTGCTGTTGTGCTGTTCTGAAATGCTATTAAGCAGAGTCTAAAATTCTGTTAGAAAATCAATGGTCTGTAATTGAGATTTTATGTATTTTACAGAATGTACCTGAACATTTAAACATAGAAGTAGAAATGTAAACTGCTCAGGCTTTGTGGTACAGAGAGATCAGGGCAAGCTCTCTTGAGTTGATAGGGCAGATAAGGTCTTAGAGATGGTGTATGGTTGGGGAAGGTGGTGAGTGCCAATCATACCAGATCAGAAGAAAACCCTGAGATCACAGGCATCAAGCCCAAACAAGCTGTGGGAGGACCATTGAACCTGTTTTGACCTGGCTGCCTGGGGCAAGAGGTTCCAGTTGGGAAGAGTTTTCAGAAGATAAAGTCAGAGATTCTAGAAAGACTTGACTTCCAGGCTATAGCATGAATATTTTATCCAATGTGTGTTGAAGGCTTGTCTCTCAAAAAGTTTGAGTCAAAAGGATGCATGAACAAAGTAATATTTTAGATTAATCTGGAGAGTTGTAGATTCAAGTTTAAGATGAGAATTGGAGCCTTTAGAAGAATTCTGGCAGTAGTGCACATTTGTATCCAATAGCTTACAAAATGTCTTCTTATCTATCTAATATTTTATTTGGTTCTTCTTGCAATTGAGGTTGTAGCTGGTTTCTATTATGTCTATTTTGTAGGTAAGGAATTTGAAACCTGAAGAAGGTCATAAATGGCAGTTATCCATTTTAATTGCAGTGGACTTGAAGGGTTCATTGTTGAAGTTTTGTTGCTGCTGTGAAAGTCATGGCAAGTTGGGCATATTAAAAATAATCCTTCATGTATATAACCTTGGTTCATTTGGCATATAATGGTTGAATGGCACTGCTAAGTAAAAGTGTGCCATCTCAACTAGGAGTTTTAAAGTCTGCATTTCAAATTCTTCTTTTGTATGTTTGATATATAAATAAAACTATCTTAGCAAAAAGAAAAGGAAGTGGCTATTATTGATTCTTATCAGTATCCAAAATGGGTTTGCCTTGCAAAGGACCTAACATGACCTGGGAAGAGCAGGCATACATGTAAATGTATATGAGTGATTGTATTGGGGGGTGTCATGCTTTGAAACTAGCTTTCAATGGTTTAGTTTGTTGGCTTTTGTTATGACAAATTGCCTAGAAATTTGGTTCACCTGAGTTTTTGGAGTGATAAGTTATCTGTGATTAGGGCTCTAGCTACCAGTGGACATGAGTCCTAGATTACAGGGATACCTTGCTGCAGTGCTTCTTTGTGGAGGGGTCTCCAACACTTTGGGTCATCTGGTAGTCACATTTTTTAAAACAATTTTTCCTATGTGGGCACATCATCAGTCCTCACTAAGGAGGCCATCAGATTGAGTCACAGGTAAACTCTGTGTGATGGTAACTCAAGGTATCTGTGGGGATGATGATGTGAAGAGCCAAAATCCAGCACAGGCAATGCCTGGGGCTCATGGGGGACTAATTAGTGCTGCAGTTTGTTGTTATCTTCTGTTGTGCAGAGCCTCCTCCAGCCTTTGCCAGGTCTGACTCTGGGCAAGGGTGGTCCCAAGGCAGTTTATTTAGAGTGAAGGCAGCAGTTCCACACATCCCGTCCTAATTTGTTTCCCTGATTGAAGGATGAAGGAGAGTTCACAGATGCACAACAAACAGAGCAAAGTTTTAATCCAACAACTTTTAAAAACATACTTGACTTTGAAAGGGAGGGCTAGCTGACATGAATAACCATGAGGATGTGTTTTCAATGCCTTTCTAGGGTTTTGATGGAATGATTCATAACCTTAGCTTTAATGCCAGTGTGATTTGTGTGTGTGTGTGTGTGTGTGTGTGTGTGTTTGTGTGTGTCTATGGCACAGATCATATCGTACACTGTTTAAAGTTGTATGTTTCGGACCAAGAAGCAGTGTGGGCCTTGGTAATGTTTTACCATCTCTGCAGACAACCTTGGCCTCTAAACAAGACTCCTGGTAGATTTATTTCCTTTATCTTCTTTGCTGTTCTCCTTACCCACTGCCTGCTCTCCCATCAAGAATAACAGTGCTGTGTCCCAGTTCTAGCAATGTTGCTACTTCTGTGGAGGAATTAGCAATTCATTTATAGAGAAAGCTACATAGAAAACAAGAATCAGGGCGTCAGGTCAGAGATGTTCTGAATCAGCAAACAGACATAAAAAGAACTCTTATCTTAACTATCTCTGGAGCCTTATCATTCTCCAGTGGCAACCAGAAAACTTTAAAAAGACTGAGTTATTGTTAGGGATATGAACTGGGCTCAATTCTTATTTCTGATATTTTACCTTTAGCCTGGCTCTCAAAGTCTGTCTGTAGAGTGAACAGTGGGAAGATATTCTGGAGATGCAAACCTCCCTGTGCTTCCTTATGAGCTTTGGTAAAGAGCAGTTTAAGAGGTATTGTCTAGGTTGGTGACCTTCCCCCGACTGATTTAGAAACTTTTGTTTTCTTTAACTGAAGGTCTGGCCTCTCCCTGATTCCCCTTCCTTCCTCCACCTTCCAAGCTGAAAGCAGTCCCTCCTACCCTGCCACCATGTGGACATTCTAACTGTGTATGTCTCCTTGTCTTGGGGGGTCTTCCATCTTGTTGCCATTTTTGCGTTTAGTCTTGCTTCCCTAGCAGACTTTCAGAGTCCTGGGGAAAGCCTTCTGATCTGATCATATTTGTGTGCACTACATACCTTGTGCCTGGTGGACACTCCGTAGAGGAAAGAAGAGAGGCGGAAAATACATCCTTTGGGTGTTTGATTCAACGTCACCAACCTCTTCAGATTGTGACATGGCCTTCACCTCATATTCTCTCTAGAGCTCTCCTTTACTCTTCTCTCCCTTGATATTTTAATGCATGATCACAGCCAAATCCTGATCTTTGCAAAATACCTCCCTCATTGTTTGCATCTTTGTTTCTTTGTCCTCCATTTTCCACCCCTGCACATTGTTCTGGCCCTAGTGAAAACTGTCTGTCCTGGCAGATGGCTGGCCTGGTCTTTGCAACAACAGCTCATCCTTGGGCTGAGAGTCAAGTCATAAAAAAGTTTTGACTTGGGGTTTCATTCCTGTTAACAGATGTGACTTTGGTTAGGCCATGCTGTCTCTCCCTGCCTTCCTGGCTTCATCTTTTTAATGGGGGTCATGACAATATGTCTCCTCAATTGAGGTCACTAAAATTATTATGAAGCACATGTATGTTTAAATATTGCTATGTGTGTGAGGGTCTTAGATTTTTCTGTGAGTCGTGATTAGACAGTATTGCGTAAGTTTTGTCAGGGTTGTCATAGTTGGAGTGGTGACCCTTAAAATTCCATGGGGTTGAACTCCTTTTAATATGCAGATGGATGTGCTGAGCCTTTCAGCTAAGGAGGGGAAGGACAGTTGGGCCGAAGATGACTGACAGTAGTGTTTGGCGTAGTGTGAGGCGCCAGCGCCTTTTATTTTCTAAAAACACACACTCCCCAGTTGTAAAGGCGGGAATGTCAGAACCAAAAGAAGACACGTTGTACTGTTGGAAAATTCTTGCCTAGGAACACAGTGGCCTGGCCCTCAGGGAGTCCTGTTCTGGGAGAGAGGAAAGCATTATGGGGAAGAGGAGGAAACCCACAGTGCATGCCTATGGGAGGTAACTGTACCCTCCCTTAGGCACATTTTCCTCATTGTATTAGTCACATAATGTGGAACAGGTCCTCCTTTTCTGTGACAATGTACATCACCTTCCTGAACACAAAAGAAAATAGGTTGTGGGTTTTATCAAGTGGACAGACCTGCCTGCACCTATCAAGGTCATCTGAGCCCCTTCCTTTCCTCTTACCCTCCTGTGCCCATTCCCACCCTGGCCACCTCATCTCCATATTCTCTTTTGTGCTTTGGAGAATAGAAAAGGGGTCAGGATTCCTATGGATACCATAGGGAGAAGCTGAGTTAGCCAATACTAGACTTCAAACCTCAACCATACTAACTTGTAATAACATGTGCCTCTGCTTGAGGTTTGAGACTTGTACCTCTTGGCAGTTTATGCCCCCAGGTTTATTCTGCAGGAAAGTTGCCACCAGAAATGTAGAGCAAGAATAAGAGGTCAGAACTACTGGCCTCATCTTTGTAAGGTCCTCCTGTTGGGTACCCTTGGGTCATGGTAGCCAGGAGCAGATCCTGGAATAGTCCTGGTTTTGACATGGAGATTCATTAGTGAACTCTACCACATACAGGGTTGGATGGAGTCTTTGAGATGCTTCTGGGGCAGCGGGCATAGACTCATGGATTCACAAGGCAGGTATCTTTGAGATAATCCTATGGGAGTCTACAGGAAGCCTACAGATGCTAGAGGAAACCCAAGCACTTTCCCCAGGGCTCCAGTAGGGTGGTCTTAAGATTTGGACCCAGATCTTTGGACTTCTGCTTGGCTTGGAAGTCAGAATACCACACTCAATTTCTGTGAGAGTTCAGATTCCTGCCATTCACTACCTGTTTGGCATGAGATTAAACTATACTATTTTTGTGAGCCATACCCGTTCATTACATCCATGAATGTGAGGGTTCTCTTCTTATTAAATGGTTTTCCAATGTAACATGTTCCTATATTAACATTCCACTTATGTGCTTATGATTTTCCATTTCCCTTCAATATGCTTTTCCCTCTAAGAAGTTTTTAATAGTTTCCTTTGACAAAAAACAAGGAGCATTTTTATGGGACTCTGTGTGAGCAGTTACAACACACTCTTAAGATTCTCAGATGAAATTGATAATGATGTATATTAAAATGTACAACTTGAGAAGTCGGAATCAGCCTATCTTTTTAGTATTTTGTATCTTCATTGTTCAAAACTCGTTGTATATTATCAGAATACCTCTTGAAGCTGATTTCAAGGTAAACCATAACAGGAACTAAGCAATTTCCTTTTATTCACTAAAAAATAAAAGGGTGGATTAGTTTGCTGATATACATGAAAGAACGTTATAACTTCTAGTACCCCTGAATTGACGTCAGCTTCCTAAATTTAAAGTGCTGACTGAACATGTGTGTGTTTGTGTGAGAGTGGGGGTGGAAGGAAAAAAAAAAGTTACTTCTGCCTGCTTTGTTAGTAACAAAGAATAAATAATAATATTTGGCTTTCTGGTGAATTCAGGATTATAATTCACCCTTGATACTCTTGATACTCCCCTGTTTTAGAAACCAGTTGTACTGGGTTCTCTTACGTCCATGTCGTAGCCCTGCTTTTATAATCCTTATGAAGTAGCCTTTTCCTACTTCCCATTTTAGCCCTAGTTTACTTACTGGAAGGGCCTGAATTTTTACCTACCCTTTATATTTTTTTTGTTGTAAGCAGACACACCTCGAACACTGATTACTCTTTAGTTTTCATAAAATTAGTTGACTCCATCAAGTTTGCCCTTGAAATTTCACCTGCAGTTTATTCATCAGCTGTCCTTTGAGTACTTGCTGTGTGCTGGTGGGAGGTGCTGGGGAGAGAGGAGTGGAGAAGAGCCAGACTGTGCCTTTGTGTCCCTCACATTCTAGACACACAGCCAGAAATGACAGTGGGTAAGGAGGAATGGATCTAATGTTTTTGTTTGGTGCTTCCTCTCACCCCTGGTTTCACTATGGAAAGAGCCCTGTTCTGGGTGACTAGATGGCTGCAGTCTAATTCCATCTCTGCTGCTAAATGTAGGTAAGCAAGTTACCTAAGGTATCTCATTCTGTATTTCTGGGGGTTAATGGTTGGGAAAAAAAAACCTTTTGCATGTACAGATGTGTGCCTCTAAGGTAACGTTAGAATATTGAACAGTTATTAGCGTATTCAGCTCTTGCTGGGATTGTTGAATTTGGATGACATCTTGTTTCCTCATTTCGGCTCATATCCAAGGTGCCATTGTACACAGTGTGTGAGGCAAGTCCCCAGTAGGGATGTCCAGAAGCCCTGGAGTATGGGTGATAGAATTAACCTTGCTCTGCTGAAATTGGAGAACCAGAATGTTTGCACCTACACCCTGGTCCAGTAGTTATGGACCACATCTCCCAGGGATGCTTGACCAGAGCAAGCCCTGGGACAAATCACTGGCCTTCACTGTCCAGGTGTCTCAGTTTCAATTAGTTCTCTGGCAGGAGGACCACATCTTACTATATCTTTTCTGATCACTGAAGGTCCAGTGGAGATAGCCGAGGGAATAACCCTGAATAAGAGTGGCCGTTTGTTGTGTCAGGTACCAGCTCTGTTTCTTACACATTCCATTGCATTTAAATAATTTAAAGATTACATAACTTAGCTAGTAATCACAGATGTGGGTATTGGAACATCTATTTGTCTGATCTTCACAGCTTCTGTTTTTTTCCATGATTGGAGCTTGTCTTTCATTCTCCATATGAAATTCTATTTTTTTTCTCCTTTTAACTCTCTGGATTCTCTGTGAAGTTTTGAATGCTTTTTGACTCATGAAAATGGGTCTTTCTTGGATACATTTTAAAGGGGTTTCTATTCTAATGGCTTTGCGGGGACGGCTAATGTCTTATAAGGTGTCCAAGACAGTATTTAATGGAGAGCATTAGTTGGCTTCAGTAATAAATTTCAAACTTGTTTAGATTCTGCTTATGTGTTAAATTTCAGTTTCTCCACTGAGTCTTTTTGTATCTTGGATGATTTATATCTTTCTGGGGAATCATTTAGAGTGTGTGTTTTTAAACAAGTGGTCTTCATAAAGACTGGGGCAGGGAGATATATGTCACACTCACTCAAACATCTGGACGAGACAGGGCAGTTCTGTTTGATGTTTGTTATAGAAATGGCACCATCAAATGCTAACGACTGTTTTATTCTGATCTTAACATCATGTTTAAAACATTCCTTTCTTTTTCTCTGCTTTCCAACTTAGTGTCACTCTACTGCCTGACAGAGACAGGAGAAGTAAATGTCCACACCCACAGACCCTGCTGCGATGCCCCACCCAGGGCCCTCGCCAGGGCCTGGGCCCTCTCCTGGACCAATCCTCGGACCTAGTCCAGGCCCAGGACCATCCCCGGGTTCTGTCCACAGTATGATGGGACCAAGTCCTGGACCCCCCAGCGTCTCACATCCTATGCCAACCATGGGCTCTTCTGACTTCCAACAGGAAGGCGTGCATCAGCTGCATAAGGTTAGAGTTTACTCTCCCCTTTGATCTGTCTTCTGAGTCGTGGATGGCTAATATTCCTGGTAACCCACAACTTTTTTTCCTACTATGGTTAACAGGAGAATCAAGCCAGATCTTTGACTTATCTTGTATATTATTAAAAACACACATTTTGAGGCACTTTTATTGCTACAGATGTACCAGTCATGAAAATCAGATGTTGGCTTTTTAAAATACTGAGTTAGACTGTGCATTTCTGACAGATTCTGTGACTTTTGGGTTGAAGCTATTTTGGCTTGGTGAATGAGTTTATTAGTGAATAAGTCTTGTCTTTTCCTGTCTGTGTTAAGTAACTTATATCATGTACAAATGAATGTATTGAGGATTATTCTTCCCTAAAAATTCTGATACTTACTTTTAAAAATTAGATCACTAAAAGTCTTTGGGCATGGTAGTGCATGCTTCTAATTCCAGCAATTCAGAAGGCTGAGGCAAGAGGATTGAAAGTTTGAGGACAGCCTCAGCAACTTAGTAAAGCCCTCCACAGCTTAGTGAGACCCTGTCTTAAAGGACTTGGGTACATGGCTCAGTTGCAAAGTGCCCTTGGGGTTCAATTCCTAGTACAAAAAAAAAAAAAAATTCTAAGAGTAGAAGGAAGGAGTCCTTTTCTTCTTTTCTACAGATTTTTAAAAACATTTTATTGAAATTAAATCGTTTTTAGGGAATCCTTAAAATGCACTTTGCTGTCTTTCTGTGAAGTAGTCTTATTCTGGTTTTGGAAGAAGACTGATTTTGCAGATCTCAGGTCCAGCTGTTTATTTCTGGACTAAGATTATAATGATCCTCTCTATTTATGAGACTTAGATTTTTGCTGTGAAGATGATTGGATTGCTATAGTTTAGCATTATGCCCTCACAGGAAATATGAAGAAGAGGGAAAAGACATCTTTCTTTTCTATCGTGAGTTCTGAACCCAGTGATGCTTGACCACTGAGCTACATCCTCAGCCCTTTATAATTTTTATTTTGAGTTGAGCGTCTTGCTAAGTTGCTGTGTCTGGCCTTGAATCGTAAGATCCTCCTAACTCGGCCTCCTGTACATCACCATGCCCAGCAAGAGAAGAGACTTTTGAGGCTCAACAAGGTCCCCTGCAACAATTTGCTTCAAGTTAGCAGTAAGCTAAAGAGAATCTGTGAGGACATTGTACAATATTTGAAAGTTTTGTCTCATATGACATGTAGAGGTTTTCATACCCCTTTGCATGACATCACAAGTGGGGGGGCTGCTGCTTGATATTCAGCAGATCTATAGGGTTCTCTAAAGAAACAAAACCAATGGAAGATATAAAGAGATTTATAAAATAGCATTGACTCATGCAGTTATGGAGGCTGAGAAGTCCCACATCTGCAGTCAGTAAGCTGGAAATCCAGAAAAGCTGTTAGTATAGGTCCAGTTGGAGTCTAAAGTCCTGAAAACTAGAAGAGTCAAAGGTGTAAGTCCCTAGTCTGAGGGCAGGAGAAGGGCAACATCCCAGTTAAGCAGTCAGAGAGAAGGAGGAGAGAGAGAGAGAGGGAGGGAGGGAGGGAGGGAGAGAGATCCAATGCACAACATCTCCTCACGTCTACCTTTGTGTGTGTTTTGGCCCTCTGTGGGTTGAATGATGCCTACCCACTGGGGAGGGCAACCTGCTTTCCTCAGGTCAGTTCAGAGACTAATCTCCTCGCCAAACACCTTCACAGACATTCTCAGAAAGAATGTTTAACCAAATATCTCGGCACCCCAGGGCCTAGTCAAGTTGACAGAGAAAGTTAACCATCAGAGAAGACAAGCAGTAGATGCTGACTTGACACAAAAAGATCACCACAGAAAAAAGTGACCTCTAATTGTGTAGGACTTTAGGTCAGTTTTAAGGGAGGATATGGAAGAACCATTTTTTAAAAAAAATGTTATTTGGTGATTTTCAAATCAGGAAAGTAGTATGTGCTTATTTTGAAAAGAGAAACAATACTGAAATAAATAAGAAAACCGTTATCCTGGTTTTCATCCCAGGTAACAGCCTGTTGTAGTGCATTTCTGACCTTATCTTCCTTCATGTTCAGTAAAAACGACCTATTAGCACAGATGTGCATATATAGGTGGGAGGGTTTTTGTTTTTTGTTTTCTGCTTTTCTTTTGCCGTAATAGAATCATATTGTCTCGAATCATGTTGTCATTATTCGTTACTTCCTCTTTTGATTTAGTAGTAAATCATGGATATTTCTGCAGTGTCCCCAAGTTCCCTCCCTCCTTTTTTTTCCCTTTAAATCCATTTTCACCTTGTCAGACATCTAGAGAAATAAAACTGCTTGTTTTCTGTACATATTTTGTGGGAACCTATTGATACACTACAATCATTAAATTATCTTGTGTTTAGGTTAATTTAAAGCTGTGTTCTAGCTCCGATCTATTGCTAGTAAACACTCGCCTAAGTGAATTACAGAATTTTAGAAAGACCTGGGGATGGATGTCTCACCTTCAAAATGAAAGAGAAAATGAGAAGGAAATAATATTTAGCTAACCTTTATTTATTATTTAGTCATTTAAAAATGAAGCATGTAAGTGAGGGTTGGGGCCATGTTCTGTTTTTGTATGTGGTGGTTTTATTGATTTTTTTTTCTCTTCTGGTCTCTTTGTTTGGGTTACCTGCCATCTTTCTCACACACTCTCATATTCTCACCCTCATGCTCTTCTCTGTTTCGTGTGACTCTGATGTTGTGATTCTTATGGTCTTTGCCGTCCTCCTTTAGCTCCTTGTAGCCCTGGCCTGTTCCCAGTGAGGATTGGACCCAGAGGCAGCATGGGGCTCACACCTGCTGGCCAGATGCCTCACTTTCTATGTGCTTTTTATAGGCTGCTTTCTTCCTTGTCTTACCCCTCCTTCTCCCCCTGAGCTTCAGCTTTTTGCTTTTCAACATTACTGGAAATAAATAAACAAGTAGCCTAAATACATCTGCTGTGTTGCTTTGATTTCCTCCCTATTATTACTATTTAACAGGCTCAGTGACACTCTTTATACCAGATTTTTCCCATTTTTCTTCTGAACATCCTCTTTATGGTAAATTTTTCCTCTTTTCAAGTGCATGCTTTTGACTCTGCAGAAATTAACTTTCTTTTCTCCAAAACTGCAAACACTCATACTTTCCTGCTTGAAGTCATTTGGTTTCTATAAACTCGTGGAAATATTCCTTTCAGGCTGTTTTGAACATGGCCATTACAGTTTGGGGAGGAATAGACTTTTCCTTTTTCAAACACCGGCTCCATTGCCCAAATTCTGGATTGGATTAATGTCGATTCAATAGCTATTTATTGTGTGTCTGTCATGTACTGGGCCTCAATCCGGGGTCCAGCCCCCACAGTCATATTTATTTCCAAACTATGCCTTTAACCTCTTCCAGTCCTCCTCTCCCTGGAGCTTAGCTGTCTGTTTCACACTTGTGCCTTTTCTGTATTCACCCCCATTCCCTTCTCTGCCTTGTCTGTTCCTCTCTTCCCAACTGCCATGGAACTTTCTGGTTTCCAGCTTTTTAACTTTCCTAGTTCCTTCCTCTCCAATGAAAAAAATTTACAACAACAACAACAACAACAAAATAGATCATCGCAGATCCTTCGGATAGTCTTCCTCAGACGCCAGACTCACTTCATCTTACAATAGTCTTCAAGACTCCTTCAAAAGGGTATGGAAAAATAACTTATATTTGTGTACTTGTGAACAGGACTTCATTTTTATTGGCAGGTTGTGACATGGCTGAGTAAAAAAGTTCAGTGTTTTTTTTTTAAAAGCCTTAACTTTTGACTTCCAGATGATTTAACTGATCTTATTGGTATAAGTTTTTTTCCCCTCTCACCTGTGAGTTGTAAAATATGTGACTATAGAGTGGGTAATGGATGACTATGTCCCACTTTTGAAGACTTCTGAGAGAGTTCTTAAAACTACAGTTAGAGATATTATACCTTAAAGAATTGTCTAACTGATGCCCTTTAAATGTTTCAGCCCATCGATGGGATGCATGACAAGGGCATTGTGGAAGATATCCATTGTGGATCCATGAAGGGCACCGGTATGCGACCACCTCACCCAGGAATGGGTCCCCCCCAGAGTCCAATGGATCAACACAACCAAGGTTTGTGTCTGCTGGACACCTGATTGTGGTTCTATATGTTTTATATAACTTCCAAAAAATGTTTCTAAGGAGGGTCAAATTCAAAGATTCTTTTCCCTGTAGAAAACTACCCCTATCCTTACCAACATAACTTTATGATTTATTTGGACAATTTTATTTCCAAAGTCCTAGCAATTTTACTAGCCACCATGTGTCCAAGCATGCTGCAAAGTGCTTTATGTACTTTACCCAAGATTTTTACCATGATCTTGTAAGGTAAATAATGTTACCACTGTTTCATAGATAGGAAAGCTATAGCTCAGCAAATTTACTTTGTTTTCCTAAGTTTATACATCTAGTAAGTGACAGGGCCAGAAAGAGAATCAGATCTGCCTGCCAACAACAGTGTAGATGTGAAGGTCATGGGAGTCCCTGCATTGTGTGTAAGGTGGTGTTTTCTGGCAGTGAAATTAGTTGTTATCACTGGTGGGTAGATGTATTATTTTCCTAGGGTTATCATAACAAATGACCACAAACTGAGAGGCTTGAAACAACACAAATTTATTCTCTTACAGTTCTAGAGGCCAGAAGTTCAAAATCAAGGTGGCACTAGGGTGATGCTCTCTCTGAAGGCTTTAGGGAAGAAGCCTTCCTTGCTTCCTGTTAGCTTTTTCTGGCTGCCAGTAATTCTTGACATTCCTTGTCCTATGGATGAATCACTCAGTTCTGTCTCTTTCTTCACTTGACATTTTCCCTGTGTCTATCTCTGTATTCAGAGTTCCCTCTCTTTATAAGGATGTTAGTCATTGGATTAGGGCCTCCCCTAATCCCAGTATGACCTCATCTTAAGTTGACTACATCTATATAGATCTTGTTCCCAGATAAGGTCATAGTCACATGTTTTGGCATGGAGAGGAACACAGAAACTCACAACAATGACCGGATGGATATAGGGTAGATTTCTTTTCTCCTTGGAGCCTTACATGTTCTCTTTCCTTCTGTCACTATTGAAGACATATTAAAACACTTCAAAGCATTTTTTTTACAAAATTTTGATGCTAGGGATTGAACCCAGGGACACTTTACCACTGAACTACGTCTCCACTCGTTTTTATTTTTTTATTTTGAGACAGGATCTCACTAAGTTCCTGAGGCTGGCCTTGGACTTGAGATCTTCCAGCCTCAGCCTCCCAAGTCACTGGGACTATAGGCATGCACCATAGCCTTTAAAGTCTTTTAAATACATTGTAGCCTGATTTCAGAATGATAGTGTGGTTAATTCAGCATGGGAGAGGCATGCATTATTGTACCACTAATTGACATAGATATGTAAATATTCTAATTTAAGACTACTATGGTTTACACATTGCTGTATATACTCCTATGTAATTAAGTGTGCTTGAGTTTTTCCTTCATCCATGACCAGATATCCATCCACTGAAAGAAAATATTTGGCTGGGAGCATTTAGAGAAGTATATTTTTAGTTCTAATAGTAATTATAAAATAGAATTGCTGTTTTTTTTTTGAAATAAAAATAGACAAGTTATGGAGGCGTCAGAGTGCTTCTCCACTAATATCTAAATGGGCCTTTTTAACATCCCCAACTCTGATCTGAATTTTGGTGGCAGGCAGGTATGATGGTTACACCTAACTTATAGAATCTTGACCATTGTCAGAAAGGCAGTCTGAAGCATTCTGGCATTTTACAGTACAAGAAGAAAAAAATTGACCCATTTAGTGCTAAGAATGGATTAAAACAGCATTTCTAGGTTTATATTTTAAATTCTAAAGGCCCAGATGTGTTTGTAGAGCTAATAAAGATCACATTTTTAATTCCTGAGTGGTGTAGATGAATTATATGCAGTGATTCTCAAATCCAGGTGGTGGCTTTCTCTGCTCCTGACTCTAGTAGTGAAGTTACAGGAAAACCTCAAAACAAAACAAACAACAACAACAAAAATACTGAAAATGCACAAGTCAGAATTGATAGCAGTTTTGCTTTTATTTCTTTTAAAATTTCTCCAATGGCTTGGCTCCCTTCTTCAACTGAAGAATTATCTTCTTATTTATCTTGGAGTCTCCAACACTAGGCAAGATGTCTAGCACATGACTGGAAGGACACTGTAAGTTTTGTTCAGTTAAGGTATAGAAAGAAACGCATGCATTCAAAAGTCAACAATTATAAGTAGATCTCAATTTTTATATAAGTTCTGTAAGTTATAATTACTTTGAAATGCAGAGGTCTGCAGTCAGTGGAATCAAAATTAACGTGTAATGTTATTCTCTAAAATAGTAAAGTGCATTGTGGGCTAGGGAATAAATTAAAGGTATATTTTTGAATAAAGGAGTGTTGGTATAATGTAGTCCTATTCTTTATAATGATCTAGAAGAATTTAGACTTGCTAATAGCATGTATCTTTAAAAACTCCATTGTAGAAAGCCATTTATAAACACACAGGTACAGAGAGGTGTGGTATTGATCAAAAGGCTGCTAGCTTTAACTACCTAGCAACCTACTAGGTTATTTTAAGGTATTGGTTGGGAAGCAAAACCATTTCCTTCAATAAATACTGGATGGTGTACCTTATGGTCCAAATGATAACATTGTTTATTTTTAGTGCATTGGACAGAAAAAGCCATCATAGGCAGGTATACAATATTTAATGGGCATGTGTGTGTAGAGAAAGTTCATCTAAATCTGGCACTTACAAATTCAGGATTATGAATAGGAGAGAGGTTAGTGCTTCTCTCTCAGAGGCAAGGTGAAACTGGGGAGATAATGGCCCTTGAATACCAGGGAGGGGAAACTGCCACTTTTTAACTACTTTTGAATGAGCCAATCAAATAAGATTTCAGAAAGAGCAGAATCTGCATCAACATTGTCATCCTCAGACAAATGTATATTCACTCCCAGGCAATTTCTTCACCCTGTTTTCTCAACTAAGGATAATTACCAAAATATGTTATGTTGTTACATCATTTAGATTCTGTTTTTCCTCAGGTTTTATGAAATGCTCTTCATATAGGGGGAAAAAAATCTCTGTAGCTGGGACCCTGTCACATTGTTAATGTCACACTGTGACAGAATGATTCTATTAACATCTTCTATGAATTCTGGGATAAAATTCCTCCCACCCCTAGTTTCTTATCAAATTTCAGGTAAAATTTCTTGGCATTAACTTTCCAGTGATCATGTTCTCAGAGTTTGCATTCTTGTGCTTAATGGAACCATCTCACCATTACAACATTGCTTTGCCATGTCTCACCCTCGTAATGATGCCTTGTTCATAGACTTGATAAGCATCGCTAGGTAGTTGAGTAAAAATTTCATTGTTTAGTATTTTGGCCCATTGTATCAGGCATCCTATGCCTTGTCAACCTTAGGAAATGGAAATGACCAGAAAGCAGAAGACACATGTCCCATTTTACTGCAGTAGATGTAGGGTTGTCCAAAAGATGCCATAATGAGCAAAATATCATTTTATACCAGCATTACAATTAAGGGATGAATGTAAGCCTCATTGTATTAGTTAGCTTTCCATTGCTGTGACAAAATACCTGAAAAAATAACTTAATGAAGGAAGTAATTATTTTCGCTCAAGATCTCAGAGGTTTTCAGTCCATGGTCAGCTGTCTCAATTCCTTTCTGGGCCTATGATAAGGCAGCACATCATGGTGGAAGGGTATGGAAAAGCAAAGTTATTCACCTTGTGGTGGCCGGGAAGCAAAGAGAGAGTGAGAAAGGGGCCTGGGACTAGATGTAGTTCTCAAGGATACTTCCTCATGGACTCACTCCCTTCAGCTAGGTCCCATCTCCAACAGTTTCTACCACCTACCAATAATGCCATCAAATCATGACTCCATCAGTGGATTATTCCATAAAGGAGATGAGAACCCTCATGATCCAATCATTTCCTATAAGCCCCACTACATTGGAGCCCACACCTTCAATTATTGGAGCCTTTGGGGCTCATTCTAGATCTAAACCATAATGCTCATCAAAAAGGAAGAATATTAATGATAGAAGTTAAGAATATGTTGTTGATGTCCTCTAAGTGTTTATTATAAATACCAATATGTTGGGACTTGAGTTTCTGCTAGTCTTTCAGACTAATTGGAGGGAAATCTTCTTGGCTTTCTTATAAAACCAACTAATTAGAGCCCTAATTGCTGATTGGTTTTTGTCCTCCCTCTTGGAGTAGTAGGGGTTTGGGTAGTGAGACTTAGCAGTTCTTCCTTTTCTCTTCAGAGTAGGAGTTCCCTGAATGGACTTCCTCTTCTTACCAATCCATAGAACAGAACCCTGTTTTGTCTCAGGGGATCATGCTACATTTACTGCCGTCTCCAAGTGGCAATTAGAAAGAAAAGAAATTGTATCCTTTATTTTCTCTGATCTTGTGAATGTGTTTGTGAGTGCCTGCTCAGTGGTGGTCCCACCTTCATGGGCCTCTGTGACTGTACATAGATGCACAGAGCTTTGTCAGGTCAAACTTGACACAGATTTATATATACAGTCCTCACCTAATGAATACCTGTATGATGATCTGTGTTATAATTTGACACATAACATTTAATAGGGCAAAGACATTTCCTCTATGTGTGTTACTGTGTTTTGTGACACTTTTGATTTAATTAGCACTTTGTTCGAACTTGAGAGTCTCGGATTATTGTAGGTTACTTCATTTTCTCTTCCATATTGGATCTCCTCCAACAGCCCTCAGTCATTGTAGAAATTTTTTGGCCTGGCTATACAGGTTGTCTCCTGAACTAAATGCCTGGGAATTTTTGTCCATTTTAATTTTCATTCCTCAAGTAAAATATTCTTAAATTTCCCACTTATATCTCTTATAACCTAACAGGTTACTCTCGTTTTTGTATTATATCCTAAATGGTGCTAAGTGGTGCTAAGAGAAACTTTTAAGTCCTTAACTTATTTTTGCATAGCAAAACACATTAGACCATGGAAAGAGAGTGTATACACTAGAACCAGACAGATATTGGTTTAAATCTTGGAGCTGCCAGGATTTATTCTCTGAACCTACTTATTTCTCTGAGCCTCAGTTTCCTCACTTTAAAAATGAGTTAATAGTGCACATCTTCTGGGGTTATTGGAGGACTGATGTAACAGTGCATGCTTTCCCCCATACCTTTGGGTCCTCCTTGCCATTCCTGTACCCCTACCTGCCTGATTGCCACTGGCTGGAATCACCACTTTGGTTTACTTCCACCAACAACCACCTTACCCACAACAGAGCAGTCCAAGGAGACTGGTGATTAGTCTCCCTGAGTGGTAGTAGTAGCCTGTGTTATAACCAGTGACTGATGATTGTAAGTGTCTAAGTACCCCAGCTTCTTCATCCCTTCTTTGGGATAATTGGAAGCAATTTATTTATTTCCTATCCCAGAGCTTTGCACTGGATTAATCTTCATGACCCACTGCAACAACTGCTTGATAATACACTTCTTATTGGCTGCCTTCCCTTTTTATATCACCTTCCTAAATCCCTACCAGTGTCCCTGCACTTCCCGGATAAATCTCCTGCACTTGGTCCTTGGATCACTCTCTGCTTCTGGGTGGAACTCATTTGGGACATTGTGTAGAATCCCTTGTCCTCAATAACTGGAAATTAGTGGTAA
Source organism: Spermophilus citellus (assembly GCF_964194105.1). Classification (NCBI taxonomy): domain Eukaryota; kingdom Metazoa; phylum Chordata; class Mammalia; order Rodentia; family Sciuridae; genus Spermophilus; species Spermophilus citellus. The sequence goes on along the minus strand of NC_138183.1, from coordinate 68,887,767 downwards.
CTTGCATAATAATAGGCCAGATGATATTTGCTTTCCCTGTAAGATACCCTTCATTCCCCATTGAGATATGTTAGATGCCTTTAGGTTTTATTCCCTAAGTTGGAGGTACTTTTAATGTATAGCACTGTCCTCTGGTGCCTTTGCTTTAGGTGTACAACAGCCGCTAACAGTTTGCCTTCTAGGATACAAGTGGCTATTGATCACTTGAACTGTGGCTAGTCGGAACTAAGATGTGCTGTGAGTGTAAAATACTTAACTGGATTTCAAAGACTTAGTATGAAAAAAATAACACAAAAGACTTCATCGATAATTTTTATATTACGAAATGTGGATATTTTGGATTTGTTATTTGAAATAAACTATGTCATGAAAATGAACTCTGCTGGGAGGTAGGGAGGGAGAAAGTGCTGGGGAGTGATACTGGTCAAATCATATGGTTATATTGTGTGCATGTACAAATATGTAAAAACAAATCCCATCATTATGTATACCTATAATGCTCTGCTAAAAAATGTGAAAAAAATGAATTTTACCTGTTTTCCTTTTTTAATGTGACTACTAGAAAAATTTTAATGGCATATATAATATGCCATTACATAGTAAATATACTATATATAACTGATAAGTTAGAGAAAATTTTTACCATATAGTGTTGTTGTAGAGTACTATTAGTATATTCAGGAATACCTCTCTTTCAGGGTCATGATCTCCTTGTGATTTATTTTAGGTTATATGTCACCACACCCATCTCCATTGGGAGCCCCAGAGCATGTCTCCAGCCCTATATCTGGAGGAGGCCCAACACCACCCCAGATGCCACCGAGCCAGCCAGGGCCCCTCATCCCGGGCGATCCACAGGCCATGAACCAGCCCAACAGAGGACCCTCGCCTTTCAGTCCTGTCCAGCTGCATCAGCTTAGAGCACAGATTTTGGCTTACAAAATGCTGGCCCGGGGCCAGCCCCTCCCCGAAACACTGCAGCTTGCAGTGCAGGGAAAAAGGACCTTGCCTGGCATGCAGCAACAGCAACAGCAGCAGCAGCAGCAACAGCAGCAGCAGCAACAGCAGCAGCAGCAGCAGCAGCAGCAGGCACCACAGCAACAGCAGCAGCAGCAGGCACCACAGCAGCAGCAGCAGCAGCCAACCCTTGTTAACTACAACAGACCATCTGGTAGGTTAATATGCAACCAAACGAATAATGCCATGGTCCAGCTCGGATAAGAAAGACTGATCACACACACAGTGCTGGGTTGGAATAAGCCCAGGGCTGACTCAGTCCTTTGTTATAACTTGCCTACTCTCTTTTCTTGTTCCACTTAGATTGGCCAAGATTCTTGGTCTCCCACTGCTATAGAGTCCTAGAGCAGTGTTTCTTAACCTTTGGAGACTCATGTGAACTGCTGACCTAGAAAGAAAGCACAATCACCCATAATTTTGCATTCTCTTGCAAAATCTTCATGTTTTCTCAGAAGCCTATCCACACACTTCAGGTTAGGGACACTTGTACCCACTGTGACATATCAACACAACTCCCTCCTTGAATAGGTCCCACCTGAGCCATTTTTATATTTGTTTTTTTTTTCTCCTTTTTGTCGGAAAAGCATTTAAGGAGGTCTACCAGAATTATACCTGTAGTAAAATAATTAATAGAAAATCAGAAACAAGAAAGAGTATTAAAAGAAGAAATTGAGGTCAGGGATGTGGGGACCGCAAGAGCCCTCCTAGTTGCTGTGGTCAAGCTTCAAAGGCCACTTGAGTTTCCTGACAGCCATAAGGAAATGGGATCATACATCTAACAATTCTCATCATTTGGAAGGAAGTTGCTTACCAATTTCTCACACAAAGCCACTTGTAGATTGAAAATATAAAGTAGATTTCCTGGGTAAGATTATTGTTTAAATTACAGTCGTTCCTCAGTATTTGAGGGTGATTGTTCTAGGACTCCTAAGAGATATCAAAATCCACAGTGCTCCTGTCCCTTATATAAAATGCTATAGTATTTGCATATAACCTGTGCATATCCTTCCTTGTGCTTTAAATCATCTCTAGATCATTTGAAATATCTAATATAATTGAGTGCTATGTGAATAGCTGTTATACCATATTTTTTAGGGAATAATGATAAGAAAAAGAACTCTGTCCATGTTCAGCATATAGGCAGTTATTTTTTTCTGACTATTTTCTATCTGTGGTTGGTTGAATTCACAGATGTGGAACTGGTAGATATGGAAGCCTGACTATACTGTTATCCTCATCTTTATTATTACAAGAGGCTTTGCATGATTAAAAACTTCAATAAAATTTATTTGTAATAGAGTAACAGATTCCACATGACCAATGTCTTAGTCTCTGTGGGATAAAATTAGAAGTTATGATATTATGTAATAGGTAGAGATGACAGAGTCCTTTGCATGGCCTTCTTGTGGTCTAACTTGATCCTGGTTGTAGAACACAGAGGAATACAAAGGGCTGTAGAATGATGTTCTATGAAGGTTGTTTCTTCTAGGGTGGTGGTTGTTAAGAAATGGACAAGCAGAGTTTATAGTTCAGCTCTGATGAGAGCTTGGGATTGTGGGGAATGGGATGCTCCCTGGTCATCGATAACATTTTTTGTGAATGATTTCTACTCATTTGGGCAAGTCCTGAGATGCTGGTCATTAAGGAACAATTAGTTTGCTATGTTAGCGCTCTTCTTAAGTTTTGTGACTTGAACATGGGAAAGAATTCAGATCAGAATCTTTTTGTTTTTAAATATTTTATCTTTTGAGTTTGTGAGTTTTTTTCTGGTAGAGTCAGCTCTAAGAGTTGCCTTACCTGAATGATAAACTCGTCTTGTTAACTGTAGATATAGCATTAAGAATGGGTGTCTCAGGGCCTGTGGGTGTGTAGCTCAGTGGCAGAGAACTTGACTAGAATGCACAAGGTCTTGGGTTTGGTCCCTAGCACTGCAAAACAGAGAAAAAAGTGGTTGTGTTAGTCTGTTTAGGCTGCTATAACAATATAGGGTAAGCTAGGTGGCCCAAGAAGAACAGAAATTTATTTCTCACTGTTCTGAAGGCTGAGAAGTACAGCACCAAAGTGCTGGTAGATTTGGAGTCTGCTGAGGACTTTCTCTTGTATTTATAGATGGCACTTTCTTATTGTGTCCTTATATGGTGGAAGGGAAGGGGTGAGGGAAATCTCTTGGGCCTCTTGTTTAAGGGCACTAAACCCATTCATGAGATCTCTGACACCCTAGCTAAATTACCACCCAGAGGCCCCACCTTCTAACACTATTTCTTTGGGGATTAGGATTTCAACATAAAAACTGGGTGGGGGGATGGCAAACATTCAGATCATGGCAATTAAAAAAAAAGTTTCAGTGGCTGGGGTTGTGGCTCAGTGGTAGAGAGCTTGCATTGCACATGTGAGGTACTGGGTTGGATCCTCAGCACCACATAAAAATAAATAAATAAAATAAAGATAATGTCTCTCTCTCTCTCTCTCTCTATATATATATATACATATATTTTATATATATATACATATATTTTATATATATATATACATGTATTTTATATATATATATATACATGTATTATATATATATATATATATATATATATATATATATATATATATATAAAATAGTGGGGTTCCTTTTGACATGTTTATAAATGCATATACATGGCTTTCTCCATTTTGATCCCCAGTCTACTCTCTTCTCTCCCCCTCATCCCAGTCCTCTATTCTGCTCGTCTTCCTTCTGTTTATTAATTTTTAATTGATGCATTATAGTTACATACAAAATTGGAATGCATTGTCAAGAAATTTCTGAAAGAATGTTCAAAGTCCTTAACAATTAGGGAGATACAAATCAAAACAACACTGAGATTTTATCTCACCCCAGTCAGAATGGCAATCATCAAGAATTGAAATAATGATAATTGCTGGCAAGAGTATAGGGGAAACAGGTACTATTATACATTGTTGGTAGGACTGCAGATATAGTAAAAACACTTTAGAAAGCAGTGTAGAGGTTCTTCAAAGACTAGGAATGGAACCACCATATGACCCAGCTATCCCTCTTCTTGGTATTTATTCAGAAGAACTAAAATCAGCCTACTATAGTAATATTTACATACCAATGTTTATAGCAGCACAGTCCATTACTAGTAAAATTATAGAATTAGCTTAAGTACCCATCAATAGACGGATGGATAGAGAAAATGTTATACACACACACACACACACACACACACACACACACACACAGTGGAATTCCTCTTAACTATGAAGAATAATGAAATTATAGCATTTGCTGGTGAATGTATGGAAGTGGAGAACATCATGCTAAGTGAAATAAGTCAGACCCAGAAAGTCAAGGGTCAAGTAATTTTCCTTATATGCAGAAACTAGAGAGAAAATTAGGAATGAAAAAGGAGATCTTGTGAAAATAGAAGGGAGATAAGTAGAGTAGAAGCACGGGTCCAAGCAGGAGGGAGGAGGGGAGAGAAAACGGAAGAACTGAGGAATGAAGTTGACCAAATTATGCTGGATGCATGGATGAATATTTAAGGCAACTGATTTTTAAAGAGAAAAAAAAGTATTGATTGCACCAAGGTTTCTGGGTAGCTACTATGGAGCTGAGCCATTTGTTAGGTAGAGGATCACATAAGACTTAACAGTAGTGACTGGAAAGGTTATACAAGAAAAATCATGCTGAAAAAGGCAATTTAAACCCTCTACAGGCCTTAAAACTGTAAAATCTCAGCTCTCAAGAATGCATCCAGATATATAGGAGGAAAATAATATGTATATGTGTGCATAGCTTGCACCCACTGCATGCCTGCTAGCTTACCCATGGAAAGGTGCACTTTGCAGTATTACACTCCCTTTGGAGGGAGAGTTGAGATCCAGATCCCAGCAGTCTGACTTAATTAAGGGTTCATCTTGGCCCTTTCCTATATAGTATCCTCCCTGGCAAACTTATTAGGACAAGGGAAAGAATCTGTCTCAGAGTATGAGTACCAGATTGCAAGTGCATTTTGCTCCTGTATGTAAAGAATGTAGCATCTCAGCTTCTTTTGTAGAGCCTTTTTACTCTTGCTTCAGTGTCAACAAAATTGGTCATCTTTATCTTCTCACCTTGGTATTATGACAGTCTTAAATAACAAGTTTTGAGCAGAGGCCAGCTAGTCATGACCAGATAGCTGATGACTTGATGGAGAGAAGGGAGCAAAGCCTAAACTTCCCCAAAGATGGTGGTCTGGGACCTTGTCTCATGGGCATAACCTCTATATGTGCAGCTTGTCCTGGGGTGTCACCTTGTCACAGGCTCTGCAAGCACTGGCATTGTAAAAATGACCTAGACTCAGCAGGAAGAAATTCCAAGTGTTAAGAATGTAGGAAGCTGAATTACTCACTTGAGAAACATTTTCATCCAAGGTTAAAATAATGGGACTGAATGAAGTAGTAAAATTTAAAGGATGAAGTTTTCAGTTATCTGGGCACATGTACTTAATCAATACTTCATGTTCTCATAAACCCAACTATGCATGCATTTTCTGGATCATTTCCAGAAACGAGGGATCTTCTTCTTCTTCTTTTTTTTAATACCCACCTCCAATACCTATGTCTTCCCTTATCAGATTTTTGCCATTGGAGGAACTTCATTTTATTACCCACTGTTCATATCTTTTGTGTTTTCGAACAGTAGGGCTTCATTAGAAATGAACATATTTGGGAAGATAGGATTTTATGGCAGAGGGGACAAGGAGGCCATGAGTGAAAGAAGAAAAGAAGATCCTGTTAATGTTAGGAGCTTTCATCCACCACCTTTGCAGAACTTGTCCACAAATCTGATTGCCTAGGGAGACCTTACTATCTTACTTAGTAAGACAGAAAGGTATTTTCAAGTCACTATTTTTAAATCCTCTAAACTTAGTAAGATAAACTTTCTTGCCAAAGGCATGTTTTAGATTGGCAATAAGGGTGAGTCAAAATAAGGCCAAATTTTTAAAAGTTAACATTAAACTATTTATTGTTTGTCTCCCTTCTAAAAGTAAAGTAAATATAATTGCTTATAACCATCCTGGTTAATATTTCAGGAAACAATAAAGGTTAGTAGGTCCACTTACCTGGAGACAGTTGCATTTTAATTTTCTTTCCTTTCACTTTCTACTGTTACCTGTGGGTGAAGAGAAGGCTTTGGGCTGGGATGGTCTGCCTCCAACCAGCTCCAAAGTTAGAATTCACCAAAAGTGTGGTCACATTGGCCACCCCCAGGGAATTATGGCTCACCCAAGGCACTGTGTACCGAAGGCCCAACTCTGAAGGCCTAACTCTGGTGGTTTCCCATCAGAATTGTGGGCCACTCTTGCCCTGGAACACACCCTACCTGCTGTGGGCACCACTCCAGTCTGACCCAGCCTTTTCTTTTCATTTTGATTCAATTTTCTTTTTGTAGATTAAAGCAAATAAAAAAGGGAACTGAAAAAGTTTTGGTTTGGGGAAGGTGAAGGGAGGGAACTTATGTTAGAAAATGAAAGTTTTTGTTCAGTTTTTTTTTTTTTCAGTGCTTGTCTCTCCTCACACTTTTGTTGTTGTTGTTGTTGTTTCTGAAATATTTCATGGCATGCCCCATACTCTTCATTACATTTATTTTTCCAACCTGTGGAAACCACTTGAATTCCTATGTAAGGCAAAGAATGGTTATTTGCATCAATATCCTTTGTGCCAAGCGGAGTTCAGAATGCATAGAATTTCTGTGCATGTGAGACTTGGGTATTTTACTAAGTTTGTTGCCCTATTAAAAATCAGGCATGATTAGGTGGCATGCATCCACTCAGGACCCCTCTTAAGCAGTGTTGGGACCCCTTTTGGAGGTCCAGGGCATGTTTCTACTTTGTCTTCTAAGGTGAGGACTGAAGAAGTAGATAGCATTTTGTACCTCTGACAATTAAGCTTAAAATGTTTATATTGAAGAGAGGCTAAGAGATAAGCTAAAGAATGTAATTTGTCTTCCATTTGAAGATGTCAGGGAAAGTTCCTGTGTATGTAGGTGGTAGACCACCAATGTGTGGAGTAGAGGTGATTTCTGTGGATAGAGAGCAGACCCTCCACCACGCAAATGAACTGTAAGCCACCTGAGGGACAGGCACCAAACATAACAAATGGGCAGCAAATTGTGTTTGGGTCCCTAGCCACTGTAAATATAAGTATTTATATAATCTTTTGGTAGGAGGAGAAAATAGACACAGTAATTGAACTTGTAGTGTTTAGTTAGGAAATGGAGTTTGCTTATAAGTGGCACTGATGGCAGATTAGCAGGAAGCATACATGAAGCGGACTTGTCCAAGTTTTTGTGCTAAGTTGTATTAAACTGTAGAGACATTCTGAACTGTGCTATGGAAAAGAGTAGTCCCAAAGTTTCCTTTGCCAAGGATTTTTTTTTTTGTAAAGCAGAATATAATATGTAGTAATTAAATTAGGCTCCTTTATCTCCCTTTCCTTGGTGGTAATAAAGATGAGGGCTGAATATATGGAAACGTGGATCACACCACTGCCCTGTGAGGGGTGCATTATTATTTTTCCCATTCTATAGATGAGGAAATTGAGGCATAGAGTGGTTAAGTTACTTGCTCAGGGTTATGCAACCATTTGGTGCTGGAGCTCAGACAAAACTTATCATTTCTTTTCGGGGGAAGAAATACATGCTTTAAATGTACCTACTTAGTGCATGTCAAGTTGTAGAACTTTTAAATTAGAGATTTGATGTAAGTTTATGTTTAGATTTCTCTGTTTCTCGATATTAAGGGAGGGTCAATCAGATTAGAATGTCTTTATATTTAGCAATTGAAGAAGGCTAACCTTATATTTATCAGATTTAGTTTGGAGACACAGACAAAAATAACTGGATACCTTTCTTTTATTAAATACAGTTTTAAAAATGGTGACTTGAAAATACCTCAAGGAGTCCTTCTAGGATTCTGCATCAGTCGTATAGACAGCAGTGCAAAAGATGAGTGCCCAGAGTGAGTGACTTGTGTAACCCTGTTGTACTGTTAGGACTTTGTGAATTATTTGAACTTTGAAAGGAGAAAAAACACTTTGAAAACTGAATTTAAAGTAATTATTGTGATGTTATCAGTGAAACCCAAATTTTCTTTACATTGAAGGCAATGGTTTTTAGAGGATTTAAATATATTAAGTTCACTATTTAGTATACTTATACTATGGCTTCCAATATATTTAAATGTATTAACTTCTTGAGCTTATTAAAGAGATTCATAGGATCACAGGGAATTAAAATAAATGTTAGAAATCTGTATCTACTCTCATTTGACCAAATCCTACCTAAAGCAACCCAAATGAAAAATGTACCCTACTTTAAAGACCTCTAGGGGAAAAATATTCTAAAACTCCCCTCTATAACTCATTCCAGTACTTTAACAACCCTGAGATTTAATGTTTAGAAATTGGTTTCTAATATATGGATGAAAGGAACTCTAAATAAAAAATTAGGAAGAGCTATGCATTATGTAAAAGACCTCCCATTCAGAAAAAAAGAAAATACTTAGCTGGGGGAAAAAAATTTCATTATGATAGTACATACCTGAAACTTAAAATACTTGAAATAAAAAATAAAAATAGAAAATGCACCCTCCCTCCCAAGATTTTTTCCATCTGTTCCTAGAACCAGGGCTGCAAATTACCTTGAGAAGAAATCTTATCTGGCTTTATATCTTTTGGCAAGTTTTGCTTAATTTCAGAAGGAGGGGAAGAAAGACTAATAATGCGCGAGCGCGCGCGCGCGCACACACACACACACACACACACACACACACGAGCACAGATGACACAGAAGGTGGTTTCCTAAGTAGTTTGTTCTAATTCTTCACATTCTTCCTGTCAAAATGTTTGCTTATTGCTTTCTTTGCATTGTCATTTGAGCCCATTTCTGAATGGTGTTGTTGGAAATTGAATAAATGTGTTCCATTTTTCATAATGTATGTCTTTGTATGGTTAATTATTAAGCCATTCTGAAGTCTGTAGACTATTGTTTGTTACCACTTAATAACTTTTTTTCTTAGAAGGGATATAGGAAATAGTTGGAAGAATGCCTGTTAGTAGCTTTAACATATGCTTACTAAATTTTTTTGTATTTACTAACTCATCTGGTAGCATCACTAATCTTATTTATAATTTTAAGATCACTAAAAATTCATCCAGGAGTAGAGATGTAGCACTTCTTATTTAGATCTATACCTAGCAATTAAAGTTATGAAATTTAATGTGGAAAATTACTTTAAACTTCTTAAATGTATTTGGATAAGCTTAAAGATTGTATGTTATTTGCTTGTGATAACATGAGAAAAATGCTCTCTTGAATCTTAATTATTTGCAAATTTTTATCAGGTGAAATAAGCTTATTTCCCCGCTGACTTGTTTTTAGAAATATTTTCTAATATATAGTAAAAAAAAAAATAAGTTCCTGAGATTTACTGATGAAGCCTGAAATATGTTCTAAATGCCACTAAGGAAAAATGTAAGCCCTTTTTAGCTCACATCAGAAGACCAGCAGACTCCTTGCCCCTAGGTTGGGTCTGAGGTTTGCAGTAAAAGGGGCTGCTGTGGACCCCACTGAAATTGCATACCCTTGTTATGTGACTCCCTTATGCCTCTGAAATTTGAATGCACCTGTAATTCTTTTTTAAAAGCCCATCATAGCCCTGCATTAAAAGCTATCCCACTATATCCTTAATTTATTACCTATGAATCATTTTTGGACCTGTTCACCAATGTTAATACCATTTCCCTATTGGGATAGATGCCAGATCCTTTTTTTCTTTTTCCCTTTCTCTTTTCTCCTCTCCCCTCCCTCCTTCCTGCCCTCCTTTTGTCCTCTTGCCTTTATGTATTTTAAGACACTTGGTGGTCTCATCTCTGGTCCCCAGGGACAGGTGTGTGGCCAGTGGGCACCATCCTGCCTGCCCTGCCGCCCCTGCCCATGTCACTTTTATTCCTGCAGGCCCGGGGCCCGAGCTGCTGAGTGGCCCCAGTACCCCGCAGAAGCTGCCGGTGCCTGCGCCCAGCGGCAGGCCCTCACCTGCTCCCCCAACAGCCACACAGCAGCCTGCAGCCGCAGTGCCCGGGCCCTCCGTGCCACAACCGACCCCTGGGCAGCCCTCGCCCATCCTGCAGCTGCAACAGAAGCAGAGCCGCATCAGCCCCATCCAGAAGCCACAAGGCTTGGACCCCGTGGAGATCCTGCAGGAGCGGGAATACAGGTACTGCCCTGCCTGGGAAGGGTCAAGCCATGGGACTGGCAAGGGCTGTCATGCACAAGGGTTGAGGTGCCTCCTCAGGCTGTGGTCATTCTGTTATGGGACAGGGAAGAGCCAAAAGGAAACTCTGGAGGCAGAAACTCATGCCATGAAAATGGTTTCAGAACAAAATTGTAGAGAAGAGTTTGTGTGCCATTGCTGGGACTTTGTGGTGGCCAACTGTGGTTTTGGTCATGCAGTCAAGAAAACTTTATCCCCCCCATGCATGACAGGTGCTGGGATCCAGACATCAAAAGCCCAAGGATATGGGCATCTCACTCTCGGGTTATGCAGTATGTTTTCCTTGTTTGCCAGTTTATGCCCTTGACGGTCTATGAGATGATCAGATGTTGAGTATGCTGTGTCGGGGTAACCTTCAGATTGGTAGCACTTCTCATGATACTAAAGTTTGCTTTGGTAGCTTGGTATAATATTTTCTTTGTTTTAAGTCACACATGTTTTGGTCTATTGCTTGGCAAATCCTATGTAAGTATCTTCAAATGGGGTCCTTATTTAAAATGTTATTTCAGAAACTTAATTTTCACTGGATTTGGCATTTTTATCCAAAATTGGGGTTTGGCAGACTTTTTCTGTAAAAGACCAGACAGAAGAAAATTTATGCTTTGCAGAGTTGTACCTCTCAGGCACAAATACTCAGCTCTGCCTGTTTTGTGTAAAATACCCAGGCAATAATTGCTTGGCTTCATTCCAGTATAAAACTTTATTTATAAAAACAGACTGTAGACAGGATTTGACCTGCACACTGTATTGCAGACCCCTTATGTAAATGGTGAATGTCAACTCAAAAGGGATTTCACTTAGTATTGAGCCAAGATAAAGCCAAGCTAAGACTGTGGATCCTAGATTTTTTCAGAAAGTATGCTATGGTCAACTAGCTATATAACCTTGGTTACATTTATTTTCTGTGATTCAGTGTACTCATTGTTAAAAGAAGGTATTATGGTGTTTCTCATAGAATTGGGAAGACATAATGGCATAGAAACATTCAGTAAATATTAGTTATTATTATTTCCCCAATATTACTTAATTTTAAAGGAAATCAGCATTTAAAATTTTAATTAATGTTAGTATACATTGTTTGAATTCCCCTTTAAAACATTACCTTAATCTTTATTGACAAGCACATGACTTGTTATTAGACTAAAATTAGTCAATTTTGAGGGTTACTTGGAAAGATTCATAGTAACTGGCATTAGATGTGTATAGTTTTTTGGCAGAGAAGTATAACTTTACTCTTTCATTACTATCCTCAGCTAAGAGCCTTTAAATTGTAGTTTTCAATATTTCACATAAACTTAGAATGCTAGATACTTATCATCAAACAATATTTCAAAATTGATATGTGGATTCAATTGGGTGAATAGTTTTGTGGTACACTGTCAAGTACTAGCCCAGCCAAGGCAGGAGAACTGTCTTCATGTATAATACTTTCTTTATGTTAATATAGATATTGAAAAGTCGGCAATAGGGTAAAGAGGCATTGTGAGTTACTCTAAATTTTGGATTCCCTAAGAACTAACATTGTTTTTTCCTACTCTGAAGGTGCAAAGCTGCTGGTACCTTTGTTAAATCATATGAATTGCCCTTAAGACATTCTCTACCAAGAAATTTTGTGTAATATCTGGCTTTTTCTCCTTAGCCTGTTTTGTGTGTGTGTGTGTGTGTGTGTGTGTGTGTGTGTGTGTGTGTTTTAACTGTTTATTTTGCTGACTCCTAAACTTTCTATATTATTTTCACCAGAATTTTAATTGCAGGGCTATCTTGTAATGAGCTCATATTTGTAACTTTTTTGGAAGTGTGACCTTAATGGATGGTTATGAAAATCTTTTATTCTCCAACTTCATATTAATAAAAAATTTGTATCAGTTCCTTTTAAATTATACACATTGTAAAATGTGGTGGAATGGCTATTTTCATGTTGTTATTATTACTTAATATCTTTTGTAAAACTGTGTGGCTTTAGAAATCATTGATCTCAACAACCTTGGGTCTGAATTTTTTTATGGCCTTCTAGATAAGAAGCATAGGTTTCTATTGGAGTATTGCAGGACCATATCTCTGTTATTTATAGAGTAATAGTTGCTTTTTGCTTATATGAAGGTAAATTGTTCATCTGCAGAGACTAAATTTATCTATTAAAAAAAGTTTAGATTAAGGCCTTTAGATACTTTTTCAAGACAGTCACAAACCTCTTTTCTTTTGATTCTCTGTAGTAGAATGGCTTACTAGTCTTTAGCCTGGTTACGAGAAGGATCCATTGCATTTTTATCATCTGGCTAAAGATTTGAACAATGTCTTGAAAAACCTCTTTTAAAACTTTGATAAACTTTGAGCAAAAATCATCTGTCAGAAATTCTTTAACAGATGTTAATATCTTTGGCCCTTATAATATCACTTACCTTGTCTGTGAAAACTGCAAGGAAATTATGAGAACTTACTTTTTTTTTTTTTAACTTTTAAGTCAGTTGGCTGGCTTTTCCTTGTTCATCATAAAATCAGAATTTTGACAAATTGACCTTCTTTATTCCGTCGTAGCATAAATAAGTTTCTGCATGTGAACACTTTGCCTCAGATCTGTACAAGCTCTCTAGTTAAGACATTTTTCCCTATTTAAATTGGATCCTTTCTTTTTTGATGGAACTTTATTGCTTCTCTCTGTAGTTAATGTCAGGGAGAGATTTCTACCCGCTGCTCCCACCCCCCTTTGGCACACTTCCTTTGCCATCTCATTACACCCAAGTTTGTTTCCTTCCATTTAGAGTTAGATGTCTGAACAAAAGTACTTCAGGAATTGTCGCATTGGCGTGTAAACTAATTCCACGAATGTTTGCACGGGAAATGTATTTCACAGTTGAAGGGGTTTATTTGGGAAGGGTATCTTTGAATATATCAGCCCTATCTGCAATGAAGTCAGAATTCAGCGTGAAAACAGTCTGCTTGTTTCGGGAGCAAGCAGGGGCTCCCTACCGGTGGTATTTTTGGTCTTTCCCTTGTCTCCATTGCAACCCTGAAAATTTCGTCTCAAAAATTACCAATAGCCGCTTTACCAGCAAAGTTACAAAAAGTCATACACATGCTTTCTCTCTGTCTTTTTAAAGTGTCACTCAGCTCCTTGAAGGAACAAAATGTACCAGTGTCATTTTCTGTTCAAATAACTCTCCTACAGGAATCATAAACTTCTCCTCTGGACCTGAACAAATATCTGTTGCCTTTAATGGAACTCTTTCTCTTGCCAGAACAGTAACCCCTCTTGATTTACTGTTCATCTGTATGAAAAACCTGAGTGACCTAATTCTGCTTCAATTTTCTGTACTCGTGAGGACACTAAATGAGTCTCCTGCAGTCATGCAGTATTACATCTTGCTGTTGTTTCAGGAAGTTCTGAATCCTGAATCTCTTTATCAGACTACCTGCCGAATCCCACTGATAGGAAGATGAAATTGTCTGGAGAGGAGCATTATTTAAAATGAACATTTCTATTAAGCACAACAACAACAAAGATATAATTTTCTTTGTTAAAGAAGCCCCTCTTGTACCTTTGCTATCTACCCACCACATGCAGATATGAATGCATATCATTTCACTGTGAAGGTTTCCTTGCCTCTTCCAGAGTTTTTACTTTGTACTTCTTGCTTCCCTTTCATAAAAGAGAGATGTTTTTGTGTTGGGGACTGAGATTCATTAACAAAAGGTAAGGCCCTTAGGAGAAGCAGTCATCACAGGGAGAAAGAAGTGTACCCCCAGTTCCTACCTGCTCTAGTGCCTCAGGCACCCACACCCCTTGTTGCAAGCTCCCACTCCCCACCTCTTCCTTTACCCTTCCCCCTTTACCCTTCCTTTACCCTCCCCTTGTAGTTCAGTGAGGTTTAATCTCAGCATCATCAGCCACATGTCCTGCAATGAGGTTATTTATTTCCTAGTTCCATAGTCCTTTGGAAGATTAAGGAGAAGGCAGCTATTCCCTCTGATTTAGCATCTAGCTCACTTTGTACAAGAGTAAACCAGAATATAAAGGGGTAGTTTGAGTTCTAGGTCATTCAAATACGGAAGGTCTGTCACAAATCTAGAACCAGGATAGCCAATTTGTTGGCAGCCATCTCACTCTACTACAATATTTGATTTTCTTTTCTTATGGGCATAATCATAAGGCCATAAAGTAAAGTAGTTTCAAAGGTAAAATTGTTTGTATTTTACTTTTTTACCCTAGTGGATTTTCCTCCTAATGGCCTGATGTTCAAGATACATCATCTGCTGCTGTATTTGGAGAATTGGGGCTATGTGTATGGCTGTGTGTATGAACTAACACAATTTTAGTCTGTTGGATGTTTAGATCATTTAAAAGTGCTATTGTATGAAATGGTGTGCTTACTGTAAAGTAATAGCTAGGTGATGATGATAATATGAACACAATGGCGATAAATCATTTAGCAAATCAGAATCAATGGCAAGCGTACCAAATAAAATAGGAATCTATCATCTATATTATTTATAGTGAAGCCAGTGGAAAATAAGTCATTTTTATTTTAATCATCTTTAAATGTTTGAAAAAGATGGTATTTTATTTCCCTCCCAAATCAAACATCTGAAATTTTTAGGCACGCACTCATCTTGATATTTGGGCCATAGGAAGTATGAAGATCCTTTGCAGCACCTAAGTCTCAGAAGGGTTTACTCTTTCAAATTACTATGGAACATCATAAAGGTTGAAAAATAATGTAATAGTCATTTTTGACAGAATCCTTAATTTCCAACTTTTGTAGTGGAGGCCAGGAAAGTTCTCAGAAAGTGTATTTTAATGATTAACTTTATTATCACAATGGTTTTGGTATCAGGTAAATGAGGGTTTCAACTTTGGTCCTATGATGTCCAAAAGTTCTTTTATTTTCATCATCAGTAAAATGGGACCATTGTAGTATTCACCTTGTGAGATGAGTGTGTGCATGTGCACATGCACTTGTGTTTGTGAGAGATAATTAAATAAAATCATCCATTAAATGCACTTAATTTAGTATAGTTAGTATTTACTAGGTTAACTCACTACTTCTTTTATTACTATTTTTATGAACTTTATTCCAACACAGTTTTGCCCTCAATTTAGGAGGCAAATACATTTAAATGACACATAATTATGTATAAGAATAGCATTTAAAACCTATTTCAAGTGTGTATTTGTGACAATAATGGTATTCCAAAGGAATGAAGAGAGATGTCTTGTATTTCTGTTCTGCCTTCATTATGGGGAAGTACCTGCAGTTATATTTTTGATGGAGTCTAAAATCAGAATTCCCAGCATCCTTCTCTGGAAACTCTTAGATTTTTGACTTCTATGTACTGATGCCCCTGATTTTTGAAAAATGCCTAATTTGTCTTCTTTTCTCAAGCAAGCACTCTGCACAGAGGAAGTGGTTGTGGCTGGCAGGGCTGTCTGAATGTTTGGGGTTGGCTGGTTTCTGTGGCCTCAGTTCCTTCTGCTCTTGCCTGCTCTGCTTTAGCTGCTGTTGTCCTCAGAGTCTTGGCAAGGAGTACAAATGGCCTGGTTGCCTTAGGACAGAACTGGAGGTTAAAAAGAAAATTCTGGTCTCAGCTGTGCACTCTGGCTGGCTGGGAATTAGGGAACAAGTCAGATTTTCGTCTCTCATTTTCTGTTTGTTAAGAATGAGCAAGAACATTTGATTTTATTCCCCCTAGATGTAGCATGAGCTTTCTTTCCGGGTGTTAGAGAGAAGTTATGGAGAAAGTCAGAGTGTTAGGTAACATATAGCACCTGTCTATATTAATTCAAAGGTAGCTTTTCTCAGCTTAACATCAAACAATGTAGCTGGGTGTCAGAAATCGACTGTCAGTAACTGGTATGTTTTGCCATGAACTTGAACTGAGGTTATTGTCGATCATTGAAGACTAAATCGTAATGTATATTTTCATCTCCCCCCTCCCCCCCATTTTATTATTTCCTTTCAGACTTCAGGCTCGCATAGCTCATAGGATACAAGAACTGGAAAATCTGCCTGGCTCTTTGCCACCTGATTTACGAACCAAAGCAACCGTGGAACTGAAAGCACTCCGGTTGCTCAATTTTCAACGTCAGGTAATACCTTTTCCCCAGTGAATCTGAGATGTAGGAAATAAATGTAATTGTTCCTAAAGGGTGATCTGAGTGTTTCCTTTAGTCTCTTCAATGTTGTTATAAAGACATAAACTTAGCAAATTAGCATATCTTTTAGACCAACTGAGTATAGCTAATAGTATAGATGAATTGCTTATTATGGTTTTCTTCTTCTGCACATCAGAAACATTTCTTCCCCTGGACTCTGGTTTACAGAATCAGGGTTTGGGCATTTGTTACTGTGAATGAAAAACCTGGAGAACAATTAGGGATAGCTCATATTTGCCTTTATGGTGCCAAGGAAAATTGAGGAGGTGGTTGGTCAGAGTTTCTTGGTAAGCACAAAGGTAAAACATTAGCCCTTGAAAATAATTTTTAAAAATGTGATAGCCTTTCTACTTTGTAGCTCATTACTCATAGAAGTACATGAAACAATGTCTTGTAACTTGATTACTCTTTTCAAAACCTAACTTTGGGGCACTTGATCCCACATTGACTAATCAATGGGTTGTTATCTGGTCTTGTTAGAGTTTTAAGTAGTCACTTCTTAAAAACTAGCATAATGATCTATTTTCTGATTTCCAAATCAGTAGGAGACTTGTGAAATGAGGTGGAACTAATTTTTACTTTGATGAGTTTTGCCATGTTGACCCCTAAAGGTGCAGGTCTCCCCATCTACAGATTGCCAGATAAAGTCAAAGGGGATAAAGAGCTTTTCATTACTAGTCAGATGGGTTTGTTTTATTGAAGGCCAGGGCGTGAAAAATGAATTATTAATAAATAAATGTAGTTTGAAAATATTGAATTGCATGATGTTAGTCTGTTGGAGGATGTGACTAAAATCCTTAGGCTACTTCCTGTGCTGTTATCATGTGAACTTGGATATACATTTGACTTATAGGTTGTCATTACAGAAAGACATCAATGGCTGGATGCTACTTGGCAATAGATTTGAATTTAGTTTATATTTTTTAAAAAAGGAAATCTTCCAAGTTCCATTTATTTCTTTATTATAGGTAACTTCACAATATGAACTAATGAAAGTGATGAAATTTTGTTAAATGAATATTAGCTAAATTTATTTTCAGGAATAAGCTTAAATTCAAAAGAGCTTCACGGTGCTGGACTCTTACTGGTATCTGAGTTTTGTTTGATAGTATTGAAAAATCTGTCACCTATAAAGTTTCCCAATTACATTAACTGTAATTGATGCTGATTTCAAGATTCAATTGAATGAGTATTGTAATGTGTGCTCCCAAGTCCCCTTCTCCTGCTGCCATATAGCATGCAATATGAACACCTACTGTAAGCTCATGATGTAAAATTTAAATATCTTGCAAAGAATATTATTTTTGAGTGTGAGGAAAGCAAAACAGGTATTTGCATCATTTATTTGAGGTTATGAATTCATATTATTTGAGTACCTACTGCTACCTTATGACATGAATAGAAAGCACCTCTTTTATTCTTTTTGCAAATCATCATTAAGGGTAATCTTTAAACACACAAGAATCTTAGTATGACATTTAAAACAAAGTAAAAAAATTTAAAGCTTATAAACTAAATAACATCATCAGAGTAATTAAAGAGAATGAATTAATTTAAAGTCGGGACAACATCCATATTTTTTCCTTTTTACTATTACATTACTATAATTGTTTTTTATCTGAATTATTTGGAAAGAAAATTCATACCATCCTGGAAAATACCATGTGAATCTGCATGTTTTTAGTTCCTTCATTTAGTTTAGGCTAACCGTGACTGAGAAACTCTAAGTAGTTCTGTTCCATTAAATGGAAAAGAGAGAAGGTCAGGGCTTAGGAATCCAGCTTCTGTTCCCGAGACTATCTAACAACTCTCCTCTTGACAGCTGAGACAGGAGGTGGTGGCCTGCATGCGCAGGGACACCACTCTGGAGACGGCTCTCAACTCCAAAGCATACAAACGGAGCAAGCGCCAGACTCTGCGAGAAGCCCGCATGACTGAGAAGCTGGAGAAGCAGCAGAAGATCGAGCAGGAGAGGAAGCGCCGGCAGAAACACCAGGTCCTTAGAACTGGGCTTTACCTGTATAGAGGTGTCTGATGGGGTCATTGGACAGGGTCAAAATGACTGCAGACATGTCCCTTTCAGGTGGTGGGAGAATCACAAAAATAGAAAGGCCTCTTGGAGTTTACATAGTTCAGCGACATCATTTTTATACATCAGAACACTTAGGCCAAGAGATAAATGGGTGACCTGCCAGAGATCACATACTTGGTCAGCAGCAGAATGAGGTTTAGGGCCTAGCTTTCTTGAATTGCAGTCAAGTAAAATAACAGAAACCGGGTAGATTAGAAACAACAGGAATTTACTACTCAAAGTTCTGGATGCTGGAAGGCCAAGTTCAGCATGCCAGCGGGGTCAGTTTCTGGTGAGGACCCTCATCTGGTTTGCAAAGTGAAGACTTCACGTGTCCTCATATGGAAGGAAGAGAGCAAGCAAGCTCTCCGGGATTCCTTTATAAAGGCACTAATTCCATTCATGGGGGCCCCACTTCTAATACCATCATTGCAAGATTCCAACATATGAGTTGTGGGGTGGGGCCCCGCAAACATATCATACATTTAGTCGATAACAGGTATCATAGTCATGGTTTCATGGAAAGCTGTCTAACAGGTGGGCATAGGTGGGTTTCCCAGAACAAAATCCTGGGAAAAAGCAACTTGGAAAAGGAAAGAACTGAGCAAAAAGTTATTTTTATTACAAGTATAAATATAGGATCCTGGGCTTTTTGATGGCCCAGTAGAAGGTTTCACGGGGGCAGATATTTAAAAATATTCCTTTGTAGGGAATATTTTGAAATAGTTTGATATAGGATTTAATTTTGTTTTTATAATCTTTTACATTTTGTTTTTTTTTCTTGTGCTTAATTAAGTGACTTAGTTTCTTTTTGAAAAAAATATTGAATTTTAGTATAAATAGGGTATACATTTCCCCTCCTCTATTTAAAAAATGACTACAAATTTGTGCCATTTTCACTTTATATAAACATATTTTGTATCACCGTTCTAAGGTATTTAAGTTAGAGCAGAGGAAACATTACTTTTGTAATGTGATGTTTCACTGGAAATACCAGGTCCCTCAGGTTTATTTTAGAGTGCAGGAGCGACATGCTTTAAATTTGTCATTGCCAGTCTCTTTAGTCCTAGATCTTCCCATGTTGAAGCAGCCACACTCCAGAGATGGAGCTGGCTTTTCTTCTACAGATATGCAATAACACAGCCGAAGAGAGGTGTGTTTTCCCACTGGCCCATAGCCTGTCCCTCACTTGCAGAGGCCAGGGTACCTGTCCCAAAATAGATTCTAGTCTGAGTTGTGTTATGTGTACATTGAGAGTCTTGGACTAAGTTGATACCTTGATGTTGGGAAGTGGATCTTAAGCATCCTTTTCTCCCCTTTGTGAATCTTTTAGGAATACCTGAACAGTATTTTGCAACATGCAAAAGATTTTAAGGAATACCATCGATCTGTGGCTGGGAAGATCCAGAAGCTTTCCAAAGCAGTGGCAACTTGGCATGCCAACACTGAAAGGGAGCAGAAGAAGGAGACAGAGCGGATCGAAAAGGAGAGAATGCGGAGACTGATGGTAAGGGGGCCCCCTGCAGGAGCCCAGCAGGATGCTCAGTTTACGTCTCTCTGCCCTGAGAATATGAAATAAGGCAGGAGAAATGAAAGCTGCTTATCAAACATGTTAAAAAGTTTCTTTGAATTTCTGGAGGATGGACTATGAGTGTCTTCTCTTTCTTATACAAAGATCTATGCCATAGATCTAGGGCCAAACCTGATGAATGTGGTGTTGTACCATTGCAGTACAGACTGTAGCTTCTCACTTACATAAAGACAGAGACGGTGTTTTACTGGAGTTTGATAATTAGATCTGGAAGAATTATAAATGAATTTCTTCTAAAAACATGACTTCTCTGAGATGAACGGCCAAGTTCTTTTGTCTGTGTCCGTGTGTGTGTGTGTGTGTGTGTGTGTGTGTGTGTGTACACGTGCACGCTATTGGAGGATCAAACCCAGGTTGTGCATGCTAGGCAAGCACTCTACCACTAAGTTACCTGTATGAATGATTGAGTTTTTTTTTTTAATGAATAACTTATTAGGTCTTATCTTTGAATCTAAGAAGGTCCTGGTTTTAGAGCCTCTTGGTGCTAATCAGAAATTATTCTGATAACAGTGTAAAAAGTGATTTTTAAGTTAATTTTGAGATGTTGCTTTTTTGTGGCAGCTGTGTTATTCTCAAGAGCTATTCATGGATCATTACATTTGCACTGTTAGTTTTTAGTGGATCTATAAACACAGAAGGGATAGCTTTATATTGTTGGAGTATTTGGTTTTATTGGCTATTTATTTCTGAAATTGGACAAAGCATACTCTGGATTTTAGAAAAGTGTAAGCAGTCTGTCCTGATGATAGGAGACTGCAGAACTGTCTGGGACATAATGCCTGAGTGGGTGAAGAGAAACTTTCAGCCCACAGTTATGTACCTGGGAAATTCTGAGTGACACTGTCTTCCTTGCTGGTATTACAGTCTGTGTTTTATTTTCATTAATTGTTCTTGGATTCCATAAAGTAGACACTATGTTTTCAAAAAGTTCCAGGTGTTCATGAATCTTACTGTCTTATACTGCCTCCCTCTCTGTTTTTGGGAGGGAGGGGACTGTCCAAGAGATTTCTCACTAGCTAGGGAGTCCATTTTATAGTAATTGGAGCAGTCAGCAGTCAAATTTGTCTGATTCAACTGAAGTGAAACTATATTAGAACTTCAGTAACAGATTGGTTTGACACTAATGATTAGGCATTTGCAAATCATTAATTTTTGCAATTAAATGATGGAATATACAGATAATAGAGAAACTGAAGTTTTTATCACTCTTTCTTCAAGTGAGATCAACCATAACCAAAAGCAATTAGAGTTATAATAGCATTTGAGGTTCACGCTCATTCATGGGGCAGACAGCCGCCAGACTGAGTGATGAAGCTGCTGTCACTGGGGCAAACGCTGGAGTGACATCCTCGCACTGAAGACCTGAGTTTTTCTGTGATGCAGTTGCCTCTTAAAGATTTTGCAGCTTGCTTCTTTTATTTAGGCATCACATGAGGAAAATATTTTGGAGTGTCCTTTAATTGGGTTGTATAAAAAAGATTTCTCTCTAAGTGGCTCAGAGTACATCAGAGTTTTATCCTGTTTAACCTCATAATGTTGCTTAATGGGAGGTGGAAGTGGAAATCATTGTATCTGTTTTATCACTCAGCAGTATCAGACTTCAGGTGCTAAATGACTTGTCTCCAGTCACCTCAGCAGTGCAGGTCTCTGACAAAAAAAGAAATCTCAAAATTTGACCTTTCCTATTATCCACAATGTTTCTTATACTTAGTTGTTTCTAAGTATAAGAAATTATTTGTTAAAAGCCTATTTGATTGCTTAACTTACTGAAATATTTATGAATGAAAGGATCTTATGTCTGGAATTGGCTTCAAAACAATCAGTTTGGGGTAAAAGGAAGGAAGGGTAGCAATCGAACAGGAGTTGCCACAAATTAATTTTTGTTGCTTGCTGTTAGTTATATAAGAGATTGTACCATTCTATCCAGTTTTTATTATACTTAAGATTTTCTGAAATATGAAGTAAAAATAGACTTCAGAAGGGAATTGTCAAATTTTAATTATTTTTGTGCAGTTAAAGAAACAGAAGAACAAAACACCGACTCAAAAGTGCTGATAGCACCACACACACACACAGTGGGGCTTTGTGCCCTGACTTTGCTGTGAACCCTAGGGTCCTCAGACACAGGTGTTGTACATCTGTATGTTTGCCTGGTCCCAGGCCCCTTGTGATGGCTTGTGAAACCTGGCTCATCCGGTTTGTTCCACTCGCCACCAAAGTTCAGAGGGTCAGTAGCGAGAAGAACATAAAATGCAGTTGTCAGAAAATGTGTCCCGTGCTGTCATCACTCTCTCCTTTGCTTATAGGCTGAAGATGAAGAGGGCTATAGGAAACTGATTGATCAAAAGAAAGACCGGCGTTTAGCTTACCTTTTGCAGCAGACAGATGAATATGTGGCCAATCTGACCAACCTGGTTTGGGAGCATAAACAAGCACAAGCAGCCAAAGAGAAGAAGAAGAGGAGGAGGAAGAAGAAGGTAGGTGTTTTAGAGTTGATGGCTGAGCCTCTGCTCTTCCGGCAGGGATGAGCTTGAGTATTGCTCTTTATTAAGCACCACTTCCTACACTAATGGAAGGTTTGGATTATTGAACGCCAACAACTGCATAAATTGGTATGGGAACAGACAAGGTATTGGAGATAAGGGTATGAAGGACAGGATGTACTCCACCAAAGTAATAGTCTCTATTTTCATTGTTTAATACAGTATAATATTTTAAATTGAGTACCACACAACTGGCAGGAAGAATAAAAACATACAGATAAGTGTTTGCTTAAGTTTAATGGCAGTGTGGCAGGAGACTGCTGAGTTAAGAAACTGGAATGAAAATTAAGAATAATGCAATATACAGATTGAAATAAGCCAAAGGAAGATGTACGAGGTAGCTTTTAGGATTTTTTTTTTTTTTTGGAACAAATTTCAGCCTATTTGGACAGATAGTGATGACAAAATTGCTCATTCAGTTCTGCTGCCCTGATGCTGCAGTGAGATAAGTGTGCAGATAAGGGTTTTAGGTAGTTAGAGGAAAAAAAATAGTCCTATGTAAAATATAACCTAATTATGATGAGAAATGAAGGGTAATATTTCGTATCTCTGTTCTTCAGCTATTACATCTCAATTCAGAAGTGACTTGCTGAGTGTAGGCCTGTGAATGCAGATTTCTTTAAAATTCAGATAGTCCAGTAATCTAGCTAGTTCTTGGCTGATGATCAGCCTTCTGTGTCTGTGAACATACATCCACTAACTTGACCAATCTAGGGTCAAAAATATTTTTTGTGGGGAAGGGGGTACCAGGGACTGTACTCAGGGGCACTCGACCACTGAGCTACATCCCCAGCCTTATTTTGTATTTTATTTAGAGACCGGGTCTCACTGAGTTGCTTTGTGCCTCGATTTAATTGAGGCTGGCTTTGAACTCGTGATCTTCCTGCCTCAGCCTCTGAAGCCACTGGGATTACAGGTGTGCACCTCCGTGCACAGCTTAGGATAAAAAATATTCTTAAAAATTTTGTGTGTATTGAAAGTAAAGAGACTTTTTTCTTGTCACTATTTCATAAACAATACAGTTTAACAGTGACTTACGTAACACATTGTGTAGGCATCTGTGATCCAGAAAAGATTTAAAGTATGCAGGAGGATGTGTTTAGGTTACATGCAAGTGCTTTTTCATTTTATACAAGAAACTTGAGCATCCTCAGAGGTTGATGTCCACAGGAGTCTGGGAACAGATCCCCCATGGATACCGAGGGACGACTGTATTTTGTTTTCCTGATAAATTCTGATTATACCAAGTACAAACATCAACAGAAAGTCTTCATCAGAATTGTGAAGATTGAGGGTTGGTAGCACTTAATCATTTATTCTCTACACTGAATAATTGAACAAAATGTTTTTCAAAAAATAATTAATTTCATGGCTCCTGAATTCTCATACCTGTTTCATAATTAAGGAGGAGGAATAAATGATTGAGAAGGTGCCTTCTCGACCCTGATTTCCTTAGTGTAAGATAGCTTACCTTATTGTGAAGATGAACGAGGGATGACTCAGGGCTTGGATTTAGACATTTTGTTAGAGAGGAATACCTCATTTTCTTGTCAATGCAGCATCATAGACTTTGCAGAATTCTAGCTCCCAAATTTCTGACTTAAAAAGACAATGTCAGAGTTGGTGAAAGGAACACAGGCAAACCAGATATAATTCTATGAGTGGACCCCGTTTTTGTTTTTTCCTAATCTAGGGGTGTGTCTTGCTGAGGTTGTCACTATCATTGGTGTTTTGGGTGTTCAAGTTCATATCCTATATTTCTGGTGAAGAAATGAAAGCTAATGGCCTGGATTTGAGCTCCTGGTTTATAAGTAACAGTTTCCTGCCATGGTATTTGGTAGTCTTATCATCATGGACAAAGAAAGAAAGATAGTTGACTGTCATTGATGCTGCTGATGTTTTTGTCTTGATCTGTGCAGAGTGGGGATTTGTTACAATATTTCTTATAGCACAGCTTACTCTACAGAATTTGTAGCTTGGCACTCTCTCCTTCCAAATTCTTGCCCTCAAGTTTATTAATATCACTTGTTCTTTCCGTGTTATGTTTTCACTCAACAACTATTAACTGAATACTTGCTATGAGCTTAGGTTGTATGCTAAAGAGAAAAGCAGTGCAGACAGACACTAATCAAGCTTTCACCCAAATATATAATTATAAACTGTGGTTAAATGCTGTGAAGGGAAACTCAGAGTCAAATTAGAGGTAGGCCCTGCTCTTCTAGCAGACAAATAAATAATAGGTATCAAAGTAATGATAGCCTGCCTTGTGGAGATCTCTGAGCTTCTCCTGTTGGTCATTTCACATGGTCAATGTGGAGGAATTTTACTTTGACATCAGCCTCTTCCCCATCATGTGCTCAGGACACCTAGCATATCAGCGCTAGGCCCTTAGCAGGACCATGGAGAGAAGGGGCTTTGTTTCCCTCCTGGACTATCTTGCCAGAAATGGGATAAAAAAAGGAAGGAAAGAACCAGATTCCTCCTAGCCCGTCCAGTACTCTGTCTCTTTGACAGGGGTTTACGACTTAGTTCAAAGTGTGTTACCAATTCCAGATGCACCTTTATTCAAGTGCAAAAAAAAGAAAAAGGGGGACTGGGGTTGTGGCGCAGTGGTAGAACACTTGCCTAGCATGCGTGAGGCATGGAGTTTGATCCTTGGAACCACATAAAAATAAACAAATAAAATAAAGGTATTGTGTCCATCTACAACTAAAAATTAAATAAATAAATAAATAAATAAATAAATAAATAAATAAATAAAAAAGAAAGGAAAAGGGTGCTTTCAAAAGCACATTATTTAGCACTTTGGATTATCTATAGTTCTTCTACCCTCCAATAGAGGGAATGATTGAGAGCTGCTTGTTCCAGCTCCTCTGATGGAGGAAACTTTTGCATCCATAAGCTTAGAAATTCTGAGCTCTCCCTTTCAGCCTTTTCCC
Source organism: Spermophilus citellus (assembly GCF_964194105.1). Lineage (NCBI taxonomy): Eukaryota > Metazoa > Chordata > Mammalia > Rodentia > Sciuridae > Spermophilus > Spermophilus citellus. The sequence goes on along the minus strand of NC_138183.1, from coordinate 68,862,144 downwards.
AGAGCATTTAATATTATGCTCTGCTGATCATGTTTTTTAAAATTAAAAAGGTATCAGTACACCCTTGTTTTGAGAAAATCTACATTACTCAGAGAAGTAATAGCCCTGCGCTGGTCACAATACTTGAAGGACCCCAAAGATAGCCAACTATAAAAACTGTGCCATTGAAGATGAATACGGTTGTCCTTGAAATTTAATTGGAAAAGGATTATTTTTTACCTTCAGTGGTAAACTAGTATGTGGTTTTTCTTTAAAATAAGAGAAAATAAAAAAGCTCAGCGTAACAGAAGGCCTTTGTCTTTCTGTTTACTGTCACTCTTGAATAAAGGGATGGGTTTTCTTTAACCTCTCACGACCTTGTTTAATTTTCTCTTCTCACCATTAGGGGCCTTTATGTGTAGTATATATTTATAAATCATTTTTGAAACTTCTCATTCTCAGCCTGGTCTTTCATTATTTCCTTTGAAATGGAAGAAAAAGAAGTCAACTATATGCATCTACGTAAGGGTCAGAAGAAGAAGAATTTTTAAGTATTAAAATATAAAATTATGTGGAACCAGTCTCTGCAGTGTTTTAGGAAGAAGGTGCTGTTATGTGCATTTAATATGACCTTAAGGTCTCTGATCTCTGTCATCGTTATTCTCTAATATCCACAGGGTGATGACAGGATAAGAAAGAAGGAGCTAGATAAAGCCACCAGGTATATGGAAATAGGACTGAACATGGCCTTATGAGTAAATTGGATGAGTATTCCCTGAATCATGTAAATTCATAACTTCATAAGAAAAATATGCATATTAATTTTCCCTTTTAGAATATTTTATTAAAGTATGTATTACACAGTACTTCAATCTCTTGGTCTGTTAAGAGGGTGATAGGAAGTTATCTACCCCACATATTTGTTGTGAGGTTTACATGGGAAAGTTTATCTAAAGCATTTAGAATACTTCCTGGTACATATTAAGTGCTCAGTAAATATTAGTTGTTGTACCAAGAATTCTGTGATATAAAAGAGTGATCATGTAGTTGAAATGTGGTTGTAGGTTTTTGAAAATGAAATACTTTTTTGTCCATTGACTGCATATTTTTTGTAATGTTGTCTATATAAATGGTCATCATATTTTTGTACTTGAGGATCAATTGGTTATTAATGTAAGGATGTCTTTTAGGACAGTGATAGATTCTTTGACTCTTGGTGCATGCAGAAGAAAAATGAGGATTTGTTATTTTTGGTGGACTCTGCTTACTGCTGGGCTCCTGAAATTCTACAAAGAGAATTTTCTAATTACATAGGCTCTAATTTAGAATGGCTCCTGGTGGTAATGAGATATTTCTCGCAGTGCCTTAGGATATGTTTTTGCCTAACCTGGTCAAATGCTTATGCTAGAGGGCACCCCTGTTACTGCTTAGCAGTCTAGCCTTTTCAGAGGTTTTGCTTCCAGAGCTATTTGACATCAAGCCAAATATAAATATGAAATTCTACTTTCCACATCTTTCAATGGGATGTATACTAGCAGAACTATGTTTTTGTTATTTATTTGTAACATTTCTTGAAAACCTGAGATACAAATTGGCATGTGCTCAGAGAACCCATGGGGTTTCACTGTGCCGCAGATCTCTTATATTTTTTTTCTCTTACATTAATTTTTTTTCTAAGTTGTTTTGTTCCTCCCTCCCTCCCTCCCCCCCCCCCTCTCTCTCTCATTGATTGCTATTATAAGTAACACTCAGAACTGTTTCCTTGGAGGGAGAACTGTCCTGACATGCCGTACTGTTCAATGTAGTGATAGGAAATATCTTTTCGCAACCTTTGTAGATAGGTTAAAAAAAATCAGAAAAGCCTGTTAGCATAATTTACAGTGAAAAAAAGCATCAAATACAAAAAATAGTGATGTTGGTGAGACTTTTGTTTTAAATTTAAGTTATTTCCTGATTCTTCTGAATTCTTAAATTTATCTTCCATTTCCCCAAAGACTGTGTACAGTTTATTGCAGCTTTTACCTGTAAAATTCTCCTAAGTGAAAGAAAGGTTGTAAGCAGTTCTGCCCATTTGGGTATAAGGACTAGTAAGAGAGTAGGTGGACACAGTGCTACAATGATTAGATTTATGTGATTAGTTTAATGTCAAATAGGTGAAACCAGAAGTTTGGATCAAAGTCCTGTTTAACTGGATCAACCAGTTAGTGGAATCAGAATGTTCCAATTGGTTTTGTCTTTAAGATACAACCCAGGTAATGTGCAAATGCCTGTTAATTTGATATTCCTGGGCATTTTTTATTGCCTGATAACCTATCTTAATGCTCACAGCACTGCTTAAATGACAGTAAAAGTAACCCAAGTGGTTCCTAAAGCTTAGGTTTCCAGCGAAGCAGAATGAGTCCTTAAGATGCCAGCACGTTGGAGTGTTGTTTCAGCATATTGTAACAATACCTGCTGGGGGATAAAATGCGTTCACTTTATAATAGATTGTAAAATATTCGACATAAAACTGTTTCTTTACAAAATGAGGCTCTTTGTAGCCCCTGTGCTGTGGTAAACTAAATCAAGTGCCCCACCGAAGTCCTCTTCTTGAGTTCAGCTTACACAGGATTTTCATAGTTAGGGATTTCTTTCCCTCTGCAGTCCCGTTGCTCATTATTTTATACACCTTCTGTGTAGAAGATGAGTAGCTGGCCAGTAGCTTTGTTTGCCAACATTCCTAAGTGGAGGATGGGAATTGATACTGACCTTGGAAGTTGAGAACTCAAATCGTCTTTAGTTTGAATGATTTTTACTAACAAGTTATCTTCAGTTAGGAGTAATTTGTATCATTCTATCTCTTGGTATGACTAGGTTAAATAGACTCTTCCCTCCCTACAGAAGCATAATTAGTTCTCAACTTTTTGTAGACAGGAAGAAGCCAGTGCAAGCTTGATTAATGAATGAATTACAGTATTTTGTTTTGGTGTTTTTTAGTCAATGAATGTAAGCCCGGGTGTCAGCCAGCAATATTAAGAGCCTGTGTTTATGATTTCATGCTGCAGATAACTCTGAAAATCCGTCAGGTGGCAGGAGATGCTATAGCTGCTGCTGCGGTAGTGTTAGGCCACTTCACCAAGGGCTTGGAGAGTATCCAAAGGTAGCTCACATAGTCGCACCAGTCACAATCTCTTGGATTGAAATTTAAATAGGGGAGGATTTTGGCTTAGTTTTGCTTGTTTTTTATTTTATTTTATTTTGAGATGAAAATTTGGTTTAATGTGAAAACATGGATTTATGAAAGCACACCAACCAGAGACCCTTACCAAGCTGGAAGAACCCAAAGCATCATGAGAGAAAGGGCATCATGGAGTAGACCACTACTTGGCTTCTGTCTCTTAAAACAATGTGGCAAAAGTGGGTCTAAGGACAGGGCATATATGAGAGAGGTCACACAGAACTCCAGTGACAAATTGTGTGTGTGTGTATTCTTAACTATTTTGTGACTTGCAAATATATTGGTGACTGATTATAATAATAATCATTGAGTGAGTATAAGCAAAGCGAAAGGTGATGTTCTTGGTGCTTTTGTTCATTCCTGCATTCCCCCACTATTTATTTAATGGCTTTTAGGTGCTAAGCGCAGCTCTTCAAGGTGTGAGAATCCCTCAGTAAGCAAAACAAATAGAAGCCCCAAACCTGTAGTCCTGTGAGACAGGTTTTAGACAATGCTAGAGACACTCTTAATTAGGGACATGAAAGAATAGCCTCGCACTGCTCTGGCTTGGTTATGTTGTAGAGGTGGATACTTCTGGCATATTTTATGTAGAACGTTGGATTGTGCATGTTGAAACAGTGATCTGGCCCTGCAGCAACCCTGAGACTCTTAACCATCCCTGTTTCACACAAGAGGGAACCAAGACACACAGAGAAGCAAATTTCTCAGGATCACAGTGAAGGTTTCTTGTACTTAGTCCAGGGCTGGGATTCACACTTAGGTTGCCTAATTTCAGAACCAGGAGGCTTAAATCTAATAGTGCTTTGCCTTTGCATTTGATACCTAATAGAATTTTTAAATATAGTTTAGGGGGGACTCTATATACTGAAAGGGCCTGATTATGAAGCAGTTTTTAGATAACGCTGGCTAGTCCGTAGTATATTCATAGGAAAGTATCCTTCAGAATAGTTTCGCTTCTATTCATTTATGGTGTTTCAAGCTTTTAAATGTTCTATTCATTGAAATGGTGATCCAGTTTCACTTGCTAGATATTTGAAATTGACTTTTTCATTGTCTCATTAGATTTTCTTTGTTGGCCAAATTTGTAGCTTATTTCTGGTTTGCATGGAAAGAATGGTGGGATTAATTGACTTTCTCCCATTAATTAAAACTATCCCTTGAGTGCAGTGCCTGAGACTTCCAAAAACGGGTCCTTCAGTGGCTGGAGGCAGGGATGGTTTCTTTGCTAAGGGAGGGGCTCTGCCATTGTTCGCTGCCTCCCTAGCCTTAAATTGTAGGGCCTGGTGCACTGGGAAGCCCATCATTCCTTTTGAGCTTGTAAATATTTTTGTTTCAGGGTGGCATAGACAGAAAACTAAGTTCTTGGACTGTCATAACCAAATGCTTTGATAGGAGCTACATTGTTGTATGCCTGTGCCTTGGCATGCATACACATGTGGATATTTGGCAAGACAGTTATTTTATAAAAGGATCTTCAAAAATTTTAAACATTTATAAAACTGCCCTTTTTCAGTATGAACAAAAGGTTGGATTTTAAACATTGAACATTTTAAATAAAAGTTGTTTTGTCAAGAAACTATTGAATTATTTTCATGGAAGGCAAAGATATATTAATAGAATCAATGTCTTAAGTAAGTGAAGTTGAGTTAATATTGATTCCATATCATTGTATATATTTTTTAATTAACTAAAGAGCCCAAGGGAGGAATGCTCATTTTCTTCAATGTCTTGACAAAGGAAATGACTGAAGTTTTTTTTTTCCCTCTCATTGTATTACATAGAAATAATATAGCTTTTCAGTAATAACTATAAAATAAAGATTCTGTAAAGGTGATATGAAATATTTTCACTTGTCAGAGAGGTTATTATGAGTGGAAGAAGTTTCAGACTATTTTGTATATATTACAGATGAGCTCTCTTGGTTCTGTATAAAAGGTGACATAATCTTAGCTACTGATTTAGTTGTCTTTGAGGCAGATAGAGGTTAATGGACTAAGATATTGAAATATTTAAGAAAAGGTAGATGACAGAATTTTTCATGAGATCATGGTATTTGTATCCAGTTTCCTTATGTACACACTGTGGAAATGCTTTATATTACGAAAGCTAATTAGGTAGAATGAAAAACACCCAGGAAACTCATGGAAATTTGTATTATTTTATATTTTTTATGACCCAGGAGCAGCTCAGAGCTGATTCTTGATGGACATTTTTAGAATGCTCTTCTTTATTGCTGATGAAAACTTGCTTAGGGAATAGGCAAGTTGAACTAATTATGTCAGGATTTGTCTCCATGGTGCCAAACGCAAGAAGGAAGTTTCTTGTCCTCACTGCTGTCTCAGTGCTGCCATGTCTTACACTCTTTGGGTCTCTAAAGATGCAATCCACAAATCTCTAGTGTGCTGGCCTTGAATCACATCTGGATTTAAATGACTCTCTGCCAGTTGCTAATACAATGCATGCTTTGTGCTTTGTCTCAGATAGCAAAGAGAAATAAAAAGACATTCACACTTAAGCTTTGTTAGATGATTATGGGCCATAATGAAATAAGGATATGTACCAAAGAATTGTCATGAAGTCCTGTCCCATCCTCTTGATTAACACATAACATTTGACGTTGTTTTGCAGAAGGCTGAAGAGAATGCAGAGGGTGGGGAGTCTGCCCTGGGACCAGATGGAGAGGTAAGGGAAGTTGCCCCCATCGCAGCCACGCTCTGCTGAACGGAGTCCCTCTCATATACAGTGCAGTACCATTCTGTGTGTATACTAATTTTATTTTTACTCAGCTAATCATTTTAAAAACAGTAGTACATAGTAGAAAATCAGAATGCTGTAAAAGGGATACAAAGAAAAGCAATCTGCTTCCATTTCAGACTGATAAGGTTTCTGTGGACCTTTCCAAAATTTTCTGTGCACAGATAGACCTATTGATAAATATATGGAATGTATGTGAATCCTACATGATTCTGTAACTACATTTGCTCAGTAAGTAATACAGAAGCATTAAGTATGACCCAGCTTCCCTAGTTGTTTATTAATTTGAAACTACAAAAATATATAAATTGAGAGGTTGGGGATATAGCTCAGAGGGTAAAGTGCTTGCCTCGCATGCACAAGGCCCTGGGTTTGATCCCAGTACCACACACACAAATATAAATTGAACAGTTCAAGTATTTGGTTAACTTATTTTTTGACAACTCTCAAGGCTTAGAGTAGAGCTCATGTACGTAAATACATGAACACAGTCCTCAATTTTATTTCCTGGTATTTCCAATATTCTCTTGGATCAGTAGGATACAGTTATTTATTTATTTATTGGATTTTTTTTTTTTTCTGAAAAACTCAAGGATCTGTTGCCAGTGATTCACAGTGAGGAGGCACATCCCCCAAGCAGAGCAGGAAGAAAGTTTGTTTGAAACTACCTCTTCCCTCACACCTTGATCAGCCTGTTTGGAGGGTTGGGCATGGGATGCCCCTTCTCATTCTCGAATCACTGTGCACACGAGTCCTGTTGTGTGCTCACACAGTCTGGATGCAGAAAAAAAAAAAAGGTCCTTCTATGCAGAAACCTTGAAAATACATGTTGTCTAACTACTGTAATTCATCACAAGGGAAGAAAGGATCAGGATAAATGTCTAAGTGAAGAAACTCTCAGTGGGCTGTTATGAGGGAATAATACTATCTATCAGAGCACTTAGACATGATTCCAGCTTGCCTTACCTAAGCATGTCGCATGTCTATTTGTAATTAGCAAGCATGCAAGAAGAGATTTAATATGTTACTGTCATTGTGCTCTTTCTCTTATTATCTCTTGGGAGTATTAGTCACTGATCTTGGACCTGTGACATATACCTTTTCCCCCTACTTTCATTTTTAACACATGTGAATTCTGATTGCTGAAGTTTGCAAAGTGGACATCTTGCTCAGTTTGTTGTGAAATAATGCTCTTATTAATCTTCTGTGTTCCTTCAGTGCTTTTTGCCAAAGTTCTAATTCCAGCCACAGTGATTTCCAATTTTCTTTGAGGCATGACATTAGCAATAAAGCAAGCTCTATTAAAATAGTTCCAGATATGACTTTTTTCCCAAGAGAAATGATAGCAAGTGGTCGATTTCCTTCTTTAGCTTGTGAGTGTATGGATGACCTTTTGCATTAATGAGGAAGAAACGTCATATTGCCACGCAATTTATTGGTAGTTGAAACCACTCTGTTAGACTGCATGAAAGGGAAAAGAATAAACTGGAGTAAGCTTTTTCTTCTTTTAAGGTTATTTTTGTGAACAATCACTAGTATATTTATATATTTTTTATTCTGACAGTGCTTTGTTGAGGGAGTAAAGAAGTATTTTTTTTTTTTTTGGTCATAGCCTATATGATATAGTAGATAGCCTTCAGCATGCTGTTTTCCCTGTCAGTTTGCTTAATTGGAATAGTAAATTATACAGTAATCCTAATTACAGCTGATAGTGTTTCCTTTATTTATTTGACCACAAAACCAATTAAGAATAACTTTGGAAAAATTCTTTGAAATAATGAATTGCCTAATCCATTTTATTGCTCTTGAGGAAGTAGGTAAACTTGAAGCAATCACAAATCAAGCATTTCCAAGCATTTCCAAGCATCTTACCTGGGAATGTGCTCCTAGAAGTTGGTATCCCATCAGTAGCATTCATTTGCCTAGGATTGCTCCATTTGGGGGCCTTTTGAGACAATTTGTTCTCGAGTAGGTTAAATACAACCTCTGCAATTTCATTTATTCTTTTAATTTTCTGAGCAAGACATTTTTTAGAACTTAGTAATGAACTTCAGCTTAGCCTTGATCAATCCACCAGGTTATAAATAATCAGGCCCTTTTCTTTATCATACAGGACAGTGGTTGAGTTAGATACCTGGTAGTTTGATTTTGGATAAAGAACACTGGTTCTGCAGAAGCCAGTCCAGCCACTAATGAGATAGCATGGACTATAGTACCTTTTCTTTCCTGATTCTTTGAAACCAAGGCTTTGCTATAGTTACCTAAGACTGTTAGTTGAGGTGGTGGTTGTTAGTTCCAGAAAACCAAGATCAACTCTGCCTGCCTTAGGTAAAAAAAGGGAATGTAGTACAGATTGAGTATCCCTTATCCTAAGTGCTTGGGACCAGAAATGTTTAAGATTTTAGATGTTTTTGGATTTGGGAATAATTTGCATATACATAATGAGATTGTCTTGGGGATGGGACCCAACTCTGAACATGCATTTCATTTATGTTTCACATAAACCTTACACACATAGCCTGAAAGTAATTTTACACCATATTTTTAGTCCACCTGTGTTTTGACTGTGACCCGTTCTATGAGTTGTGGAGTTTTCTACTTGTATGTGTCATGTCAGACTCAAAAAGCTTTGGAGTTGTTTGATTATTTTTGGATTAGGGCTGCTCACCCTGTAGGAGGATATTGGTAACTCATCAGATCTCCAGGAATACTGGAGAATCAGACCCAGAACTCTGACCAGTATGGTACTGTGCAACTAATCTGTTGAAGACTTACTTGGCTGCTGTTGGGAGTGGGAGCTTGACTGAGCCCATGGCATTTCACTGACATGGCTGCCACTGTGATCTGCCGCCTTCTGGTGCACTGGTTGGTCCCCACTGCCTTGAACTTTTAGCTCTTAAATCAGAGTGTTGGTGAATGCATACAGTTGGAGCAGCTAAGGTCTCGAACCTGCACCTTAGCTGCCAGGGAGGCTGGCATTTTCAGTTCTTTAGTGGGAGGTGGCCTCTCACTTCCCCCCCCCAGACACATTAGGTAGTGAAACTTCAAAGCACAAGGAAAGGTTTCAGATGCTGGGCAGCCAAATGGCTGAGAAATGTCTAGTGCCGACCGAGAGGGTGTCTTAAGATCCAGCAGTGACATGACTTTTCCCCCCCTTCTAGCCAATAGATGAGAGCAGTCAGATGAGTGACCTGCCTGTCAAAGTGACTCACACAGAAACTGGCAAAGTCCTCTTTGGACCAGAAGCACCCAAAGCAAGTCAGCTGGACGCCTGGTTGGAAATGAATCCTGGGTATGGCATGAAAGCACCATTACTGGTGTTCTTCGGGCTTCTAAGGTTTTGATGATCCTTGTAAAGTCCTTGAGACTAAAACAGTGTGGGCGTGCTGAGACGGTGGAAGTGCTTTTCTGCGTCTGTCATCTGTACACAGAACATGCTCCTTAAGTCCTGCGTGTCTATTGTTTCACCATTTAAAGAACTAAACCCCCTTCTTTTTCTCTATTCCTTTCCTTAGTTATGAAGTTGCCCCTAGATCTGACAGTGAAGAGAGTGATTCTGACTATGAGGAGGAGGTATGTATACATCTGTGTTTGGGGTTTACTATTTAAGTTCAAAAGGAAGGAAAGTTTTTTCTTAATGGAGTCCCAGACCCAGAGTCCTTCTGTCCCTTCTTCCTCTAGGGTTGGCTTTCAGGTGAAGGTTGGAGCTAAGCATGTGCAAGAGCTCTGATGATACATGCCTAGTGCCACACTGATCTCCTGGGGCTCCCGGCTGATGGGGAAGCTCAGTGAATTCTAAACTCATTTGGGACCAAGAGAAGAGAAGTGGGCATTAAATTGGAGATGGTGAAAAGGTCTTTAGGGGAAAATTGACGATGGATTTCATTGGGAAGGGCAGTCCCATGCCTCCGAGTGGTTCACAGTGAGAGTTAATTGCCTAAAAATTTCGAAGTCCATGAGCCTTAGAGTCCATTTGAAGGTGCAAACCTGAGAACTTAGATAAAAAGAGTACCATGGTCTTGGCTTAATGAGTTTATCGATCCTCTGGATTTCTCTCTAAATGTGATTTTTGTTTGAATCCTTAGATATACTTGTTACCTAAAGAGAAGCACACTTCTCAGTCTCTTGGAAGGAATTCTTAATGTCTAGAACATAAATTGGGAATCTTGGATACTTTGAATAGAAACTAGGAAATAATTACGGTATTTGTTAGGTCAGTTGTAAAATTTTAATAATTACAAATAGAAGGATTAAAAGAAGTTTAAATACTCAGAAATGTGTGATGTGAACCAGCAGCAGAAAGCAGTGTTCCTCTGCACGGAGCACTTGGGGGATCCTTGGAGTTCTGCAGGCATATTCATAGGGAACGTATTTAGGAGAAGGAGTATGTTAAGATGTCTGAAGCCTGCCTTTGGAGAGAGGGATGTAGCAGATATGGTGTACCGGGCTCTCTGATAACCACATGATGACAAATATGCAAATTCATGGCATGATTTTTACATATTTACTCTTGGGAGCAAGGGTCTAGTGTCCCCAGAGGGTCCCTTTCATTCTCCCATTGAATGCTCTAAACAAAAATGGAGTGGTGAGTTGCCTGGTAAGTAGATGTTAAATTTACTTCCTCTCTTCACTGTATTTATGGCTTCATTCATGAAGTTGGATGCAACTTCTCTTTTCAGGAAATGCCAATCATAAAATTCCCTCGTTAAAAGGTAGTTTTCCCCATATCTTTGCTCCTTTCCCAGGATGAAGAAGAAGAGTCTAGTAGGCAGGAAACCGAAGAGAAAATCCTCCTGGATCCAAACAGTGAAGAAGTTTCCGAGAAAGATGCGAAGCAGATCATTGAGTATGTGTCTCTGTTTTCTCCCTTGGAGATATACTGCATGAGGATCATACTGTGTGGTTTTTCCTTTAGAAACTATTGTTTAAGGGAGGGAGCCATCTTCATGCCTGTAGTTGATTGGCACTGTCCCCGAAGCCTCTCAGAGGTCACTGAGCTCCAGGCCCCCAGGTCCACAGGCTCCATGTTGCTCATCTCCTCCCTTTGTTCCTCTTCCCTTCCTCCTCGCCTTCCTCCCACCCTCCCTTCCTCCCCACTCTTCTCCTTCCTTATTCCCTCCTCCATTGTGGCCTGTTCACACTGGTCATTGGCACTTCTGTCCCAAGTGGGAATAATCAGATTTACCCCTATCTGGTGAAGCTGCTTCCCTGCTTTTTCTGCCTCCCTTAATGGGACCCTCACCCAGAAACCCGAGTTTGCAATGCCATTCCATGTCTCACCCTGGCTGCCATAGCTGAGTCAGCCCTGGGCTCCACCCAGCTCCTCAATACCCACTCCACCCTTCTGGGTACCAGGTCTTACCATCCTATCAGTGATCTACACATCTCTCTGCTTGGATAGCTCATTATTATAAGGAAAGTTGTATTATTGTAAGAAAATTGTTGTGAAACAGTATGCAAAAAGGAAAATTTTAAAAGTTGAATTGTTTTCTGAAAACCATAAACATCCTAATATTCTCCCCCCTCCTTTTCCATAGCTAGCTGCCCCATTTCAAAAACCTTTGTTTTCCCAATGCACTCCTGTTCCTTTGCTGAAGGCGTTTGGAACACCTCCGTGGCTCTTTATTGCCCATGGAGTAAAATATGGCCTCATTAACAAGGCATAAAAGATCAGAGACTACCTTCCTTCCTTCTTAACCCTGTAATGTCCTCTTTGATCCTCTCCCATATGTCCTCCAGTCTTTAGCCAATGTTCTGTGAAAAGAACAAATTCATTGGCAGAAGATTAATCTGTATCTGTAGGGTTCAAGCCCCTCTCAGTCTTTGGAGATCAAGGACACCTGTTGTGGCCTGGGCAGAGGAAGTAACCTCTCTGAGCCTCAAGTTCCTTATATGCCTAGAATCGGGATAATGCTTACCTTGCTTCGTTTCTGTGACGATTATAGCAAATGTGTTTTAAGTACAAGGCATGTAGTCGTTGCTAAACTATCTGTACTGCAGCTTTTTTAGACTCTCCGTTCTTTTTTGGGGTGAAATAGCACCACACTCAAGTGACCATGTGTGAGTCTCCGTTTTGTTGTCCTCAGGACCGCGAAGCAAGATGTAGATGATGAATACAGCATGCAGTACAGTGCCAGGGGGTCCCAGTCCTACTACACTGTGGCTCATGCCATCTCGGAACGGGTGGAGAAGCAGTCTGCCCTCCTCATCAATGGGACTCTGAAGCATTACCAGGTGATCAGCATGTCCGTGTGTCCTTGGCAAGCCATTGTGTGTTACCTGAGGTCAATTGGAGTGTGTCATGCAGCTTTTGATGGCTTGAAGACGGTGACACATTTTAGGTCATGTCACTTATATTGAGAGTCCCTCCATCAAGTCTGTAATCCTTCTTTCAGCGTCTTTCTACACGTGTTGTCTTCTTTTGCAGGACACACCATACCGGTTTTCTCTTATAGTTTTGGGGATGAATTTTGTTATAAGGAATACTGACTTAACATTTGGAAAGTTTCACTGTGTGTGGATCTCTTCAAAATGGAAAATCTAGCCACATCCTTTTAGCATAGAAAACCTCCGTACCTGAAGTAAATGAAATATTTCTTTAAAAGTTTTAATTTTAGCTAGAGTTTCATGCTATGGATCTTACCAGCTAGTATAATCTACTACATTTATGCTTTTTCTTTTGAAAGGCACCATATAGTTGTAAGCACCTGTGCTTTGAATAAAAACTAGGCTATCAACAACAGATTTTCATTTGATCTGCCTGGATTGAGGCCCGTTCTTTCACCTTTTACTTCCTGTAGTGTTTTCTCAAAGTGCGTTCATTGGAAGCATTGGTTCCATGAGTTTTTATTAAAATATATTTATATATAATAATAATGGTTTGGGGGAAATACTTTCAACTGTAACTGGGACCATCATGTAATTTTCTATTCTAAATTTGGATACGTGTGTGGTTGTGTAGGGGCTCTTACTGTTGGCCATAGGCATAACTCTGGTCTGCCCCAAGCCAACCAGACATGGTCCCCTTGGCATTTGCCTCTCTCGGAAATCCATGCTGCACATCCGCATCGTGCAGTAAAATATCTTTATTTATATTGCTTAAGTTTGTATTTATTAAGCTTCTTTTATCACCAAAGCCATTCTTTTATATCACTTATGAAGGTCCTATAAAATGTGTATCTTGTAGAAAATGCATGAAGAAGTGCATGCTTTAGATCAGTGGTTCTTAAGCTTCTTGGCACCAGGTCCTATCCATTCTTAAAAGTTGGCACTGTTTGCTGCTGTCACATGAGAGGGGGGCATGCCTCAACTGGTTGTACCATGCTGCCTGGATTGGTGCTAAAGTGCCAGAAGTTGTGCCCACAATTTATTTTGCACCATTAGTGCTGATGTCAGTGCAGTAAAAATGACCAATAATGCCTTGATATTATGATGAAAATTGTTTCGACCTTAGGATGTTCTGGATGTTCTACAAAGATCTTGGGTGACCCCAGAGTCCCTGGAGCACACTTGGAGGACCATTGCTGTCTCTCCCTGACATGGATATTAACTCATGGTGTAGTCTAACGAACTGTCGTGTACCTGTATAAGAGATTCATTTTTGGATTATTCATCAGTAACTTTTTTTAATGCCATGTGATTCCCTCCTGCCCTCCAGCACCTCTGTAAGCACTCCTCATCACTCCCGTTTCAAACCTCCCTCCTCTGGTTTCCAAATGTGAGTCCTGTCCCTCTCCCCTCCTCTGGAAGATTCCCTGGATGTGGGTTGTACAGTCTCCCTCTGGATATTTGCCTGGTGAAGTTTCTTCTTCTTGGAAATCTGCACCTTTATCTGCCTGATGAGTTCTCTGTTTTTTCACTAATCAATTCGAATTATGGCTCACAGCTTTGCATGGTCATCCTCTCTATGAGTAAGCTTTCTGTCTTGCTCCTGACAGGATTTTGTACATTTACTATTTATTTAACCTTGACACACATAGCTGTGGCCTTCCTGCTACTTCCTGGAGAGCCACACCTGCCCCTGTCTCAATCCCACAGCCTAGGAAAGTCCCCATCACTGTCTATAGTTACTGTGAATTTCTAGTCCTTTCTACTGCAAGTTTCTGCATTTGTTTTATCCAGAATTAACACAGATACAAAATTCAGTCCCTTTTTCAGTTTCATTAAAAAAAAATTATCCTCACTAAGTATCCAGGGCTCCTGGCATTTAGCTGACTTTCCTAAAAGTCTGGTGGCATCAGGGTCATGTTGCAGGCAGACAGCCTTTCTTGCCCAGCACCTTGTGGGTTCCGTTTATTTCCCCTTCTTCCCTCTCTTTTTGCCCATTCTCTTTGAGGCTCTTTCTGTTTCTCTCTGTATCTCTTGGTTTTGCTGTAGTTGTGCAGAAACCTTTAGGATGACTTGTTTTTTTTCACCAGGTACTCCATGCAGCTCATGAAAATATTTTTTTCAAACCATTGTAGAATCTACCTAAGAAAAATTCTGGCTAATACAGTTTTTAGCACATAACATTGTCACTGTTGGCTACTTCTCGGTACATGGGTATAGGTGTTTATTGTTTCCTCTTTGACTGCAAAGGGAGACTTGCATCTTACACACCTTGGTATCCATCTGCTATAGCTCCTTGGTGATCCTTTGCAAAGAATAGTCATTTAATAAATATTTTAAATACACAAATAACTCACTTTGTTCTTACATACAATGAATTGATATTAACCATTCACTGAGCATAACTTCATTGGTAAGCCAAATTGACTTCTGGATGTATGCATTGTACGTTGTGTGGGGGTGGGTGGTTGATTCTGCCATTTTAAACGCAGCATCTTTGATATCATAGTGCAAGGGAGTTGGTTATTGGGGAGGGAGTTTTAACAACTTTGCATTATTACCTTCCTTTTGTACTTAACATGAAGAATCCAAAGCGCAGGGCTTCTGTGCTTTAAGATATGTCGAACAGGTTTCCAGGCGATCAGCTCCCAGTGTGCCGCCTTTCTGGAGAACCCACATGGCAGAGTCTCCATGTGCTGCCTGGGAACATTCTCTCTGCCAAGAAAAGAAATGCCCTCCCATGGGCCCAGCAGAGTAGCCCTGGCTCCCTGGTCAGTGCCTCTTCACTGAGGGGATGCACCCTGGGGGCATCACCAAGAAGCATGTTTCTAATGATTAATGGTCTGTGTGCCAAACCTGCCTTCTGGTTTGTTCCTCTTTAATCCTCTTGTTGGCTTTTTGTTCTTGGAGTGTTTGGAATAGATTTGGGTTTGGGTTTTCTTCGTTTGTAATAATTCTAGAATGTCATATACTGTGAAATGCTAAGTAGGGATGAGCAGCAGAACTGCTTAAAATCCCACCAGTTTGCTGTAGCCCATCATTTCTAAATATGATTAACACTCAACACCTGCCAAGCAGCAGGGAAGATTACAGGCTCATATTTTAAATTCTTTTTGTGTTGGTGCTTCCCCCAGTTTTCTACTGTGGGAAACCCGGCATACAGCACGGGGAAGGTAAGAAGTCACAGCCTCACTTGAGTTGTATTAGTATTAATTACCTGTGCAGATCTTGGATAATTGAAGCAATTACTCTTCATTTCAGCTCCAGGGCCTGGAATGGATGGTTTCCCTGTATAATAACAATTTGAACGGAATCTTAGCTGATGAAATGGGCCTAGGCAAGACCATACAGACCATTGCACTCATCACTTATCTGATGGAGCACAAAAGACTCAATGGCCCCTATCTCATCATTGTTCCCCTTTCGTAAGTCAAGTCATTTATTCCACAGTCACTGTTCTGTACATTGTAGATTGCCCTATTAGTAGCTTGTCCTTGTTTCTCACGGAAGACAGAATTGTATCATGTAGTAGGATTACCAAGTGCATGTAATCTGAATTTAGGTTTTAATTTCCTACTCCCCCAGCCTTTTTGATTGGCTAATTAAGTATGGGACCAAGTGAGTTTATCAGCAATTAGCATCACTGTCTACACAGCCTGCACACTGTATCACTGTATTTATTAGTGGGTCTTGTCAATCATCTCTCAAGTGGCTCACAAAAGAGAAAGATATAGGTGGTTTTTTTTTTAAAGATTAAAATTTTTTTTTCTTGACATACACAAAAGATTATCTATAGAAGTTTTCCTTAATCTTTTAAAGCAGAACGGAAATCAAAATTATAACTGAATTTTGCATTAAGCTAACTTCAGTGTGCGCACTTTGTGTTTCAGTGGCTTTGCTGCTTCAGAAAGACTAATTTTTGCTATTACCATTACATTCCCACTGCCTCACCCACTAGGTGTTTCCTCCCGAGTCTTCAGTGGAGGCTCCTATGTGAAGGAATAACTCTTCACAGCCACCCTCCCTGGGAGTGCGTGGATCTGACGAGGGCGTGAAGTGGCAGCTTTATGAATTGTCTGTTTCCCCTATATGTGGGCATCCTTTGCATTTTATCTGTTCTGCAGGTTCTGACTCAAAAGAGTCATACAGTATTTCTTTCCCTGATTTATCTAATATTTTCATATGTATGATTTTTCCCCCCTCAATCAAGTTTTCTCTGAACTTATATGACTAGTTCTAAAGATTCCCCACCTCGCTGTGGCAGTTGCTGTTTCTCATGATCATATTAAAATTTAGTTTTTCTGTATTCATGTACTTTTACATTTTTTTTCTTAAGTTTTTTTCTTTTTTATGAAACACAAAGTTGTTACCATTTGTGGCAGCTTATTTTTATCTTGTCTCTTATTTCTACAGGTTTAAAAATCAATATGTAGGGGCTGAGGTTGTAGCTCAGTGGTAGGGTGCTTTTCTAGCCCATATGAAGCTCTGGGTTTGATCCTCAGCATCACATAAAAATAAATAAAACAAAGGTATTGTGTCCATCTATAAGTTTAAAAAAATCAGTATGTAGTTGAGATAGTTTATATTCTCTAGCCCCTTTTAAGGCAAGGCCTGAAAATAAATAAGAACATCTTTTTAGACATTGACTTTTATACAAATGTCTTTTTTACTGTATTTTTCTTTGTCATTGTTCTATAGGACTCTTTCTAACTGGACATATGAATTTGACAAATGGGCTCCTTCTGTGGTGAAAATTTCTTACAAGGTTTGGAATGCTGTATTTATATATAAATGTGGAAAAGCAAAAAATAGACCCTATTTTCTTCATTCCATATGCACATCTGTGAACTGTATTTGGTTGTAAAGTTTTGTCATGTACATCATGTACTAAACAGTGAGAGTTAATCATCCCAAGAAGATTACTGTAATAAACCATAATTACTTTCAGATAGTGAAATGCAGAAGAAAATTGTTAATTATCATATTGCGAAGTTTCTGATGAGAGTAATACAAATGACAAATATCGCACATTCTGCGTGCTGCTGACTGGCTCACTGTGGGCTGCTACAGTGCCGAATGTTCCTGCAAAGCCAGGCAATTACCAGGGCGCCGGGGCTGCCTGCTGCATGCTCCCACAGAAATGGAGCCTTTCAGCCGATCAGCGGGTTCCCTACTACTGCAAGCTTGCTGCAATTTCCTCTTCTTTTTCCCTCCCTCTGTCTTAAGTAGGAAAACCTTCCTATAAGGGCCTAGAAAGTGTCAAGATGTGCGTGATTTAGCCAAGACTTTCTTCACGGATAATGGATCAGGATATGATAATGCACACATGTGGGAATGTCACGTCTAGGCTCCATTAGGCTATGAATAGTGAGAAATAGCACCCACGTACTTTCCATCAGGTAATCTATATATTTTTCTTTCCATTCAGGGTACCCCTGCCATGCGCCGCTCCCTTGTCCCCCAGCTACGGAGTGGCAAATTCAATGTCCTCTTGACTACTTACGAGTACATTATAAAAGACAAGCACATTCTTGCAAAGGTATGTTTTTAAAGAAATTCTTTTATCTCTAATTATGGACCATCTCTGCAGAGTGTAAAGTATCCCTCAAATTATACTCAATGGTATAATTTGATCATTGGATGGCTGGTGTCTCTCTCTCTCTCTCTCTCTCTCTCTCTCTCTCTCTTAATGAGTGTGATATATTTTGGCCATGGATTTCTCTTTGTCTTTCTTTTTTTTTGGAGTGAGTGTGATTGATGCTGGGATTTCCCCCATCTTCTCATAGCTAACGAGTTGACATCTTTTAAAAAAATTCACCTGGGTTTCTTTGGTTCCTTTGGCAGCTTCTCTCTCCAATAACCCTGAATGTGCTTGGGAAGAAATAATTGTTTTTGTCGCCCTGGGTTATTGTCAGCATAACTTCATTCCTCTGGTGCCTCTCTCTCTCTCCAAAGATGAGTAGGTACCTCTCCATATGGTCCCTTTCCGTATGAGCACTTATTCAAGCTGAGTCTCCTGTGCTGTATCTGTTTTCTGGTTTTTTCCTGGTAAAAGGATGGGCGATCATTGCTCAGATTACTCAGGGTTGTTCTGTGACTATTTATCTGAAGCTGAAAAAGAGTTGTTTCTGTGACCTGTATGTCTCCTCATTTGTATGTGCTATGTTGTCCTTTAGCACAACAGAGAAGGGTTTTTCTTTTCCATTTATAGCATCTTATCTCTGAATATGTTCATGTGGAAAGATGGAAGTAGGGTTTTTCATGGAACAAATCATGAAAACTTATTTTTTTCCCCCTTGGTAATTTCTTTTACCCTGTGGGGTTTTGAAACCACTATAATCTGAAACTGAGTTATGGCCAGAATTGAAGAGAATCTCTGTTTCTGGGGGTTTGTTCTATCTCTGCATTAAACCTTTGCTCTGGGAACTGAGAGTTCCTTTCATGGCATCATAGGAAATAGCATAAAGGAAACGTGTTCCCAGGGGAGGTTTAATAATTGAGATGGCACTGACAACAGTGCTGTGTTCCCATTCCTCACAGTCAGAGATGAATTTGACAATGTCAAAAATGACGTGTTTCCATTATTACTAAGGGAATGTGTTTGTACATTTGAGATCCTTTTTAAAACAATTCACATCGTATCTTCTGCATATGTATTTCAAAATTCATTGGAGACGCCTGGTAATGAGATACATTGCTTTTATTTGTTGCTGGAGAGTTGGAGCTCCAGAAAGGGGTAGTAATTTTTTCCAAGTGGAAGACCTAATTAGTAGTAGACCCAATAGCAAAATCAAAGGCCTCTGCTTCCTTGTTTATTATTTCATAAGCTAAATTAGGCAGGAATGTAGATTAAGAGTATTTATTTTAGTATATTTTTGGTCTGCAGGCCTCTGTTTATGCTTTGGTAGGTCTGGGAGAGTTGACTGTTCAACTGTAGTCATTCTTAAACACTCTAGAGAAAGTGACAAAAATTCTGGTAGTTTCTTTTACCTGTATATTCCAGCCAAACTGGTGATTTTATTCCTTTTCCCCAGTGTACTGGTGCTTCTAATGAGGAAGGTGAGGACTGTAAATACATTGCTTGTCAGCTTCCTCTCACTAAGAGCTTTGCAGCAGGGTCCAGGGACATCTGAGCAGCAGATGCTTTTCTTGGCCATTGCCACTGTTGTGCAGGGAATGGAAAGGCTTAGTGGAACATCCCTCACCATCAGTCAGAAGAGGGCTGAGGGTAAGATATAAAAGAGAAAAGGAATAGACCGAGGAAGGAGGATCATGCATTCCCATTATTGACTTTGTGATAGTCATGTGGGGGAATTTGTCCTGTTGAATTTTGCAGTTTTGGCATAACCAGAGGAATGAGGTTTTTGCATTGCCTCTTTGCCAGTGAGTATATTTTTATTTTTGATAAAACAGGTTCTGGATCTCGCAGGTAAGAAATATGCATGAACTGGGGGAACCCAGATGCTTGAGAAGAAGTTGAACGTTCAGATTTTTATGTGAAAAGTCTTAACTTTTTACTGTTAGCAATCAACTCAAACAAAACAAAAGGGTACAACATAAAAACCAACACTGTGCCAAGCCCTAAAGATAGTAGCTAGCTTATATTAAGAGAAAAGAAGGTGCAAGCCGGGCTTGGTGGTGCATGCCTGTACCCCAGCAGCTTGGGAGGCTGAGACAGGAGGATCATGATTTCAAAGACAGCCTCAGCAACTGAGCAAGGTCCTAAACAACTTGGCAAGACCCTGTCTCAAAATAAAAACATAAAAAAGGACTGGAGAGATGGTTCAGTGGTTAAGTGCCCCTGAGTGCAATCCCCGGTGCTGCCCCCACCCCAAAAAAAGAAGGTGCAAAGCTAAGAGTATCTCAGCTATAGATACCTGCTGGTACTATCTTGGAAACATCAGACATGAACTTTGGCTTCAAGTGGGTACCTATATAATCTGTGCTTATGTGAGTGCCACAGTCTTGGCTGGGCACAGAATCACGAGCCACCACACACTTTTGTAGATTCAAACAGCAATTCTTTATTCCCGAACTCACACCGGCCTCCACACACGTTCTCGGGCAATCCCAGTTCTGCTGCCACCCAATTCACCTACTCCACGAGGCTTCCTTCCCAAAATACTCTCTGAATCTCAAAAGGAGCTCAGGTAGCAGGAATGCCCTATTTCCAGCAGCAATAATCCTCAACATCGAACTTCCCTAAAACCCAAGGTCTTAAACTGGGAACGCCCTTAACTCAAGGAGCGGGATACTTCCTCAAACTGCAGGACACACCCTAATCCTGGATCCACCCTGGTCATTGAGCAGGGTCACTTTTCTCAAACACACATGCAAGGTCACAGCAAATTTCCAAGGCAAGTCCATTTAACATGGGGTACGCTGGCAAGGAAATATCGATGCATCATTCCTACTTGGCAATGGCCCTCAGCATGTGAGCAGGGCCATGGCCATGAAGTCTGGAATAGCTGACATAAGACAGTATGGATAGAAGGAGAACTGGAGGGGAGATGCAGGATCAACCATTTCATTTTGGGCCCAAGTTTCCTTCCTCATAAAGGGTGACTTGGAGTCATGCATCCTCTGCAGAAGAATGTTGCTTTAACATTCCATTACCACAAGATATTTTATATGCTCTATCAGGCCTGGGAAATAGTGTGTTGAGATCGTTTTTTCTGCTTATTATGCCACATTATGTACCAAGGATGGATTCTTAGGTTTTTTCTCACCCTCACCTGCCTGTTGGAAATTATATTTTCTCTTGCTCAGTGTATGTTGTTGGCCTTTCCTTTTGTGTTGCAGATTCGGTGGAAATACATGATAGTGGACGAAGGCCACAGAATGAAGAATCATCATTGCAAGCTGACTCAGGTCCTGAACACTCACTACGTGGCCCCCAGGAGAATCCTCTTGACTGGGACCCCGCTGCAAAATAAGCTCCCTGAACTCTGGGCCCTCCTGAACTTCCTCCTCCCCACAATTTTCAAGAGCTGCAGCACATTTGAACAGTGGTTTAATGCTCCATTTGCCATGACTGGTGAAAGGGTACTCGTTGATTTTTTTTTTTTCCCTAATGCATGACAATGATATGAAATCAAGGGGCCTAAATTTGAGAATAGTAGAGCCACAAAACTCCCACAGGGTGGCTTACCATGTGACTAGCTTTATGGTTCCAATCAGTGGGTGGATATAGCCTTATTCTAGGATTATTTTCCCTTCCAAATTCAGAGGTGTGTGGGGTATTCTGACCCCTTTGCCTTTTGCCAGCCTGTGTCCCAGGCCACTAGAGAATGTTCCTGACTTGGAGGAAGGCTTGACTGCTATAGCCACAGAAAAAAAGGTGGACCTGGAGATATTTACCAAATTAATTTAACCAGGTCAACTCAATCATCTAAATACAAACCCTACAATGAATCTTTCCATGTTATAAACATAGATTACTCTTTGAAGTATTTCCATGTAGAGTTTCTGTGTAAAACTAAACTAGTTTACATTCATTTCCTGCACCATGTTTTTTAGGTTTCAGCGTGAGCCTCCATTTTGAATGCACATAAATTCTCATCAGAACTAGAGCAGACTATTTCCATTTCATTATTATCATTCCTTCAGCTATCTTCTCTTAGAATTCACTTATGAAAGGAAGAAACGAAATGGATGCATGCCATTTTGATTAGTGGTTCCTTAACTACAGGAATGAAAAGCCACTAAGAATGTTTTAGGATAGGAATATTTATGTTTGAACTCTGGCCCTCTAATCTTGAGGTTCCTTGTAGGCACAGCTGCCATTTGTCGGCTGGTTGGTAATTGGTCCATTTGTGGAAAGTAGTTTCGATCTACTCTGCCCCCTAGAGGTTAACAGAGGAAGGTGAATGAAATAATATGGGGATTTTATAAAATAGAACTTGAACAACATCAGAGCAGAGAGGGCGGGTGGAGGGTCTTAGAGACCCACCAGCATAAGCTGGATCTACTCGTGTTCTTCCTCTTGTCATGTTCAAGTCCGTGTATCCCAGTGAGTTTCTACATCTGCAACAACCACAGGTCAGGGTAACTGAAGGCTGAAGCTTGAAGTAGGAACACATTTACTAGCAATCTTTTTCTTCCCGTTCTGTCTCAATCTGCAGTCAGTCTTTATTGCCAGTCAATCCAGAAAATGTTGGGCTGTTAACACACTGATCTAAAACTCGTTTTCTGGGTCTTTTTCCACAGAAGTAAGTATTTAGACAAAAACATATATCCGGAGGTCACTTTGTTGCCACCTGATGGGCAGGTAGAAGAGAATTTAGTGGCATATGTGACCAGCATAACCTGGTTTTAATGCATGTAAACATCTTAATCATGTATTGACACATGTAATACATGTAACATAAGGTTTTATTATATGAAATATCCTTTTTTTAAAAAAATCAAGTTCATCCAAGATTCCCTTGTAGGTGGATTTAAATGAAGAAGAAACTATATTGATCATCAGGCGTCTACATAAGGTGTTGAGACCATTTTTATTGAGGAGACTGAAGAAAGAAGTTGAATCTCAGCTCCCAGAAAAAGTATGTTGCAAAATCAAAAGTTGTGAGTTTTTTACCCCCTGCAAATATGTTTGAGTACCTGCCCCTGAAATCATGTTTCTAAAATAACAAGTTTATATTTTAGTTACAGGTGTCTTGAAAATATCCGAAATATCCTAAAAGTGCTCTATCAAAATAGAGCAAGAGAGAGAAAGGAAATTATAGCATTCTCAGCCTGGTTTCTAAAAGATTTTGGCTAGGTTTTATGAAATTATCAAATTCATTGAGTCTCAACACATTTTAACCTAAGGTTTTTTTGTTTTTGTTTTTTTAAAGTGACTGACCTCATTGAGTTCACTGTTGCAGGAACTACACTTGTTCTGCTTGTAATCCAATAAGAATATATGGTTTGGGACTTGTGTTGTTATCATCAAAGGACATAGGAAGCATCTGCCTAATTTCCTGGAACTTTATTCAGTGTTTGATATTTGTGATGTCACCATCCTGCAGACTACAGACACATCATCTAATTATTCTGGGACCTGTTTTTTTTTAATATTTTGTTTTTTTAGTTGTAGTTGAACACAATATCTTTATTTTATTTTTATGTGGTGTTGAGGATCCAACCCAGCACCCCAAATGTGCGAGGCAAGTGCTTTACCACGGAGCCACAACCCCAGCCCATCTGGGACCTGGTTTTTGTCCTATACCTAAAATTTAAGATTTGGAAACTGAGTTTTCAGTGTTTCAGAATTTTTTTTCTTAGCTTTACAGTTTTGGCTTGAATTTGAGTATTACTTTAATATTTCTCTGATCTTATTTTGGAAACCCTACACATTAGAAGTGTAAGTTTTAAAGATAGATTGTTTAACATTGCATATTATTTGTTGCATGAGATATTGTTATTTGCATTTCTTTACATCAGCTAATTCTGAAATGTCTTATTTTTATATGTTTGTGGTCTTTCTGGGTAACAACTATCTTTGGACAGATTGGTTCATCCTCTTCATTTTAAAGTTGGAGTTGGCAAGATGCTTTACAAAAGTGATCATTTTGCCAAGGGAAACTTTTATTCCCTGAAATATCTCCTATTCATTAATAGAAAAAAATTTTAAACAATTATGTCATGCTTGTCCTAGTAAAAGTCTAAGCATTGAAGTATCTTATTTTGCTAGTGTATGCATCTTATGGATTGAGTGCTATTGATACTCACTGTGACTTCCTGTGGTCTTGGCCTCTTTGGGTTTCTGTTCAAGATGGAGTTGAGTTGCTGAATAGATAAGCTGGCAAGGGAGTGCTGTGGTCAAGTTGGCTGTCTTGCTGTACTTCCTGTCTTGCTGTTACTGTGGTCCTGCAAGTTATTGATGGATTGCTAATGATTTTAGTATGTCCTGGACTTCATTTTTTTTTCTTTAGAAGAGGTATAAAATAAAAGGTAGTTGACTGAAGTCCTTTATTCCATAAATCGTCTTGTTTATTTACTTCCAGGACTCGCTAATGTAGGTAGACCTTTAGAAACACATTACAAATTAAAAGTATATGTCCTGCTTTAAGAAAAACCAGTCCAGAAAAAATTCAGACATTTGCAGCATAAAGATTATGGGGGGATCAGGTATACCACAAAGGAATTCTTTGCTTTACTAAATGTTTACTTTGTAGTTCTTTCTACAAGAGAGTTTCCTGAGTACCCTTAAAGGATGATAAACTTAAAAAAAAGTGTTTCCTCTCAGATTGTCATGAGTAAGTCTCCTGCATAAATATACTATACTCTTCAATAACTGGGGTATAATATTGAAGGTATGTAAAATACTCTGTGGGTGATATTGTTTATGGATACCTTGATAGGTATGCATGATTTAAAATTAACCATGTTACCTTTTCCCTGGAGGCTGTTTGTGGAATGGGAATCATGGGCTCTGCCCATCAGTGGGCATGAGTCCCCACTGCCTTCTCTGCTCCTTATTAACTGTGTGGACTTAGGCAAGTCATTTTACCCAAAGGGGTCTTAGTATTCTCATCAGTGAACTGGAACATATACATATCTGCCTTGCAGAATCGTCATGAGGATTAAGTGGGTATAGTAGTTATGACACTATCCAGCTAGTGACAACGGCTGATACCATGGTCCTTATCTTCCACTAATGTTGCTGCCTCTGTCACTAAGGAGAGATCCATTTTCTTTCCCACTTCAAGTTCTTTATCACTGTTACCTCTTCTTTGCTGTGCTTTCGGTGGCCCTTCCACATCTCTGTCCCCATAAACTATTCAGTGTCTGCGGGGACCAGTCACATTGCATGTGATTGTGGCTGTCTTGATCTTGTTTGGCCGACATTCAGCCTCCACATTTTGTGCCTTGTTAGGATTTTTTTTTTAACCTGGGGAAAATTGGAAATTTAAGTATCCTTCTTGAGGTTGAGGGGGTTCTTCTGCTACCACCTGCTTATAACCACAAGCAACATGTGTGTTTCTTGGCCCATGTAAGAACCTATGGAGGAATCATGGCTGATGGCAGGAAAAGGCTAAATATGTTCATAGCAGTCGTACTCAAAGGTATTTATGAAAAGAATCAAGAAAGTGTTTTTAAAATCTACAGATAGTAAAATTCACTCCTTTTTATGTATATAGTTCAATGGGTTTTTAAATGCATAGTTACATTAAGCATGTCTACACCCAAACTATAGAACTATTCCATCACTCCTCTCCAAATAAAGATCTCTGGTGCCATCATTTTAATCAGCCTCTCTGTCTGCTCTTAGCCTCAGGTGACCCATAATCGGCTGTCTTTCCACATTGAGTGGATTTACGCTATCAGTAACCTTTTGCATCTGCTTTTTTGCAGTCCACCTAATGTGTTTGAGTCATCTGTTGTTACTCCTATCAACAGCTGGTTCACTTTTTACCATTAATGATATTTTGTATAATTCTGCTATATGGACACCCCAGTTTGTTTAACCATTTAGTTGAGGGGACATCTGGATTATTTCTAGTTTTGGACAATTAAAGATAGAGCTGCTATAAACACTCATGTATAGGGTTTTGTGTGGACATGGGTTTTCATTGTACTTAGGTCAACACCTAGGACTGTGACTGCTTGACCATGGGGTCATTGTATACGTCATTCTGTCAGAGGCTTCTACTCTGTCTGAACCACATTATAGACCTACTCTTAAAGTGTGCACATTCCAGTTCCTCTACACTCTCATCAGTACTTGGAACTGTCAGTTTTCAAAAACATCTTTAGCCCATTTCAACACGTTGTAGTGGTATGTTTTAACTTTAACTTGTATTTCTCTAATGTCTAATAGTATTGAGCATGTTTACATGTACTTCCTTGGTCAAACTAAAGCAGGTATAGAAGGGCCACCATTTGATGACTACATCTCTGCTGTATAAAAAGTTAGCTTTACTATAAGGCTAGTGAAACCTTTAATAAGCAAGGGAGTACACTGTGCCACTACCACCAATCTGCCAGCAGCGTTCCTGTTCTCAGGAAAGAGTCCAATTCATAGAAAAAGGACTATATAAAACAACTTAAGCTAAATGAAAATTGATTTTTTGATTTAACTCTTATTTGAGGTTGTCTGTGCTGACTCTCTCCTTTGTTAATTCATGTCATCAAAAATCAGCTACACAGCTGGCTATGTATATATTGATGTCTAAATATATTAAAATATGTATATGATGTCTGAGGTTAATCAGAGAGAGGTTGGCCTAACTGAAATCAATCCTGACTTTGATATAATTTGTGTCAAACACTTGAAAAAGCTTTGTTTAGATGGACAACTTGTACATTCATCATATAAAAGCTTAAAATACTTATTCTAGTTAATCATTACCATCCTTGCTCATTACCATTCCTTGCTCATGATATGGATTCTAGAACCCCAAGCTTTCATAAATTGAATCGTGTTGTTTAGAAATCTCAGTTCAGCCAAGCATGGTGACACATGCCTATAACTGAGAGGCTGAGGTAGAATGATCACAAGTTCAAGGCCACCTTAGCAACTTAGTGAGAACCTGTCTCAAAATTAAAAAAAAAAAAATAAGAAGGTCTGGTGATGTAGTTCAGTGGTAAAATACCACTGAACTACATCACCAGTCCAGTTCCCAATACCAAAAAAAAAAAAAAAATCCTCTCAGTTCATAAAGTCCTAATATATCACACATAGTCCTCTGGGTTCATTTATCTAATAATCCATACTTTTGGAATGGAAATTGTAAATGAAGGACAGAATTCAGGCATAAATTAAGAATAAAGCTAAATTCTTCTACAGGGTTATTTGGGAAGAGATTGTTCATCAGTATAATCAACAGATTTTCCTACTTGTAGGACCAATTTGACCATTTGTTAGCATAAAATTCTTAGGATATAATTATCATGTACATGAGATCAGCATCTTAAGTTTTCATACAGTTTGAACAAAAGTAGCCCATTTCTAGGACTAACTCTTACGAGGCTAACTTATGGGGGGAGTTAGCCCCCAGAAATCACAAATTTCACTTTTGTAGCACCAGTGTATTTTGAGGGACTTTCCCATGCGTGCTGTATACTCAGGTGCCATTGTGTTTGTGGAGGGTGAAGCCAGACCCCACCAAGTTGAAGTTGGTACCACTGTTAGAGAAACCTGTTTTGCCCTTTCCTTTTGGGTCTGTGTGTCTACATGGTATCACTCTTTCTGTCCCTTTTCCCGATTCATAGCTATTAGATGCCTATTCTGCACATTGTCCTGCACTCAGACCTCATGGCAGGCATAGGGGCTACCCCAGAAATGGGAGGCCTGGGATGAGGGGTCTACATACTTGGCCTTGGAAGATGAGATCTACTTACACCAGGTGCTGGTGTAGCAGTGGAAGGCGACATCACCCAGCCTAGCAGGGTGAATGGTCCAGGCATTCAGGTGCTTTAGGTCAGGAGACTCTGGTGCACACGTAGGGGGATGTGTGTGAGGGAGGGTGCACACTAGTGATCCCTTCAGATGTAGAATGATATTAGAAACTCCACACGTTTATTTTTTCTTAAAAAATAAAAACATTAAGCTATATTGTTATTTAATATTCAGATTGACACCATACCATGTGTGTATATCAGAGGGTCTGACATGCCTAGGTTATCCCAGCAGGAACCTCCACCAGTATAGCACCTGTCGCCCATTCATCCTTACTGCCTGCTCATTCGTTTTCTACATATTGTGGAAACCATATATTTTACCAGATCAGCAGATTTGATATGATCTGATGTTTTTTTGTTTTGTTTTGTTTTTTTTCCTTGCAGTGCTGGGCATTGAACCCAGTGCCTTTTCCATGCTAGGCAAGCGCTATACCTGCATCCCAGCCCCTTATCTGATTTTTTACTAAACTAATAACTCTAGTCCCCAGAAGGGCTTAAAAGATTCTACAAAGGAATAAAGTTTGAAATAAAAAAATGTAAATAGAGGTAAACAGTGGAAAGAATATCATCCTGTATCTTCTCTGATTCTTTTTTAAAAATATTTTTGTTTGTTGTTTTAAAATACACATGACAGTAGAGAGTGCATTTTGATATGTTATACATATGTGGAGTGTAACATACCCTAATTAGGATCCTATTCTTGTGGTTGTACATGGTGTGGAGTTTCACAGGTGGTGTATTCATATATAAACATAGAGGAGTAATGTCTGATTCTTTCTACTGTCTTTCCTATTCCCATCTCCTCTCTCTTCCCTTCATTCCCCTTTGTCTAATCCAATGTACATCTGTACTTCCCCTCCCTACCTTCCCTTGTTATGGGTTAGCATCCATATGTCAGAGAGAAAATTTGACCTTTGGTTTTTTGGACTGGTTTATTTACTTAGTACAATATTCTCCAGTTCCATCCATTTACCAGCAAATGCCATAATTTTATTCTTCTTTGTGGCTGATTACTAGTCCATTGTGTGTGTGTGTGTGTGTGTGTGTGTGTGTGTGTGTATCACATTTTCTTTATCCATTCATCTGTTGAAGGGCACCTAGGTTGGTTCTATAGCTTGGCTATTGTGAATTGAGCTGCTATAAACATTGATGCTGCTGCATCACTGTAGTTTGCTGATTTTAAGTCCTTTGGGCATAAGTTGAGAAATGGGATAACTGGGTCAAATGGTGGTTCCATTCCATGCTTTCTAAGGAATCTCCATAATGCTTTCCAAAGTAGTTGTATCCATTTGTAGTCCTACCAGCAACATATGAATGAATCTTTTTTCCCACATCCTCGCCAACATTTATTGTTACTTGTATTCTTTTTTTGTGGGGGGATTTACCAGGGAATGAATTTAGGACAATCAACCATTGATCCACATTCCCAGCCCTATTCTGTATTTTATTTAGAGACAGGGTCTCACTGAGTTGCTTGGCACCTGGCTTTTGCTGAGGCTGGCTTTGAACTCTCTATCCTCATGCCTCAGCCTCCTGAGCTGTTTACTTGTATTCTTGATAATTGCTATACTGACTGGAGTGAGATGGAATCTCAGTGTAGTTTCAATTTGCATTTCTCTAATTGTTAGAGATGTTAAATATTTTTTTCACATATTTGTTGGTTGATTATATTTCTTCTGTGAAGTGCCTGTTTAGTTCCTTTACTCATTTATTGATTGGGTTATTTTTTGGGGGGTATTTGTGAAGTTTTTTGAGTTCTTTGTGTATCTTAGAGTGGGTTTTCAGCTGCATTGTAGGGTAATAAGGCAGGAATTTTTCAAGAATATTATGTATCATCAAATTAGCATCTTGAAATATGGATATAAATCATCTGTCTCTAACATTGTCCCATGCCCTAAAAGTAACTCATCATATTTTGAGATATTAATATTAATGCATGCATGTAATTTTTTTTTCATTTTCCTTTTTTTATTGGTAATTACCACCTGGTGAGATGAGGTGGTGAGAAGGGAGTAATTGGAAAGGGTGGGGGACATTGGATGGAAAAGGTAAGGGGATGTGATTTGGAAATTATAGAGAAGGGGAAAACCCAAGGAAAGGAGAGTAAGTGTACACAGGTCACATAGACTATGTATTTGTGGTGCTGTTGGGCCAGTGGTTCTTTTTTATTTTTTTTATTTTTTAAAGAGAGAGTGAGAGAGGAGAGAGAGTGAGAGAGAGAGAATTTTTAATATTTATTTTTTAGTTCTCGGCGGACACAACATCTCTGTTGGTATGTGGTGCTGAGGATCGAACCCGGGCCGCACGCATGCCAGGCGAGCGCGCTACTGTTTGAGCCACATCCCCAGCCCTGGCCAGTGGTTCTTGTCCCTGGAGTACTGGAAATGTGGAAGTGTGTTGTTGTCGCATCAGACACTAGACTATGGACCTCCTTCCTGCACGTGTTGCAGACACCTGCCTCAGCCACGCATCACCTACACAGCAGGTGCAGATGTGTCAGACATCTGGCAGTTGGCCTATTTTATCATAACAAGGAAATGTTTCTGTTCCTTTCTGGAAATTCGCAGCTTACTGGTATTATTTATGAACATGGGATTTTAAACATATCAAATGCTATGCATTTAGCCTGTGCCTAAGTTCAAGTTCATTTTTTTTTATTGTTGGTTGTTCAAAACATTACATAGTTCTTGACATATCATATTTCACATTTTGATTCAAGTGGGTTATGAACTCCCATTTTTACCCCATATACAGATTGCAGAATCACATCAGTTACACTTCCATTGATTTACATATTGCCATACTAGTGTCGGTTGTATTCTGCTGCCTTTCCTATCCTCTACTATCCCCCCTCCCCTCCCCTCCCCTCCCCTCTTCTCTCTCTACCCCCTCTACTGTAATTCATTTCTCCCCCTTGTATTATTTTTCCCTTTCCCCTCACTTCCTCTTGTATGTAATTTTGTATAACCATGAGGGTCTCCTTCCATTTCCATGCAATTTCCCTTCCCTCTCGCTTTCCCTTCCACCTCTCATCCCTGTTTAATGTTAATCTTCTTCTCATGCTCTTAGTCCCTACTCTGTTCTTAGTTACTCTCCTTATATCAAAGAAGACATTTGGCATTTGTTTTTTTAGGGATTGGCTGGCTTCACTTAGCATAATCTGCTCTAATGCCATCCATTTCCCTCCAAATTCTATGATTTTGTCTTTTTTAATGCAGAGTAATACTCCATTGTGTATAGATGCCACATTTTTTTTTATCCATTCATCTATTGAAGGGCATCTAGGTTGGTTCCACAGTCTTGCTATTGTGAATTGTGCTGCTATGAACATCGATGTAGCAGTGTCCCTGTAGCATGCTCTTTTTAGGTCTTTAGGGAATAGACTGAGAAGGGGAATTTTATAAATAAATATTTAGAACATATTGGGAAGATGGGCTTCATGAGGAGAAAATGTCATCAGATAAGTTTATGGCCATCTTCTTTGAGGGAATTAAAGAGAAAAATTAGTTTTGGTGATAGACTGATAGGGTGATTGGGGAAAATCTCAAAAAAAGCCCTCAAGGTACAACAGAATTTAGAAAGAAGCTTTAAGGCCAAGGACATCCCAGGCTTAGAAAAAAGTACAAAAGCAAAAAAAAAAAAAAAAAAAAAAAAAAAAAAAAAAAAAAGCTCAGAGCTGTTTGGAAGTTTCCAGAAGCAAATAAAAAATGCAGTTGTGAAACTTATAGTTATTTGATCATGTGTATCAAACAGTTGCCCTCTAATCATATGAGGGAGGAGGCTTGGGTACCTTCTTCTTCCGAGAGTAGCCATTAGATCCTAAGGAAGAGTTCAGTTCTCACAGACAGGACTCTTGCAGGACACTTGGATCCCTGTGTCCACAGCATAGTCCCACAAGTCTGCTGCTTCCCAAGCTCTTACCCTCTAGCCCTTAGCAGTAGCTGACTGATGGGTAGGGGGTTAAGGGTTCATCCCCTAGTTTTGGATATGCCATGCCTCAGCCCTCCGCACCTTGAAACAGGATTTGGCAGCCTCCCCACGTTCAGGAGGATGTGAACAAGCCAGCTGAGTGGCCTAGCGGAAAGTGAACACCAGGCAGAGCTGGGAAGCCTGAAAATCTCCTTGGTATTCCATAGTGTAGCGCTTAAAGAATGATGTCTGTTTCAAATCCTAACTGCACCATTGCATATCTGGATCACTTTGGACCTGTAGTTTAACCTCTGTGATGCTCATATTTCCTGGCTATAAAAAGTACACTAAAGGTGATTATACCATAGAGCTCTTGTATTTTTTTGGGGAGGATGGTACCTGGGGTTGAACTCAGGGGTGCTTAACCACTGAGCCACATTCCTGGCCCTTTTTATACTTTATTTTGAGACAGGGTCTTGCTAAGTTGCTTAGGGACTCGCTGAGTTGCTGAGGCTGGTTTTGAACTTGTGATCCTCTTGCCTCGGCCTCCGAAGCCACGGGATTATAGGTATGCACCATCAGGCGTGGCTCTTTATGATTTCAGTGAGAAAAGGCACATGAAGCATTTTGCACAGGACCTGGCACATGGAAAGAGCTCCATAATATTGGCCCTTCATGTCATTTATATCTTTGTCCTTGTTAAAGTCTGAATTTGTTTAACAGTTTTTTTTCATCATGATCAAATTTCATGGTGATCAAGAACTCTGGAAAAAGTAGGTTAGTGGTAATCATTTCACAATGTATATGTATATCAAAACATCACACTGTACACCTTAGATATATACAGTTTTTATTTGTCAGTTATAATTCAATAAGACTGAAAAAATAAAGATATTTAAAAAGAAAAAGGAGAGATGCTGAGATACTTAAGCATATTGCGTGATCAAGTATGAAAAACACAAAGCCTGTATTAAGTTCATACTTATTTATTAAACTTGGGGATTTGGGTTTTTTTTCCTGACCAAGCATGTTTGGGGTATTTTATTTGCTTTTCTTAACTGTTATGCAAAACAGCAAGCCTTTCTATAACCTGACTTGATGCATCAAAGTGAGAAGCATAAGACTATCAACCCTGGTCCCCCCCCAGTCTGACAGGTTCCTTCTGAAGCAACAGTGAAATGAATATATTCTACTTCTCTTCATTTGTGACCTCTTCTTTCTGGCCCTCAGAGCTGAAAATACTCCAATCATTTTTAATCGGTTTATTAAACATTAGGCAGCTTGCTGATTACTTTTAATCACATTCTGCAGATTTCTAGGCATTAATCTGACTTTTTTAATGAAAATTGCACATTTGTATTCTTGGAATTTTTTAATAAAGAAAAATAATAATAGGAAATAAGCAAGGCAGATTTTATGCATTAGGAGCATGATAAAGTAATACAGTTGTGTGATAAAACATGGACATACGAATTTCCTTTAACTGTTTTAAATTGGATTTTGTCCTGTTTCAACAGGAAATGGCCTTTTGTTGGCCATAGAGTTGTGTCCAATTGTCTATTAATTCTTCTCCTCCACCTATTGTCTTATGTTGTGTCCTTTCATTTCTCAAGAGTAGCGGTTAGTGACAGTCAACCTGGGCCTGCTGTGAAATCTCAGCTTATTTAAGGCTAGCATTAGGGATAGTCACATAGGACCAAATTAAAATGTTTTACAAAGAAAACCAGAGGTTGTTGGTCAGCTGCTGTTTTTCCTAAATTGTTCATATGAAAGGAGGTGTGGTTGGGAGTCAGAAGAAATACTAGAGATACCATATACTGAAACATTTTGAGTATGAACAGTTGGGAAACCATTCCCTCTCTCAGATACGAAACTAAGTCCAGATAGTTTAGAAAACAGCATAGCTTCTGCTATATATAACCTTTCAGGGTTTGCACTGTCATATTGGTACCTTTAACAGTGAGGACCACGGTCTCCTCCAGTACCCCATCCCAGCCCTACCCTGTGAATCCAAGAAAGGGGGGAAAGGTGTCCTGGTGCTTTAGGAGTGGCACCCAGATCTGGTCTCAACAATCATCTTGGAATGGCACCTTCTCCCTATTGCTCTTACCTGCTTGCTCTTCTTTCTTTAGGTTGAATATGTGATCAAGTGTGACATGTCAGCTCTGCAGAAGATTCTGTATCGCCACATGCAAGCGAAGGGGATCCTCCTCACAGATGGTTCTGAGAAAGATAAGAAGGTACGTTGAGGAAAGAACCTGGCGTAGCTTCAGGTGCTGGGCAGTGTCTTCTCATGGCTGTGGAGTATTTCTGAGAAGCATCTCTGCTCATGCTGATTTGTTAAAAAAAATTGCTGGGCATTTTTTGTAGCTATTGTTGCTGCCAAGAGAAATCTTCTAACCTCTGAACTATGTTGGGGCAGGAAGAAAGGAATATGTTCTTGTTACCAAAAGAGTTATCTCTACTCATGTCAATTCTGCAGAAAACACCTTCTGTCTCAGTGTTGGGTGGCATCTGAAAAGGTTTTGAAATCCAGATTTACTCCCTGGGCATCTGTTCTGTGCTCTGACTTCCAAAATCCTAGAGAGTAGATAGTCATTCAGCCATTAACTTAATGTAATGCTCTAAGATTTACTTTGCCTATAGGATAAGCTAATCATAAGATAGACATTATATCTAACTCAGAAGCAGCCATGTAACAACAGGAACTGTGGATCGCAAGGTGTGTATGTTATTGAGAAAACCTATGGTCTTTTGTCCTTTCTATAAGAAGCCTAGCTTTTATTGTTTTGGTGTGTGTGTGTGAGAGAGAGAGATTTTGGACCTAAACTGGGATTTTGACACATTCTAGGCAAGTGCTCTACCACTGACTTACACTCCTAACCCTGAAGCCTAGCTTCTAAAAATTGGAAATATCTGATCAATTAATAATTAGTTCTATTCTTTCCATTTGTTCTCAGGGGAAAGGAGGTGCAAAGACACTTATGAACACTATCATGCAGTTGAGAAAAATCTGCAATCACCCATATATGTTTCAGCACATTGAGGTAAGTTTGAGTCCTGTGTTTTGATTCTGTTTGTGCTAATCCTACTAGTGCTAGTTAAAAAAATAAAATCAAGCCAGATGTGGTGGTGCATTCTTACAATCCCAGCTGTTGAGGAGCCTGAGGCAGAAGAATGGCTAGTTGGAGGCCAGCCTGGGTAACCTCACAAGACCCCGTCTCAAAGTATAATTTTAAAAAGACCTGGAGATAAAAAAATTTAAAAAAAAAAGTCTAAAGACTCTATGTATAGAATTCAAAAAGGGATGATCTAATAGTTCTTCAGGCAGAATTAATAAATGTGAATTTCCTGGTTATGGATTCTCATTGGCACCTGAGCATCTGGAGTTTTATAACCAAGAGTTTAAAGTAGCGAGGAGTGGTGTAAGCAATGGCTCATGTGTGGGTTTGAGTGAATTGCCGTGTTCCAGTGGGAGCTCTGAAATTAATGACAGCCACATCCAGTTTCTTCCAAAGGATGTCGTCAAAAATATTCAAATGATGTATTTGTAAATATTAAAGATAAAGGTGTTCTTTCGTTATTTTCTTTGTGAAAGAGACTGGCTGTAGTTTGTTACTTAGATTGATATTTTTTTTTCTGTCTTCTTTCTACTGTGATGATGATGTAAATTGATGCCTTTATTCTGATGCTCAGCTGTTTTTAGGGAAGAGGACATTGTCTGCCCTCTTCTCTACATGTGAACATGCTTCCAACACTGGTAATGTTTCACTCTAGCAGGGACAATTGGCTGTAGCACAAGAGGAGCTGCCATTGCCATGTCCATTTTTTTCAGTGTTGCTGAGGAAGCACATGCTCCTGGGGCCATTGTTTGCCAGTCTAGGGCCTAGCTTCCACTGCAAATTGGGCAAGAGAGGAGAAAAATCACTTCACGACTCCAGTGTCTACAGCGGTTCATTTAAAAGCAATAAATAAAAGCTTCTAGAAAATCAAAACTTTAATCACAGGATTTTAAAAAAGTGTTGAAGTACTTTTAATTTTGAATATTCATTTTTACTCCTTTATTTTTGGCTCATCTGTTAGGTCAGAGTATTTATTCCCTACTCCTCCCTGTGCTACAGTCCTGTCTCAACTGTGCAGGGAAATTAGGAGAACTTCTTACCCTGCTGTGGCCTTCAAGTCCTTAGGAGAGATTGTCTGAGATGTACGAGAGAGGATCCATAGACACAGGGAAGAGGACCCACACATAGAGGAGAGTGTCCTTGGATAGGGAGGCTTCCACGGACACAGGGGAGAGAATCATGGACATAGGATTCTTGTGGAGCGCTTAGATTCATAGAGGATTACCCAGCACAGTTGCGACCGGACTCTAACATAAAAGGGAGGGGGCATATTTATAGATTGAAGGGAAGTGACAATGGGAATAACAGTTTTTAAAAAAATCTTACCAACCAGCCGTATATTTAGATATAGATGAAGGAGAATTCAGTGGGCATTAGTGAGTTCATGTCCCAGGCCACCGTGTCCCTGTAACTTGGTAGAGAAAGTCACTCAAGCCTGCTTGATTTGTAATAAGAAGGGAACAATAGATTGTAGAGCCAGCAGGTAGGTGAACTTTTAAATGAGAACACAGGAAACATCTTGGAAACTAATGTGTTAATCAGGCATAAGGTGTCAGTGAATTAGCGCTGGGTAGATATGTGGTTGGGGGTGTGGGGAAAGTCTTAATGATGAAAATGATGAGGGTCGTGTCAGGTTGACCTGTCACCTACTGTCCCATTTTTTCCTGAGAACAATTTTAAGGCATTTACTCTGATCTATAGAGGGCTTTGGGGACTTAGAAATTATGAAAATTAAGTGTCTTACTTCATTTCAGTTACCATAAAAAAATGAACCTTCAAAATGTGCTGGGCCATGTGGGGAAGGAAGGCAGATGACGTCTTCTGTCTTCAAGCTTCTGTCTGGAGTATTGGGAAGGACGAAGGGTCATAAAGGAGACCGAGCTTGGAGCAATGAGCTCCAGGGCCTACCTGTTTATAAGTAGCTGTCAGTAAACAGATTTTGACTTGCAGTGTTTTTAACATTAAAAAAAAAACAACTTTGAAGAGCTGATCTTTAGAAATAAGAGACCCGCAGTCATTGGCTGATCTATTGGCAGTTACAGGTCTGAAGTATCCTGTGCATTTGCCTTTGTTTTGTTGCCACACAGTCCTTTGTTGATGCCACATTATTTCAGAAGCCCTGTCTCGAGATTGGTCTCACTGCCTCTCTGGGAAACTTTGAAATGGAGACATGAAAGCAGCATTTTTTAAAAGATAAGGATTACCCAATCTTATCATGGTCCAGGGACACATACCATCACTTTGGTTTTCCCATCCTGCTACGAGACAGGGATGGAGCCTAAGAATCTAGAAAGGAATGGCCAGATCTGGAAGTGAAAGTGTGAATCTAGAAGGGGGGAAGGGATTTTGATATTGTCATCTGTGTTGGCTTTGCCACAGGGCAGTGCCCTGAGTGGCTGGAGCCTGCCAGGAATAATGAGCATATTTGAGACTAGAAACCAAAGGGAAAGATATGGTCCCCTTGGAGGAAAAGCTGGTGGCTAATGTAGAGGTGTGATGTATTTACCCCTAGATGGTCTCTGTTTCCATAAAGCAGGAATAGAGAGAGCCCAGAGCAGAGTCAAATATTTCTTCCTCTGAATCTGGAGGGAGTTCAGTAACTAAGTTCTGTCTTCTAAAAGTGGAAGCTGAACACTGAGGGTAGAGTACAATTAGGGCTTTCATTGTAAAAACAAAAGCACCGTATGGGAGAGATGTTAGGATTTCACTCAGTTAAGAACTGCATTACATAATAGCCATTATTTTTATTGGTAACTGTTTTCACATTACATTTATGTTTCCCTATTAATCCTGACTTGCTTGTGTTGTGCTCTTCCTCCAACCTAGACTCTGATCTGAGCTCCTTGTGGGTGGGTCCCCAGAAACAACTGCCTGCTCCATGCTGGGCTGGTTGATGCGCAGTGCCTGTTGCATTGACGAGCTCACGTTCTCCTCTGGGAGTCCATTTAGATAGAGCAGAACGAAAATCTGACCTCAAAGACACTGAGTTTCCAGTTCAGCCTACACTGAGTATTTGCTTGTTCATTGATTATTTTGTTGCCTTTGACTATAGGAGCCCATAGGGCGTATTCACTAAAAGAGAAACCATTAGGTCAATAATATTAGTTCCATGGAACAGCACTTGTCTAGCACATGTGAGGCCTGGGTTTGATCCCTTGCACTGCAAAATAATAACAATAATAACAACAACAACAACAACAATATATTTAGATTTTAAAGTCATTTTCTTCTTTTCTCTCTTTTAAAGGAATCCTTTGCTGAACACCTGGGCTATTCAAACGGGGTCATCAATGGGTAAATCTTACATTTTTTTCCTTTGAAAATATAGTGTTATTGGTCCTACCTACACTACCATTTTCTATAGTGTTTTTTTTCCTATTATGCAAATACATACTACCAGTGTCCTTGGTCCTCCTTGCTCCACCATGGAGGGGCAGAAGTTGTTAACCAAAATGATATCAGCATTCTCTTTTACTTTACTGGCATAAATTACTACTTGCCTTGAGCAAGTGGCTATTCAAAGGACATAGATCTCATTTAATAGACTTAATAGTCTCCTAGTGTTCTAAAACGTTGCTGGAGCCTCCAAGGGTTGTCACTTCTAACTGAAAGTGTGGCTTGGGCTTAGAAGAAAATTTATCTTATTAAATTTCACGTTGATATTTAACATTCATGTGCATGAAAGGAAATGTCTCATCTGCTATAAACGTGTACGATTTTGCAGTCATTCATTCTAGAATATCTGTATAAGAGATTTTTCATTAGCAGTGGACATTGAAGGGAATCATCCTTGCAGCGACTGACAGATGAAGGCTACACTAATGGACAGCCTGTTTTGTTGGGTTTGCTCCAGAGATAATGTATTAGGATAGAGGGGTCCTTGCTGGATTCCAAGAACAGACAGGGCCACTGGGAGAATTTGGAACTGAAACCCAGGCAGAGTGACAACACTGGGCTCTCCTCCCTGTTCTTGCCGCTTTCCCCTGAAACTTGTGGCCACTTCCACTCCTGCAGCTTGGACAGGGTTGCAGGGTGGAAACACGGCTAAGGGTGTGCGGCTCTGAGGGGCAGTGGTCTGTGAGGGATGAAAGCAGGAAGACAAAGGTTTGAAAATATGACTATTAAAAGCAGCATACCCAGGGGCTGGGGATCCTGATTAGAATAAGATGTACTTCATGTTTGTATAAATACATCAAATTATCCTCTACTGTGTTGTAGAACTAAAAAGAACCAAAAACGTAAATAAATAAAATAAATTTTTAAACCCCCCAAAACAAAAGGCAGCATACCCATTGATAGTATTGTAGACTGCATGTGCACTGGTGAGCTTTCCAAGGACTATTAACCCTAAAATTAAATTTTAATAGCATATAATACAGCCCTGTTGCTTAAAAAAAAAAAAGTTGTTTACTGTGGAGCAAAAAGGCCCTACTTTAGCTTTCCTCCATTTCATGTCAACCTCTCTTGTCACTGTCCCTTCATATTTTTTACTTGCTCTGCAGCCGTGAGCCAGCACTCCTGTCCCTTTCCCAGGCCACTCTTATGCACTGTCCATGGTGACCTTGCTAAAAGTTAGACCAACCTCACACTCCCTTGTTTAAAGCACATCGGTGGAGTGCGCAGAGCCCCGTGGCCAGTCCCTGTGCCCACCTCCCTTCTTTGTCCTGTCTCAGCACTTTCCCCTAACTTAGGTTTAAGCCATTATTTGTTTTACTCACCATTACTTTTTCCAGTTTCTCCGGCTGCTTTTCTGCTTAGGGCCTTTACATGTGTCTCACCTCTCCCTGGAATCTCCTCCTCTAAGCCTCCGGTCCCCATTGGTCACCTGCATGCCTTTTACCATCATTCAACTTTCAGCTAAAATGTTCTCTCTTCAGGGAGGTCACAGTGATTTGCAGACTTTTCTGTAAAGGATCAGATTGAAAAGATTTCCAGCTTTGTGGGCTATGAAGTCTCTGTCACCCTTACTCAGCTCAGCCAGTGTAGCACGAAAGCAGCCAGACAAAATAAATGAGTGAGCGTGGCTATGTGTTCTGATAAAACTTTATAAAAAGAGGCAGCAGGCTAGGGCCCACCCTGGTCTGCCAAACTCTTCCCATTGGGATGAGCCCTCTTATCATGACCCACTACTTTTCTTCATTGGACTAATCATAGTTAATAATCACCCATTTTGTTTATCTCTGTACCCATGCCCAACATTGTACTTGGTATATACTAGGTACTCAATACATATTTGAATTGATCACTGGGTGCCCTAAATTAACCTTTTTATGCATGTAATACATAAAGACTTAGAATTGAGAGGGAAAAAGTAAAAAAGGCTAGGAACATGAAAGAGCTTCCTTTTCTTTCTAGAATCTGCCGTCATACTTAGCAGGTACAATGTACCCTTTATGGGTTTCCTGTGAATAGTATACTTTCTTTCTCCACTGAGTACTTTGTTTTAGAACTGGTATTCATTCATTCGTTCCACATTTCCTTACTGAGTGTTTATTACATACAAGACACTGGGAGAACAGCAAAAAGCTACTCGATCCTTCAAGAAGACAGCAGTAATACTGTCTTCTTGTTTTGCATTTTTGGGTTCAGGGCTGAGCTGTATCGGGCCTCAGGAAAGTTTGAGCTACTTGATCGTATTCTGCCCAAATTGAGAGCGACTAATCACCGCGTGCTGCTTTTCTGCCAGATGACGTCCCTCATGACCATCATGGAGGATTACTTTGCTTTTCGGAACTTCCTTTACCTGCGTCTTGATGGTGAGTGTGTGAGGCAGTAGGCTCAGCATCCCTGCTTTCTGAAAATGAAGGGAGGAGGCACTTAGGTCCAGCCTTGGTCAAAATGCAGGAGGAGAATCAAAGTTTGTCTTTTTTTGTTTGTTTGTTTATTTTTTATGATACTAGGATTGAACCCATGTCCTTGCACATGGTAGGCTATATCCTGAGCCCAGATACAAGTTTTCTAGGTGGCAGTTTTTACATTCTCTACCTTTCAATAAGCTTACATCATTATGCAGTTGTTCTACATTCAAGCCAACACAAATGAATTCAGAGTCACTTATGAGTATTACAGTTACACTAAATTTTAAAAAATTTTCCTTGCTCTTAGGATCAAATGTTGCTTATGCATCATGTTGAAAATGCTGAAAATCCTTTACCTTTCCTGAGAAGATATATTTTAAGGGAATAAAAGCTATGTCTCCTTTCTCTAGTTTAGCAGTATAATGTTCATCTCCAGTTATATATGTCAGTAAATTCTCTTTTTCTCAAGAGAACATACCTACGTGTCACATTGTTAGGAGATTTGACTTCATTGTTCCCTGCATTTTGCAAACGAAATCAGCATTTAGTCTGATTTAAAAAGTAAAATTGAAATACCACATCATAAACATTAGTAAGCAAATACGAATGGGAAGAAAAGATGAAATTAGTAATGTTCCCTAAGTTACTTTTATGAATTTAATACTGGCTATAACATTTTAGAGATTAAAGATGTTACAGTTTTCATACTGTGGCAGGTGAGAATGTGTTCAAAGAGTGGTGAGGAGGAAACAGAGCTAATTTACAGCCAGGATGCGTTTAATCCCTGGGTACAAAGATCACAGAACTGCTAATACCTGTTTTTTTGAAAATCTAATGCAGTATTAATGTTATGGTTAAGTGAACAGGAAATTTAAAGTTTCTATTTGATTAGAAGGTATTATTTTATTTTCAATCCAATATTTTGTCTCCCTTTTGCCATTAATTAAATATAATTGGAAATACACCAAACTGAGACTTCTCATACATTTTCTCATTTGAGTTTTTAGGTGAATTCTCTGTCTGGCCTACCTTTTGGAGTATTACTAATCTAACCATCTGGCAGACTTAATGATTTAAAAGCCCTTTTACCTCTCCCCTCCAAAGTCACTGAAAGCTGACGGATGGTTAAGTAAACATTAATTTTGAATTTATACATTCAGACGTATTATCCACAGTCTGTCTCTTTTGGCAAGACTCCTGATTGTTTTCTCTTTGACTGGTTGCTCCCCACCAGCCTCTGTCCCAGTGTGGCAAAGTGTGGCACTCTTTCTTTCCACCTTTTGCTGTGCTCAGGGGAGGGCTTGATGTCCCCCTGGATTTATAGCCAGATATCCTATATAAATATGTTTGCCACTTGTGGCCCTTCATTCGAACCTCACCTCTCAGAGGCCAGCAACCTGGGAATAATTGAATCTATCAAACTGGTAAGAAGTGATTTCCTTGAAACAATTTATTCTAATGTTTTCTTGCCAGTGTGAAAAATTCTGATAGGCTATTGGTTGCAGTCCTTGTTGTTGTTAGTAATAACTATCCTGACAGCTGATGTTTATGGAGCATCGATGACACATAGGTAATAGCAGATGCATGCTCTGCTTCATTGATTGATTTTTCTTCATCATTGATTTTCTCCACAATGAGTAGTGGATCCTTATTTATCACTATTCTTATGATTCCCATTTAACAGATGAGAAAACAAAGGTCAGATGGTGAAAACAGGGTTTAATTTGCATCTTTCTGATTCCAAATGAGCTCAGTTTTAGCATTCCCAGTGAGATAAACCCCACCTTGGAAATAGTATTGGCTTACTGAATTGATAGCATTTTAAGAATGATTATGAACTTGTTTAAAATTATTAATTTGACTAATTGAAAATGACTAGGAATTGGAGACATAAGATAAATGAGCCACTCGCTGTTCAGACATCAGAGCTCTTATCATTCATTGAGTTGAAAGAGACAAGCAAGTTGCATAGTGTGCTACAGATGGATAGAGACGGTTGCACAGGCCTCTTCCACTAGAAACAGCAGCCATTCATTTTGGGAGCAGAGGGTTGTTGGAGAATCAATCAATACACACAGATAAATTATTATACACCCTTCCAACTGCACACACCCACACACATACTCCATCACCAATTAGTAAAATGTCTTCAGATTTTCTTTGCTGAATTTGATATCTCAGATTGTGACTTCAGGAAAAAAAATCACTTGTTGACAGCTCAGCAAGGATTTTCTGCAAAGATTACGGTTGTATGAATAGGCTTAGCTACTATTCCATTCCTGTTTTGGTTTTCATTGGAAATGATTTTTGAGTGAGAGGTAGTGATACAGTTTTATCCCAGAAGATGAAATTTTCCAAGAGCAGCTGAAACTCGTTAAAATTAGTAATCGTGAAAGTCTCTTAGTGTGTTCCTTCTGGCAAATTCCGTAATTTTCTAAACAGTTGCCCTTGCTATTAATCATA
Source organism: Spermophilus citellus (assembly GCF_964194105.1). NCBI lineage: Eukaryota > Metazoa > Chordata > Mammalia > Rodentia > Sciuridae > Spermophilus > Spermophilus citellus. The sequence continues at coordinate 68,819,182 of NC_138183.1, read as the reverse complement.
TTCTTATAATTGGATATGTTCTACATCAGTCTAAAAGACCATGAAACTGATGCTAGTGCTGAGCAGGCTAAATTCTGTGCACCTGCAAGGAGCATTTGCCTTTGAATCTTTCTGAACAATATTGAAAAGATTGCAGATGATCAGTAAAGATCTTGACTTGAGGATCTTTAATAGAAATGAAAATCTAGCAGGACACAGTGGTGCACACCTATGATCCCAGCTACTTAGAAGGTTGAGGCAGGAGGATCAAAAGTTTGAGGCCATCCTCAGCAATTTAGTGAGACCCTGTCTGAAAAAAGAAAAAAAAAAAACAAGACCAAGAATGTGACTTAATGATAAAGCCCACCTGATTCTGAACCTTGTAATAAGAAATGCTATAGCTTTGCATGAAAAGCGTTTGAATCTTTTCTTGTTTGTTTTTATAACTTGTCAAGTTTCCAGCTATTTACACAGTTTAAATACACACCAGATATATAGTGAATCTGTTTGCCTGAGGTATCTGGCATAGAGCCTGAGAACTCCGTGACTAAGTAATTTTGACATTCTTTTTGTTTTTCAGTGCTTTGTTTTGCATTTAAAAAATCATTTTGTCCCAAATAGGCCTATTCCCCAATTAGTTTTATTTATATCTTCTTAACTTACTAGGTCCCAAGTTTATATTCTGCAAATATCTCAATGAGATTGACACAGCTTCATTAAAATAGATTAGAAATCATAATCTAGAACTTATGATGTGATTTATTATCATTAATAATATATCATTGATATTAATGCATATTATCACTATTCACTTATTACTTTTCTCAAAAGACTATGACTCTAAAAACAAATATTTATTTCAGAGTTACCATAAGTGATATTTGTTGCTCAATTTAAGTTTTTTAAGTGTTCCATAGATAGGATGGCGGGACATAATGGGTTAATACATTAACAGATATTTTTCAGTTGATTAAAACTGTTGAACTTCTACCCTCAGAGTAGATAGATGCACAGTTTTTATATCCTGCTGTCAGAAAACAGATGTCATTACCTCTGGGAGCCCCATTCTTTCCCCTTTTTTTACTTTTGGTTTCTTTGGCTTTTTCTTCAGTTTAAGGCCGAGAGTAAATATGGGAACCATTAATCCATGTAATTAAAAAAATTATTGTAACTGGAAAGACCTTAGAGAGAAGCTTGCACGGCAAAACAGAACATGTCTTCCTCCAGCATCACCAACAAATGGTTCCCGTGGTCTCAGACAGCCAATTCTGAAAATAAAAGGGTTCCACATGTTCAAAACCTCACTCAGCAGAGCAGGTTAATGCTCCTCCCCCAAATCTAAATTCCTACCATTCATCCTAGAGGATTTGACCAGCTTCACCAAGCAAGAGATCTAATTTAGGAAGTACACTGAGTCTAAAGAACTTTGCTTCATTAAATGGAAAGCAACCCCAAACTCCTCCTTTCTAATCCCCATTTGCTGTGTGTGGGGAATTGATTTTCTTCCCTTCTCAGGAGGGTACTTATTATTTTTACTGGATGTGAAAAACAGATCTCCCACGTTTGGGAACTTGACCCTCATAAGTAACTTGATTCCTTTAGCTAGTCACTTAAATGTTTTAAACCTCCAAAATAAATTGCTGGTATGTTTTCACCCTTAAAAAAAAAAAAGAACAACATGTAGAAATAATATTTGTATAGCAGCCAGTCAGCGAGTATCATATAACATATAACATGCATATGTATTTCCCATCAGCCTAAAGCCCCTTTCAGAATCCAGCCTCTGCACTCCCTGGTGAAATGCATTCAGATGGAGTGCTGGTTGCTTGGTATTTTTGTTTTCATTTTCCCTTCCACAATGTATTTCATAATAAGACTGGATAAATACATTACAAATGGATAGTATGTGAATGAATGGTCAGTTTGGAACACAAATGTGCCCTGAAGTGAGCTCCACATCCTGAGATTGGGGTTCTCTGCTCATTCACTATCCACACTCCATGGTGTGAACCACCGCAAAGGTGTACCATGTTTGATTGGTTTTAGCGTGGCATCCTTTGTACCTAATAGAGCAGAATGTTAACCTGACATACAGACTAGGGCTTACATTTTTAAAAATATCAATGTTATTGTGGCTTCAGATACAAACATTTCATTCATATTTTATGTCTTTCCCATAGCATACTTAATAGCGAGCCAAACAGCAAAGTAGTAGAAATCAACTTTCCTTTTGTTTTTATTCTCTTGGCATAACTAAGTGTCCTTGCTTTAATGCCTGTGAGCAGAGTTGCTGTAAGCCATTGTAATAACCATTTTAGGCACATGTGTGTTTGTGGGTGGGTTTTTCTATTATTATTATTTGGTATTTTACAACCCATAAATAAATCCAGGAAATGTTTCCATTAAGTCTTAGATTAGAGTAAGAATGTTGTAGAATTTGTTAAGCTGCAAGGATGCCCAGTCAGAAATGTTTAAACAATCTTTCCTTTTTTAATTTTTTTAATTGCAAAATGTTCAGAGTTCCTTTCAAAAGGACAAAAACCCTGGTGATTACCTCACCAACTTGTAGAAGTCTGGATGAATGTCTCAAGGAAACAGGCCTTTTTGTCTAGTTCTCTGCCATTTTCAGACAGGAGTTAATTGGCAAATTTATTTTTCTTATCCCCTCAGGCACCACCAAGTCTGAAGATCGTGCTGCTTTGCTGAAGAAATTCAATGAACCTGGGTCCCAGTATTTCATTTTCTTGCTGAGCACACGCGCTGGAGGCCTGGGCTTAAATCTTCAGGCAGCTGATACGGTGGTCATCTTTGACAGCGACTGGAATCCTCATCAGGTGGGCAGATCTGACTCAGGAGCCCAGGCCTCTCTCTGGAGAGAAGCTGAAAGATTATCAGTTTCATCATTCACATTTATGGGACAGAACAAATTTCTAAACGACTAGGCCATTTCTCCAAAGGAGAAATAGCCCAGCCAATTATTATGGCTCTTTCCTTATCTCCCCCGAAGCATAGATATTGGGTTGTCATACACAGGCCTTTGAAGAGCTCAAGATTGGGTTGGAAAAACTGAGTTCCTGCTAAATTTTAATCCCATCTCCCGGGATTGCCATTTGAGCAAATTACATCTGGTGAAGGATAAATCAAAAATGTTCCACTATACTCAGTAGTAGAATGTGAGCTTAGCATGCAAGATTCTTGGTCCTGATTTTGCTTTCCAGCACCAAAAAAAAAAAAAAAAAAAGAAAGAAAGAAAACTCAATAATAGCAACTGACACTAGATTTACTCTGTGCCAACCCCCCTTCATGTGCATTGCCTTGCTCAGTTTTCTAAACTACCCTACAATATAGTTAACATTAGTATTTGCATCTTTTACAGTCAAGGAAGCTGAGTTCCAGGCAAGTTAAGTAACTTCCTCAAGGCCAATTAGTATATGATAATTAATCTTCTATTTTGTGTATTTTGTTTAAAATATCATCATGGAAAAAATATCCTATGAGCGAAGTGTGGTGGTGCATGCCCTTAATCCCAGTGATTCAGGAGGCTGAGGAAGAAGGATCACAAGTTCAAGGCCAGCCTGGGAAACTTATACCTGTCTCCAAATAAAAGACAAAAAGACTGGGGATGTAGTTAAGCACCCCTGAATTTAGTATCAATACCAAATATCTATATGTGTGAGTGTGTGTGTGTGTGTGTGTGTGTGTGTGTGTGTGTAGTATATATAGTGTGTGTATATATATATGTGTGTATATATAATGTGTGTATATGTGAATATATATTTTCATATTCTATGGAACATCTGTCATTGTGAAGTTTTTTTTACCAGGTAAGTTTGGAGTTATCCTTTTAAAGAAGTATTTAAATGGATTTTTAAAAATACATATTGAATGCATCCTTTGTGATGCTGGAGTCCGACATTGCCATGGGAGGCGATTATCTGTATGTAAGATCATGGACATAATGAAATGCAGCCCTCGCATAGGAATTCTACAACTTCTACATTGACCTCACCCAGGTTCCTCACTGAGCTGTGCCTCCTCTCCAGTAACACTGACCATCTCACTGGCTTCTCTGAAGGTTGAGCAAAAAGACTTAGAGCATTTGTTTTGGGCAAGAAGTAGAGTTCAGGATGCATTTTAAGAATATGCCTACTTCCTGTTTCCTACTACCCCACCCCCAAGTTTCCTATTCAGTGCTCTAGGTGCTTCCTTGTAAAGCTCCTGGGAGATGCTGAGAGGCTCACACACCTTCTTGAGTTGGGCACTGTACATGCTCCGCAGTCATTCTCTGTAGATGAAAAAATTCACATAGAATGACCATTGCAATGTTCTGACCTTGAAAAGCATGGGGAGCCACCAGCAGTCTGTTCCAAGTCTTCAGGAAACATATGTATTTTGATATTCCACGTTGCATCCCAGAGCGCAGAGAGAATTCACATTCATGTGAGAGATCTGCAGTTTCCCTCTTTACAATTTTGCATTCAGTATTTGTTCTGTAAGCACAGGTGCAGTTCCTGTCATGTGGTCCCCAGGGAAAAGGAATTTGTGATCCCTTTGCTCCAGGAGTTTCATTCTGCTTGGACATTTAGATTACTCCATTTGCTGGTACCTTTGCCTTTATTGCTGACCATCTGAAGATGAATGGAGAATTTGCTGTCTTTTGTCTTTGATCTGATTTTCTCAGATGTTCATCTTCACTGGCACAGTGTCAAATCTAAGGGCCAAAGGAAATCTCTCTTTCTGGAAATGCTGATTTCCCATGGAAAAGAATGCTGAGACATCTGTGCCCTCTTCTGCTCCCTCCCTCCTCACATCTTTCCTTCTCTGTTGCAAACTTTGAGGGCACAACTTTTCTGACCAGTAGCTAAAGGGAGACCTCCAGAACCAAAGTTAAATTGCCTGGGGACTTGAAGTGTTCTCTTGTAACTATATGTGAGCTAAAATTTTGGCAGCAAAAAAAAAAGACCCCAAATTTTCTCTGCCCTAATTGACCATGAGTTCCTCGAACTGAGCTGTGTACCTCTGCCAGTTTTTGCATCTACCGTAGGTGGATTCACTTCCACCTGATTCAGTAATCTAGGCTGACCCAATTTTGCCTGTTTGTCATTCAAACATGGCCATTAGGTTGGGCAAACTTTTGTTTTCAGAAATGAGTGATCTCAGAGTGATCTGGATGAGTACTGAGCTTTCACTGAAAATATAAAGGAACTAACTTTTTATTAAGCTACAACTCTTCCAGAAACTGCTAGGCACTCTACACACCTTCCTCCAGGTAATACTTTGCACCTAAAGAAACTAGATTGCTCAAGAGCACAGAGCCCCCGAGCCCCCCTGCATCTATGCTAATACATGTTTCACAGCCCCAAAATGAACACAGTAGAGTTTTTTTTTTTTTTTAACCACCCTGGTTTCAGCATGCATGACATTTCTGTAAGTTTTCTCTATTGCATTGAATCAAAATTAAGGCAAAGAGAGGAAATGGGGTTTAACAAATTGAAGATAAAGAGGCCTACCTAGAAGCAAAGGTAGAACTCATGAATGTGGAATTAGCAATAAAACTGCTCAGAGTTGCTCATTTTCACACTATTGATTAGAAACAGGTTGATTTTTAACCCATGGAGCTGGAATAATGTGGCTGCTTCAGAAAAGTTAGCCACTCAGCTTCCTTGAGGCCCTCTTCTGAACTGTGCTTTTGTGTTCAAGTATCATCATTCTGCATCACGGTGATGAATTTTCAGACCACTGATTCAGATGCAGAAGTATTGAACAATCCATTCAATAATTACAGCACTCAATTCTTTGTTACAATATCCTCCACCCCATTTTTGGCCAAGGAACTCACAGGCTCACTTGCATGTTAGTTCTTTTGTGGTTTTAATGAACATCTTTAAGATCAGGGATCAGCAAATTATGACTCAAGGTCAAAGTCTGGCCTGCCACCTGTTTTTGTGCAATCCCAAATTGGAGAATGGTTTTTTCACATTTTTAGGTATCAATGTAAAATGGTTGGGCAGGGACAGTAGCCTTTGGCAAGAACAGTTGCACCATTTTTTGCTCCTAGCCCAGATAGCCTAGAATCTTTAGTCTTCGGCTCATTACAAAAATGTTTGCTGACCCTTGTTCTAGGCAGTGGTGAAAGGGTTGATGACACAGAGCTTGCCATTTGGCTGCTGCTTAACTGTTTGTGCTGAAGATGTGTTGAGACGGGGACAATTGGAGAAGGGTGTTCAGGGTCCCCCTGCCCACCACCCTCACCTTTGTGTTTTAATTCCCAACCTCATTCTCCTTTTTAGAAAATAATTGGGATGGATTTCGGTTAGGTTCATGGTTCAGCACTATGATAGTTGCATTAACTAAAGGCAAAAATTTTTCCTTAGAAGATATTTGTCTATTAGTCATTTAATTTCAAAGGTCCCTGAAACGAAAACAAATCTCCCAGGCAGACTTTATTCTGCTGCTTCCTTAGGCTGCACAGATGACCAAGAAGCTCAGCTGGTCAAGAGGACAGGCTTACAGCTGTGACGTGTTAGCTCTGCAAAGTACGGTGCAAGAAAGTGGAAAATGGGGAATAACCTTTGCCCTAAAAGCATATATACAATCTGATGAGGGAAAAGTGTCTACAACTAACTAATATCAGCCCAGAGACCATCACCTGGACCACAGTGAATAAATAGGACATGTTTTTATTTAGTAGCTGTAAAATTAGGTAATTACCTCATAGGCTTATAAAGGTTTTTATTTAAAGATTTCAATAATGCCTTTTTCTTATAAGGTTAACATGCTTCAAGTAAAAAAAAAATGTTAAACCATGTGTAAGCAAAATTAACAAAATTAAACAGCTATGATTTTAATATCCGGCAATAGGAACATTGTTGGCATGTTGGTTTTTGTCCTTTTTCTTGTTTAGATAAATATGCATATATGAGATCATAATGTACAAACTCACTTATAACTTACAATTTTCACTGATAACTTTGTGTAGTTAAATTTTCTACAGGATAATTTTTTAGGTTACTATGTTGTTATATATGCACAGTAGAATACCATAATTTCTTTAATCAATACGTTATTGTAGAATGTTTACTTCTACTTTTAAAAAGCATGATAAATAATAATTAATGCTGAGAAGATACATTTTTATTTATAAATCTTTATGCGTATTCATGGTGATTTCTTTAGGACAAATTTTCAGGAATGAAATTTCTGAATCCAAGCCATTCTCAATTTTAACATCTTGGTACATTGTGCCAAATTTCCATCTCCAAAAGCTCATCAGTTTACTGAGTCTCTAGCAGTCCTTCTCATTTTCTAAACTAAAGACTGAGCCTTCAATAAAGTTAGGTCCCAGGAAGTTGGCTAGCTGAGCAATCATTATGTATAATGTACATATGCATGCATGTAAATAATAAATGGCGGGAAAAAAAACACATGGGTTTCAAAACCTGAGGTGTTATTTTCTGGTTGGGTTGGTTGATTTAAATCAAACTTCCTCAACTAGGAATGACCTCAGTTTTTTCTGAAGAAAGTAGCTTGTGTATTTTTAAAATGTAAGCAAAACCTTACCCTAGAAAAGGTGGATTAAATAGTGCCCACTTATTTCCCTCTTATATGGGGGCTTGTTAGCAGGGCTAATCCAGGCACCTCTGTCCTCACAGTGTATTGTTCTTGCAAACAGGATCTGCAGGCTCAAGACCGAGCTCACCGCATTGGTCAACAAAATGAGGTCCGAGTGCTGAGACTCTGTACAGTGAACAGTGTGGAGGAGAAGATTCTTGCAGCTGCAAAATACAAATTGAATGTGGATCAGAAAGTTATCCAGGCGGGCATGTTTGATCAAAAGTCTTCGAGCCACGAGCGGAGGGCGTTCCTGCAGGCCATATTGGAGCATGAAGAGGAAAATGAGGTATTAGAAGAAGCCAAGTTTATGAAATCAGTGACCTTTTGTCTCTGAAGGACTAAGAATAACCCCTTTGTTCTTTAAAGAATTTCTCAAGCTGGACTTAATTAAAATGAATAAATTAGCTGCTATCTTATATCCCAAGCACAGTAAACCTCTGAAAGTTATCCAAATGAGTGTCTTACAAGCTATTGCCAGAGGGCCCAAAAGGCCACCATCAAGCACAGTCTTGTGTACTAAATGCTGCCTCCTGTAGGGCAAATGCCAAACTGCAGGTAGGGCTCTTCGCAGGTATAAACTCAGCCAGATGAAACCTGGAAGTGTCCTACCTTGCTTTTTCTTCTTTTGCTCTCCAGAGCCTTTGGTCTCTGTGGCCTTTTGGTCTGTGATGACAGCACTTCAACATGTTTGTAGGACAAATCTTCACAGACATCTAGACTAACTCATTTAGCTCAACTTTACTAGGAGAGAATGATCTTAACCTTCCCTTAAAATTTTTCCTAAGAGCTGACCCAAGGCTGAGAAAAATATCGGTTTAAAAAATCTTTTTTATTTGCCAAGATTGCACAAAGAATGTGGTGATTACATTTCTTTTAAGGAATCTTTTGGTGGGTATTTGTATATTTTACAGATTGCCAATTTTAGTCATTTTTTACTGAATATTCATTCTGGTGCTGGGGATGTAGCTCAGCAGTACAAGGCTTGCCTACCATTTATAAGGCCCTGGGTTCAATTCCCAGCACCACAAAAAGAAAAAAAAATCTAATATGAATCTGAAATAGATTTAAAAATATATTTATAAGGTCTAGAAGATTATAAAATACCACTACGAGTCCTTACTCTAAAATTGGCTGGGGATGGACAAATTTGGTTTTGTGTGCCCACACTTAAAAACAGAAGCATAGTTTACCTTATATATTCACATGGAACACCATCTTCAACACATATATTTAGATATAATCTCATTTTGCCTTAAGTAGGATATGTATTTTTGAAGTCTTCTATAAATTAAAAACCAAATTCTTTTAAAAGGCTCACATACTTTTTTGTTTCTGAAATGAATTCAAATGTGAAGTAGATCTTTATATCTCAAAGAATCCTGAAATGAATTCTTTGCAAATTGGAAAGCACTTTGCTATTATGCCTCCTAAATTTGTTGGCCTTATATATTTGATTAATTAATTTATTGAGTTTCATAAAAATGATGAAAAATACATACATGTGTACTCTCGATAGGTCTAGGATTTTTGTCTCAAATCATTCACCGTTTCTGATTCTTGAATTTGAATATTCGAGGCAGACTTGGAGTCAGTTTGTCAGGTGAATTTTTGTCGTTTACACATTTGGCCATTTCAAAAAACCACAATGATGAGTGACGTATACTGTCACAGGGCTCCTGTGAGCAGAGGTGGTACTCAGCCAGAGATCTCAACTGCATTTTTGCTCATTTGTTTTTTGTAGGCCTTGTGAAAAATAGTCCCTGACTTGGGTGGAGTTTTCCAGCTTTCCTGAGCCAAAAGGAGATGTTGATCTCTCCCAGGCACTAGGCTAGCCAGGAGGGGCCTTCAGTGAATCCCTGCCAGCTGCTTCTAGCTGTAAGCAGCCCCGCTGGGGCTCCACATCCCTTCCAGGCCACCAGTGTGTTGGACAAATGTTATCACATTCAGGATAGCCTGTGTCCTGATGTTAAGTCAGGGGGGATACAGATAGACCACAGTCAAAGTCCCTGGTCCTGATTATCCAAGGCAGCATGGATTGGCACCACTTCAGTTGGTGCACCAGGAAGTACTAGGGCACAGAGAGCCCAGGAAAATGCATTACCAACTTCCCAGCCGTTCAGTTCTCCAGGAACTCAGGTCACTGGGGGCAGCTTTCCTACCAGTTCACAGGAGAATCTTTTCATCTTTGGCCTGGGGCAACAAAGCCTCATTGTGTAGGATGTGAGAGTTCTATCTAGAAGGCAGTAGGCAAAGGAGGACATCTGCTTTTGGAGGAAGCATTCACCAGATATTTTGTACTGGGAGGTCTGAGCCCACTCTCCACCTAATCTGTGTCTTCATCAGATGAAATGTAATATTTAGACAGATTGACTTTAATCAATCTGGAGGTGAACTAGAATAGCAGGTTTTTTTCAGCAGTAATTATTATTTCAAATCGTAGGTTTTTCATTATTGAATTGCACTCATTTCTAACACTTATTAAGTTCCTACAGTGCATAAGATGTTATCTTGGGAACTGACGTTGTCATCTGATTTAAGCTGCTAGTTCACTCATATTCTTTTTGTGAAACAGTTGCCTCATTTTAAACATATGATTTGTGTAATTGGATGTTTGAAGTTCTGTGTTTTCCTCTTTCTTCCCTCTGCTGATATACTGAAATTCCCCATTTGATTTTTAACAAGCCCACTCAGCATATGATGGAAATAATTTTGGAAAATAAGTTCTATAGTATATGCCCAGTTTTTAGAATCATTTGTTAAAAGTGTGGAAGTCATAGCATAACATTTCTGGAACACTTGAGAACTGTTGGTTTCTGAGGAATTAGCAGATAGATAATAAGCCCCAGTTTAACATAATATAAAGTAAAAAGCTTTAGCCCATATGTAATTGCTTTCTGTACTTCATGTAACTTTTTTTAATTGTTTCTTTTGGAGGGTTTGTTAATGATAGCTTTTGAATTGTTCCAACCACAGCTGTAACCATGATCAATAATACTGCTTACTTAAATTCATTGATCATTGATTGAACATGTCTTAAAGGTTATATACTTGGGGGTGGGGGACATAGCTCAGTTGGTAGAGTGCTTGCCTTGAATGTACATAGGCGATGGGTTCAATTTCCAGAACCACACACACAAAAAAGTTTATATATTTGGTACATATCTATTATTTCTTTGGTCTTGCTGTGTGCTGAGTCACAAAATTTCATTTACTCAAGTTTTTTGTGAGGCTTTGAAAAGAAGCATTAACATTTGCAATCTTTAAGACCATGTAATTTAAAAAATTAATATTAAGTAATTTTACATGTGGATTTCCTTATTTAAATCTTACAAGCCCCTGTGAAGTAGATGTCACGCCCATCTTATAGATGAGGTCATTGAGGCGGGGAGACATTAAGTAACTTGTTTTAAAAGTAACAGAATCAAGATACACACCCAGGAGAAGCAGTGTTTCTTAGAGTGCAGCACATTTCCTCCCTAGACAGATTTTGCTCTGGGAAGATGATATGAATAGCTTACAAAATACGAATGGCAAGTACTACATGCAGGGGCCCTTTTCTTTTCTTTCTGGCTTCAGAAACGGGCCCCCCTGGCGTGGAAGACAGATTCCCCTCACTTGTTTGTACCTTGCCCCAGCTGTCCAGCTTTTCTCCTAAAGCCTGTTCAATCATTCTGTTTTTAACCCCAGGAAGAAGATGAAGTACCGGACGATGAGACTCTGAACCAAATGATTGCTCGGCGAGAAGAAGAATTTGACCTTTTTATGGTAATGTTGCAGAAAATCATGACAACCCATGCCTGCCTTCTCTGCCCCCTTTTTCTCTTAGCCAAGCAAGCCGCCTGGAGCCTGTGTGCCCTGGCAGAACTTCATCTGCGAAGCCTGTGCCTTTCCTTTAGTTCAGAGTCTGCAAACTGGCTGGATTTAGCCTGCAGACGTATTTTGTTTGGCCCACGCAGCCTTTTTAAAAAATTTCTCATTTGTTGCCAACATAAAAAGAATCCTGATTTCTGGCTTCTCTTGAAAAATGAGATTGGGCAGTATCAGGCCCACAGCTCTGTGTGGAAATGGTTGGCCAGAGCTGAGTAGCAGCTGCACCCTCTGGACAGGCCATGTGGTCTCCAGCTTACCATAGACCCCCACACCTAGATTGCTTCTAATCTCAGGCCAGCGTCATTCAGGAAACCTGCCTGGCTCCTGTAGACATTTGAGTTTACAACTGTGCCCTCACTGTATCCCTACTAGAACAAAGCAAAAACAGGCTCCCGTCAGAGCAGGGAACAGCCACTAAAACGACACAGGTGCGCGTCTTCTCACTGTTGCAAGAGAACCTGCTTAAGCACATAGGAATCTTGCAGGTGTGTATAAAGGGAGGTCTAGCCTTCATATAAAGAACAGAACTGCCTGGATTTCACTGGTACAAAGTAGGTATAAAAGAACCTTGGCATCTAAGAATTTCATGTCCGTGTTTTTAACTTTGAAATTCCATAATGTATAGCTTCTGTAATTTTCCTGAGATCTGAATTTGGTTTACATGTGAAGCCTGGTACAAGCTGTGTTTGTGGGGAGCAAGCTATTGGGGGAACCTGTGCAGTGGCTCATTAGAGTGGTGTTTGCTGCCTTCTTAAAGCTTTTGCTGTAGCTGTTTTGTTCACTCTCTATATTCAGTGACCACAACAGCCCTTTGCGTGTATTAGTTGCTTTAGGTATTATTGAATGAATGGTGATACTTGCAGAATGTTAGGCTTTATGAAGATAAGATAGATCTGGATATATAAAGTTTCCTCCAGTACCTTCATTTTTATTTTCATCAAAGACATTTAGCCTGATTGTGGAGAGAGTGAATACATGTTCACCATAGCTTTGATAGTCTAAGGCTGCAGAACCCAGGAATCAGAGATGCCCTCAGGACTCAGATAAGCTAGATCTACTCGAGTGTGAGGAAAGCAACTAGAGTAGGTACTGGAGGTGCTATGTTTGAGAACAGAATGACCAGGTAGAAATGTGAGACCTACGTAGCCAGAAAGTACAAATTTTCCAGAAAAGGTGGAAATCAATGTTTTTAATATGCAATGTCTGGATTTCAGAATGTTTGCAACTAAATTCAGAGCTTTTATTATTGTTATTGTATAACAGTGCAGGCCAAACAAAATACAACTGCAGCCAAATATGACCCAGAGGGTTTGCAATTTCTGCTGTTCCAACCTAGACAGTCTTTGAGAATGGAGCTGCAGCTGTGTAGATGCTTACGTTGTTTTTGTGGGGTTTTGTGTGTGTGTGCATGCATGTGTGTGTGTGATTTTTGTCTAGGGACCACTGATTGTGTCCACACATAATGATTTACAATAATTGGCAATTAACTCTTTCTCAGGAAAATTCAGGTAGCTATAATTCCTAAACTCTTCACCTGGGGTGTATGCTTACTCTGCTCTCCCCTAAGTAAGCCACCCTACCCAGGAGAGAGAGAGAGCGGTAAGAACACTTACTGACCAACATGGGGTGTTGGTAAGACCTTTGTAAAACCTGAATTCCTTCATTCCTTTTATTCACCACATATATGGATTATTCTCTATTTCAGGAGATGAGGGGTACACATCAGAAAGAGATACCTCCTCTCTCTTTAAGGAACTTATTAAAATATAGGTGACTGGAGAACGCCCAGGTGAGAGGTCCTCAATTTCCCAGCTGATTGCTGATTGGCAATACTTTAGCATGATTGTGGGTCCAAGTTCTCTTGTGATGTGGAGAGGATAAACTGCCTGCCAGTATAGAAATGAAGTTAGGCCCAGAAATGGAGAGTTCATTAGCTGCCCTGAAATAAGGGAAAGAGAAACTTCTCCTTCCTTACTTTTGGGATGGGATTTATAGAAATTAAAAGCCTCAGAGCTGGGCACAGTGGTGCATGCCTGTAATCCCAGAGACTTGGGAGGCTGAGTAAGGAGGATCACAAGTTTGAGGCTAGCCTCAGCAATTTAACAAGGCCCTATACAACTTAGCAAGACCGTGTCTCAAAATAAAAAAAGGCTGGGGATGTGGCTCAGTGGTTAAGAGCCTCTGGGTTCAATCCCCAGTACCAAAAAAAAAAAAAAAAAAAAAAAAAAAGGAAAATCTCAGGAAAAAATGTATATGTCTGTGCAAGATACAGTTTCTTTTCACTTGGGAATATGGTACATGAAGAACAGTCTTATAATAGGTGAGACTGGTAGGGAACACATTTTTTTAGATGCTTTGAATTTGTGAATTTTCATGCCTGTTTCTTAAAGGTTGGCTTCTATTTTGAGGACTGTGCAGAATTTTCTTTGTTTTTTTAAAAACCTAATCTGCTGGCTGTCTTTGTCCGATTCACTGTTCATTAGCACCTCCACCAGGGGGCAGGAAATAAAATTTGAATCCTTGCCAGCTACTCTTGATTAAAAAGTTTAGTGAGAAACAAGAATGGAATGTGAGCTAGAATAAGTCTCCAGGTTTAGGAGAGAAATGAATTACAGTAGATTGGGTAGAGAGAGAAGATGGGAGGGGAGGGGAGGGGGATAGTAGGGGATAGGAAAGGTAGCAGAATACAACAGTTACTAATAGGGCATTATGTAAAATTGTGGATGTGTAACCGACGTGATTCTGCAATCTGCATTTGGGGTAAAATTGGGGGTTCATAACCCACTTCAATCTAATGTATGAAATATGATATGTCAAGAGCTTTGTAATGTTGTGAACAACCAATAAAAAAAAAAGTCTCCAGGTTTCAAATATTTAAACACTGTATCCATTATTATAGAGAAATAAGTTCTTTCTAAAATTAATATAAATTTATCATTTGGTTTTATATCATGGACACTAAACAACACATAATAAGCCATTTCTTTAGAAACATTCTTTTAAACATTTATATCACTTCTAAAAATTGACTTCAGAAAAAGTTACCTTATATTCTGTGTGAATTTACCTTAAAAAGTTCTTTGTACCAGACTCAGTGGCACACGTCTTTAATCCCAGTTATTCAGGAGGCTGAGGCAGGAGGATTTTAAGTTCAAGGCCAGCCTCAGAAACTTAGTGAGACCCTTTCTTGAATTTAGAAAAAAGCAGGAGTAAGGAGAGGCTGGGGATATAACTCTCTGGTAGAATGCTCCCGTGTTCAATCCTCAGTTACCTACCCCGCCCCCCAAAAAAGTAATTTGACAGTCCAAGATATATATCTGAAACATTTTACTCTGCTTTCACAAGCTACATTCTCTACAAAGGCAAGAAATACTTTTAAAAATAATTGTACTGGTATATACAGGTTTATCATCAAGTCTTAAGACAAATATTCATGTGTAACTAAATAAGAAATTAGTCTTTTTCTTAAATGTTGACTTAAGATTTTGTACTGGTATTTTCCAAATAGAATCTCTAATTGCATCTACCTTTCCTAAAAATGAAGCAAATTATGCAATTTGCTCTGTGTGTGCGTGTGTATGTGTGTATGTATGTATGTATGTATGTATGTGTGTGTGTAGGTGCTGGGAGTAGAGAGAGCCTAGGTCCTTATACATGTTAAATAAGCACACTACATGATTTGCTTCTAGACCAGAAAATATTTGTACTCAAATATTTGTACTCTCCGTTGTGGAAAAACACATAGGTAATAGTAGCAGTATGACTAAAAATTGGAGTGGCCATATTTGGTCTTCTCAGTATAGGATATTAACAAAAGTTGTTTTTTTTTTTTTCTTATTAGTTATCTAACAACCATTAGAAGGTTGCCCCATGCAACCCCTCTTTAGATCATTCTATAAACGAAGCATCCTCCATGAGCTAATTTTGAAGGTTTGGTGGCTCCCATTTCTGATACCAAAGCATTAGAAGGCAGGATTAAGCAGAGCATTGCAATCTAAGTATAGCACATGACAGAGCAGGTTGGCCACTTTTATCTACCAATGAGACTTCACCATGTCCCCAAGCCTACCCCATTCTGGAAATATAATGATTTCCAAAAATGTTAAAGCATAGTTTAAGGAGCTTTGACCTTTAATTATAAATAGGTTCTACAGGTCACATTTGGGTTTGAGTAGTAGATACTTCATTTACATTTTATCAGTTTTAGTTTTTAAGGAAAAATCTTATATTGAATCCCTGTTTCAGTATGATAGAACCGAAGAAAGGGAAAGGTAAATAACTTAATGATTAATGGTCTCTTTGATTGTGGAAATAATATTAGCGAGTGATATATAAATATAACTAACGTATATAGTAACTCAGATGACAGTTTTATTTGCTCTTTTTTTATCAGATTGTTTAGTTCAAAGCCAAGTATGTGACAATTTATTTAAAAGTGAATTGGATTTTTAAAAAGAGCAGGAGGTGGGGATGTTGGCGTTTTGAAGGCTATAAAAGGAAGCCGTTTCACATAGAACATGGTCAGTGGAGTTGAGGTTATCTCTGAGATGTCTCTCTCTCTCTCTCTCTCTCTCTCTCTCTCTCTCTCTCTGGTATAATATTTTTATATAAGCTAAACTTTTAAAAAGTAAAAATTGAAGAGTATCCCTCTGATAGTGCCCATGGTGTAATGAAAATTCAGTGCATTCATGACAACTGACTAATCAAACCTCTTATATCCCCTCCACATGTCCAATTATGGGTGGCTATTCTGCAGTGATATCTTGGGTTACTTTTTCTCCCTGCCAATTATTTAATTAAAAGCATGAGCCCTCTCAAATAAAAGGAAATGTTCTTAATGAACTTTCTCTTTTATATGCTCAAAGAATTCTTTCAGGAAAATAATTAATTGTACAGTCAGGGCTCATATTTTTAAGATGCATCCCCTTACCTTGAATTTTCTCACAATTACTTAATGGGAAGCTTTGCACGCATGAAGACTAAGAAAAGGAATTCTTAAAGAGTATTTTTTAAATGCATAACTAAATTCAAAACATGGGTTCAGAGGAAGGGAAGGGATTTATTTGACTTGGTAAAAATTCTCCCTAGATACTGTGCTTTAGGGATGGGCAGAACAAGTCAATCAGGATAAAAGAGACTGAAAGGGACCCTGCAGCCATATACACGCCTTATGAAAGTTGTAGGTCCTGTGAAGTTTATACTTACCAAACAGAAGCCCCCAGAAGCCCCTTACCTTTGGTGACTCTTTTATTTGTATCTCCAGCGTATGGACATGGACCGGCGGAGGGAAGATGCCCGGAATCCAAAACGCAAGCCTCGCTTAATGGAGGAAGACGAGCTGCCCTCCTGGATTATTAAGGATGACGCCGAAGTAGAAAGGCTGACATGTGAAGAAGAGGAGGAGAAAATATTTGGTAGGGGGTCTCGCCAGCGTCGTGACGTGGACTACAGCGATGCCCTTACAGAGAAGCAGTGGCTCAGGGTAGGTGTGGCTTTTTTAACCTGTCCTTGGTGCTCAGAGTGTGTCTGGTGGCTTGGAGAGATCAGGAGCGCAGAGTTGGTATTCTCTGAGCAGGTGAGTTGCTGGTAAAATGAGAGGAGCTCTTGAACATAGACGGTGGATGAGCTGTGCTGGTGTAGTAGAGTCATTCTATGGTTTTGGGCAGTGCTTGGAAAAACCTGTAATGAAGCATTTTTTTTTTTTTTTTTTTTTGCTAGAGCAGAATTGGTCATTGGATGCACAGAGTTATTAGAGCTTTGAGACCCACTAATGTTTTATGACCAATTGCCTAGTCATGCCTTACTGTCTCAAACTGAGAATCAGAATGAGGAAGGGGACCTTAGAGATCTTTTTAATTGTTCCCCCTCATTTCATGGTCTTTGATCAAGGCCTACAGAGATAGTTTAGGGATAGCATTGTTTTCTGTGTTATTTCAGAGGCCCAAAGCAAATTCAGATCTGGAAGGTATCTTGGTTTGACAACAAAGCTGAAGGCCAGAGAGGTCAGCATAGAGTTGGAAATCACAGAATCAGTGGGTACTGATGGATTGCGTGCTCGATTTTGGCTTGATCTCATCTGTCTATTGCAAGTACAGACTGGAGCCTGGAACTTGGCTCACTGATGGTTCGAAATGTTATTTAGGGTTTGTTTGTATTTTTTCCCCTTTGGAAAAATGGCGATTCCTTGTTTTGATTGGGGAGTTAAATCCCTCAATTTTCCTTGGGGAGCATAGAAATATCAAAATGATCATGGGAGCCACATGTGTGAATATCGTTCAAAGCAGTTGTCTCATTTGAAGGTTTAGCTCTACTTTTAATTACTGGGAGCAGGCTTAGTACCTTGACAGAGAGAGCAACCTAGGGCATATATTCCAGACAGGGCCAGTAAATGCACGCTGGAAATAGTAAGCACAGTTGGGTAAAAACCAAATCAAATAGAAGCAGTCATTGGGAATTTATTTATTTTCTCAAAGGGGATTACAGTTTTCAAGCTTTGCAAGATGAGGATTTTAGGACCCAGAGCATAAGTTGGTAGGTGGGTAGAAAGGCAAGGAAACAATCTTGAGACTGGCTATCAGAGGCAGACAGGGCTTGGTAGCCCTTGAGATGTGATTTGTTCAGAGTGTCGTATGATGAGAGGGATGTGACCTGGATTCTGAAAAGATTGGAGTCTGTGGGATTCTGAAAAGAGACTAACAGAGGCATCACTCATGTTTATGGCTGAACAATTGCATATAAAATGTAACTCTTGTGTGATTATTTCACTATCATAGACCTTCAGATAGTCCAGTAGCTTCAGAATATGGTTCTGTGAATTTCCTTTGTTTCACTGTTGGGTTTGTACTTGTATGATGAAGATTCATTCTTCAATGTGGGGCTTTTTTTAATACTTATTTCTGAGCTCAGGAAAATTCTATTTCCTTTCTTTTATTTAAGCAGTAAATGAAGTACCTGGAATTTTGTTACAGATGAAACAACCATAATCTAAACCATTATTTTAAAATCAAATTTTTAATGTGAATAATTTCCAGATATTACAGGAAAAATAGCCCTGTTTGTTGGTCAAGAATGCAGCCCAACTTACCTCTTTCAAACATAACAAAACAAGTCTTGACAATTGCTCTTAAGAAAGATAACATTATGAATCTTAGGAAGTTTTCAAGTGCAAGTCACCTTTTTTTTTTTCTTTTTCATACAGCTTGTATTACTGATGGTAATCCTATGCCTAACTTGTCTTAGAGACCCAATGAATGCTTGTGAAAATGAAAGTATGATCTCAGCAAAATGGAAAGTGACTAACTTACCAGTAATTTGGGGGTAGAATTTCTCTTTTTAGTGTCTAGTAGACTCCCTTTTTTATCCATAATAGTCATATCTTAAAAATGAAAAACTAGTTTCTTTCATGAAACTATGCTACAGAAATTGATATTTGCAATTTTAACCCTAAGGTGCCTCACAACATATCAAGTCATCGAAGAAGGCGGAAGCTGTTCCCAGTAGAGCTTTACTGGAATATATCTTCTTATAAATGAGTCATTTGAAAACTGTCTATATTTTGTGTGAGTTGGCAACTTGCTGTTAAGCAGGATATATGATTAACACAGCACTCAGCATAGATGCCTAGTATCATTGGTTTTCTTGTTCACCAGTAGTGATCCTGTTTAATGTCAGCCTATTAAGTTTTTGTTCTAATGAAATGAAATTCCAGGGGTTCTTAAGGGCCTGGATGTGAAGAGATGTTCTCTACTGGCTGATGATTGAACACGTTGCACAAAGCCGGCCAACACAGCCTTGAAAGGGAAATTGGCAAGGACTGTCGTATAAGAAATGCTCTAACAGGGCTAAAATAATTCTTCTGTTTTCCTGGCAATGTTGCACAAAGGCTGCTTGGCTGAGGCATCAGAGATACACAGAATCCCAGAGTTGGAAAGCAGCGGAATGGTGCAGCTACCATCTCGTGCTTAAATTGCAGCCTGCGCAGTGCCCATGCCAAGAGGCTGGCCAGCCCTCAAAGGAAGCACACTACCTTTTTGTCTGCATAGTCCCTCTGGTTCAAGGTCAGCCCAGATTGTTAGTTCTTTCTCCCCTTTGGGTGGAAGCTTCTCTCCCTCTAGCTGCTTCTCACTGGCCTTGATTCTATTCCCTGGACTGAATAGAACAATATGTTGTCTGTCTTTAGCATCACAGCCCCATGGATAAAATGTTTCAGGACTTATGTTCCTTCTGGAATGAATTTCCCTACCCTCCTCTTTCTTTTGATCTTTGCTTATCCTTCAAGGCCTAACTCAACGGCCGCCTCTGATGTGGTGCCTTTACAGGTAAATGCTAGCTTTCCTTTCTACTGTGCACTCACACTCCTTTGCTTGTCCTATCACGGTTCAGTTCCAATTTCCTAGTATTCCTGGTCATTGCCAACCTGCCTGATTTCTTTATTAGTTGGTCAGCTGGATCTATATGTTGTTAGAATTTGGAGTTTTCATGTGCAAATAATAAGTGCTCATTGATCACTACATTGAAATAGCTCTGGATCGATATGTAAGAATGTAGATGATGTATAAGAATATGATGTTCACTACTTGGGCTACAACGGATACACCTATATAGGGACCTATCAAAAAAAAATCAAAGTTTATTTTTCACTCAGATTAAAGTTCTTGGTAAGTATTCCTGGTTGGTTAGGCACTTTTTCTCTAGCGGGTCATTCAGGGATGCAGGCTGATATAGCTTCTGCCAGCTTGGTCATTCTGTCTTCATGAATGGAAATGGTGAAAACAGCATGGCACCCTCAATGTGGAGCTCTGGTGGGTTGTGCCTAAATGGTTGCACATCATGTCTGCCCACATTTCCACTGTGAACTTGGTCAGGTGGCCAGTCCAGTTGCAAAAGACACTAGGAAATGTGGTCTGGCTCCAAGTCCAAGAAGGCAAGATTCTGGTCTTGCCTCAGTCTCTGCCTTAGCACATGTATGGCAAATTTAAGTGATCCTTCTGTTTACTTTAAAAATGTGTTATAGTTTCATTATGAACAGGTTTTACCCTATAATCATAGTATGCTAAAAATTTCTGCCATGTCCTAGAGAGAGTCTATTTAGGTGGAGGACTTTAAAGAATATTTTTTCTGCATTCATAATGTTTTAAACAATTCAGTTTTTTTTAAAAGAGAATATTTTAAGTTGCTTTGAAATCCCTGTTTTTATTGAAACTTTAATTTCTTGGGTGGTAGCCAATTTGGGGGGCTAGGTAGTTCAGTATTCACTTACTCAGTGGGCTGTTTCCTGGGAGCTCCCATCCTAATTTCCTTCCCCAAATGGCATCTGGATAAAGGCAGAAGCTGGGTTTCAACATGTCCTTGGGGATGGTGACCTGGTTCTCTTCCCATCCTGTGGTTCCGACAGGTCTCTCTACAGGACTGCTGTCCCAGGAGGGCTTGACATGTGACTTGGCCACAGTCTCCAGCCAGAAGCTATCCCACATTCGGACATCTCATTAAGACCCCTGGCCTCATTGGTCATGTAATACTGTCATCTCTTTTGTGTCCTGTTTGGGGATCTGCAAACTCTTGACTGCTTCCTCCACACTGGGCTAGAACATGTGGGATGCAGTGGAGCTGGCCTTTTCCTCACCTGTGGTTAAGTCACTGCCAGGGTTTATCTAGCCCAAAGCTTCTAGAATCTGGTCATTGAAGCAATACAACATGTCTTATGTTTACAGATTTTGTAAAAGTTTGAGACCATATGAACACCCTTGAGGGATCATTCCAGAGCCTTGGAAAAAGCTTGTGAGAGGCCTGAAACTCAAACTTTTTGTTAACTTCCTGCTAAATCCACCTGTGAGCAATTGTAGTGCCTCATTTTCATGCTCCTCACTCTACCCTCCCCACCATCTCAGATTGGACCTTGAAGGACATTTTTTCATTCAACCTCAACTGTAGTCCCATAGTGGCACTCACTACTAAGCACAGACCCCACAAGATAAAGGGCACTGTCCTCAACAAGACTGCCCTGACTTCAGACACTAGCCACACTTTGGGGATCCCCTGGCCTCGAATACATCTGACTGGCTATAAATGCAGGGGTTCTCATGAATCCTTTAGATTCCATAATTTGCTAAAATGATTCATAAAGCTTAGGAAAATGCTTCTCACAGCCACAGTTTCATTATAAAGCATATGAATCAAGCAAAGCAGTCAAATGAAGAGAGGCAGAAGGCAAGGCCTACGAGTGAATCCCAGCTCCCCTGGCCTCTGTGCATAGAATCCAGGCACATCACTCTCATAGTGTATTCTCTTTACCAGGAAGTCCACTGAGCTTCAGTGTCCAGAGTTTTTATTGGGACTTGATTATGTAGGCATGCTAGATTAAATCATTGGTCACATGCGTGAACTTGGTCTCCAGCTTCCCTGGAAATCATGCTGGTGGAGAGTCCCAAACCTCTAATCACTTAATTGGTCATTCTGGTGATCAGTCCCAATGGGAAGCCACTTGGAGGGTGGTCCAACAAGAGTCATTTCATTCACATAGCAAAGATATTCCTGTCACTCAGAAATTCCAAGATTGTAGAAAGTCCATGCTGGGAATCCAGGAAAAGACCAGACAAATTCATTATTGTGCAGTAGGTCACTGTCTTCAGGACTGACCTTTGTACCTCTCTGCCTCTTTGCTCCTTTTCTCTCCATGGAAGAAGGCTGTTTCTCTTGCTTTGCTGTCACAAAGCAGCTTCCTGTATACTGTGTGTCTTGGGCATAGTGTTCTGTAATTGTGGCTTCTAGTGCCTTTCTGAAGATCCCTGTCCACCAGACTTGGATCTTGATTGCCAAGGGCCTGTGGAACTGAGGGAACTCTTTGGATAGAACACAATACATTTGCTTCTTGGTGAGTACAAAGCACTGAGATGCACAACCAGGAGATGACTGAGTGTGAAGAGATTTATGACTTGCAAAAGTAAGGAGAGCCCTGGAGTTAATTTGCAAAGTAGTTTTCTCCTTGAACAAAGAAGGCAGGACTTTTACTGGAGAATTGTTCGTATGGGAAAGGCTCATCATCACATGTAGAGGTAGGCACATCCCTTAGTGTGCTCAGTTCTAGATCATAACCATGTGTTAAAAAAGAAAGATGGCAAGTGCATTCCTGAGCGTACTCAATTTTGGTCACATTCCCATGTTTAAAAGAGAAGATGGTGGGCTCAGGTGAATTAGAATTTAGAATTATAAAGAGCGAAGTAGGGCTGGGGATATAGTTCAGTCAGTAGAGTGCTAAAGTCCTGGGTTCAATCCCTGGCACCACATTAAAAAAAAAAGAGCAAAGTTTTCTCCATTTACCTAAAAACAATGAGCCACAATGACTTGGTAATTTAGGGCTGGTTTCTTTTAAGTTTCTTCAAAGAGCCTTAAACAAAATAAGAAAAACAACTTTGAAGGTGCCTTCCTAGTCTTTTAAAAGGGCAGCAGCATTTCCCCCTGTAAGTATAGGAGTCTGCGCCTAGAAGTGCTTGCTTCCCTGCCCAGCACCTAACGTCTTCTGTGGGTAGAGACTGGTTGAGATTGCAATGGGACTGTGGTCTCCTGATACTATTTTGGAAATCAAAGATGTTACTTGTCTTTGCATACCCACTGTGTCCTGACCCTCTTCAAAGCGACAGGTGTCTTCTGAGCAGGGGATGGCCCACCTAGAAGGTGTGGCACATTAATGTGATTTTTAAACTATTCTGCTCATTCCTGTTTGTAACTTTGCCATAGTGTGGTGTGCGCATATTACATATTACACTTCTATGTATTTGAGGACATGTGATAATTGACTTGTCTTAATAATTTCTGGGAAGAGTATCACTGTTCTTTTTGTGTGAGAGCAAGCATCCAGCTACCAAAAAGGCAGACTTCTGATGAGCCTGGTGGGCCAGGCTTTTTCAATTTAATTTGAGCCTCACCATGCGCTGGCTGTGATATTTCTGGCATTTTAAGGTGGCCATCATTCTTGAGGGTAGGGGCTTTGTAAAATTGGAGTGACTTCGAGTTAGAAAGTGGGGTGGAAGGTAATTTCTGGAATGCCTTGATTTATCATCTTTCCTGCTCCTTTGGTCCCTCTGCCAACTTCAGAATCCTTCCCTTCCTTAAAACACTTAGTGATAACCCTGAATTTATTTAATTGCTGAGTGAGTGATTTTTGCCCCACAGCACTTGAAGATAATTGGAATGCAATCTAGATTATGTGCTCTGTATAATATGTAATTGCCAGCCGGGTGGAGAGAACTGATTTTGGAGAGTATGCCTTTGTCACACAGTGCATCTGATATCTTAAAACTGATTTACAGTCCCTCTTATTTGCTGGTGTATCTTGTTACCTTTTTTAGGGCCTCATCTGTCTTCTGTGGGATCTTCGTGGATGTGAGTGTGTGGACCCTGATTTTTGCTATATTGCATAGGCTTCTGGCATTTAGGAAAGAACATCTTCTTGTTTTGAAACACCTTGTGTATTTAGGCCTCAATAAATACTTTGTGACTGATGGATCTGGGGCCCACTTCCCCAGATCTTTAAATCTGGTGATAGCTACAGCTAGTTCCAGCAGCCATAGAGGAACCTTGAGGGAAAGAAGAGACGGGACACCCTTTTCCTTGATTGATGTCACCAGATGTGAGCTCGAGTTTCCTGTGATTTATGTGCCTGAGTGAGCTCCCCATAATCATATCTGCTGCCCAGTGAAAAGATTTGGGTGTTTCTTCTTCCTAAAGCTTAAAGTATGAGAATACAAAATAAAATAGTATTGAAATATATAGTAGAAGGCGTTCTTGGTAATAGAATATGGCTCCTTTCTGCTTACTTTGGTGTCTTAAAAAGCTAGATAGTTAGTGCCTGTGTGCACATAGAATTATGAACCCCTTTAGGTGAGCTTGTATCATAGACAACCAAAGTGTTAAATTGACATAGGAAAAGGCAGACAAGTTCTTGGAGACTTAATCACAAAGAACAGGAAAAAGTATGAGGAGAGGTTAAAGAAATTGGGGTTTCAAACAAAATATTTGAAATTCTGCTGAAACACCCTGTGAGAAATAAAAAATTTCCCCACATGTATGAACAGGTAGACTGTGGATTTTTCTCTGTCTAGGAATCTTTGAAATCCTGACTCTGCTATTTGGGCTGGATTAAGTGTGATCCAACCTGAAATCAGAGATGGGCTGAAATCTCTCTGCTGGGTTTCAGCATGGAGCATTAGTTATTCTGGAGATGCACTTTTTTTTTTCTAAAAATACTTTATTTTACACTGGCAAGGTTTTTTGGCTCCTGTATCTAAAACATAATGCACGTAATACTTTTAATATTTTCCTGCTTTTGTTTTGTCACTTTAAATAATCTGTCCTTGAATTTTGTTATAAGGTATAAAACTTCCTAGAATAGACTTTTCTTTTCCTTTTTTTTTTAATCAAGTGGCATTTTAGCTTTAAAAATTGGGTCATCAGATTTACTGGGGCAAAATTTTCTTGCAAGCTGCATTTCCGTCTTTATACACAAGGGAGAGCTAAGGCCCTAGAAAATAGATTTGGGTTTTGCCGAATTCCAGATTCTTCAGTACTTCAGGATGGAAGTAGGGAACTTATTAATGGTGCTAAGAGTTGCGAATTGTTTGGGGAACTATTTGACAGTAGTAAAAAAAGAAATTAATAACTTTCTACAGTTTTTATTTTATTTTCATATCCGTTGACTAGACTGTTTTAACAGCAGCTGGACCTTAGCATGTTCCCTTTGTCAGCGTTCAGTAGGGTAAATCCAACAGAAGAAACAGTCCTCAGAGGGCCAACTAAATAAATATTAAAGGTTGAGAAGGAGAGAGGCTTATTTTGATCTTTTTTTTTTTTTTTAACCTAATGCCTGGAATTTCTGATCTTGTTTTTTTTCCTTCAAAATCAGGATTCACCTCAGAAATCAAACTCAGTCATTGAAATCATCACAGAAATTTAAATCTGGTTTACAGATACAAAGGAGGCCCAACAAGTTCACATGATCTTTAGATCAAGCAAATTTTCTTTATTTATGCAGACAAATAAATTAAGATTTGGTTTTCTGCACTTTTTCACCTTATTGGGGAGGGTGTGAATCAATAAGGCGACACGAAGTCATCATCCATGGGTGGAGTACGCTATAGGAAGGTAGAGCAGGTGACTTCACTGTCCCTGTCTAGGAGAGTATCAGAAAAGGAACTGTCACTTCTGATGGCTGTCTGTCTGAAGAGCTGAGGGTATTGAATTGAGAGCATAGCCTTGGAATCTGATGAACCAAGGAAAAATGTAATTCCAACTGACCTCGTTAGCACTGGACTCTTGAGTGCCCTGATCCCTTCTCCTAGCTTTGTTGCCCTCTTCTGTACATGTTCAAATGTGAGTATAGGTTGTACATAGCATCTGGCATATAAAAAGGTCCCAAAATACATATATTAGCTATGAAGAAAAATATTATTTCAAAGAAAAACCTAATAGATAGTAGGAGAAAAAGAAAAAAAAACTGTTATGTCTTGAAGGCAAGGATTGAGGTGACTGGATAAAGGTTAAAATGGGGGATAAAGAAACCCCTTTTACTGGAATTAAAAGTAGATACCATGAACTGGGTGCACACTTGTAATCCCAGTGACTCAGGAGGATCATAAGTTCAAGGCCCACCTCAGCAATTTAGAGAGACCCTGACTCAAAAATATAAAAATAGAAACAACTGGGGATATACCTCAGTGGTAAAGTACTCCTGGGCTTAATCCTCAGTACCTCCTTACATACACATGTACACACACCACGATGATATGTTATGGGACTTGGCCACAGGCTTATCCACCTCAAGCAAGTTAAGCTATACATACTCATCTGTTAACCATCTTTTCTCTGGTTTTGTACCAAACTGCATGCCAACCTATACTCTCTCAGCCGTTAACCATCTTTTTCTCTGTTTTTCTACTTGAGCCTCCATGCCTGCAGGAAGAATATGGGGAAAGAACATGGGGGTTAGCTACCAGGAACTTGGAGTATGGATCTTGGACAGTTCTGTTGATTGTTGTAGACTGAATGTGTATATCCCCCCACAATCTCTTTGTTGAAATCCTAACCCCAGTGTGATGGTCTTAGGAGGTGGGGCCTTTGGAAGGCTTTTATAGGTCACAGGAGTTAAGCCCGCATAAATAGGACTAGTGCCATTACAAAAGGGACACCAGAGAGCTCTCTAGTCATCTTCTGCCATGTAAGGATACAAGAAATCAGCCACTTACAAGCCAAAAGAGGATCCTCACAGAACTTGACCATCCTGCACTCTGTTCTATGACTTCTAGCCTCCAGAACTGTGAGAGACAAATTTATGTTTATAAGCTCTGAGTTCTCCAGAGAAACAGAATCAATCGGATATGCGGAGATATTTAAGAGAAGATTGGGACTTATGATAGAGCACTCACCTAGAGTGTGTGAGACCCTGGGTTTGCTCCTGATCTGGTTTAGATATGAGGTGTTCCCAAAAGTCCATGTGTGAGACAATGCAAGATGGAGCAGAAGTAAGATAACTAGATTATGAGAGCTGAAACTCAGTCAGTGGATGAATCCACTGGGATTAACTGGGTAACCGAAGGCCGACAGGGTATAGCTGGAGGACATCAGTCACTGGGGGTATGCCTTGGGGTTTATATTTTGTCCTTGGTGAACAGAGCTCTCTGCTTCCTGTGCACCCATATCCTGAGCTGTTTTCCTCTGTCAAGCCTTTCTGCCATGCTGTTCTGACTCACTTGGGCCCAGAGTTATGGAGTTGGCTATCTATGGACTGAGAACTTGTAAGCCCCAAATAAACTTTTCTTCCACTAATCCCCCCCCAACAACTAATTGTTCTTGTCAGGTCTTTTGATTGCAACCATGAAAAAACTGACTAAAACAGATCCCCAGTACAGGGGGGAAAAATTGATTACTGGAATCAGCCCATGCAACTGTGGAGGTTAAGAAGTCTCCCACGAGATGCCATCTTGAAAGCTTGAGACCCAGGAAAGTTAGTTATGTCATTTAGTCCAAATTTGAAGTCCTGAGAACCACGTTAGGGGTCACTGCATTCCAAAGGCCTGAGAACCAGGAGCCCTGGCATCCAAGGGCAGAAGAAGATGGATGTCATAGATCATGAAGAGCGAAAGAATGCACCCTTCGTCTGCCTTTTTGTTCTGTTCTGGCTCAATGGATTGGATGATCTCTACCCACATTGGTGAGGGCAGACCTTTTCTACTCAGTCTACTGATTCAAATACTCATCTCTTCTAGAAACGCCCTCACAGACAACCAAAAATAATGTGTGAGGAGCTATCTGGGCATCCCTTAGCCAACTCAAATTGACACATAAAATAACCATCACATCAGTACTTTTTTATAGCAGCCCAAACTGTCTAAGACATGGGTAATTTGCATAATCTTTGATTTGTGGAGGACCTTCCACAAATCTAAAGAAACCTCTAAAAAGCATAAAACTGTTTTTGCTTTTACTTTGTACTGTGGTTTTATTTAATTTACATTTATTTATTTATTTATTTTGTTATTTTGTGATTGGGAATTGAACCCAGAGGTGCTTTACCACTGAGCCACATCCCCAGCCATTTTTATTTCTTATTTTGAGTCAAGGTCACACTAAGTTCCTGAGGCTGGCTTTGAACTTGCAATCCTCCTCCTCAACCTCCTGAGTTGCTGGGTTTACAGATATGCACCACTGTGTCCTGCTTTTCTGTGATTTTTTTTAATAAAATGGTCATCTCCTGCCTTCTTACATCTAAGGGCGTACATGGAAACTGTGTAAAAGCAAATTCAGTTCAATGTTCATGTATTGATTATCGATTACATTGAGCCATACACTATGCTTAGACAGCAAAGTGGTGTTGTTAAGGCATTATTCCTCAGAGTCATGGCTGCTTGTCTTATTAGTGCAATTAAGAGCCAGACTTGAGAGTTGCTATTAGAGATAATATTGCACAGTTAGCCACCTTGAAGAGCTTGTCAAGAGCAGGTCTCCAAGTATACAGAGATGGGAATTAAGAGATGAAAACAGATTGTGAGATGCTCTAACTCATAGGGATTTTCACTGTTCAAGAAATCAAGAGTTCAAACAGCATGTATTCTACTTAATGCTAGACTTTCTGTGACAAGTGTCCCTTCCCATCCTCAGACTTCTAGAGGAGGAAGGAACTGAATCTTCCTTGGCCAAACCATGTAGCCTGTGGACATTGAAGGCAGGGGTTTCATCTTCTTGTTGCTGCCAGGACACTTGAGCTTTCCATCAGCCATACCTGTGTTTGTGCAGTTTCTAATAACCCAGCAAGGCTCCCAGGGAAAAAGAAGTACAGCTTGGCACATTCATTCATCAACAAAGGAAAAAGAGATGCAGGGTTAGGTGCCAAGGTAATAAGGATCTGGAGCATGCGATGCTTGCAGATTCCTAAAGTTGTACAGGGTAGATGTCCTCTTTGTTCCCAACAGCTCAGTTGGCTTCCAGGGGAGTCAGAAGGAACTTTCTAGAACAAATATCAGCTCTGATCACCACCCCTGTTTAAACTTCCCAGTGGCCTCTCATTATAAGTTTAGTGGAATCCAAACCCTTGAACAGAGTTTTGAGGCTACAGTCATCTCCTCCCCTTGCTCTCTGGGTACTGCGCCACATGACTGTCTTTCTGGTCCTTTGCACTCTCAAAGCCTGTCTCTTAGATCTTCACTTTTTCTTCTTGTTCAAATGAACTCTTTGCAAGGGATCCTTCCTGACTACCTTGCTGAACTATCCAGCACCTGTCAATAACTGCCACTTAATATGCATTAATTTTTCCTGAGTGATTGCCACTATACAGGGAATCTTGTCCTTTTCCACTGGCATTAAGCTCCAGGAAGGCCAAGGCCTTGCCCATCCTCTCCACTGCTGTGTCCCAGTACCTGGAGCAGCTGTGTCCTCAGAGTGAGCTCTCAATAAATACATGTGAATAAGCCAAAGCACTGGGCGGAAATGAGGGCTACAGAAGATTTGGTGGCAGTCCGTATCTTTTTTGGCAAAGTCAATAAAATCACGTGTTTTATTTTTAGTAATATGGGTCAAGGTAGCAATTGTTGGCCTTCTATTAGATTCCAGCGATCTGCATCTTCACGGAAAGATTTCTTAAAAGAATTTGGAAGGCGGGCTGTTTTGACATGAAAGTGCTTTTGAGCTTTTCAAGAATGTGAAGGTTCTGTTCTAATTTCAGAACACATTGATGGAGATTATTTAAATTTGAATAAAAAAGCACAACCATTGCTTCAACCCAGCTATTCCTCAGAAATCCTCATGGATTTTATAGCAGCTGTCTTCTAGCTTCTTTTTCAGCAAAAACTAGATTAATAGAGCTCATTTAACTCAATGTTAAAAGACATAAAATACTAAATGTATTGGGTTTTTGTTTTTTAGTTTTGTACAGAGTCCCCCATATAAGCATGCTGATTTAAAGTGTAATGTCACACGGCCTTTTAGATACTTTCTTATTTTCTATTAAAGAATGAATTATCAGAATCATGAAAAATTGTGGATGGGACCATGACATTTTGCTTTAGGCAAAGCTGGATTCTTGGGTGGCCACTCCTTCTGAAATATAATATTAAAGGTTACTGCTCATAGTCTATCAAAGAAAGCACATTCCTTACAAGCATGATGCTATTTGTGTTTTTTTTTTTTAAAGAATATCTTTCCCTTGGACCTTGTAGAAACCATTTTAAATTATATCATCTTCAAAAGTGGAGCCTTATAAAGATTGCCAGTGGTTCTGCTCTGTTCTTGTACCGCTGCCTCTGATAATTTAGTAGAAGGGAAGTGGATCAAGTATCAGGATATCAGGGTCTCTGGTTACAGATCTGTTACAGCTTTGCTATGTGACCTCTTGGATAAGTCATTACACCTCCCGGGCCCTCAGTTTCCATGTCTGTAGATTAAAGTGTAAAACAAGGAGGAGAGCAAGCCCTTTTCTCCTGCCCTGTCATTCTGCAGCTTTGCTTTTGATGATACTAGAAAGAATAGTGTGGGTTTGCCTCTATCCACCTCCAGTTCTGTGAGACTCAGTTATCAGAAAGTAGAACTCAGACTCTTTTGTGTTCTCAGTCAGACTTTTTCTTGATAACACAGTCTTGGCAAAGGGTTCTCTGACAGGTTCGTGGACTCGGTATGTAATCCAGGTTGCAGATTTCAGGGTCCCATCTGGTTGTCTGTAGCATTTGAAGAGTCAAGATGAAGAGTCAAGACTGATGGGCCGTGATGGATGCCATGCCAGCGTGCTAGAGAGATGGAGCTGGTGATGGGCAGCCCAACAAGGTGGTTGGGGGCTTCAGCTCTTCTGCATAAACCAAAACCTAGAACTGCCTAGCACCCTGTCATCAAGAAGCATTCCAGTTGGTCCTTTTTTAAAAATCCTTTGCACACTACCTAGCAGAGTATATGACAGCTGCAAAATGGATCCAAGTAGTTCATTGAAAGAATCATTTTTCCCCAAAATCATCAAGACCAAATCCATTTGTATTCCTTTTAACTTAAAAAAAAAATCAGCACATTAATGTCAAGGTAAAATCATCCTTTTGCATCTGTGGGGTCCACATCCATGCTTTCAGTCAACTACAGATGGAAAATACTGGGGGTAAAAATTGTACATACTAAACATATTTGTATTTTTCTCATATCATTATTCCCTAAACAGTATATATAATAGTCATTTACATAGCATGCACATAGTATTAGGTATTATAAATAATCCAGAGGTGATTTAAAGAATACGGGAGGATTGTGTAGGTTATATGCATATACTATACTGTTTTATATAAGGGAGTGAGCTTTTGTGGGTTTTGGTATCCACGGGGGCTCCTGGAGCCAATACCACCTCATGCCAGGCGGATGTCCCACAGTATGTCATTGGAAGGCATGGAGAAGGATATTTGATGAAATTCAACAGACCACACTATCAACATTCCTGGAGAATCACTGACATAATTAATAAACCTAGTTTCAGGGTCCACTGGTAAATATTTTGTTACCATTTTATCTGGTTACATGAATTTGATGATTTGACTATTTTGTGTCTCTACGTTTCTAAAGTCATTATCCAAAATACCTAGAGTTTTGTTTTTCTTTTAAATAAGAAATTTAAAGGTTTTTTTTTTTGAGACATTTTCCTGTCATAAAAACCTAGTGAAAGATACAGGATAGTGAAGGAAACAAAATAGAATCACCTATAATCTTACTGACCTTCCCGTAACAAGATTGGAGAAGGAGCCAAAAACTAACCAACAGAGGTTATTTTGGTGCCATTACCTTCTGAGGTATTTTTAACCTGTTGAGAGGCTCAGCTCTTTTGTAGTAGTTTCAGCAAATCCCACCCGCTGATGTCTATCAAGCCTCAGCCTGTCTGTCCTCGTGGTTGGTGGTATTTGCATGTCCTTCCATGCTGCCTGGAGAACAAACACCCTGTTTTACAGGGCACCTGGTGCCAGAGCACTGCCTTTTTGTTTTGAAGGCCATGAAAGGATTTGTGGGGGCATGCCCTCCCACACTGGCATAGAGATTGTCTTCCTTTCCCTTAACAGAACTTGGCTGTTTGTGTGCTCCCCCGCCCGCCTCCCTCCCTCCCTCCCTCTCTCTCTCTCTCTCTCTCTCTCTCTCTCTCTCTCTCTCTCTCTCTCTCTCGACTTTTCACCTCTCTTGTGTTAGATAGTTGCTGCTTTTTCACTTCCAGAAAATTGGCAAACAGCATTCCTATCCCCTCTCCAGGGTTAAATTCCTAGCCAGAATTCATTACCAAAATTCATTCTTAGCAAGCACTCTGCCACTAAGCTGTAAGTGCCACGAGCCCCTTTTCTTGGGCCTTATCAGGCTGTCTCTCAGTACTTGTGTTCTTTCCTCCTTTCTCTATATCAGGTCCGACTAGGATAGATGCTATACATCAATGATTCCCTTAAGGACTTGGAATAGATATTATTGTCCCCATTTTACAGACGAGGGAATTAAGCCTGACAGGCATGGAATATGGTTTGGGGATTTAGCATTTAGTTCACAACAGTGCATTTGTTTAGCAAAAGTCGAATGTTGAGGTTATTGCCTTTTACATTTTGATAATGTACATCTGTGCAAGTCTGTGGAACTGTGGAGTTTGGTAAAAGACAAGTAAATCCCATCTCAGTTTATAGCCCCTCTGCTCACCAAGCCAAGGGGTTCCTGGTTTGTGAATCCCATCTGCTTCTTGAACAGGTTGGGGAGCTGCAGCCAGATAGAGAACAGGTGGTCTTGATGACCTGGGAGGTCTCTTGCTAGAGAGCTTCAAGACAGGCACCTGGAGGTGATATAAGACCTAACCCTGAGGGCAGTTCAGCCCCTCCTGCAGAGGGGCTCCTTTGTGAATTTCCTTGGGCCCAGTAGCACATTGTGGGCTTTTACTACAGGTCAGTTTCTCCACCCTGGTTTGGAGGGAAGCTGGGCCCTTATCTGCCCTCCTTTTCACCTGGCTCTGTCTCAGAGCTTGCTCTGCCTTTGATCTCGCTTCAGGGCTCAGTGGTGACATTGGATGCTCCTTTTTTGCCTGTAGGGTTGAACATCTTTTTTAAGCCATTTAACTCTCAAAACTAAAGCAAGACGTAAGATTGTATAGTGTTACCAGTTAAAATAAAGGCAGTTTTCAAGAAGTGAGCTGGAGCAGCATAAACTAAAAACAGGCCTTCATCTTGCTCCATTTATCTGGCTTATTTTAATTCACAGTATAATTGTGGAGCCTTCCTTTGAATAGTAATCACTTAAGCCAGGTGTTAGGATGTGCTTCCTTGGTAAGCCCTGTCATTTTGAGAAAGCAGAGGAGTAAACAACAAAGATTTGATTTTACTTCAGCAAGATTTTTGGGTCCCACCAGTGAACAAAACATCAATCTCTGTACCATTGGAAGCTTTTTTAAAATGACTTTTCAAGAAATTTCCGAAAGAGATTTCAGGTTGATAGGAGACTCAGACCCATTTTCAAACAAAACAAACTTACAACAAGCAGAATTAAACCAACTGAATGAAAGTCCAGGAAGAGGACAGACCAGGTAGGATATTAAAATAAATGGTATTTTAGCCCTTTCTTAAAAGATGAACATGATTTGGATAAGCAATGGGGATTAGGAGAATTCCAGGCTAAAAGAAGCACACAGAGGCTTGGAAATGTGTGAGGACTCTTCCATGCTGTGACTCTGTGTGTGGACACATAGTTATTATACAGATAGAAACAGGGAGGAAGAACTAGAGGGGGCTAGACCCTGAAGCCTACTCATGACCAAGGTATCTGGACTTTGTTTAGGTCTATACCAAAAATTCAGAGCCCAACATATTTAAAATAGGAGAATGAATGGACAAATGGATCTGTCCATCCTTCTAAACAAAAGGTAACCATTTGCACTGTAAAGGATGAATTGAAAACCCCCAAGGGATGCCATTAATTTTACTTTGTGAGAGAGACCTGTCCCAGAGCAAGGAGATCTGGAGGGAAAAGACTGTGAAGTACTTTTGAGGTAAACTACAGGATGGCTGATAGCACGGTGGAGTGTGATAAGGGAAATTGGTGGTTGTAAGGGTCTCCAGCCTAGAAAATTGGGAGGAAATGATGCTACCCTTAGATGAGACAAAAGGATCCATAATGAAGAATATTTTCTCAGTTGATGGAAAAAATGATAACCTTGATTTGGAATATTCAGTAGGAGAGGGGAAATCCTGATTCTCCAAAGAGAAGTACAATATGGAGAGAGAGAGAGTTTTTGAAGCCGGGATCTCTGTGGGAGAGTTTATACTCAGGGGAGAGATTGGGATCATCTCAGGTAATTCCCATCAGTAGTTTGGGGCTGCTAAGAAGACATTCACCATATTGAACCATGCATGGATCTATGTCCAGATATAGAAATATCCAAGTGTGCATAGAGAAGTCCCCAGCCAGGAGTGCCAGGATTGACAGCCTTCCTAGGAATGCCTTGTAGCCCTTCTGGAAGGTCAGTTGTGAAATGCTGCAGCAGTGAGTCCTCCCAGGGTCCAGCAGAGGCTCCTTGTTACTGCTAAGAGCATCAACCTCATTCAAATGTCTTCTGTGGACTCAGAAGGGGACTGTGAGACCTTTGCCTGCTTGTTTACAATGCATGAGAATGAAAAATGGGGGTGTGGGATGGAGAAGTTCGGGAATGTGCAATTAAGGAGAGAGAAATGTTCAGGTGAGAGGGGAGAATGATCACAAAAGAGGTTAGATGAAGTAGGGAAACACAATAGTAGCAAAATAGGAAAGTGATTTTTAAGGAACAACAGAGGAGAAAGTAAATAAAATAGGGTTTAGATGGGACTAAGATACAGGAATCTGGAGGCTTTTGGTAACTTGAACAAATGAGTGCTCTTGTGGGTGCTCAAGAATTGTACTGTGTGGCCAGAAAGTAGAATCATCCTTGGAGGTGATTTGTAACTGGACAGCAGAGGGAAAGCAAGAAAGGGTGATGCAGGGAAAAGACAGTTTGATGCTAGAGTTTGACTAATCACATAGAAATATCTAGAACCAATACACTTGAATCCATGCTCAGTGATCAGTAAATAGATACAGCAGTTTTCCCAGGGAGCCCTGTGTAAAAGTTGCATTTGTTTTCAACTGTATTTATAGTATCTAATCTCCTATCCCCGTGTCTCTGCTGGGTGCTGCTGTAGGGGGGCTGAGAAAAAAAAAGGAAGGCCTCTGTCAGAAAATTGTCAAAATGATCTGGTGCACCTGGGGAGGATTCTAAGGTGTTGGGAGAGGGGGTGGAGGTGGGGAATGGGAGCTGATCTTGAAGCATGTATAGGACGTGCACAGGTTCAGAGGTTGGGAAGGACGTTCAGGTGAGAGGGGAGAATGATCACAAAAGAGGGGATGAACATGGCTTATGGTGGGGCATTGCACAATTGCACGTGTGTTCCTGTTCCTTGCAGAGTATTCACACAACCAACATCTTAGTCTGGGCCGCTGTAACAAAATACCTTAGACTGGGTAACGTGTGTGTGTGTGTGTGTGTGTGTGTGTGTGTGTGTGTGTGTGTGTGTGTCTCTGTTGCTGGGGATTCAACCCAGAGTCTTGTGCATGCAAAGCAAGCACTCTACCAGTTGAGCTGTATCCCCAGCCCCTAGACTGGGTAACCTGTAAATGATAGAAATGTATTTCTCATAGTTCTGGGGGCTGGAATTCCAGATCAAGCCACCAGCAGGTCTGGTGTCTGGTAATGCCACATGTTCATATGGAGCTCCTTGCTCTGCCCTCTCATGGTAGGGGCGAGGGAGCCTTCTGGAGCCTATTTTATAAAGACACCGATCACACTCATGAAATCTCTGTCCTGGTGATCTAATCACCTCCCATGTGTCCCATCTTCTAACACTGCTACCTTAGGGTTAGGGTTTCAACCTGGAATTCTGAGGTTCCACACATCCGACCCTAGCAGTGGGCTAATGGCAAATCATACTGGGTAAGACCAGGTCCCGGCAATCTCTAGATTTCAGACAGTCAGACAGACTTGGAATCAAAGTACTGTGGAAAACAGGAATTTGGATAGGGCAGTAACCTGAAGTAGGAAGTAGTTAAGATCTGACTAATAGAACGTTAGAAAAATACAGAATCAAGCTAATATAAAGGAGGAAATGGACCAGGAGCCAAAGAGCAAAGTTGACCTTCCTTGTGACCTTCACCATTCCAAAAAATACAACTAAAGCCTTAACTGTCACTTAGGATCTCCAGTTTGGGTGTTTTTAGAGTTGATGAGAATTTGATACTAACAAAGCACGCTGAGTGCAGACTCTTCCCAAATTATAGCAGCTCAGCTCTTGCCAGACTCAACAGTGCTGTTGGAGTTTTTTGTTTTTTTTTTTTAAAGAAACATACCTTTGGGCTGGGGATGTGGCTCAAGCGGTAGCCCGCTTGCCTGGCATGGCTGGCATGCGTGTGGCCCGGGTTCGATCCTCAGCACCACATACAAACAAAGACGTTGTGTCCACCGAAAGCTAAAAAATAAATATTAAAAATAAATTCTCTCTCTCTCTCTTCTCTCTCTTAAAAAAAAAAAAAAGAAACATAACTTTTTGGAGTGTTTTTGGCTTGTTTGTTTGTTTTTAGTAGTAGATGTTGAACCCAAGAATTCACACGTACTGGACAAGCAGTGTATCCCTGAGCTATATCCCCAGTCCTTTTATTTTTAATTTTAAGTCAAGATCTTGCTGGTATCAAACTTGGAATCCTCCTGTCTCAGCCTCCTGAGTGGCTGGGATTACAGGTGTGTGCTACCATGCTTCAGCTTTTTTAGTCTTCGTACTAACTGCTTGTAGAAATGAGAGCCTTCTCTCTTCTCACAATTATATTTCATTGTGATATTTGATTAAAATATGTAGTTGCACATGCATCAACTCATTTGGGAACAAAAATACCTGTTGGTATTTGAATCAAGCCATAAAAAGCATAAAGGCCCAGACAAGGCAGGTATTTGTCAGAGGTAGGGTCCTCAGGGGAGATCAATGATGGAGCCTCTTGACTTCCTTCAGATTTAGTAACAAGTGTACAGTCTTTAAAATTCTTTCTAGTTATTCCTTTTCTGCAATGCATTTTAGGGGTTGTTTTCTACATATGTTTGCAACTGCCAGTTAGCCAGTTCCTATGCTCATCTATTTGTGCAAATCATTGGCTGGGCTTCAATGAACTCTGTCTCTTTTCATCAATTCTCTGCCACTCCATCCTTCTCAACTTTAGCCGTGGATTCCCAGCAAAACTATTAGTCCTGACTTAAGATACAAAAAAGCTACGGAAGCCTTGTGAAGCCAGAATAGAACCGTGTTTATTAGTAAAACAAGGTCATATTTAAATCTGCTGTAATTTCTTGTTTTTTTTAAAGATTCACTTTAAAATTTATTGCATAGTTAAGTTTTGTTTGCCGTGTGCATATAGCTCTTAGCTAAGTAAGTCTCAGTTTTGTTTTGAAATTTTAGCTTTGTTAAGTAGAGTAGGAAGGATAATCATATTTGACAATCTTAAACATATTTAGAACTGCATGCAAACTAGACAAGAAATTTATTGTACATTTTAAAGTTGTATTCTCATCTTCAACTGGAGTTAGCACTCTACTACTGACACCCTAGTGACATAGGAGTATGTATATATGTACATACATGCATATATATATTTATATATCTGTATGTATTCTTGTATCTGCACATAGCTGAGCTAAATATGTATTTGGGTGCAATTTGAGCTTCCATGGGTCCAGCTACTCTCTTGTTCCTTCATGTAGTGTATTTGATACCTGCCCCTGTTGTCCTCTGTTTATTCATGCATTCTACCTATGATATCTTTAGCCTAGATGCTCATGACCTTTATTGTGCTTCAACTCCCACACAATCCAGGCATATTTTTTTCACACCTATAGTTCAGATCCCTAAGTGAAGTGAACGGACTGGCTCAGCCAATCATTCTCTGTTTATGGAGTGACCTCCTGCTAGGCCCCACACAAGTCTAGAGTCAGGTCACTCTGAGAGCACGCAGCCATTCTCACAGAACAGGGAGAAGTCGCCTGATTTAGAACATGGCTGCCCAGGCAGCAGGTGTTGTGGGTAGAGCAGTTTCCCTTGCATTATAGGATGGCATGAAAAACAAAGTCTGCTGTCACTTATTCAGAGAGGTGCATACCTGCATCTAGGCAGCTTGCTTTACACCATTCCACTACTACAAATTTCCATTACTGTGACATAAACACCAGTTCTCTAACAAGTTTTAATTACCATATGTATTGTTAGTTAGAGTTGCCATGACAGAATGCCACAGACTGGTGGCTTAGGCAGTAGGAATTTATTTTCCAACAGATCTGGAGGCTGAAAGTCTTGAGATCAGGGTGTCAGCAGAAATGGTTTTCTCTGGGGCCTATCTCCTTTGCTTGCAGTATAGCCTCCTTTAAACATGGTCAATATTCCATGTGCCCTTGAATCCTATTCTCCTTTTCTTAGAAGATCAACAGTCATGGCAGCTCATTTTATACCTTAATTTCCCTTGCTGGAAATACAGTCACATTATGAGTTGATAGGGGTTGGAACCTCAACATAATATTTTGGAGGGACACAATTTAGCACATAACAACATGGTATAGCAATTATGATTCATTTTACATAGAATCTAGGCTTTACTGCTAGTTCTTCAGTTCACAAATCACTATAAAACAGGTGCATATTATGGCCAGTGACCAGTCACTTCACTTCTTTCAAAATGTGCCAGTAATTAATCTGAACATCTGTTAGTCTAGCCACAGACAGCAAAGTGTGTAGTTGTGTTGCCTCCTTGTCTTCCAGTGACAAACCTAAGGGACATCTTAAAAAATAGCTTATCAGGAGAGGGAATTGGCCACCAAAGGTGGAAGTGCACTAATGAAACAAGAAGCAATAGTGCAGGACAGGACAAACAGTTGGTTTTATTATGACATTTGAAAATGGCTGCAGCAAAGTAAAGACAACACAGGACCTGGGCCTGAGTGGAGCTTCGATACAGAGCACCTGGAAAAAGTCTGCTGAATGTCAAAAACAAGGTAAAGTCAACTCAGGGTATTTTAGATTAAATTTGACTAGGAACAGAAAGCCACTTATGGTTGAAATTGAGTATTTACTTCTACTTTAGATTGAAGACCATATTAATATAATCCCAGTGAGTGTAGGTAGAATTCAGGCAAAAGTGTGGAAGTTAGTTGCCTTTTTTAAAGAAAATGATAATTACACGGAGACTATAGAGGAATTTTTTACTACCTGTAAAGACTCTCCTCTTTATTTCAGTGTCAACATGAAAGGGTTACTGTTAGACTCTCTGGTGACACCACTAGTTCAAGCAAGGATGCCTCTGTGAAATCTGCACCCAGAGTCTGAGGATTAGTGCAGGCAGGTTTATGATGATCATCCAGTTTTTAAGGCTGATGAAATAGATCTTTTGAAAGCAACCTGTTGAGAACTTATGTGAAGGAAGAAGATGTAAGATTGCAAAGTGGCCATAAGGGGAAGACTAGATATTTAGCCAGGGATTTTGGCGGAAAAAGTTTAAGATGTCCCAAAGGAAGTGGCACTGGCCAAAAGTTCCTTCACATTAAAGGAACTGTGAGATATTTCATAGCATTGAAAGGGCAAAGGATGAAATACTGGAAGTCGATGTAAACTTGGAAGTATGGCAGTTTGCCAAGGCATAGAAAAGATTTGCTTCGTGTCATAAGTTATTTGAAGAGGAGGAGGCAAAAGCTATCCAAAATGCTCTCAATCATTTTTTTACACAGATATAAAACATTTTACCATTCAGCGTTTGATACATTAAATTAGTGTACTAAGTAAATGTTCGTTTTTCCCTATACAGGTGTAACCGACAATAAGTCAGTGTTTAATATTTTGACATAAGTTGTTTAAAGGTCGTGAAACAATCATAATTTCCCTATTGATTATTAAAATGGCTTTAGACAGTATCAGCTTGCTTGGTTGTTTTTATGGTGCCACACTCCATGCAAAGTAAGGATTGTGCATGGGTGTGCACACATGTGATCTTTGCCAGGAGTCTTTCTGGGATGGACCATGTTGTTTTTACTTGCAGTATTCACCTGAACCTAGCAAAATATACCTTAGCCTTTGACTGATGAAAAACAAAACTGTTGTGTGCTGTAAAGTAAAACAGCCACCTGGTTAAGGGTGTGGTTTATGCAGCCCAACTCCCAGAGTTCAAATGCCAAGTCAGCTACTTTTGTATGTTCTGTAGCAAGATGGTGCACTGCTGTGTGCCTCGGTTTCCTCCTCTGTGAAGGGAGATTAATTGTGCCTACTTCATAGAATTGCTGTGAGGACAAAAAGAGTACAAGAGCATAAAGCCCTGCATTCCTGGCAAACAATATGTTTTAACCACTGGTGCTGATGGCAGTGGTGGTCGCATTCGTAGCAGTAGAAGCAGAAGTATTAATAATGAGTATTTGCAGATTTATTAAGAGCTCTGGGTATGTAGCTCAGTGGTAAATCACTTGCCTACCATGTGAAGGCCCTGGGTTCAATCCCAGACTTAACTGTGGTTGAGGTTGTATCATCAAAGAGCCTCAAAGAGCTTTTGATTTCTAGTATTGCTTCAATTGTGTGTGTCCCCCTGCACCCATCCTACCCCTCATTTTGGGGGCTATCCATGAACATTCTTTGCATCTGCCTCAAGCCCAAGGGTCCCCTTTTACCACCCTGATATTAATTTAATGCTCTTAACCATAATGGGTACATAGACCAAAGAATTTATTGTGATAGCATGTTACCTGGGTTCAGGGATCAGTACCTCGTGGATGGCCTAAGAAAGGGAAGCCTAGAAGAGATCTATTTTTTGACTCAAGCTCCACTGTGCCTTTGGACATGATCACCAAATTAATTCATAATCTTAGTCATTGTGTTTTATTTTACCTGTCTGTCTTAAGAAGCATTAAGTTGCTCATAGTAAACATTAAAATTATACCACAATTTGTTAACCCTCTCTTGGCATTTCTCCATTGTTTTAATGTACTGAGAACCTCGAAGTACAGAATTGGCCCTGCTCAAGAGCCAAGTGGGTGGAGTTCTGGCTCTTGTGAATTGAGAGTAACCGGACAAGTGGTCTCGGAATGAGAAAGCTGAAACGTGTTTCTTGAAATTCTTTGCTGTTTCTCTAAGCCTCCTGCAGGCTTGCAGATTTCTCTCAGGTTCTTTTTTTTTCCACCCAAGGGAGCTGGATATAACATGTGCCTAACTGGTAAGAACAGTATCAATCCTTTATTTATGTTTGTATTTGGTAGGGTCTTCAAGACCAGATGTGTTGGGGGCCACCCTCTACTAAATCTAAAAGTCATTCCCTGAACAGAATACTGAGCTTAGTACCGCTCAAAAGGTACAAATGGGTTCTTAGTTGATTGCATTGCATATAATAATTTTTATGCTCCCTTAACTCATTGTCTTCTTCTAAACTCCAAATTGCTTTTCTTGAAATATTGTTCTTTCTTTCTTTCTTTCTTTCTTTCTTTCTTTCTTTCTTTCTTTCTTTCTTTCTTTCTTTCTTTCTATTAAAGTGATCTGAGGTTATTGAACAACAACAATTTTAAAAAATCCTGAAAAACTTCCTGTACCAGAAATTCACTTCATTGAGGCTCAGTTTGCTTTGTCCATGGCCAGCATCCTACATGTCAGTCCAACTGAGAGGGAGCTAGCAGTAAGATTGGTGTTCAACTTGACAAATGAGTGAAATAAGAAGTGAATGGGCGGTCTGGTTAAATGAATATATCATCAGTTTTTTTGCATGGCAGTGGGTGGGTGGGGGGTCATATGTTAAAACAGCCTTCATATCAACTCATCTGAATATTTGAGGCATGTTAAAGTATAAAATTTGTAAATAGGTATGTCCTGTATTTTCTTACATCATTAAGTGGAGATTTTGAATGGACTGCTTGCTAGTCATTAACCAGGACAAGATTGAACATGCCACCTGTTGAAATGCTGAAAGTTTTACATTCCCAGGGAAAGCTACCCAGATGTCACTAGTGTTGCGTGCAAGCATTTGAGGTGGTAGGAACATGTACAAACCTGTGGTTGTTTTGTGTTTTTTTTTTTTCCTTAATATTTGGAAAATTTGATTGATTTAGAGACTTTATTCCTTCTGGTAAGACACATATAATATAAAATGTACTGTTTTAGCCATTTTTATGTGTATCTTTCAGTAACATTAAATGCATTCATATTGTTGTGTGGTCCATTTCAAGGACTTTTTCATTGTCCCAAACTGAAGTTCTACTCATTGAACATTAACTCCCCATCCCTCTACCCCGCCAATCACTGTTCTCCTTTCTCTTTTGAATGGGATCATACAGTATTTGTCGTTTTTTGGCTCCGCCTTATTTCATTTCAGGGAATTCAATTTTGTGCATACATTTTGTATTGTGGGGTGCTGGGTGTCAACTCAGGACTTTCTGCATGTTAGGCAAGCACTCTACCACTGAACTACATTCCTTTATGCATTCATTTCTAACAGGCTACTTTCAAAGATGGTAATAATTAAGAAACAAACAAACTAAAAAAAAAAAAAAAACCTATCATTAATCAAAACCCTAAGTATGAAATTCTGCATCCAAAAGGTCTACAGTTGGTTTCACCCTAAGTGACGAAGGTGGTGGGGCATCTTTGAGGAAGAGCTTTGTGTCTGTTGTTGTTATTTAATATTCCCATTATGAGAACATTCCTCATACATGGTAGTTTAAATTTTCTTTAAAGTTCTGCCTTTTTTTGTTTATGATTTC
Source organism: Spermophilus citellus (assembly GCF_964194105.1). Lineage (NCBI taxonomy): Eukaryota > Metazoa > Chordata > Mammalia > Rodentia > Sciuridae > Spermophilus > Spermophilus citellus. The sequence continues at coordinate 68,776,431 of NC_138183.1, read as the reverse complement.
TCTTCTAGTTTGGAGGGTCATTACCTTTTACTGTCTTGCAAGGTCTCAACAGGACTTGAGGAAGGTTTTTGCCAATCAGCACTTGTCCTCAGAAGGCTCTCCTATGAAGTAATTGTCTTTAGAAACCAATTTCCTTGGTTTCGAACCTGCTCCCACCCCTGCAGCATCTTGGGGTCCTCAGTAGAATTTCTAAGAGACGAAGAACCCCCACCGCCCCCAGGGAGAAATGTCACTGTCATTGGGCAGTAACAATTGTGATATTTAAATATCCGAATTGGAATACTGATCTTCCCATTAAACATGGAAGGAATTTCCTGTGTATTGTCTGAATATCTTTAGAATGGCTCCTTTAGATGTTTTTTAAGGTGGTTTGTTCTGCTGTGAAGGCTGTGCTGAGCTGCTTGGTGGACTTGGAGATGCAGAGATGGAAACAATGCGCCAGAGTTGGCTTGTGGCTTTTTGTGTGCTTGTCCCTGTTTACCTATTCATAATCAGGATCCCTTCTGCTGTGGCATTGTGAAGTCACATATAATAGCACCTCATTACCCCAGCGGGCTGAGAACAAGCCCAATGCCTACTTTCTGGACCTTCCATCATTTCATAAAAGATGTAGTTGGTGTGTGTCATGATGACAGAGGTCCACGACTGGAACCACGTGTGGCCGAATCCCCTGGTCTGCCATGTGCTTTGCAAGCTGCAAAGTGCTTCCTCTAGAAAGCAGCTAATCCTGCGCGACTGTCTCCTGCATGTCAGAACCCCCATGCTGCTTTCTTAAGCACTAATTGAAGAGGGAGCCAGTCTGCATCTTGCTCTTGCACATCCTTGTGTCATGAAAATGCCTTTTTCTTTTAAGCAAAATTGAAAGAAAGAAGAGAGAGAGAGAAAGAAAGGGGGGGAATAAAGGTTGCCATCCAGTGGAGGAAGGAGTAATTTCCAGCTTCATTCAGGAAAACGCTGGCTGAAATATGCTTAACTCTTTTAACTTGGCTGGGGATTTTTTTTTATCACCATATGGGGCTTTTTTTCGTGACATCCGGAGCCAAGTGGGTGCATTGTGCCTTTAAGGAAAGAGGTGCCTCACCAAACTTCGCTGTAGTTGTAGCACACCGTTTAGGTAGGGAAGGAAAGTGTTAATTTCTTATTTGTACACTTTTTTTCCCCCGACTTCCTTCCTATTCACTTCATTAAATCTAGAGGCAGTTCGGCATGGGAGCCTTCTGTATGTTGAATTAGGGCTCGCACTCTTGCGCAACACGTCACCAGTCGGAAACTGGGGGTTTGCTTCTGTGATTTATTTCATTATTGTGCTGGTAAAAGGTTTGGAAGGGAATTCTTTTATGGGGTAGTACTTTTAGCATTGTATAGCAAGTTTTTTTTTGTTTTGTTTTGTTTTGGTTTTTTTTTTTTCTCTTGTGCCCCCCCACCCAGCGCTGAGTTGAGTCAGTTGAGCTAGTTTAATAAATAATCTCTTAAAACAAAAGAACAGTTTATCTCCATGAAGAATTTTCCTGACAAGCAGGAGAAATCTTACTCAACCCTTTAAGTGCGAAAAGCATTGGGAAATATGTAGTGAATTGATTTCCATTAGAAAGAGACCCTCAGCCATCAGAGCCTGACTCACTGCATATGGATGTGGTTGGGGTCTTTGGGGAGGGAGGAGGGAAGGTGTTTTGTAGCTCTCTGCATTCCTGCATAAAGCCTTAATTTAAGGGGAATAATGGTCAGTACTTTGTGTGTTTCCTTGTCATTCCAGGATCTAGATTTAATAACAATCTGCACGTATTAGCAATTGTAATAAACATCTTTCACTAGTTCTGTTTGCAATTTAATTTGTTTTAGCTTCTTAGCTACTCACTGATTTTGAGATTTAAAAGTCCAAATATCACAAGCTTATGCTTTGTTCCTTTTTTTTTTTTCACAATTAAAGGGGGTGAGAGTAAAATAGTCTGTTCACAACTTGCCCCTCTTCCTTTATCCCACTGAAAAGAAAAACAATGAAAAATTTTACAGCATGAAACTGAAAGTGAAGTATCACAGTTGCTCGGGATTTTCTTTAAAGAGAAGAATAACATTGTTTTAAAATATTTGAACCTGAGAACATGCACATTGCTTTTACTTACATGCATCTAATGAAAAAAAAAATTGTCTTCTGTTTTAAAAATTGTTTGACTGCTCCCAAACCATGCAGCATATTTTTTTTTAAAAAAAGCACAAGAATGAGGTATAAAATACAAAAATAAAGCATACCTTGTTTCTATTTTTAAAATAAAATTTGAATATTAATTTGTTTTCTTATTGGCTTAATTGCTAAAATTCGAGCGAGAATCAGAAACCACCTGAGCTAAAATCTCTAATTCTGCTGCCTGGAATAATAAGGGGGGAAAAATATGATAAGTAGTTGTCAATATTAAAACAGGCTGAAGGAGGAAGGCTTCGGGCCTTGTAGTAGGTAGAATGAAACAGCAGATTTGAGTATCCACAATCCTTTCAGTATTAAATTTTCAGTAAAATAAAATTACTTGTATATGAAAACATAGCCTTTCCCAGCTCTCTTTTTTTTCCTGATCAGCTGATGAAGAGACTAGCAGCTCGCTGCTTTGCTGGCTTGTTAATTTTATCCCCACTAACTGTGATTTCCGATAGCCGGCCTGCTGATAGTGGTAAGGTAAATATCCTTTTTCGTTGCCGTCTTGAAGATTCAGTAGAAGTAACATCCCAGGCATGTGTAGGTGTGTAACACATCAGAAGCCGGTGTTCTCCGTATTTCTGTGTGCGACTGGGTGCTTGAGGAGAGCAATACCATTAACTGTTGACAGCCTTGCATGCTGTATTTATTATTAGCATGTTCAGCCTCCAAGATATGCGGGACAATTTCCTTTTCTCAGTCTTTGCTTAGCTGCAGTGTGTTTAGCTGTATAGTGGGTGTCCTGCTTTTTAGGCAAATGAATATTAATGAAATAATGTGGAGCTTTTTTTTTTTTTTTCCTCCTCCTTTCTTTTTCTTTTTCCTCATAACTCATCAGCTCTCGCCTCCTTCATACTGATTATCTGAACACTGTAGGATCGTGATGGAAATTGTCTTTTGATTATTAAGGCCTAGGCTCAGGCTGTCCCTGAGGATTCTGTCTGTGTGCATGTTGCTTCTATGGATTTGCACATTTGGAGGATGCATAGGAAACATTTTTTTAATCCCAGTGGCATTTTTAACATGCCAGGTTGTTTTGTGTTCTGTACCAGGTTTTCTTCACAAAACCTTTCTTTTTGCAGGAGGCATTGTACATAAGTGAAAGAAATTATGTCTGAGCTGTAATCACTCTTTATATTGATTGTTATACTCACATGATCATAAATATTAGCCATGTTTGGTGCTGTGGAGAAATGAAGGTAATTGCCTTATGATTAGAGCTCTTTCAGCTACGAGAAAGGATTGATTAGCATTTGCATACTGGAGGCAATATTGAGAGGCAGGAGGAACAAATAACAACATCAGTTATTTTGTGTGAGAAAGCAATCTCAAAATGTAATTTGAAGATTTTTTTAGAAAATTTCTTTTTCCATGATCAGATTTTCTTTTATCTCTGTGTTTTTGTGTTCTTCTCCCCCCTCCCATTTTTCCCCCTGTATTTTTCTTCTTAAGTTTTGAGACTTACCAGGAAAAAAAAAAAGTTTAAACTTCTGGGTTTGTCACATGGATCTTTTAGCCCTTTATGAACAGGTTTCTTTTATACCTGGTTGTTTTTATAGCTATTTTATTATCTCTCTGCATTAGTGCTGCTGGCTCTGGTTTAAAGCAAGCGTTTGCAGGTAATTGGAAAAAAGTGTTTGTTGTTTGTGAGTGTGTGTGTTCTTTCTTTATCTGGTGATTTAAGTGTGTTTACCAAGGAATGTGGCTTTGTACTTCCCGTTCCCTTGTTTACTAATTGCTACGTTAGAACAAACTCTGGATAGAATTTTGATTTTATGTTGTGAATCATGACTAAATTGATGTAAAACCTTACAGAAGAAAAGGTCAAAGCTTGTCTGATTGTATGGGTATATTCTTAGGGGAATTTCGTTTCCTCACCCACCCCTCCTTGTTTGTTTACCTTTCCTCCTTACTGTAATGAGACAATGCGAGTCTTTTTTCTCATATTGAGCTAAAATTTCATGTGGATTCAGTGATCTTCAGGCACTTGAATGTATAGATGTTTTAATTTTTTTGTCAGATCTTTACCATGAGTGTCTCAGGCCTTCAACATATTTTGCTTATGAAACAGACTTGGTTTAAAGATGCATTTATCCAATATGGTGGTGGTGGTTTTTTTCTTCTTCCTTCATTGATTACTGTAAACTTCAATTTTTTTGCTAGTTTCATCTTATTTTATTTATTCAAGATATACATACCCACAGTGTGTATGCATGTGTGTGTGTGTATATATGTATATACACACATATATACACATGTGTATATGTATATCTTAAATAAATGTATGTAACTGGTCTGGATTATTTTCCTGTCTTGAGTATCTCTCCTTTTGTTTCTGATTAATAGGCCATCGAAGACGGAAATTTGGAAGAAATGGAAGAGGAAGTGCGGCTTAAGAAGAGAAAAAGACGAAGAAACGTGGAAAAAGATCCGGCAAAGGAAGATGTAGAAAAGGCTAAGAAGAGAAGAGGCCGCCCTCCAGCTGAGAAACTCTCCCCAAACCCCCCCAAACTGACAAAGCAGATGAACGCCATCATTGATACTGTGATAAACTACAAAGACAGGTGAGTGCTTCACTCCTTCACCTCCATCATCATCCGCCAGGAGCACTGGTGACACTGCCTAAGCCAGATTCATGAAGCTGCATATGTGGGTTGAAAGGTCTGTCTGTGTGTTTCATGGCTTTCTCTCCAAAGGTGTGAGTCACTTTGTGCCATGTCGGATGGCCACTATTGCTATGTGGTATGATGTTTCACCATGTATTATTAATGAGTTTAGATAGGAAATGAGTTTAGATAACAGAATCTTAAATTTAAACTGGAAAAAGGATCCTCTAAGGACCTCGGAAATGATACCGTTGCTGTCAGAGGGGTTGGGATGATAGAGTGAAATTACTTTTGGAGGTTGACTTGTTAGAGAAAGGAGAATCCTCATGTATTTAAAGTAAATATGTCAAGTCTAAGGCGCTGTTGAAACCCATATCGATGTTTCCTTGAAGTACTGTTCCCTCTGTCCTTCTCACCCTTGGGTTTCTGAGCACTTCTTTGAGTTGTCATCTTCATAATTCTACATAGTCAGCTTGATATTTTAGCACATTCGCCTCTTTTTCATGGAACTTCTGGATTGAGCTGTGAGAATCTGCACTGGACACTTCCCGGGTCATTTTAAACAATGAATAATTATTTGAAAACCAAAACAGACATTTTAAGGTGTCCATCAGCCCTATACAGTAGGCAAATTAGTTAGGCTGCATTTTGGTTAACTGATGTTGGTTAATTGATTTGGTTTCCACTTGATAATCATGTGACAGTGTTTCATTTGAAGATGGCATCTCATTTCTGTTGAAACATAGGAAACCAAACAGATGATTTGGTTTCTAAATTTCGTAGTGGTATTATTCAGTTTTTAGTTACCAGAGATTTTTGATATTAACTTAGGTGTTTCTCTGTACACCTGGATGTGTTTAACACAAATAAGTAAATTGTGGTTTTAGTCTTTCACTGTGGTTTTGGTACTTGCATGATACTAAGAAGGGAGAACTTGTTATAAAAATTCAGGAACAAAAAAGTAATAAACTTTCCACCCTGAGGTTTTATTGGTAAGATTTTCTTGGCTGTAAGGAGTTCTCAGAAATGGTGAAGGGGAATGGGTAGGAGAAAACCTTTGTGAAGGGGTCAGAATTTCTTGCCCCTTTTGCCCATCAGATCTCTTAGGGTTCATGCTCTGTTTTTAGTATTTTCCTGAAATTAAAAACAAAACAAAACAAAATCCCCTTTAAGAATTCTGAATTTGCCACCAAGGGTCAGCCCCATGACAGTGAGTTTGGATCTGCTGTTCACCAACAAAGGGGAGTGATGGCAATCCCACAAATCCAGTCTTTGCCCAGAGTGAACATAAAGACTTCCTCATGTAAACCAAGAATCAGAAACTCTGTCTGCCAAGTTTCTGCTCACCCCCAGCTCTGCTTCTAGATTTCCCATAGACGGGAAGCTTGGATTATTACACCTTATTTTATCAGCCCCTGGTGTAAGGAAATTATTACTGAGGAGAGAGTATCACTCTGCACATTCTTCTAGCTTTTTTTTTTTTTTTTTTTTTTTTTGGTCTCAGGAGAGTGTAACATCTGTTTCTCTGACCAGATGTGCCTGGATATTTAACAGGCATTTTGTTCATTCTCACAGAGTGAGTCTGGGGGCTGTTGTAATTCTGAGAAGGCCCAAGGATGACTTTGGAGACTTAAAGCTGGGCCTCTGATTCCAGAGTGATGGCTGTGTCTTCCTTTAATGACATAGTAGAGGTCAGTCACTGGTGGACCATGTGCTGCCAAGCGATTGTTTTATTAGGTTTTTGAGGGGGTCATAGGAGGAGCAAATGCATTTAAAAACCAGTCCATAAAATTTGTACATTTCTTGTGTCCCCAGCCCACCTTTTTGAAAAACTTAAAAACTTAGGGAGTGTGTGGCAGAGTGGGCCCACTCTGCCACACACTCCCTAAAGATGCAATCAACAGGAGTGAAGAAGTGGCCATCTTCTTTATTTAGGGCATGAAGCTGTCAGTTACCACCATCCCCATTACTCCCCACCATCTCCCCTGTATAGAGTGTGAGTTGCCATTCATCACCGTCCCTTTTCTACCTCATTCATATCAACTCTAGCTCCATAGCCCTCGAGTTTGTGACTTGATGGTGTACATGGCTGTAAGCTGACTGCTTTCCTAGAAACCCTCCCAAAATGCAGGGTAGTATAAGATCTATCCTTTTAGCCTCAGTAAAGCATGGTACCCTGGCTTGGAGCACAGCTCTTCTCTTCACCTACCTGCCTGGTTTTGAATGCTGACTTTGGCTTTCACTAGCTGTGGGACACCTGGCTAACTGACTTGCTTGAGACTCAGTTTCCCTCTGGAATTGTAGTCGTGGATGAGTTAATATCACCCAGGTCCTTTAAACAGTTTAATTATTAATAATCAGCCTTTGAGACTGAATGGTTAATCAGGTAGGTGAAGAGACCTCTGAGCACTGTGAAGAAAGTGTCCTTGGGCTGGGGTTGTGGCTCAGTGGCGAGCGCTTGCCTAGCACACGTGAGGCACTGGGTTTGCTCCCCAGCACCACATACATATAAAAAAAAAATAAAATAAAGGTATTAAAAAATGATACCATGTTTAAAAAAAAAAAAAGAAAGAAAGAAAAAGAAAGTGCCCTTGCTGATATTGGTTTCCATGGTTTTATTTCCAGAAACAGAAAATGCAGTTTCCCTGGGACTGTTGAACAAGTCTTTAGTTATATTGTAGGTAAAGGATATTTAATTATTTTGGCATGCAGGTATTAAGTAGTTTTTTCTTCCCTTTTTCCTGGTTTTATTTACTCATTTGCTTATTTACTTTTTTCTTAAGTTCCTGGGACTCTTTCTGTTAGTGCCCACGTTCAGGTACTTTAGACTATGTACTAAATTTCCCACCACTGAATGTTTCATGTATATTTCATATTAGTGATCCTCTAGAAAAAGCAGTTACTCTATTTATATTTTTTATTTCTCTTACCAAACTTGGTTCTCAAGTAGGAGGCACTCGAATTAGGAGGGCCTTAATTAGATACAGTGTCATATTTTTGGTTCATTTTAGAAAATGCTACTGGGAAATGTACATCTCGCTGTTGAGATTTTTTTGTGCCATTAAAGTTAGTTACTAATATAGTAACTCAACGTATCTGTCCTCCATCCTATGTCAGGGCCCCGACGGTGGTGTAGATTAGCAGTATATTAAATAAGAATTGCCATCTATATTTAACAGATACATAAGAGCTCTCATGAGGCAGTTGTTCAAAAGTTCTTACATGATTCTGGGACAGATGTGTCTTGATTTTTTTATAAAGACCTAAGATAATTCAGTTGTCTATTTATTGCTTTGTATTCAGTGTTGGGTCTCATTAAAAAAAAAAAAAAAAGAAGGGTGCTTTTTAAAAATGTGACCCTGAAGAACCAGTGATTTTGTGTGATTCATAAATGAGCTGCTACCGGAGGTGGTGCTCGTCTGCTGCTACTGGTTCCCATCATTTAATTTCCCCAAATAGAAAACTTTATATCCAGTAGTACTGGAAGGCTTTGTTTTGACTTATTTTAGCATGCTTTGTTTTCTGCTTAGTTAGAAGGCTTTACAGAATCATATTCCCAGTTCATCTAATATTTAACCTGTGACTCTCTATTTCTTTGAAAAGGGATTCATCCCAAATTGCATTCGCGCCATTTAAAATTACCACTGGGGTGAGATATAGAACAAGATGGTACAGAGTAGGGCTGGGGTTGTGGCTCAGAGGTAGAGCACTTGCCTAGCACATGCGAGGTACTGAGTTTGACCTTAGCACCACATAAAAAAAATAAAGTTAAAAAAAAATAAATAAAAAGATGGTGCAGAGTAGGTTCTAGGGGAACTATTTCAAACCCAGAGGTGTGACTTATTCCTAGTTAGCTAAAGGTGAAAGAGAGACCTAGAGGCATTCTTAAAGTTGGAAAGGACTTTGGCTCTGCTTGGTCCAATCTCTGTGTCCCTCTGCACCCTCTGACAGTCAGAACTCCAGCCTTCCCTTGGACGCTCACTGTTGTAGGAGGCAGTCCATGACACTGAAGGACAGCTCTGAACCCAGTAGTTATTTCCTACATTAAAATAGATCGGCCCTCTGACTTCTTAACTGTTTGTTCTACATGTGCCTTCAGAGAGTGAATTCAGTCTCATCCAAGAAATGTTGTTTAAAATATTTAAAAGTGGGCATCTCAAGCGCAGGACCTTTTTCAGATTGAAACACCTCCCTTTGCTCTCTGAGTGTGACTTTAGCCCTACTAGTCCACTCCACAGGCACAGACTTCTTTTCTTAGTGTCCCATTTGAAACATGGCACCCAGAACTCCAAAGGTACTTGGGCAGCTGGGGGTGATTACCTTGCTTATTCTGGACACCAAAATTCGCTTAACAGGACGCAGGAGTGTTTTAATTTTTTCCAGAGGCCTTGACATAGAGTTAATTCACGTTTAACACATGACTTGGTGAAAATCCCACTCCCCCACCGAACACACATGCAGGTCTTTTCTCAAACAAAAGATGCCAAGGTTAGCCTTGAACTGAGCGTTAAGTTTTTTGACCTACTTATTTTATACTTATCCATGTGTTGTTCCTCCTTATTGCTTTTGGTCTCATTGTTCTTGCCTATTCATGTAACTCTAAATTTATATTCCATTTTTTGAAAAATTATGTATTCTTGCTTTCCTCAATTTTTGTCATCTAAAGATTTAAAATAAATCGTTGAGGTATTTCTAAAGGTCAGAGGACAGGGCTCTATGACATGCCCCTGAAAATCACAGCAGGCTGACATGAATATACATATCAGTAGTCCTGCAAGTTGATGAACCGTCAGTCAACTCATAAGGTCATGCCTCCTTATCACCTACATTTATCTAACCTTTCTCAAGGTTATCAGGAAAGGCTAAAGCCAAGATACAACATGTTTGTAGCCTCTCCAATCGATCTATCAACCCAGAAACCCTGCAGAAAAAGTGAAATGAGGTTAGCCTGCCCTGGCTTTTTCTTAGAGACCTCCTACGGGTACCTAATGATGTTATTTATCTTTTCTAAATAGCCCCATGGTATCTGAATAATTTCTTCTAAGTTTTTACCAAGGGTCAACATCAAGTATAACAGTCTCAGGTTTTCTTTCTCATTTTGAAATTGGGACATTTGCTTATCTCCAGTCTTCTGATTCCATTTCCATTCTCTGTGATTTCCTACACATTATTAGCAGAAGCAATCTACACACTCTTTCAGGATGTAATTAGTTTGCAACTGGACACTTGAACTCATTTGAAGCGCCTTGATATGCTCTTTTTATCAACTCTCCTATCAGGAGCTTTGTTCTGCATTTATTAAGCCTTGCTTTTCCAGTGCAAGCTTTGTTCTCCTTACTGAAGAATCTGGAAGCAGAGTCTGAGTAGAGTGTCCTCACCTCCCAGCTCTCCCAATTATATGAAGATGAGTTATTTGCAGGTGTATTCTTCTTGGCACAGAGTGTGGATGTCAGGTCCAACTTTTTTTTTTTTTTTTTGGAGGGGTGAGGGTAGCATAAATTGAACTCGGGGGCACTAGACCACTGAGCTATATCCCTAGCCCTGTTTGCATTTTATTTAGAGACAGGGTCTCACTGAGTTGCTTAGCACCTGGCTTTTGCTGAGGCTGGCTTTGCACTCGTGATTCTCCTGTCTCAGCCTCCCCAGCTGCTGGGATTACAGGTGTGTGCCACCACGCCCAGCTCAGGTCCAGCTTTGAAGAGGGATGCAGTGATCACTGCTGGCACAAAGTGGGGCCACAGGGATGGCAGCCACGCAGTTCCTGCCTCCCTCTCACTCTTCAGACTCTACTCTTTCCCAGGCTGGGCCTATGTTCCTCCTGCCTCTGATGGTAATAAGGCTGATGGTATCTCTAGGAATCATAGTAGGCCTCAGCTTGTTCTGAATTTAGCTCTCCTTTCATTGGGGGAAATCATTCATTCATCTTGGAAATGTTTCCCACATTGTTATTTCCAGCCACAAAGCCAGCACTCCAGGCACGTGCCCCTGCAAGTTCGCCACACAGTGGAGGGCAACACTCTTGTCCTGATGTCCTGCAATGGGCCTGGGGAATTCAAGGAAGGCAAGGTCATGTGAGCCCCATTATATGAGGATATAATGGCCATATGTGGAATTTATGGTCATTTGGGGGAAGGGGGAATATCAGCCCATTATAATGACCTTCTTCTGAGAAAATAAAGGCAATAATTTCATTCCATTCTAGTACCTTTTTTTTTTTTAGGATTTGGTGTTTTATACATCTAATTGTACTAGTAGTACTTGTTTAACTCCTGTACACACTGGATAATAACCTGTAGTATTTCCCTTATTGTAAGACTAAGTTACTATTTTTGAAGGCCTACTTATAATCAACCCATTCTCCAGAAGGGCTAGACTCTGATTAAAACAAAATGTTAACTTGCTCCAAGGTTTTCTCTCCAAAGATCCCACTAGAAGCGAATTTAGGTCTCTCCTGGGTTGAAGACTTTCTCACATTGATTATTATCATAAGGCTTCAATCCAATGAACTGTTCATACCAGTGTTCACTCTCTTTCTGAAAACAGTACCACACATGTGAGAACCAAATCTGTCATTACTTAGCATTCTTTGTTGTTTTTGTTTCGCTTAGAAAGAAAAAATGAAGTACAATCAGATTTCTGACTTTATGTGTACTCTTTACCAGAATGATTTGAAATCATTCTGTTAGAATTCCCTTTGTTCAGAACCTGGTGTCCCCATTGAGTTGTAATCTCAGACTCAGATCATAGAATCAGTCCTGTCTGTCTCTGCATTGTTTAAACATATTCTGTAAAATGCCTGGAAGAGCGTTAGTCGTTCCCAGGTTTGTCTTCCTTCACTATTACGTTTTCTAGATGACATGGTCTGCTTCAGCTTCCAGATCCTCTCAGCCAATATCATCATAAGCCTGAAGTCCCAAATGTGAAACCAGAAGTTTTCCCAATTCTGGGCCTTATTTCTGACATACACTCAGAAACAAGTCTCTTGGACATACTCAGAATCCTCTCCAAGGAGCTCCTTCCTCTGCCTCCACTCAGGCCATCTTCATTAGGCTGTTTCCCCCTTGGCTGGGCCCGGGACATCTGCTGTCTGTGTGTCCTGCCTACAGTCAGTTCCTCATCCTGCCTTCTTTCTGAGGCACATGATCTGATCATGTCATCCTCTTAAGAACTTTCAGCTGTGTGTGGTGCTTGTAATCCCAGTTGCTTGGGAAGTTGAGGCAGGAAGATCACAAATTTGAGGCCAACCTGAGCAAGCTAGCAAGCCCCTGTTTCAAAATAAGGAATAAAAAGGACAGAAAATATAGCCCAGTGGTGGAGCAGCCCTGGGTTCAGTCCCCTGGGTTCAATCCCTAGTACCATACACACACACAAAAATAACAATTAGAATTTTTTTTTTTTTTTTAAATAGCTTCCCCTAATATAGGAAAAACATTTTCACCTTCTGAACCTAACCTTGCCAGCTTTGTTTTCCAGCGTGTTCCTGGTCTTCTGTGTACCTTCAACATTCCAATTAATTCTGTATATTTGGAATATAGCATGCACTTTCACGCCTCCGCTCCACAGTTCTTGCTGGTCCCTCTCTGAAGGCCTTGGCCTCAAAGGCAGAGTGAGGCAGCAGCTCTGTGGAGGGCGGGCGTAGGCCATGTCTGCCACAGGGTGCCATCTTTGCCTAGAGTAAGATCTAGATGGGACAGGGGGTTTTTCTAGGATGTGTCCAACCTGACAGCTGCTCTCTGCCACCACACAAAGGAACACTCACATCACAGTGTCAAAAATCCTCATCTGAAGAGGCCTGTAGAAGGGCGAAGCCCTCAGGTGGCAGCTTATTTTCATTTCCAGTTGAAGATCACTCATTCAGTGATCCCTTCAAAAAGAACAGAGTTCTGGGAAGCAGAGCTGCCTGCTTAGTTGGTGTTCGGAGGCTGAAATTGGCTGATGCTTGGAACACCCTCTATATGCTGGCTGCTGTACCAAAGCCGCTTTATCCTATTTAATGTCACCAGCCACTCTCTGAGGTAAGTATCATCCCCATCATACAAATGAGGTGCCAGATGCAGATGGGCTGACATCACCTTTGCAGGATCTCACAGACCTCTAGCAAGTGGTCACCAGTCCTCCATTGCTTCTCGAACCATGGATGGGATATGTGTGGAGGGAATTGGGGCTAAGGGAACAGGACAAAGTGGGAAAAGTCCAGAGAGGTTAGGAAATACATTTCCCCTCAGTTTTGGAGAATTGTGTATTTCTTCAGATGGAGGTTTCAAACATCACCCTGTGTAATCTTCCCAACCAAACAGGTAGATGAGGAGACAGGCTTGGAAAGGGAAATGAGTTCTCCAGGCAGCCCAGCCTGGGAGGAAGGAGCCAGGTGGGGAGGAGGATCCAGGTCTTCTGACTCTAGTGTTCTTTCTACTCTACCACAGGTGTAACGTGGAGAAGGTGCCCAGTAATTCTCAGTTGGAAATAGAAGGAAACAGGTCAGGATCTGTCTTGTATTCCCATGCCTCTGAATACAGGTATCCCTTGGTACAAGAATGAACCGATTCAAGGAATCAGCCTTTGGAAGCAAAATTTTCTGGTTGCCTCTCAATTGCCCCTACATGGAGAGTGGGGGGAATGCCAGCACAGATATTCATAGACATCTGTCATGCTTTTGAAGTTGTTTGTGCTGTGTTTTAATCTGGAAGCGTCTGTGCATGCCTCTCAAAGGTGGTGGGAACCATCTAAAAGTCGGCCCCCATGCAGCAGCTCAGAGATGGCTTTCCCTGCCTCCCCTCCCACCACATCCTGTGGTGTGTGTTCCGTGGGTCTCCTGGCTCTGTGCTTGGTTTAGAAGCTTAATGCAGAACACCTGTGGTGGCTTGATCCCGTGCAACAGGAAGCGGCGTGCCTGGTCACGCTGTTCTGCATTCTGGAGTGGATCTGGGGGTGTGCAGCCCCGCTGCTGAGTTGCCTCCTGTGTGTGCGCTGGCTTGGCTTTCTGGGTGTGACTGCTGGGCCTGCCTGTCGAGTAGGGAGCTGAGCATTCTAGGCCAGTCTGTGTAACCTTTGTGCACCTACGATTCAGTTGGATGGGAAGCAGGAATGCTTTCCCCTTTGAGAGGTTATGAGAACTGGGTGATGTTGGGTGAGAGAGAGAGACGGGCACGCCTGGTACACCAGGGTGAGAAGTTGCTATCCACATTGGAAACCAGCTTTTCTTTGCCCTTTTCAATCAGGCTGTCCTTTTTGGAAATATTGGTACATTGCTTTACCATCCATATTCCAGCTTTGTCAATTCTCGTAATATCATTTACACCACTTTGGTTTTCTTCCCTAATGCCAGAAGGAAAGAACTGAGGCTGTATCCTGTATTTCAGGATGAATACTGACCACCATTTATGGTATTCCTCTTTATATAAAGAGTTATGAACTGTGGGTGATTTGTACCTACCAGGGCATGTGTGGAGATGAAACTGGTGAACAAGATTGACAATTTCTAGTTTTTTTTATTGCTGTTCAGTAAACAATGATTAATGCTAGAAACTAAACATACAAACCTTAGTGTCTACTGAGAAAATGGCCCCATTTTTGCCATTATGGGGGAGGGGAACAAAACTCAGACTGGATTTGCACTTGGAAATTGAAACAGCAAACACTTGACTTTGTAAGTTTGGACAGCTTAAATAAAGGAATTGATTGGTGGGCACATCCACCTCCACCACCTAGAATGGAGCCTGATGACCTTAGTACTATGACACAGGCTAAACACCCATCCCCATGAGCAAGGACCGCCCCAGATCCTTTTTCACTTGCCCCTTTTCCACTCCTCCGGCACGGTGGTCATGTGACCATGTAAAGTGGATTAATAACTTTAAAGGGTATTGCAAGCTCCCAATGTCATGCCTGGGCTTTTTGAGGGCAGTTAATATAACTGTATGTACTTAGGACCTAGATAAATCCATTTTCATTAAGTACATTCAAACTGTCATTTCCAGAGGCGGAGCAGGGGGCTTGGTGCCTGCCTCCTCAGGGCTTTTTGGAACCTGTCTTGTCCCTAATTGTCACACATGCTTCCTTTCCCCATAGGCCTGAGCTGACAACATGATGTTCAGAAGCTCTGTTATGATGAATTAACCCTTCCTTCAGAGAAGTTTTTTTTTTTTTTAATCTTTCATGTGTTCCAAATCACTAAGCATTTTCTGTGTCAGTCTCAAGTTTTGAGAATGGTAAAAATAAATAAAATGGAGTGCTGTAAAGTTCAGATGGAAAGAGCTATATGATAAGTATTGCAGGCTGGGGATGTAGCTCAGTGGCAGAGTGCTTGCCCGGGAGGCACCAGGCAATAGGTTCCATTCCCAGTACTGCAGAAGAAAAATAATAATAATAATGCAGACCTAGTATGAATAAGGTTTATGTGTGAAGAGGAGCCGTGGGGTAAGATGGGGCAGGAATAGGAAAAAGTTCAAGTCCCCTTGAGGTGGAACAGGAATTGCCCAATTAGAATAGCTGAAGGGATGGAGGAACAGAGACCATGTGCTTGGTACATGGGTGTAGGCAACCATGGAAGTATGGAAAGCAGGCTTCCTCTAGAGACCACAGATAGCCCAGTATGACTAGGTGTCTGGTTTAAGGTAGCAGGGGAACAGCAGGGGTCAAGGCTGGAGAGGCAGAAGAGCCAATTTGAGGGATGCAGGTGTTATCTTCTAGGACTGGGGTCTCTGAGAACCTTCAGTGACTGTCAAGAGCTCTGTTTTGAGGAGACAGACAAGGGACATGGGTGCACTCATGTTTGGAAATAGCACTTTGATAGTGGAAGATGGAGTAAAGGAGGCATCAGTTAGGGGCATGGTAGGTGGGAGAGGATACTTCCTTCAAATAAGGAAGTGGCAGTGGGTAGGAAGACATACTCCAGGTATGAATGATAGGTTTGGGGCACACTGAATATGAACAGAGGGTTTAGATAACTTGGCTTTCTTTTCTGAGTGATAAGTGAGTGGTGGTAATGTTTACAGGAGTGTATATGCAAAGAGAGTTGACTTGTGTGAGGTATGGTAGATACATGTGTGCACACATGTGTATGTAGTAACCCAGCCCCACATATTCCACAACAGGAAACCTAAATTCTCTCCATGGCTGGCTATTAACAGCCCTTGCCATTGTGATTATGTCATTAGTATTGACCACTCCTTCAGGATCAATCAACGAAGTCTTTTAGACAAAATTTATTTTTAGCATCTTTGGCACCAAACATTCTGTATTCCTTTAAATGGGGGAGACAGACTGCTATGACAGTCTATCATGCCCAAGCACCTTTGCCTTTAGCAGCTCTAATTAGATTACAGAGAAATTGCTGTGAAACAGCAGTGCAGTCAAGTGGATTTTTAGGAAATTCCAGCTATAGGTGAAGAGCTGTTCTTTGTTCATTCTGTGTATCAGACACTCTGGACCCAGCTTAGGTTTGACAGTTTGCCCTGTGAAGTAGTAGCCTAGTGAGGTCAAAGCCTGGTCCCTTGGCTGGGATAATGCCTCCCAGAATGTGGTCTTTCAGTGTTACACTTCCAGCTCCCTCTTGCAGAGTCCCAGTTCAGTCAGAGATTGGGGAGCCTTGCTAGGAAGTAAGCTATTTAACTGTGTTTCCCAAACTCATCTTGACTAGTGAACCTTCCTTTCAAGGTACACCATTAATCATCTCTTAAGCAGGTGTGCTGTGGAGCACACTTTGGGAAGTACTGAATTAGAGCTCAGATATGACATTTCATCCAGAGAGAATCTACTCATGGAAATGTGGGTTTCAGTGCTTTATTTTGCCCTCATTTCAAATACTGATTCTTTAACTGCTTACTGGAGCAGGCTGCTGTGACTCCTGGTGACATGACACTTATTTATGGTGCTCAGCCAATTATACCCACTTACAGCAGGTGGGTAACCCACAAATACACTTAGTCCGTCTGCTTTCAGAGGCATAGAAAGCCTCCCCTAGCTTCCAACATTACCCTATCCCTGAAGGCCCTTTTCCCAGGGTCTCTGACTCTCTTGCTCCAGACCAGCATCCGCACTAATGATCCTTCTTGGAGGGGAAGGAGTCCTGGATAGAAATACCAGAATGGATTTTTTTTTTTAAACTGGGCAGATAAACCATGTTCAAAATCATTCCTTAAATATTTTGATTAAAATAATGGATTGCTCTCAGAGAGAGCAGTTACAGTTATTTGGGTATATGTGTTCTTATATTTTCACAGGAAGCCTCTTTTTCCCTACTTAGATTTACCACTCATATGTCTGTCTTAAGAGTTTACTAAATTGGCCATTGTAGAAAAGTGGTGCTCTGGTACCTGCCACAGCCCACCCTTTGAACAAAGCAGTCTTTTGGAGGTGGGCACAGATGGAAAGGTATTTGATTTTTGTCTGCAAAAGCTTTGTGCTTTTGAGTTTGGTCACAACTGAGCCAAAAGCTTCAAACTATTTTAGCCATTAAGGAATGGAGACACAGCACAGATAAAAGGAGAGAATATTCAAGTAGAAGGGGGATTTTCTGTCCTGACACTTTGGAAGGAAAGCATTCTTAAGAGACATGAGCAGGGTCTCCAAGATGAAGTGGCGAAAGTGAGCAGTTGGCTGCTCAGGGAGGCAGCAGCCCATTTAGCTGTCATGTTTAGACAGAGGACAGTGAGAATTCCAAGCTTCTACCTGCTATTAGGAAATGTCAAGTTAAGGGAAAAAGGGGAGGAAACTAGACATCTTCAGTCAATATTTCTAAAAGTCAAGTGATAGGTGGTAAATCTCAAAACTGTCTACTCAAAATGCTTGTCAAAAAAGATAAAAACTAACAACAACAACAACAACAAAAAACCTTTTCCAAAGCTCATGTCCTTTTGCAAGCACCTGTGACTGGTAAATGCAGCAAGAGAATTCTGAAGAAATAGCTAAGAATTTTGTACAATAGGTTCTTATGGTTTGCACTATCTTAGGTGAAATATTAATGTAGTTATTTTGTTTATTTGGCTCTACTGGTAGCATTAAAATGGTGCCAGTTGGCAAAATGTGCTGTTCTTGTTGATACAATAAATGTTGGTCATATGACCTTTAGATAATTTATTTAAGAAAAATAAAACTGGATTCTTTACCTTGAGCATGTTTTTCAAGAAGGTAACCAAATAAGTCTTGAGACCAATTTTATGGATAGTATGGTTCTAAATTACATTTGATTATAAATCTTCATTTGTTGAGTTAGAGTCCATTATTGATGTTTGTTTATGCTTTGGCATATCTCCTCTGGTCCTTTTCTATGTCTGTTTAAAAACCATGAAGTTGTCCTTCACTTACAATTTTATAGCCTGTGGGTGTTTTTTTTTTTTTTTTAATGTCATAACAAGCATTTTTTCCATTCTTCAAAAGTAGAATCCCTAGCATTCCATTTCTCTGTTCCTTTCTCTGGTTGTTAAACATTCCAGCTGCTTTGAATCATTTAATTAATTTAAATAATCCTCTGATGGACATCTTCATGTCTACATCTTTTATCTGTTGCAGCCTAGAGTAAATAACAGAAGTAAAAGTATGCTTCAGAGTGTGTAAAATCCTGGGGCTAGTGGGGCCTTAACATCTCCTGACATCTCTCTAGCTCTGCCTCACATTAGCTAGATGGACCATTTTTTTTCTTTGTAACTGAGGAACATAATGTAGTGAGTCTGTCTTGATCCTTAGGGGGATTTTAACAACTACCAATTCCACAACCGAAAACAGATCTATCCCCATCCTGCTGTTTTGTTGTTGCTTCTCCTGTGCTTCAAGAGCCTTGGAGGTCAGGTTCCAAGTTTGTTATGAATTCTCAATCAGATGAGATGTCTGTAGTGAATACTGAGTGTTTGCAACACCTATTTTGGAACCAACTCAGGTTTCCGAGTCTTCTCTGGATAAGGGGTTGCCACTGTGGTCTTGGGGAAGTTCTTCAGCAGTCTGTACTCAGCTCCGTAGGATTCTGATCCTGGAAAGCATTGTTTTTCACCTACTGCCCTGAAATGTTGACCCAGCTTTTAAACTTTTCTCCCCATATGATTTTCTATGTATGATTCCTTCAGGACTGTAACTTTTCTGTGAAATTCTTTTGACCCCAAGTGAGTATTCTAAATCATGACATCATTTTCTTATGGAGTTAAGAGAGTTACATTTTTACCTTTACTTGTTATTGTAGATAAAACTTATTTCAGCTTTGGTTAAAGAACTCTTTTTCAGAATTATCCATTTGAAATTGTCAGTCAATCAGCTTGGGCAGGTAAAAAATAAATAAATAAAATGGAGGAGAAAAAAATAAAAGACCCTCATCCAGTATCAAATTTCTTGCATTGTACTTTTGAAAAAAAAAATCAAAAGACATAGCAATCAGTACATTCAAGGAATAGGTTTTCTTAGCCGGTCTTTAGCATGGCTGAACTATACCTAAAATGTCATCAGTGGTAAAGCTGATAATTATGTGAAGTGTATAATATATGCAGTCTCCATTTTTACAGTCATTTTGGATAGATATGAAAATATTGCCTTTTGCTTTGTGGAGGTAATGGGAAAAAAATTGGTTTCCAGATGAAGCATAACAAATTAAATCTTAGTAGGGTGTGTGGGTGGGCTGTGCATGCAGGGCTTGCAAACCATCATTTGCAAGTGGTCCATAGGCTTTTCCATCTCACACATATGACATCTTGGCATGTCCCTGTGCCTGTTCACCTTGCTGGAGAGACAAGGTGCTTGGCACTCACACCTGGAAATTATTAAATCCAATAAATTTGTACTGCCTCCACACCCCTTTCTTAGCAGAGTCACACTTTGTAATCTGGAATGGGTCATTGTATGAAATGAATCTGAAATCCAAACCTTCCGAGGACCCACCATGGGTAGCAATGTACTTCAAGGTAGCAATTTATTTAGGCCTTAAATTGTGTAAAATAACATAATGGAAAATACCTGGAGGGAAGGATAGTGTTTCAACAAAATCAGATCACCTTCTGTAAACCGTTATACAATTAGTCCATTGTTTTATAGTTTAAATTTAAAAAAAAAAAAACTTTCTGGCACTGAAAAACAGTTTGAAAAGCCTTTGCTCAGCTCCAGTTTGAGAAAGAAATCCCAGGAAATTCAAAACTGTCAGGCTGCTTTACTTCCTCTTTTTTTTTTTAATTTAACCTATAATTTTTAATAAAAGCAAGTTACTGTTGCAATCCATTAGCAAATGTTTCTGCCACCTGAGTTCATTTTGTTGGTTATGTGAAAGCTATATGCTGCCTAGGACCCCAGATTTTCCTGAGATACCAGGGGAGCCACTGCTCCAGCAAGAGTGTGGAAGGGTTTGCGTACATGTAAAATATTTGCACCCTGTGGGAAGGAGAGAAAACACAGAAGAATGGATTTCTGAGCGGTGAGGTACCAAGAGTTAAATATAATTGGGAGAATTTCCTCCATATTTTTTGTAGAGAATGGCTTCTTGATCCTGGGTAGATCATGAAGTATTTGAAGAAGGAAAAAATCATAAAGAAACTTCCAACCATGGAATGAGAGATGGGTCCATGCTGATGACCTGGAATGGGTCATAAAGAAGGGATTGGTCATACTGCCATAGCAGAGAAGTTGGCCAGTAAGACAAACTGGGGAGTCACGTCCTGGTGGGCACTTAGATATTTGAATAATAAAGGAAGCAATGTAGTCAAGACAGCTTTCTTGGGTGGCTTCTAGGTTTTTCTTTTGCCTGTGTCCTCTGTTCTTAGGAGGGGGGAAAAGTAGAATAGGAGGATTGAGTCCAATGGGACCTTATTTTTGAAACAGAATAAATTTGTTTATTTCTCATTTTACAGTATTGGCACACAGGCTGAGAACATTCAGCTCTCTCCTTTATGAGCATGGATAACTCCAGACTTGTCTCCTTATAGGGTCTGGGAGTTCTAGGGCCCAGGGACAGAGACAGCAGACCAAGATTGCTGTTGCCACTGCGCCTCTCTTAGAGTTTTATTGCACTCTTGGTCTATACCACTTACTTTTTAATTTCACCAGTAGCACAGTTGAAATGAAGGGTATGTCCATCACAGGTGTACAAAGCAAAAATGTGCTTCTAATCTCTCAATAGAAAAATGACACCATCTGTTGGCAATGTAGAAAATGACACTAAAGATGCCATGGAGGGTCAGGTGCTAAATCTGTGATTACAAAGAGGTCTGACTTTGGGGTTGATGCTAGGTTATAAAGAATGTTAATTATAAAGAAGCCACTCCGAGAAAAATGACTATCTATAATTCTTCCCAATTGCCTTTCCTATATTTACCTATTTGAAATAGGTAAAATGTTTGTGTGTATAAATCTCAGAATGGTAGAAAAATATATCAGGAATCGTGGCCCTGTGTTGAAGGTGATAGTAAATAAAATCATTTGGGCCACATACTACATGGCATAAATTACAGAAATACAAATGCATTTCTCAACCTGCAGCCGGTGGGGGACGGGGGAGGGGGGCAGGAGGGTGAAAGAACACCTTGATTCTTGCCACAATAATGTAAAAATCCAATTCCCTAGTCTCCTTTTTACAAACCTCTTATTTGCCCCCAATTTTAGTATTCATGAGGCCCATATATGCATTAAAAAACAAAACAAAAAGACAGTGACCCAGTATAGCAGAAAAACTGGCCCATCCCTTTGACAGAGGATTTTCGGTTAATTTATGCAGGCCCCTTTTGCACTTCAGCTTTTCCCCGCTGGTTGCTAGGCAACCACTTGAGTTACTGCGCATGCCTCTTTTATGATAACTGTCATTATGATTATTTTTTAATTGTACAACTGGGACTGTGGGTTAATACAGCATATTGTCACTCATGCTTTGCCACTGCCTTCCCGTATTCCCACACACTCATGGAATCACCTGAAATCTACATGGCAGTGATTATGATTTTTTTATTTTGTTTTGTTTTGTTTCCGGCTGCACAAAGGAACTAGAGATGGCATCATAAAGGGAGAGTGAGAGTTTTGTGGAAAATGACTATACCGTGTATCACAAGCTGTTATTGATCTGAATAGGCCAAATCCGTTATTAGGATCTTGAACCTCAATTATATATCTTTGTTCCTTTAACCATGACACTTTCCAATATTAAGGGATGTGAAAGGCTTCTGATGCTTTGAAGGCTGTTTTTTAAAAATTGCATCATGCTAAGAATGTGTCACTTTGAAAGCTGCTTTTAAATAAACCCACCACAAATTTGGGGAAGGGTACAGCACTGATTCCACAAACAGGCGGCATCCACATTTGACAAGTATGTTTGTTCTTTTTTTTTTGCATAAATTGTTCCACCCAGATAAGTGCCATTAGGCAAGATGAAGGGTTTCCTGGGGCAAGTGACAAAGGTATGCGCAGCTCAGTATGTACAATACTCAAGAAGGAACAAGACCAAAAAGATAGTGCATGCAAAAGCTTTTCATCTGGCTTTCCACAGTATATTCTAACATATTGAGTTACTTTCTAAATATAAAGTGAATTTTGAAGACAAAGGAGTATAGAAATAATGCCTTATGCATTTTTTTAACCAACTCTATTATTCGTTTTAAAATGGAATTTTTGGCTGAATAGGTTATTTAAAATATTTCTCTCATAATGAGAGAGATTCAGTCTGAAAGTAATCCCCAGTGCACTTCCCATGTCTTATGTGTTACAGAAGTGGGGATCTAATTGTGTTCTAATGTGATTTGAAGTTGGCACAAGGGAGGGGCACTAATCTCCAGCATAGTTGTGGGATTTTCCTCAACTTAAAAAGACCCGTGTCTATAGGCATGGGATGTAATTTACTTTGTTGACGTTTTCTGAAATAAAACCTCTACCGAGGAGTGCTTGATCTGGTTTGTTTCTGTTTGTCTCACCCATCCTGCAGTTCAGGGCGACAGCTCAGTGAAGTCTTCATTCAGTTACCTTCCAGGAAAGAGTTACCAGAGTACTATGAATTAATTAGGAAGCCAGTGGATTTCAAAAAAATAAAGGTAGATATTTTGTTTACTAACTTTATTCTTCAACTAAGTAAAGCAGACATGTGGATTCATTGAACTGTGTAGTTGGGGCTCAGCAGTGGTATCCTGTCTGACCACCTGAGATCTACAGAGGGCATGCCACCAGAAAGGTGGGGATGTCCTTGTGCCTTCCCATGCATGTTACTTACTCATGTATGTAACACGTGTGTTACTCATGTTGGGAGCTTGTGTTATGTTGCCTTTTATTGAAGACTTTTCAGACTCTCCCCTCCCATTACTACTCTTGTCCCCCATCCTATGCTCCTTCCTCCCCGCCCCCACACACACCAAGGAACACTAGTGGGGGTGGTCTCAGTGAACTTTACCCCTGGGGCTGTGAAGTCCCCACCCCTGGCAGGGCCCCATGCTGTGTAGACAGAGGGAGAGTCTGACATTCTTAACCAACTAATAATTGTTGCATTTGTCCTCTTAACTTTTTTTTTTCCCCAAAATTTCCATCAGGAAAGAATTCGTAATCATAAGTACCGGAGCCTGGGAGACCTGGAGAAAGATGTCATGCTTCTCTGTCACAACGCCCAGACCTTCAACTTGGAGGGATCACAGGTGTGTCTCTAGTTGAAGTTTTTAACCTTAAGCATGTGCCTACTTTCCTTCAAGCGAATCTTTTAACTTTTACCGTATGAATCACTGCCATACTGTACCAGAAGGAGAGTGAAAAACTAAAAAGCTGTATTCTGTGCTCCCTGTGAAAGTCAATTGAGGTTTTGGCATTTTCAAATTACCTTTGTGCCATAGCTGTGCTGTCTCCTTGCATTTCCCTTCGAGGCTTGTCTTATAATTAGAGGAGGAATTCAAGTCAGTCATTTAAGGTAATGCTGAAAGCCTGCAGTACTGTTTTTTGCTTTTATAGAGACTAGGTATTGGATTATATTTATCTTCATTTTATCATAACCTTGCATCAGGAGTTGAACATACCATGATTTTAAACACAGAGGCATAAAGTGCCTCTAATTTCTTAATAAGAAAAAGAACCTTTTTGTCAGCCCAATTGCAATTCTCTTTACATTCACTTCACTTAGCAAGTCTAAGAGTATATAAGTGACACCAAATTTATCAAAATAATGAGGAAAAGGGCACCTCGACTTTAATTACACCTCAGTTACTCTCCCCCTGTCTTAAGAACTCACTCTTTGTATTTCTGTCCTCATGCCCAGTGAAGAAGAAAGAACAACATGACAGGTCAAGGTGGCTGCCAGTTAATGCAGTGTCACACCACCACCTAATTCCTTCAGCGGCTCTCCTGATCTTACTCGTCTATCTTCATGTCAGTTCCATTCATCAGATCAGAATGTGCCTTGAGCAGATTCTGCATTTCCAGGTTAATAGTACTGTTACCTTCACCATGGCATGATACCCTCTGAGGAAAGTTATGAAAGGCAAGACAGAGGAAGTAGAAGAGTCAGCAAAAGGAGCCTTTGGGGAATAATTCATTTTCATCTGTAGATAGATCTTTGGATTCTTTATGTCAGTACGGCATTATTAATTGTGATATGCATCCAGTTCACCATCTGTCCATTCTCTCACCATCTCACAACTGAAATGGGGTGACAAATGGCTCTTGCTTGGTTTGCCTTCTAATCTGCCCTGGATACTAGTTTCTTTCTCAACCACCTTCTTACCCTACGCCTTTGCTGCCCCAGGTTTTGAGTGACACACCATCCAGAGTGAACTTAAATAACCTCTGTGGAGGGCTTTTTACAGTCAACCCCTAATCTCATTCTCTAGCGTCATCTCCTGCCACTGATGCTCCAATCAGATGGGTCCCCTAGACATCTGCTTTTCTCACATGTACCTCTACTAGCATTTTTAAGATTACTCTAGATTCACCTGTAGTTGTAAGGTATACAGAGATTCTGTGCATCATTTACATCTTTACAAGATGGTAAGATCCTGCAGAGTGTAGCAGCATAGCCAGAGAACTGACTTTGATTCAGTACAAGCTGCATCATTTTTACTCTGAACTCCCCACCTTTCCCATTTGTTCTTTCGCACCTTGATGGTATCTTTCTCACCCTTAGGATCCATCAACACTGATGTCTCTGGCAAATTCTGTCTCCCTTGGTCCTTTACTTTCCTGCTGTGCTTGCTGCTGCTTACCACATGTTACCTGGCCACTTTCTTAAGGAATACATTTCTTTTTCCTTTATTAAAAGTTCCTTTTGTGTGTGTGTGTGTGTGTGTGTGTGTGTGTGTGTGTGTGTGTGGTTGTTCAACAGATCCATAGGACTTTTCCCTTTTCCACCTTGTGGAACTGACGTTCTATGTCTCTAACAATCTCCTCCTCCCCTACCTTAATTATTGCTAACTATCACTCTACTTTGCTTGAGTTGTTACAAGTGGAATAATCTCAGTATTTGTTTCTGATGATTGGCTTATTTCACTTAGCATAATGTCTTCAAGGTTCATACATGTTTGAGCATGTGACAGGATTTCCTTGCTTTTCACAATGGGATAATAATTCACTGTATGTACATACATTTTAGCCTTTCATCCATCTATAGAAATTTGGGTTGCTTCTAGCTCTTGGCTATTGTAAAGAACACTTTTAAGCACGTGAGAATGCAGAATGCACTTTTAAGCACGTGAGAATACCCTGCTATTAAATTATTTTGGATAAATACCCAGAAATGGGATTGCTGTATCATATAGAACTTCTGTTTTAAATTTTTTTTTAACTTTCTCTCTCAACACCTACACAAGGCTGTGCTCAAGGTGTATGCATTACGTACACTAAAAATAAAGTGTTGATTGAATGAATATTGGCCAGCACTGGTAAGTTCAGTAACAGGAAACAGCATTTTAAAGAAGGTGGCTTTGCCATGGTATTAGCATTGTGTTTAATAGAACAATTCAAATAAGAAATATGGTTTTATAAAGAGCCACCTGTCTCCGCCAAGCACACACACACTTTGAAATGATTTTAACTGCATTTGGACTTGGTCCTGTAGGAATGTGTGTGCCTATATTTGGGTCTGTTGGGTTTTCATGTGGGCATAACAGCTGATGATGTTTCCACTGTCATTCATGAAATACAAAGCTGTTGTGTTGCATAAGGAAGAGCATGCCGAGATTGTGCATCTTGGGTCCTCAGCTGACAGATGCCACTTTGACCCCTCAGATCTATGAAGATTCCATCGTCTTACAGTCAGTGTTTAAGAGCGCTCGGCAGAAAATTGCCAAAGAGGAAGAGAGCGAGGAGGAAAGCAATGAGGAGGAGGAAGAGGAAGAGGAGGAAGAATCCGAGTCTGAGGGTAAGGCTGGGCATTGGTCCCTGCGCTGCCTTGCCCCTTTCTACCTGTACAAAGTGCTTCTTCAGATGCTCATAGTCTGCTTTGTCCTCGCTGGCAATCTTAGGCCATGTACTGCTCAGGTTTCCTCATCTGTAAAATTGAGGTAAACATGTGAAGAACTAAGCACTCCTGGAGTGGTGCCTTTGAAGGTCAGTACAAACTTGGTGTGAAGTCCACCTACTACTACTTCAGAAACCTAGAGGGCTCCGAGGGTGTAGATTACTGGGCTCCACCCAAGTTTCTGATTCGGTAACCTATGGTGGAGCTCACACATCTACATCTGCATTTCTAATAAGTTCCCACAGGAAACTGATGCTCACAAGCCACGCTTTTGAGAATGTGTCAAACTAAATTGAAACCATGGTCCATTTTATTCGTCAGAATTTTTTTGCTTGTGAGAGGCTGTTGTTCTGATCTTTAAAATTTTGTTCATCGTGGTTTTTTGCATTAGTTGTTTTAAAAATATTAATTAGGATATTATTTGGTACCCTCTGAGTTTTATACCAAGGCAGTATTAATATTTCAAAGGCAAAGGCTACCTTCAAAGTTCTAAAATTTCTTCTAATTGTTTTTACCCCATACCTGCCCTCAAAACATCTCATGAATTACGTCTATACTATTGTACACTCAGGCCATACTTGAAAAAACTTTCTAGGCTTGTTTCTAATTATATACTTAGCACTGTTGTCTTAGAATATTTTTTTTAAAAAAATTCTACAATTTCATTAGCCAATATATAATTCAACATTTTGAGAAATTTCTTCTCAGTATTTTGTATATGTTTGTATCTTTCCACAGCAATGAATGTTGTTCATCATCAAGATATGTTAATAACATTCATTAATGAGTGTACCAAAATATATTAATTTTACACTTGAATTGGGCCTTTATTTTAAATAATGCTTTTCTAATCATTGAAACATTTTTTGAGGGGCAGCTGTACTGGGGATTAGAACCCAGGTCTCTTGCCTGCTAGCAAGTGCTTCACCACTGAGCCACATTCCCAGCCATGAAAACATTTTTAAAATTTCCTGATGCATACATATTGCCACAGAGTTGTTTACCTTCTCACCCACACACCTAAGTACCTCTCTCCACACCCTTTTCTGCTCTTATTACTTTTATTGATTTTGCCTTTTGTCATGAATTTAATCTTTCTCAGTTTCCCATGTTTTTTTTCCCAGTATTTGATGAGTAAATCTACATAAGCTCTCTTATTTCATTGTTTTAGAGCCACATTTCTAATCTGTTTTCAAATAGCTGCCCATATATCAATTTAGGTTTCTGATCTCTTGAGACTTGGGGTGTTAATTTTCTATTGATGCCATAGCCAAGTACCACAAACATGTATCATCTCATGATATTGTAGGTCACAGGTTCAGCTAGGGTCTCTCTGGACTAAAAATCAAGATGGCAGCATCCTAGATTTTTCTTGCTCATCTTGGTTGTTGGCAGAATTCAGCTCCCTGTGGTAGTAGGAGCAGGGTTTATTTTCTTGTTGGTTAGTGCTCCATCTTTAAACATAGCAGTGACAAGTGAAGCCCTTCCTGGGTTGCATCACTTTGAGACTCTCTTTTAAAGTAGAAGTCCTTAAAAAAAAATCAGGTGGTTACAGTGACCCACCTGGTAATCCAGAATAATCCCTACACCTTGGGATCAGTTTACTCCATTTTGCCATATCAGGGAACAGGTTCTGGGATTGGGACATGGAAATCTTTTGGGGAGAAGAGAGGTGAATACTCTGCTTGGTACCTAAGTGCCTCTCTCCACACCCTTACCTGCTCTTATTATTTTTATTGATTTTGCCTTTTGTCATAAATTTAACCTTTCTCAATTTGGTACTGAGAACGTTTCAGGTGTACATATGTTGACATATGTACATAGGCAGCTATTGGTAGGACTAACCTGATGGTTTGCTCTATTAGCCTGCTTGTCCACAGCAGCTTGTCAGGTGGGTTTTTCAGAGGTACAAATTCACTAGCACACAGGCATGATAACTTTAGTGTCCCATGGTTCATCTGGATTATGCTCTTGAAGATGTGTTTTCTTGCTTTTACTGCCAATCTTCTGTTCTTTTATATCTCGCATGGATTTCGGTACACTCAGGTTCAGAAGATGTACCACGTATAGATGAAGACACTTCATGTTTGTTTCCTTTCCAAATTACTCAGAAATGCCCTGTATGGCCAGATGCAGTGGTGCATCCGCCTAGAATCCCGGTGGCTTGGGAGGCTTGACAGGAGGATTTCGAGTTCAAAATCAGCCTCAGCAAAAGCGAGGCACTAAGCAACTTAGTGAGACCCTGTCTCTAAATAAAATACAAAATTGGGCTGGGGATGTCACTTAGTGGTTGAGTGAGTTCAACCCCCGAGCCTCCCCCATAAAAAAGGAAATGCCCTATATGACTGGCTGATGGCATTAATTTTTTAAGGGCTCCCCATATCTTTATACATTTCCATTAATCTATTTTTTTTTGTCTCATCTTGTACTAAATTGCTACCCCCAAGGCTCACCATCTCATAGCAAATTAAACAGCAGTCATCTGGATATATAAGGAATAGAAGCTTGAGTAGGAATTCCATTTTGTGAACTAGGATTTGTAGCTTTTGTCTCGTTTGAGATGGAAGAAGGGCCCATGCAGCCATGACATTAGTTCAAAATAACCCTACTCTCACCTCTTTTGATAGCTTACATTTCCCCAGGAGATTTTGTGTAAATGTTTCATGGGTCCATTCACCTCACAAAAGAAATTTGAAGATTTCTCATTCTCAGATTCCTTCCACAGCTTTGATTTCCCCCCTGTACAATATCTATATCCAGGTGCCTTAAAATCTACCAAACACGATATTCTAGCAAAGCTGAAAACTGGTTTAAGTGAGAGCCCCATGTTCCCAGTGACCTCACCATCACATTTACTGAATGTGTTATCAATGGATGGCTGTCCCAGGAAGCCAGGGAACAGATTCTTTCGTGGGTCAGGATACACACCTATGTCTGTACCACAGCACTTTGAATTCTCACAAAGTGAGAATGGAAACGAGTGCAGTCATTCTGATGGCTAATTTGACCGGGCACTGATAGAAATGTACCATGTGGATATGTCTGCCTTGCCCCCCGCAAATTCTACTAAGCTAATAACCAGATTTACTTCGTTTGTCCTCGAAGTAAAGCTGGAAGCTTTAGCACCCAACACTGTGGGACTGGTTAAATAACATGTACCATAAGATGGAAACTTTTTAAGTGCTAGATAAAAAATGCCCCACATGTAAGTAAAAAGCAAGGTATGGACTATGAGGATTCAAGTGTATAAAGTATTACACACAGAGAGAGAAGTGGATATAGGACTATACTTTCCCCATCACTGAAATAATTACCAGAAAGAGAACTAACTGTAGGGAGAGAGAGAGAAGGGGGAAAGAAATTTTTAAGGGCATGTCTTGATTTTTACTTTCCATCTTATGCCTGTGTCATTCAAAATACTATTCAACTCTAGTTGACTATTTTTAAATCAACTAGAGTTATCTATACTGTAAAAGTATCGGCTTCATTTATTATCTTTTACACATAGTTTTTAATACAAAATTTCTATTAAATAACTGCACATACACCTCATTGTCCCTGCTTAGCCACTAGGAGAAAGGGAGAGGATCCAGTCACCTCTGAGACATCTGCTTCTCTGTCACTGTTTTGTGTGACTAATTTCCCCACACAGAGGCACGTTCCTGTGAAAGCAGGCAGCAACTTGAAAGGAGAACAGGGCGTTGGGAGGTTCTGGGCACTCTGGGGCATTCGGTTTGTTCTCCAGGTGAGATCATTTTACTCTTCATAAAAAGACTTCTTCGAAAATCTTCATGGGCGTCTGTTTTGTTTTTCGTTGTAGCCAAGTCTGTTAAGGTGAAAATCAAGCTCAATAAAAAAGAGGAGAAAGGCCGAGACAAAGGAAAGGGCAAGAAAAGGCCAAATCGAGGAAAAGCCAAACCTGTAGTGAGCGATTTTGACAGCGACGAAGAGCAGGATGAAAATGTAAGTGTCATGCTCACCCCTTCTCACCTGAAAGGCTCCTCGAGGAAGGATCTGAACAGAGCTGCAGGATTAAAACAAGGGATATGTTAGCCCCAAACTCTATATTCTTATAGTATTAAAAAATGAAATGCTTCTGAATCAGTTTCCCTCCTCCCCCCTTACTTGTGTCTGCCGGTGTATGCACTTACAGTTCTCTTCATGGCTGATTAATATTTTATATCCATCACACCCAGCATGGTGCTTAGTGTATAGCAGATTAGATGAACTAATGATTAAAGAAAGAGCAAAAGTTTGGTGTCAATTTTGTGTTGCTACCTAAGGTGCCATACAATCAAATACTCAGACCTGTTATTTTTAATATTTGGAAAATTCAGGCAGCATTTATTGAGCTAAGCCCTGAAATAGGTGCATATTTAATGCTTGCATTAGCATCATGTGGAAGATGTCACTGTCAAGATATTGCATGCTATAATAAGCCAATTCTTAGGTCATATGTGTTTTGCTCCAGGTCATGGGGTTGGATTCAATCCTGGGTGGTGTGATCCAGTCTAGTGCACAAAGCTCACCTGTTTAGTAGAACAATGGCAGACACTTCTAAATTGCTTTCCACCTTGTTCACTTGCGTGAGAAACTCAGGTTCCCTGCTGTCCACCCCCTCTGTATTTTTCTTTCTGGGAAGATACATTTCTGTCTCAGTGTCTCTGTTAGTATGATTTTCCACTCTGGTCTGGCTGGCAAGTTTCAGAACTACCACCCGACCCCTATCCTAACCCCTTGACCCAAGTGTTTTCAAGTATAGTTAGAATTTTGTTGTCTTTAGATGACCTACCAGTGGGCAGGCCTCAAATGCCTGGTATTCCTCTTCTCCCGTGAGTTTTCTGAAACAGAACTAAAAACAAATTATTAGCCATAAACTTTTGAAGCTGTAGTGAAAGGCAGCAGGGAGCAGCATGGCTGTAGATGTTGTTTGGCTTTTTCAGTGAGGAACTGCCCTGCTTGACCTAGAGTCTGTCCTTGCTATGTAGGTATAGAAAAGAGATCTGGGGCATTAAAAGTCATCTCGTTTCTCCGTTTCTCCTTTGCCTCTCCCCCACCCCTTAAACATGGGGTTTTGTTTCATCTCATCTTTTTTACTTATAGGAGCAGTCAGAAGCAAGTGGGACCGATGACGAGTGATTCATCCGATGGACCTTTTTCTCATGGTAGAACTGAACACTTTCCTTTCCCCTCTCTCTCATTTCTGCCCAGTGAGTTCATTGTCATTTGGGTGCTGGGTTGTTTCTATGTCTTCTTCATCATCTATAAACTAGCTTTAGGATAGTGCCCGACAAACATATGATATCATGGTGTAAAAAAACTCACACAAATATTTGTAACATATTGTGACCAAATGGGCCTCAAAGATTCAAAGATTAAAACAAGCTTTTGATGGAAAATATGTGGGTGGATAGTATATTTCTATGGGTGGGTCTAATTTGGTAACGGTTTGATTGTGCCTGGTTTTATCACCTGTTCAGATGAGATTTTTGTCTTTTGTAGCACTGATAACCAGGAGAAGCCATTAAAAGCCACTGGTTATTTTATTTTTCATCAGGCAATTTTCAAGATTTTTATTTATTCGGTATTGTTTTTTTTACACTGTGGTACATATAAGCAACTTTAATAGGTGATAAATGTACAGTAGTTAGATTTCACCTGCATATACATTTTTCCATTTTATGCTCTATGATCTGAAAAAAATGCTTTTTGAATTGTATAAGATTTATGTCTACTGTAAACATTGCTTAATTTTTTTTTCTCTTGGTTTAAAAAAGTTTTGAAAACGCTATTGAATATTGCAATCTATATAGTGTACTGGATGGCTTCTTTTGTCCACCTGATCTCCTCTGTTACCAATGTGTATTGTCTCCTTCTCCCTAAAGTGTACTTAATCTTTGCTTTCTTTGCACAATGTCTTTGGTTGCAAGTCATAAGCCTGAGGCAAATAAAATTCCAGTAATTTCGAAGAATGTGGTGTTGGTGCTTTCCTAATAAAGAAATAATTTAGCTCAACAAATGTTGCCTCTTGTTTTTTAGTCCTAGGGGATTGAGATCCTTGTACCTGAGGTGGCAGTTTCCTGCAGAGAACTGGGCAGGGCTTGGGGGGGGGAGGAGGAGGGAGATCAGTAGGGCCCGTCTCCTGGAATGATCTAGGTGGGTTCCAAGGGACAGGAGACTATTGCTTCCCTGACTCTAGATAGCAGAGATGGTGCCACAGACCAAGCCACCCTAAGTCCCATTCAGCCTTGTCTCATGGCTTAGCTTCTATGTATTAACCAGAAAGTCTCTAAAGCTATTTATATATTGAAAGACTGGCTCAGAACACACCTGTATACCTTTCTACTAAGGTCTGACAATCATTACCGTTTTATTCTCCCTCCCTGCTTTTCAGCAAACAATTGAAAAGTTGATTTAGTCATCACACTTTACCCCAATTCTTTAGCATGAATCTCCTGAGATTAGGTCAGCCACAGTCACATGATGATACCAAAAGGAAGTAGCCATAGCTCCCTAATTTCTAAGGTATAAGTCATAGTCACATATTCACATTTGTCCTAAAATTGCCTAGTATGTACATGTTTTTGACTACAGTCTTATCAAGGCACATACTTTGCATTTGATGGGTCATGTTTATCTCTTTTATTTTAAAGTTCTCAAAAACCCAGCCCAAAGATGGGTGCGTCCTTCCCCAAAACTGATGATGGGATCAAAACATTCTCCTTCCTCACTAGTGGGTGGCTGGGAACTTCCTTTAGAATTGTCAAAGGAGAAATCAGGTGGAACTGCCAATGTTGTGTCCTACTTTGAGTCTCAAAGAAAATTTGACCCATGCCGAGCCCCCCTGAGAAACTCCTCTCCCTAAACATCATCTCTCATGTATGAATTCCAGGTGTGGGATTTGCCAACTAGAAGAGGTCTGGAGATGTCCATGAAAGAAGAAGCCATATGAGGTTTTCTTAATGAGATGATTTAGTTTCAATTCAAAGATAACAGCTTTTCCCTACTTCCATTTCTGCATTTTCTAAATTGTATGTGCTTTTTGTGATCTCTTGACTTCAGAAGTATTGCTGTTCTAAAGCTATCAATGTCTTTATGGTTCAAGATCTCTTGTGCGAAGTGTTTTCTATTCCTGTCGATGCTGTGTTGCTCCATAATAGAAGTGAGCTGTCGATGCTGTGTTGCTCCATAATAGAAGTGAGCGCCACCCTGCT
This sequence comes from Spermophilus citellus, assembly GCF_964194105.1. Taxonomy (NCBI): domain Eukaryota; kingdom Metazoa; phylum Chordata; class Mammalia; order Rodentia; family Sciuridae; genus Spermophilus; species Spermophilus citellus. Next base: position 68,743,047 of record NC_138183.1, on the reverse strand, counting down.
CCTTCCTACCCAGCCCATGAATCCTCCCTTTGCCTGGCATGTGCATGCTATATATACACTACACACCTGTCATCACAAATAGCTGTCTCAACTCTTCATCACAGTGTCTGTGTCATTCATCTTATCATGTAGGCATTATATCATGACAAGGAAAAAAAAGTATACAGTAAGCATACTCTGTCTGCTGCTTGAGCAAACCATGGGGACTAAAGACTTTTTCAGCAAACTCTGGGAGCTGTCAGTGGATGGGGCAAATGTGAATGTGGTGACTACCTGGTATTTATGGCTAACCCCCACCTGGTAAGTGGGTCATGGCATCTGTGATCTCAGATGCCACAGTGGTGAGGCGACAGCAGAGTGGTGGATCACCCTGAGCATGTACGTCCATCTGTGTACCACATCTTGGCAGCCATTTTGTTGAGCAGTTACTGAGGCTCAGAGGGCCTAGTTATTTGCAGGCTCTGAGGTTTTCTAGGAACAAAGGAGGAAGCTAAAAGGATCAGGCCATGCACCAGGTCCTTGAATTCTATTCTTATATTTAGCTGCATGAACCTTGTAAAGAATGTATAGTTCTTGTTCACATTTTACAAATGAGGACAATGCAAACCAGATTGAATAGCTGTGGCCTGTGCACCAAGGCTACCTTTGGAAGGTGAACTGATCTGACTTCAGAGCACATATTCCTTGCTGCCCTGCCTCTCTAGTGATGAGTCCTAGAACTGGTCTTGTTGATAAGCCCCAGGTACCCATATGCCTGACACAGTGACACAGCTGGGCTCGCTATAAAGACAAGTCCTGCTTTAGTCTTCTGGCTCTTTTGGCTGAGAATGGAGTTTACCACTGAAACACAATTTTGTTGGCTGAGCACCATTACTGTGGCTCTTTCTCCACAAGACATTCCCTGAGGCCCAAGCTATAGGCAGATCTTAAAATGCTACTGGAGGCCAGCTATGAATATAGAAACCAAGTTCACATTTGACCCACCCAGTGACAGCACCAAGGTCTTTAGGCCTCATGGTCTACAGAGGCCCTGACAGGTCTGCTCTTCTATTCTCCGTGGTTTCAGTTGCCCAGAGTCAAGTATAATCTGAAAATATTAAATGGAAAATTCCAGAAATAAGTTTTAAATGGTGTGCTGTGATGTGACAAGATCTCACACCACCCTACTCTGTCCTACTCAGCACATGAATCGTTCCTTTGTCCTGCATCCTCGTTCTGTGTACACTACTCACCCCTCAGTGGTTGAGTAGCTGTCTTTGTTACCAGATCAACTGTGCAGTATTGCAGAGCTCTTGTTGAAGGAAGAAGGTGGATGTTAGGCTAGCTACACACTACAATTGCTACTCCTTTTATCACATAGGCATTGTGTCATCTCACACTATCACAAGGGTGAACACAGTACAATAAGGTACTTTTTGAGAAAGAGACTCCATATTCACATAATTTATTGCAGTATTGTGTTAACTTTCCATTGCTATAGCAAGTACCTGAGGTAATAAACTCATAAAGAGAAAAGAGTAGGACTGGGGTTGTGGTTCAGTGGTAAAGCGCTTGCCTTGCATGTGTGAGATACTAGGTTCGATTCTCATCACTGCATATAAATAGATGAATAAAATGAAGTTCCATCAACAACTAAAAATATTTTTAGAGAAAAGGGTTGTTTTGGATCACAGTTTTAGAGGTTCCAGTTCATGATCTCTTTGCCTTGTTGCTTTGGGTGAAGCAGCATGGCATGGCAGGAGTGTGGGACAGAGTAAAACCATTTACTTACCTCTTGGCCATAAAGCAAGAGAAGAAGAGAGCGGGCCCGAGTTTTCACAATTACCATTAGGGGCATGTTCCCTGTGCTCCAAAGTCGTCCTAAGAGGTTCCACCTCCTGAAGGCTCAGTCACTCCCAACAGTACCACCTGAGATAATTTGCCTTTAACACATGGACTTTTAGGTCACATCTAAGATTCACGCTAAGCACATATATTTGATAATTGTTCTATTTTATTATTATTATTATTGAACTGTTAGTGTGCCTAATGTGTAAGTTATAATTTATCAGTTATATGTATATAGGGAAAAGCAGTAAAGATAGGGTTCAGTACTGTCTGTAGTTTCAGGTATCCACAGGGATCCTCAGGTGTAGCACTGTACATCTTTTTTTTTTTTTTGGAGGGGTACCAGGGATTGAACTCAGGGCCACAGGAGCACTGAGCCACATCCCCAGCCCTATTTTGTATTTTATTTAGAGACAGGGTCTCACTGAGCTGCTTAGCACCTCGCCATTGCTGAGTCTGGCTTTGAATTTGTGATCCTCCTGCCTTAGCCTCCCGAACTGCTGGGATTTCAGGCATTTGCCACCACCTCTGGTTGTATTGTACATCTATTAGCCATGTCTGCAGTTCCACATCCAGGAAGACTCAAGTTCCTACACACTTTTCACTTTTTCATGTGGAAATTCTGGAATCAACTCCAGAGCCACCTTCAGAACAGCCCTGACTGCCCCCTTGCCCAGCCTGGCCTCTTGGCTAAATAAGTCCCTCAGCCCTAGAATGGGATATTTTAAATAAACCTCTTGATTTCTAATTAAAAAGGTTATATAGCCCAAATGTACAGGAACTGGATATTGTCACATTGTCACTTAACAATGGGATATATCCTAACAAGTATGTTGTCAGGTTGTGTAAACATTGTGTCATTACTTACATAAACTAAGATGGCTACAAGTGTCACCATATAATATTGGGGAACAATCACCATATGTGTAGTCAGAAACATGGGAGCATGAACTTGGAGTGTAGCAGGTATGTAAAGTTTTTCAACAACCTCCTTTCTTAAGCAGCTTATTATAATTTTTCAGGTGAGAGATACAGTGTGGCCCTGACCTAGAAATCAAATATGTGTGTTATTCTGGGCTTTTCCAGGCTTGTTTGAATTTTAGTTTCCTCTACAAAGTGTGGAAAGTGAGTTGTTCAATAATTGTAAGCCTTTCAGTGGACATACTCCTTTACATTGCCAAAGGTTTCCATTATGTTAGAAAAAAGTTACTTGTAAATTTCATAAAACATCCAGAAAGATTCACAAGATTAAGAAATAGCCTGGAGGTTATTTAAGGGCCCTTCAAGCATTGATGGTTTGGAAATCAGTGTTTCTCAAAGTGTGGTCCCTGGACTTGCAGCACAAGTGTCGCTTGGAAACATTGTAAGTACAAATTCTCATTGCTCATGTGAAACCCTCTGAATTAGAAACTGAGGATGGGGCATAGCAGTCTAACAAGCCTCCAGGCGATTCTGATGCATGCTCAGGTTTGAGAACTGCTGCTCTAAATCCATCTGATTCTTAATCTCTACTATTTCATTCCTGGAAATAATATGAGGCCACTTTGGTCTTTTGGGGGAGGCAGAGAAATGGGGTACTGGGGATTGAACTCAGGGACACTCAACCACTGAACCACACCCCCAGCTCTATTTTGTATTTTATTTAGAGACAGGGTCTCACTGAGGTGCTTAGTACCTCACTTTTGCTGAGACTGGCTTTGAACTCAGAGATCCTTCTGCCTCATCCTCCTGATCTGATGGGATTACAGATGTGCGCCACCATGCCTAGCCACATTGGTCTTGAATGAGATCACTAGAACAGGTATGAACACCAAGCATACAATTGCCTTTCCCCCAAAAAAATAAATCAACATAAACAGGAATAACTGATAAGGCTGAATGTCTTTTTTTCTGAAACAGCTCTTCTGTCTTGCATGTTACAAGGCAGCAATCTTCATTTACGCTTGACTTAGACCTCATTCAGATTGATTAACAGTTGGGGGAAATATCTTTGGCTTGCTTAGCAGAAAGGTAAAGTCATCCTCCCCTTAGGAATAAATGTCATTCCCACAGGAATTTTATGTTAACAATCAATCTCACTACATGGATATCTGGAAGGAATGGGCAAGTCTAACCATTTAGCATTCTGCACTGAACTAGATGAAATGCCATTTCTATCCTTGTTTTTATAGCTGTGAATCTGAGGATCTGAATCTGTTTTGCCTGAGGGTGGGGGTAATGACAAATGATGAGGCCCTAGGGGAGCAACCATGACTGACTGGGTAGAATGGCTTGACTGTGATCCAGGTGAGCTGTGTATGTCCCTGGTGTTGTTTAGGACTCTGGTCTTAATGGAGGGCAGAAGTGACATGTTCCAGATGACTGAGTCCCTTTATGCAAGAGGTGTTTGTGTTCTGCATCAGATTCTGTAAGGATTTTTCAAGTTTTTCTAGTTGAATCAAGCAAGGCCACCAAGTCTGGAGACTAGAGAGAAGCCAGTTTCCTGTTTATAAACACTGCTTTTTGTTATGTATAAGAAAGAGGCCTCATCGTCTGCAAACGAGGAGCAACTGTGAAGCAAGGCTCACTGTGGGATTATAAACCTCAAAGAGAACAGACTCATAGTCTCTCAAGCAAATAATATGTATTTTTTAATTCTCTTGTAAAAGTTTTAATTAAATCCCTTCTCTAGGATTAAAAATTGGACATGTGTCCACCACAACCAGTGAAATAGTACAAAGAAAGAACATTAATTTAGAATTCGCCTCCCACAAGGCAATCGGCTTTAAAGGCCTGATGTGGTCACCTTTCTTCTTGGTCATATAATCACATACAAGCAGGTATGCTGTAAAATTTCAGCTCCTCCACCATCACCAATGCAACCTGTCTTACAAGAGGAAGCTGAATTCAGTAAGGAGCCTGCCATCTTGACAGTTTCTTTGAGGGAGATCAAGATCAGATTTTATTAAAATTTGATTGCAAGTGTGTCTTTCCATATTGGATATGATTAGGATTCAGTATAGGTCATGACATAATTGATGATTGGTGGAAACAGCACGGTGAGAATTTTGAAGATGGGTCAAATAATCTTAGGACATGACTCTCAGGCGATGCTGCCTACTAAAGAGTTTGTGTGTCTTTCAGGAAGCCCCTGTACAAGCAGTAGCTCCTTGCCTGGGCAAGAATCTCCTGGATTCTTTGTGCTAAGGAAGACAAAGGAATCATAGCCTGAAAGCTCTGTGAGAATAAATCGTGTTAGTTCTCAGCTGTATTTTAAGGATATTTTAGGGTTTGTTATTTTTTTTTTTTTTTTAATACCGTGCTGTTGTCTGCAACTTGTCTTTCCCACTTAACAATACATTGAACATTTTCTTTCAAGTCAAGAAACAGAGACTAATCTTATTCTTTATTATAAAGAATATTAGTTATGCTCTTTTCCATTATAAAAGGAGTACATGCACATTGTAGAGACGGTAGAAGTGCAAGCACACACTTGTGTGTGATCTGAGGGTCCTTCAAAGGCTATGTGTAAGGGTTGGTTCTCAGGGAAAAGCAGCTTCTGGAAAGTAATAGAACCTTTGGGAAGTCCTTAGGTCATTGAGGGTGCACCTCCAAAGAGAACTGTGGGACCCCGGGTGGCTGTCTGTTTTTCTGGCTTAACATAACACTATCTCCTGAGAAAGGGTGGCACCACCTCCTGCCATTGCTATCCACTTTCCTCATTAGAGGCCAGACCAATGAGGCCCATTGACCTGGGACCATGAACCTCTAGATATGAGAGTTAAATAAGCCTCTTTTCTTCAGAAGTAGCCTGCCCCAGGTATTTCACTATAACAACACAAAGCTGTCTAATCTAGTAGGAAAATTTTTTTGAAAAAAATTCACGTGTAATATTATCACTCGTAGAGATGTTTGGGAGACTTGCAGCCTCCTTGCAGCATGTAAGGACTTGAAGATCTCTTTCCCATTCACACGACAAGAGAAAAATAGAACAAACTGAAAGTTAACAATTCTTCTTAGCTTTATCCTAGAAGGGTGATCACAGGGCAGAAGACAGCCCGGGAAAGTAAACAGGCAGATGTGGAGTCCTAATCTACCTGAGCAGCCACCCAGGGGCAGAAAACTCACAGTAAGCAGTACCAGGATAGGAAAACTACTCTAACATTAAGGAATTGCTAAAGGCTCCGCTAGACAGTTTGAGAGCTAAAAGCTCCAGGGAGTGAACTGTACCTTCAGGAGCCTCTTCGGGTTCTCACAGTGAAGATCTGGAACACATCATCTTGTGCTTTCCTAAGGGGAAGGGGCAAAGTAGACATTTTAAATACACTCAAGGTATTTTGTTCTTCTTCACGTGGCCTGCCCTCAAGAGAAAGTCTTCAATCAGAGCCTAAGCTACAGGGGCTTTTCCAGAACCTGACCAAGCTGGCAGAAGAGAAATGCCCAGCTGTAGTAACCTCTAGCCTTCCTGTTTCTCCTAGTGCCAGGGACAAAATGAAACTGAGAAGCACTTGTAAAGGTCATAGCCCAGGGGCACAGGCTCAAGACTAGACTGAGACTAATCAGAACTCTAGGAATCTTCTCCCTGAAACCCCACCAGTAGTGGGTCCCTGGATAATAACAGGGCAGTACAGTGAAAAGAGCTGGGCATGTAAGGTGGTATTTTACAACGCTTTAGGGAAATACAAGACAACAAGGGGATAAAAACAAGGATACCAGAGGAAAGTGTGGTCTGATACCTATAGCAAGTAGTTAGTTTGCATAGCCTAACCCCAGCCATATAAATATACAACAGCCACGCGCCAAGACCTCGTTACCTCAGTTCTTTTTGCTCAATATATTGTGCCCTGCTTGGAGCAAGAAATGACAAGGTACACTAAGAAGCATCAGAGTCAGACTTACACATGGCAGAGATACTAGAATTATACCTACCACACTCAGAGTTTAAAACAGTTAAGATTCATATGCTAAGAATGCTAATGGATAAAGCAGAAACACATGTAAGGATAGGTAGCCCTGTGTGGTCGCACCAACCAGTAATTCCAATGACTCAAGAGGCTGAAGCAAGAGGATCACAAGTTCAAGGCCAGCATCAGCAACTTAGTGAGAAGCAACTCCTGAGGCCGAGGCAGAAGGATCACAAGTTCAAAGCCAGCCTCAGTAACTTAGTGAAACCCTGTCTCAAATTTTAAAAAATAAAAAGGCTGGGATATAGCTCAGTGGTAAAGAGCTCCTGGATTCAGTTCCTAACACCTCATTAAGAAAAAAAAAAATTTATTATCCTAAAATATTTTCTTACATGCCTTTGCCGTCAGCCTCTTCCCCTGACCCCAGTTTCAGTCAGCTTCCTGTCACCATAGTTTTGCCTTTTCTAAAATCTCATATAAGTAGAATCATACCTCATATAATCTTCTGTATCTATTTTTTTTTCAATTAACAATGTTTTCGAGATTCATTCAGAGTACATTATTTTTGTACCTTTTTCTTGCTGAGTAGCATTCATTCCATAGTTTTAATATTCCACAATTTGATTATCAACTCACCTTTATGGACAATGGGGATGGATGTCTGGGTTATTTACAGTTTTTGGTTATTACCTATATGGCTCCTCTAAACACTGACATGCAGGTCTTTGTGTGGAAATTTTCAATCCTTATAGCTGAATATTGAGGAATGGGATTGCTAGGTTATGTAATAAGAGGTTTTTTTTTGTATGATAAGGGTTTAACTATATAAAATAATAGCAATTATATATTTGTATGGAAAAAAGTGAACATAATTCATTACCTCATACCATACATAAAATGAACTTAACATGAGTCAAAATGGATCTTAAATTTAATGGATAAAATGGTACATTTATAGGAGAAAACAGAATATATTTGTGATGTTGTATTATAAAGAAATTTTGTAAATAGTTCACAAAAATCAAGAAACCAAAAAAATATTGACAAAATGGACTTCTTCAAAATTAAAAACCTTTGCTCTTTGAAAGACACAGCTATGTAAACAAGGCAAATCACAGACTAGGGGAAAATATTTTCAGTCATACATCTACCAAAACACTTGTACCCAGAACGTGATGTGCACGTGTGTGTATGTGTGTGTGTGTGTGTGTGTGTGTGTGTGTGTATGTGTGTGTGTGTGTGGTGTTAAAATAAATAGGCAAACTATCCAATAACAAAGTGGGCAAAAGATGTGAATAGACACTTCACAAAAGATGAATGAATAAACACATGAAAAGATGCTCAACATTCCTCATCATTAGAGGCAAAATAAAGCCACAACAAAATACCACTACACACCCACTGCATTGACCAAAGTAAAGAAGATGGACAGACAACAAGACATGGGCAACTAGAATTCCTGCAGTGATTCTAGGAACACAAAATGGTTTAAGTACTTGGAAAGTAATTCTTTTCAGTAGCTATATGATATTCCAGTGCATAGGTATGTCATAATTTAGATAATACTTGCTCTTCTAACACATATTTTATTTGATACTATTTGAAACTTTTCCCCCTACTGTAATTCTATCCAATAAATTAAACCAATTTTGACTACATTTTTGAACTATTTTTAAAAACAATAAGCTAAGTTACCTTTAGGTCATTACAAGAAATATTTTCCTTCCAATGGGTTTAAATAAAATACCTTAAGTTAATTGCTTTTTCTTTCAGTCATGTTTATTTTTGGTCAGTTAAAGCTTCTAGACACGTCTTATTTGCTTAACACTGCAATTTTCTCTTATATTAATGAGGCTCTGCAAAATTACTTTCCTTGTATTTTTACCCTCAAAGCCCCTACGTTTTAGAGAGATTCTAAATTACACCTGTTTTCAGCCTGCCAGTAGCTTATGTTCCACACTTTACTTGCATGTAGAAGTGGATTCCTCAGAAAGCAAAGTGCCTATATTTTCCCTGCTGTCAAAATTTGTAATAGGGTTAGGGCTGCTCTGAGGGTCCCAGAAAGGCAAAATTTGGGAAAAGCAGGAGCTTGAAGTCTCTTTTGGCATTCCCCAAGCTGGTGGGACTCTTAGCACAAGCTTATCCCACACCCCTGGCCTTCCACAGACTGGTAGCTCTTGGGGGAGCTGACTCATAAAGGTGATACTAGCTTGAATTATCTGTTGAAATTATGAGATTGTTGTTTGCTAAAGTTTAATAAAGACACCATGATTTCTCTTTTGGGAAGTTTCAGCATGTGGAATATTTGGAGTGAATGTGACCTCAAGGATCCAGTTCACTTAAGGAGAAACAGCCCAATGGTGGTCATTCACATTTAAATATTTCCAGAGAATTCATACTCATTACAGCATTCTTTAGGCTGGTCAATTTGTATAAATATTTTTTTTAAAGATTATTCAATATTATACAGATTCAAATATGGGTACCATGTATAAATAAATGAAAACTTCTAGAACATTCTACCCAAGTAGAGTACCCTACAGGGACAATCGATGCCTTATTACAGTGTTAAGATGGCATCATAATTGCAGTGTCTAATTCCCAGCATGCTTTCCATCAGTGTGGCTTAAATCAGCCCATGTGACCTTACAGAGTTTCTACACACTCCCTGGGAGTATGTCCTGGGAATCCAAATCCTTAATAAACAGCCTAAAAAGGGAGAGTTTCCCTCAAGTCAAATTCCAGTTTCCATGCTTTAAAGTCTGATCCCAGTTTTCAGCCTGTTTCTCGCCTTTGATGATCTTCCTTTAAAAAGCAACCTATGTTCATTGCTGGGGGAAATACCAAAGGGAATCAACTCCAGAAACTGTTAGCATTTCCCATGTTAGGAACACCTCCCTGTGCATTCCATTACACCTTGCCTTCTCCAAGGCCAAAGACTCTTCTAAGAGAACAATCTGAACTGGTAACTACTCAGTTTAAGACTGATGTGGTGGTGTCTCATTACCCAAGGAGTGCCAAATTGTCTTGCCTGCTTTCAAAGGCAAGGCAGATACAAATTGCAGCATCTGGTTCTTGTTCCAGAATGGATGAGAATCACAGCTTGGATTTGGTTCAGAATTGTTTCACTTCTATTGACCTCCAAACCAGCAAGCAGGAGGTGCAAAAACTGACCACAAGAGAAGGGCGCTAGTATACCAACACACCACGCAGAGATTATACATCAGTATGTGATCATACCACTCTGGCTTCTCTCAGCAGCTTTCAGAGGTGAACCCAAAGTTCTGTAGCCGACACTGCCCTCCCAGAGTGAGGAGCCTACTGGGTCAGAGCAGCTCTGTCATATCAAATATGATGATAATAGGAGATATTACATGCACACACAAGCAAATGCAAATGTACTAAATCCACATATTTTTTTACATCTTTGAAAGACATTAATGTCTTTCAATTAATGATGTCATAATTTTAATAGGCAACAGTGTTTGTTCTTTGGTAGTGATTAAATAATAACAGTTTCAATAGAGGGTACCTTAGAGTCAATAAAATATTGTTTTTTTTCTTAATGCCCACTCTATGTAGCATAGAATGCACATTCTCTTACACCTGACTTTTTTCACTTAATATATCTTGGAGACCATTCAGATCAGTGAAGAAAGACTAGGCTCAGTCTTTCTAATCCCTGTCTTTCAGTGCATTATCATAACATATAGAGTTCCATATTGATGGAATATTCTGGTTATTTCTAGACTGTGTTTTATTAACATTACTAAAAATGATAAATGCTATTAGTAGGGTGATTGTCAAATGCCCTGGGGACAAATAGATGGGACAGATTATCTATAGATTTGGGAAGGAGGTACTAGAAGGTTTTATAGAGGGTGTGAGGTTGGTTTTGAGACCTGGGGGAAAGGGGAGACATGAGACAGATCAAACTGTAGAATTTTAATCTGGTCAGGACATAAGAAATCCCTCACCAAAATTCATTGTATGGACGACCTTAGAAAGTTCAGATTTCAAGCAATTCACAAAAAAAATGTCCAAACCAGAGCACTTAAACATCAGCTGCATCAGACTTGCTAGAAGTACTTTTGAAATCACAGATGACTGGGCTCCAGCCCCCAGAGCTTGTCATTCATTACTTCTGGGGTGACATCTGAGAGTTCCCATTGTGCATATACTCAGCAGTGATGCTAAGGCCAGCCTCTGAGCCATACTTTGAGAGTAACTATTCTACATGAAAGATTATGAACTGATTACTGTTGGTTAGATTCAGCTGGCAGACTATTTTTATTGGACCAGTGTTTTAATTTTTTTTGCATTAATTACCAACATTTAAAAATAGGCAGATTTCTCATAAAAATCTAGACTTCAAACTTCTGTTGGAAAATTTGTTAATATAATAATATAGAACTGTATTTCTGCATGGCAATAACATGCACATGCAATCACAGGTGCTGCTTCTTGAAAGGTTACAAAGGCCCATCTCCATTTATTTACAATATAGAGGCTTCTGTTGGAATTGAGTTGCCATTGCAAACCTTCTGGACTCCTCTCAGCACCGAAATACATCATGCTTTCTCTTGGCTCTGGGACTTTGTATATGTGGTTTTCTATCTGGAACATTCTTACCATTATTGGCTCTCCAACCTAGCTAACTCTCACTCACCCCTCTGGCTTCAGCTGAGATGCCACTGTCTCTGGAAAGCCTGCTCTACTGTCCCCATGAATGACTGCAAGTGCTTCACCCATCAAAATGTGCATACTTCTCTGTTGTCTCCCTAGTTCACCTGTCTTGCCCAGCATTATGAGTTATCTAAAGGAATGTAACCATTTCTTTCTTACGCTCTGCTGTATCAGACTGGCACATGGCAGGTGTTCAATAAGGAATTTTTGACCAAATCAATGGATGAAGAGACAAAATATCTAGAAGACAAAATGGTATTTAAATTATATTGCCTGATCTTTGACTTTTTTTTCTAAGTGGCAGTGCAATCTTAATCTTATTTCTAATTTTAGAAGCAATGACAAAAAAAAAAAAGTCCAGTGGTAAACCTTAATTTCCATTAAAAATGCTGTGTGAAAACAAAAATAAATTTAAACTCTTTAATTATTTAAAATGTCCCACTAACTTGAGCTTTATTGCACCCTGCTTGCATTTACTGAAAGCCAGAAACAAAGACATGAAGTTTAATACCATTACATTATCACGTTACAGACTCTCATGTGTCATCCACATTGTACCATCATTTTACTGGTTTAAAACAAACAAAAATTTCCTCAGAATGGAAGAGTCCATACTAGTTTAGAGACTCCTGGAGTTTGGCACTTGAAGTTTACAGGTGGAAGGGAGATGGGTAGATAGGGAGGAGAGGAAAAAATTAAGATTCCATGTCCACACTGACACAGCCAGTGTTCTAGGCACTTAGGGAATCAAGAAGCTGTAAAAGATAGAAAATCTGCTCTTAGGGAGCTCAATGGATAATAGAAAAGATAAGACCTAGATACATGAAAGTGTGATATAAGAAAGGAAGAGGCGAGTGACTGGTAAGGATGTCATATGGGAACTCAGAGAGGAAAAAGCTCTCCCAGATGGTGTAGATGGCATTTGACCTGGTCTTGGTATAAGATTTAAAATATGTATGTCCTTCAAGAAGTTAAATTTCTAAGTATGTTTAAAAATCTTTTTAATCTCTTTTTAAATAAAGTGTTATGTATGAGAAAGTAAGTTAGTTTAAGAAAAATGAGCACTGTTTGAAGACCCTGGAAAGCAGGATTTTTAGAACCAGCTTTGCCTGATGCTAGTTTGTGACCTTCAGAAGTTTCTTAATCTTCCTGGACCTGAGTTTTGTCATCTGTAAACTGAGCTGATAATAAATGATCTCTAAATTCCTTTCTGACACTATTGAATACACTATTCAAATTAGTGTATATATTCTAATTTTTTACACTGATTAGACTTTTGTGGCTAAATGCAATTAGTTTTGCTAGGTGCTTCACAATAAATTCAGGCTTTGGAATCCTTCATTATGCACAGAGGTAGTCATGTCTTATTGCTTAGGAGACAAATGAATTGTCAACTTTATTCTGAGAAAAATGATTAGAGATTATGTGTCTCAAGGGGAAGAGTAAATCTTATTTAAAAGTGAAATAATAACTTCAGAAGGTCTTGAAAAGACTATTGAAATGTTCTTTGGAGTCAGATAATTAAAGAAAGAAGACTGCATGACTAGGTTCCCAGATACAATGGAAATAGGCAATGCATATGTCATTAAATAAATGGCATTTCATTAGTCCTGACTAGGTAAAGGGCAGGGGATGAAGGAGGAGAATATTCTAATATATGTTTTCCAGTTTATTAGATCCTGAGGAGTGGCATTTAATATATTGTAAGAAAAGCCTTTGCTAATGAGCATCACCAGAATTTGCATACTTTCTTGTTTACTTTGTAACTACTCATTAGTAGTGAGAATATTTGCTTGTAAACTATGCACAAATAAATGACATTAAATAGTCAGGAGCAGGTAAGTTGTACAAACCTATGAGAATGCCCTATGCACTTAGTGATATTTGCTTAACCTAGCTATTATGCTAGGTAATGTACAGTGACCTTCATGGACAAAGATCGAATCACTCCCTGGACTTACATCCAGACAACTTCCCACAGAACAAGCCTGTAAAACATAAGAAACCTCCAATTAATCTGATTTTTTTAAAAAAGGTCAGTTGCTTCATTGAAATTTGAGAACAGAGGAAGGATTTCCAGACAGCAGGGCGCCCAAAGCAGCCCTGACACCTCAGTGTCCTTCCTTTGGGGCTTCGGCAAAAATACAGTCTTCTTTCTGATTCCTGGAAAGGCAAGAGGAAGTAAAAAGTTCAGGGAACACCCAAGAGCTCAGCTCCTGTACATCTAAGCTCAGGCACTGCTTCACCTGCTTTACATTGGGTTTGCAGGTTAAACAGCTGCAGCTATGACAGTAGAGCTACAACAGCAAGTAGAGCCCCAACAGCAAGCAGGACCCAGAGATGTATGTGGGAAAACAGGATCAGAACATTGAGGGACTTGAGTGGACTGGAAATGATCTTGGATGAGTTTGTTCACATGGAAAGAAAAGAATGATAGTTTGGAAAAAGAAGGAGATAGAGGATCAGAGAGGTCACCTAACATCACAATGACTGAAGGTACACTCAAACCCATGGTCCTGCCTTATCACATAGCTCACTGAATAAGATGAGCAGGTATTTTATTTTGGAGGGATGAACAGGCATTTTATTGTATTTTGGAACCAAACAGGTCTGGATTGAATCCTAATAAACTGTGAGTAAACAAGGTCAAGTACATAAAGTCTCTGGCATCCAGCTGATGCTCAATGAATGTTAATTTTCTTTTTTTCAAATCCCCATCCCCACTGTCTAATGCTAAACCTTTCTGATAAATATTTTCCATTTTTTCACAAAGTTTAAGAATTATCTTTCTAATAATATGTAAACACTTTTCTACAACACTAAATAGTTATATGTCAATTTTTAGGCTTTTTAATCTACTTTTTTTACTAAATGATTATTCTTGTTAGCTTTAGTGTGACTTACTATGTACTAAATATAAGTTCAAGTATCATTCCAGAAATCATCTTAAAAATGAGCCTATGAGGCAGAGCATTTTGATTCTTATTTCCTGCATGAGGATGACAGGCATGCAAGTTTATTTAGACAACTTGTCCAAGGTCGCCCATAAGTAGCAGTGCCAAGATTCAAGCAGACAGTGTGGTGCCAAAGCCCATCCTTGTTTTTAATCCCTCTGCAAGGCTGCCTCCCAGGCTAACATCAACACACACACACACACACACACACACACACACACACACACAGCTTTTTAAAAAAATTTTTTTAGTTATTGATGGACCTTTATTTTATTCATTTATTTATATGCAGTGCTGAGAATTGAACCCAGTGCCTCACACATGCAAGGCAAGTGCTCTACCACTGAGCTACAACCCCAGCCCCAATGCACAAAACTTAAGCTAATTTATTATCAACCTTAGAGATAAACCTTAACCCTGGCACAGAATCACACCAAAGTGATTGCAAATCCTTATCAATGCAATTAATTAATTGGCCTGTAGCTATTAGCATCTCCCCCTTCCTGACATATGCTTAAATTTCCACAATGGATCCTCATAAGAAGCCACAATTTACAGACTCACATATTGTCATATATTATCATTATTATTTTTTCCCACAAAAATTATTTAGTTCTAATGAGAAAAGAGCATTGTTTAAAGTATGCTGACACAATGTTAAATAAACAGTAGACCATTGCCTGAGGCTATTTCTGTACTTTTGAGTTCCTATGTAACAAACTGCAACCTAACTTAGTACACAAACAAATCAGAACCTAATTTAACAGTGTAGTTTTTGTAATATCCTGATGGCAGCCAAATGCAAACAGCTGAACTTCATCCAATCACAGGCAACCAACTCATCACACCATGGACAATAGGGGAAGGCCTCATCACATGTGTCTAGGTAGGCAGGGTCCTAGCTGTAGCCAATCTGGTGATTCCTCTACTGCCAGGTTTCTGTTCTCAACTAAAAGGCTCAGGGGTCACTCCAGTTGAACTGGGCTAATTGGGCTGCGCAAAATAACCACACAAGAGACACAAATACTTTTTTCGGGGTTACTCTGATGGCTCCTCTGACCTTAAGGGTCTGCAGAAAGAGAGAGAGCAAGAGCATACGCTGACCCCTTTTATTGAGGAGAAGCTATTCAAATGAGGGAAGGGGTCAGGTTTCAAGGAGCTGAGTCTATCTTCATGATGTCCACTGTCAGCAGGTTGACTGACACCTGGGTAGGCCACACCCAAGGGCACAGTAAGAGAAGGGGACACACACATGGAAGTTACGACCCTAAACAGGGCAAGGGGTTATATTACAAAGGAACAGGTGAGCACAGCTTCACCCATGGGGCTGTAGCAAGACACGCCCATGCAGGAGACATGGACCCTTGAACCCAAGAAGGGTGGGGAAAGCTCTGCCATATTTCTGTGACTGAGTGCCTCAGCACCCAACTGGGGAGTGTGACTCAGTCACATGCAAGGTTGGTCTCCCACACTCTACTTTGCTTTTTGGTGTGGTCTTTGAAAGCCTGCTGCTCACACTGCTGGGCAGAGTTCTCTGAACACCTTCTGGTTTTTGTTTTTACTATAAGGTATAAAAATGATCTTTCTTGACAGTATGCAAGCTCATGAAAAGGACAGTCTATATTTACTTGATAGTTTTTTTTTAGGCTTTTCATTTACTTTTTACTAAATGATAATATTACTAACTTCATTGCAACTTGTGTGAGTGCCAATTTATGAATCATTCTTTGCTCAAATAAACTATTAAATATATTGTATCTAGAGTTATTCTTTTAACAACATGTAGAGAATGAAAACAAGTAGGAAATATGGCAGGAAAAAAGGAAACACTTGAAAATTATTACAGCTAATGTTACATTTGAAGTAAAAATAAATATCACTAATTATTTAGGTTTAGCATAAATTTACCAATGCAGAGATTGAAGGGGAAGATTATTCTATTTAAGAAAATAACCTTCAAGGGCTGGGGATGTGGCTCAAGCGGTAGCGCGCTCGCCTGGCATGCGTGCGGCCCGGGTTCGATCCTCAGCACCACATACAAACAAAGATGTTGTGTCCGCCGAAAACTAAAAAATAAATATTAAAATTCTCTCTCTCTCTCTCTCTCTCAAAAAAAAAAAAAGAACTTTCAAATAACATCAAGCACTTTAGAAGTATCATTTACTCATAGCAATATACATTCAGGTTAATAGATATTTTGATGTTAATATTGCAATTTCCATAGCATGTACCTTACTGGCCCATCCCTCTTCACTTGGAACTGACATTTTACCTAACAACCCTCACTGGTGGGGTCAGCATGGGTGGCTCTAGCCAATTGCATCAACACAGGCTTAGTTGAGACAATCAAATTCTCCTTTCCTTGAATATTTGCAATCACTGAAACCACAGGAATTACTGGACTTGGGCCAACATCAGAACCCAATAAAATAATAAGAAAAAAGCAGAGAATCAAAAGTAAGAGAAAGGAACAGATTCAGGACAGACTCAAGAATTCCTGACTTCATAGCTTAAGTTCCTATGTGACTTGTTTGAGGAAACAAAGAACTCATACTCATAATTTAAAAACAACACTATGTCATGGATATAACGTGCATTAGCCAAACAGAGAATTAGTCTTAGACCACCATATGATCAGTGGGACAGAGATCCTGGAGACATTCAGGTAGAAGTCAGGAGAACTATATTTCTCTACTGAGATAGGGAAGGCAGGCCTAAAGTCATACATCACACCTTTAAATGTGTTATTTAGAAAATATTGCAATGTTTGTTATTAAAAATTATAGATCTATCATTAAATTGGAAACCTTTTTTCACTAACTACTAACATCGAGTGCCATTTTATTATGGATAGGTTGATTTCTTTATCTACCTGGCTATACCCAGGTAGTGGTCCCTAGATATTTTTTTGAGATTATGTCTTGAAGTTATTCATTAATTTCCTTACAGACTCAGCAGAGTTCCCCTGAAGTAGATCTGAAACAAGAACTTGAGTGCAAGGATTTTGGGAGGTGATCCCAAGAGTCATTGGCAGAGACATGGGAAATTGAAACCAGGAAGGAAGGAAGCCAGTGTAATGTGTGTGTGAGAGAAGGTTGCTGCTGCAGGTCGCTGGATTACAATTTCACGGGGGCATCTGTAGGAGACTTTGTAGAACATGACTAGAGTTGTCTTACTGGGAGTGGTATTTATCCACTAACTCCTGTCTTCCATCATCTGAGGCTCCTCTCAGGATGGTTAACTTCCAACACTTCTGTTCTGTCCAGTGAGCCAGAGACAGAAACAGAAAAACAGGTAGATTTTCATGAAGAAGTCCTCAGCAGATACGAATCAGAGAACACAGGGGAGATGGGGCAACCACTGGAAGCCTCTGCTGTGACCTCCATCCATTTACGACCCTTCACATTTAAGCTAGAGTGAGTCTCTGTTGGTAACCAAATAGTCTCTTAATAGAACAGTTCTACTAGAAAAGCCTTGGATAACAGAATTTTAATTCATGGATGTTTCTCTTTTAAAGGAATCAATCTTCACTTCAGAAAACATATTTTTCATTCATTCTAACTGGCCTTCCCACTCTCAGTCCCCACTGTCTGAATTAGTGTCATTTTATTGCATTACCAAAAGTTGATTTTATACTGTAAAAATTTCAATAAAAAGTTACAGGAAGGGAACTGAAATAGGACTTAAATCTAATGGCCTTGACAGATTCCTTCACTAGAAAAGTCCCCTTTCATCAATTATTTATAGGCTAGTGACAGTCCTGTATCATGAATTAGGATTGCTACACAGCCATCCATCTCCCAAACAAAGAATTAACGACCAAGCAAGACTGGACAGAGATGAGTAGATATGCAATATGTAAAGTCTCTTAACATTTGCTATAAAAAATGGCAAGAGGGATCAAAGTCAGTGAAAAAAAATATTTATTTTCCTATGCTGAAAAATGGAACTGACTAAAAAAGGGCAAAGCTTAAGCATCAATATTTTATACTTTATCACATTACTCTTGCCATCAGAATTCCCATTGTCATTTAACATTGCCATGTTATTAAAGCATGTTAATCCAACTATTGAATCAAGGGATAGACTTTGAATATTATAGAATGATGACATTCAGGAGGTAGGCTGGGAATTATCAGTGAGGAGGAGAAACAATTGATCATTTATCTCTTCTAACTCATGGTTGTTCTCTCTATTCTATTCCATGACTGGGTTTCAGCTAGTCTACCTTCATGTGACCCTGGGAGAAATACCAACTAAATTCTATGTCAAGGTTCCCTTCGCCAAAGAAACGCCCCAGTTTCCCCTTCCATGTTAGATTTTAGGGCATTACATTCACTAGACTCTAAGCTTAGTAGATTTTATGTTGTTGCTCATCATTCAGTCCCAAGGTCTGTCTGATCCAGTGTTTGGAACTGACGGCACAATGATGAGTTTGTTGACTTAATAAATGAATAACAAGTGCTAACATTCCAATTTATAGGAATTAAAGTTGTGGCAAAGATAAAAAAAATGCTAAAATTGGAGTCTTCTGCAACATCTTTTGGAAATCAATTATATTACAGTATTTTAATTCACTTATTCATTCCTCAAGTGTCTAGGAATTGAAAAGCAATTCAATTGCAGTAAGCTATGGGTAGTTAAACTGCTAGGCAGAATTCAGGGGCTTGGAGTTCTAGAATAAACCTCTACATATATGAGTAATCTTGGATGCATCACTATCTCTGTTGTGCTAATTGAGCTCTTTGAATCCTTCTAGATTTACTATGCTAAGCAATGGGCCATTCAATCCGTCCCTCCTCACCGTTCTAGATTAGAAGAATCCGACATCATGAGTTACAGAAATGATCAAAATATGGAAAGCCGCAGTGCTTGAAAGTTTAGCACTGACTATGAAACTTCTGAGCTAAAAGATGTTCCCTCTGATTCTTGTTTTACTCCATGAAATGATCTGCACTGAGGCTCCTGAGAAAGATAAGGCATGAGAAACCATCTTGATAGCCTTTCTTTCTTCAGAAAGAATTCTTAAAGCAAGAAACTTCTGGGAGCTGGGCATGGTGGTGCATGACTGTAATACCAGCAGCTCTGGAAGCTGAGGCAGGGGGATCTTGAGAGTTCAAAGCCAGCCTTAGCAACTTACAAGGCCCTAGGCAACTCAGTGAGACCCTGTCTCTAATAAAATATAAAAAAGTGCTGGGGACGTGGCTCAGTGGTTAAGCAACCTTGGGTTCAATCCCCAGTACAAAAAAAAAAAAAAAGAAGCTTCTGGGGTTCCTTTCATTCTCAGGACTCAAACCCTGGAATAAGGGATATTTTAGCGAAGTCAACAAACCATAATTTCATAGTCTGTAGGATAGAAAAAGGTGAGAAATGACCATTTTCAAATTTTTAAGTAGGTTCTCTCTTGAGAAGGTGAGTTTGGAGTTCTCTGGAGGAGTCTGAGGTGACTTTGGTCGGGACCAGAAAGGGCGGGGCAGATGTTTTGGGCTTTTCAGTTTCAAAAAGCAAAAACCCTTCTCATGGTACTGTGTGAGACTGGGAGGGAGTAACTGTTCTCTCCGCATCACAGTGGAAAACCCTGCCTGTGGGCGGAACTGCAACTCTGAAATATGCTTCCTTTACTGTACTTTTTTGCTTAATAGACTTATTTTTAGAGCAGTTTTATGTTCATTGTAAAGTTGAGAGGAAGGGACAGAGATACTGCATGATCTGCTGCCCCCACACATGATCACCTCCCTCATTACAACAGTCCCCCCCGTCCCGTGGCATATTTATTACATAAATGAACCTACATCAGCATGACATTATCAATCCAAATCTACAGTTTACATTAGGGGTTTTTCTTGATGTTATATATGATATGAGTTTTGATAAATATATAATGACATGTATCTATCATTAGAGTAACATACAGAGTAATTTTGCTGTCCTAGAAGTACTCCATGCATCAACTGTTAGGCTTTCTTTCCCCTCTAACTCCAGGCAACCACTACTACTTCCTCCTTTTGCCTTTTCCAGAATATCAACTAGTTGGAATCAGATAGTACGTAGCCTTCTCAGACTAGATTCTTTCACTTAGTAATAATGTGTTAAGACTCCTTCATGTTTCTTCTTAGCTTAATAGCTGATTCCCTTTTGGCAATGAGTAATATTCCACTATCTGGATAAACCAGAGTTTATTTATCCATTTACCTACTGAAGGACATCTTGGTTGCTTCCAACTTTGGGCAATTATAAACAAACTGCTGCAAACATCCATGTGCAGGTTTTTTTTTGGGGGGGTGGGGATAGACAAGTTTTCACTTCCTTTGGGTAAATACCAAGGAGCCTGACTGCTGGAGTGTGTAAAAGTATGTGTAGTTGTATAAGAAACTGCAACCTGTCTTCCATATTTGCTGCACCACTTTACATTTCCATAAGTGATGGATGACAGGTCCTGTTCCTCCACATTCTCACCAGCATTTGGTGGTGTTAGTGTTCTGGGTTTTGGGCATTCTAATAGGTGTGCAGTGGGATCTCACTGATGTTTTAATTTATACTTCCTTGATGACACAGGATGTAGAGCATCTTTTTATTTGCCATCTGTATACCTTCTTTGATAAAGTCTCTGTTAAGGTCTCTGACTCATTTTTAACTGGGCTGTTTCCTTATTGTTGAGCTTTAAGGTTTTTTTTTTTTTTTTTGGTATATTTTAGAGAAGTTCTTTATCAGTCTTTTGCAAATATTTTCTCCCACTGAGTGGCTTGTCATCTTATTCTCTTGACAGTGTCTGTCACAACCAAAGTTTTTAATTTTAACAAAGTCCACGTCATCAATTATTTCTTTTATGGATTATACCTTTGATGTCATATCTAAAAAGTTATCTCTAAACTTAAGGTTGTGTCGATTTTCTTCTATGTTATCTTCTAAGAGATTTATATTATTGGGTTTTACATTTTGGCCCATAATCTATTCTGGCTTGATTTTTGTGAAAGGCCTAAAGTATAATTCTAGATTCTTTTTCTTTTTTGCATGTGGTTGCCCAGTTGTTCCAGCATCATTTGTTGAAAAGACTCTTCTCCAATGTACTGCTTTTGCTTCTGTGTCAAAGATCAGATGTCAATATTTATGCAGGATCATTTTCAAACTTTCTGTTCTATTCCGATGATCCATTTGTCTATACTTTTGTTCACATCACACTGCATAATCACCATAACTCTATTGTAAGTCTTGAAATCAGGTAGTATCAGTTTTCTAACTCTGTTCTGTGTCAACATTGTGTTGGCTATTCTGGACCTTTTCCCCCACCTTATAAACTTTAGAATTCATTTGTTGGTATCTATGAAATAACTTGCCTGGATTTTGATTGAGACACATTGAATGTATAGATCAAGTTGGGGAGAACTGATATCTTCACAATATTGAGTCATATTCATAAACATGGAATTCTCTTTATTCTTTGATTTATTTTATGAGAATTCTATAGCTTTCCTCATATAGATCTCATACATATTTTGTTAGATTTACTTCTAAATATTTACTTTCAGGAGTACCAATGTAAATGTATTCTGCTCCAAAATTTAAATTTCACATTTTAATTTTCATAATATATGAAAGTGATTGCTTTTCACATATTAATCTTATGTCCTACAAACTTGCTAGAATAACTAGAGCCAGGAATAATTTTGTTGATTCTTTCAGATTTCCTACATAGATTATCATGTTATCTGTGAAAAAAGACATTTTTTTCTTCTTTCCTTTCTATTTCTTTTTTTGTTCTTACTGTATTATTTAGGTCTTCCATTACAATTTGAAAAGCAGCAGTGACAGGAGACATCTTTGCCTTTTTCATGTTCCTAGTGAGAAAGCTTTGAGCTTTTTTTACCATTAGTGTGATGTTGGTATAACTTTTTTTTTCAGGCATACTTTTTCAAGTTGAGAAAGTTCCTCTTCTATTCCTAGTTTACTGAGAGCTTATTTTGTGTGTGTGTGTGTGTGTGTGTGTGTGTGTGTGTGTGTGATAAATAGGTGTCTTATCAGTTTTTCCTACATATATTGATATAATCATGTGATTTTTCTTCTTTAGCATAGGATTTGATGAGTTATTTAACTGAGTTTTTAATATTGAACCCTTACTGTACCTGGAATAAATCCCACTTGATCATGGTGTACAATTCTTTTTTTTTTTTTTTTTTTAACATTGCTGGATTCAATTTGCTAATATTTTGTTGAGGGCTTTGCATCTGTAATCCTGAGACATCTTGGCCTATAGCTTCCTTTTAAAATGTAAGTTGAGTACTCCTTATCTGAAATATTTTGAGATCAAAATTTCAGATTTGAGAGTGTTACATGTTTTGGAATACTTGTATGGACTTTACCAGTTAAACACTGCTTAATCTGAAAATTACAAATCCAATATGCTCCAAAATCCAACACTTTTTTAGACATTTATCTTTCAATTATAGGTGGATACAATATCTGAATTTTACCCTTATCTAGTGCTGAGGATTGAACCCAGTGCCTCACACATACCTCTGAGCCACAACCCCACCCCCCAAAATCCAACACTTTTTTGAGTGTCATGTCAGCACTCAAAAAGCTTCTGATTTCAGAACATTTTGAATTAGGGATACTCAACCTGAACTTATCTATGTCTGATTTTGGTATCAGTGTTATGCCAGCTCATAAGAAAGTATTAGCTCAACTTAGGAAGTATTTCCTTTGCTTCTATCTTCTGAAAGAGATTATAAAGAATTGGCATAATTTCTTCCTTGAATGTTTGATAGAGTTCACCAGTGAACCATGATGGGACTAATATTTCTTTGTTTTGGAAGGTTAATTATTCATATAATTTCTTTAATAGAGATAGAACTGTCCGAATTGTCTGTCTTCCTGTGTGTGTTTTGGCAAATTGGGCCTTTTAAGGACTTGTTCAGCCTCCTCTAGTTTATTACATTTGTACGTAGCATTCCTGGAGCAGCCTTTTACTGGTAATAGCATCTGGAGTCCTGTCCTCTCTTTCATTTCTGATACTAATCATTTTTATCACCTTCTAAGTTAGCTTGGCTAGAGTCTTATTGATTTTATTAATCTTTTCAAACAACCAGCTTTTAGTTTTGTTGAATTTTCTCTATTGACTTCTTAGCTTGGCTACAGGCTTAATGATTTTATTGATCTTTTCAAACAACCAGCTTTTGGTTCTGTTCATTTTCTCTATAGACTTCCTATTTTTAATTTCTTTGATTCCACTCAAATTATTATTATTTCTTTTCTTTTGCTTATTCTGGATTTAAAATTTATTCTCTTTCTAGTGATCTAAGGTGGAAACTTTGATATTGACTTTTTATCTTTCTTTTCTAATAAATGCATTCAACACTACAAATTCCCCCTAAACATTGCTTTCATTGCATCCTCCCAATTTTGAGAAGTTGTATTTTCATTTTCTTTTAGTTCTAAACATTTTTAAACTTCCCTTAAATTTATTCTTTGACCCAGATGTTACTAAGAAGTGTGTTGTTTAATCTCCAAATATTATGAAAATTTTCAGTTGTCTTTCTGTTATTTTCAGGTTCAATTTAACTGTGATCTAAGATGAAACAGTGTATGATTTCTGTTCCTTTAAAATTGTTAAGATGTGTTTTGTGACCCAGATTATGGTCTATCCTCATGACTATTCCATATGAACTTGAAGTGAATGTATATTCTTTTGATGTTTGATACAGTGGCCAATAGATGTCAATTATATCCATTTGATTGATGATACTTTTAAGTTCAATAAGGTTCTTACTGATTTTCTGTCTGCTGGATCTGTATGTTTCTGATAGGGGGATGGTGAAATTTTCAACTATAATAGTGGATTCATCTATTTCTTCGTGTAGTTCTATCAGTTTTTGCCCCATATAATTTGACAGTTTCTTGTTGGGTACATACACATTAAAGATTATTGTCTTCTTAGAAAATAAATTCTTTTGTCATTATGTAATGTCTATTTTTGTCCCTCATAAATTTTCTTGTCTTTTAGACTTCTTTGTCTGAAATAATATAGATAATTCCAGTATTTGTTAATTAGTGTTACCTTGGCATATCTATCTCCATCCATTTAGTTTTAATTTCTATGTATTTTTATATTTAAAGTGGATTCTTATACACAGCATATAGTTGGATCTTGTGTTTTGATCCATTCCAACAATCTCTGTCTTTTAATTGGTGAATTTAGACCATTATCATTTAAGGTCTAAATGATAGAGTTTGAAATATACATCTCCATATAATCTGATGTCACATTCAAATAACATTCTAGCACTTCATGGGTAATGTAAGCATCTTATAATAACAAAATTATCCTAATTTTTACCTTTTCATTGCTATCATTTATACATGAACATACCAAAGCATGTATATATGAATTCATATATGTAAAAATATATTAGCATACATAATAAAATAATTACTGTTTTGATTTTCACAAAGTGTTTTATATCAGATCAAATAAGAAAAATAAGAAGTTTTAATTTTACTTACAGTCATTTCTTCTTCAGTGTTTCCTTTTTTTATACAGACCTGAGTTTCTGGGCCTATATAATTTTCCTGTTCTCTAAAGAACTTATTTTAACATTCCTTGTAAGGCAGGTCTACTGACAACAAAACTTTCAATTTTGGTTTGTTTGACGAAGTCTTTATTTCTTCATTACTTTGCAAGGGATATTTCCCAGGTGTATTAGACTACTCTCTATTAATATAATGAAATCCCTGAGGCTGGCTACTTTATATAGAAAAGGGTTTATCTCACAGCCTGGAGCCTGAGGGACATCCTACTGGCATTGGCTTGGCTCTGGTAAGAACCTCACAGTGAATGGCTTCCCTGTTGGAGGGAGAGATTACATGGTGAGACAGGAAGTCGAGGAGGCTGGGGATGCCCAGGCTTGCTCTTTTATAACAATGTCTCCTGAGAAACAGCTCAAGAGACACCAGCAGTATCTTAATTCTGTCTGAGGGCAGCATTCCCAATGACCTTAGAACTTCCCACTCGTCCCCGCCTGTTCAAGGTCCTACCACCTCTTAACATCATCACTGAGGACCAAGTCTCCAACACACAAACCCTTAGAGGACACACTCAAGCCACAGCCAAACCATAGCAACAGGGCACACAATTCTAGACTGATGCCCCCCTCTCCCCCTCTCAGTGCTTTTTTAAAATAAAGATTTCACTCGACTCTCTTTTTGGCTTACAACGTTTCTGAGGAGAACTTGGATTCAATTCTTTTTCCTCTATATGAACTCTTTCCCCTCTGGCTTTTTTCAAGATTTGCTTTTCTTTAATTTTCTGCAATTTGAATATAACATACCCAGGGGAAGTTTTGTTGTGGTATGTGTTTTGGCTTTTTGCCACTTACCCTGCTTGGTGTTCTCTTATACCTCTTAGAATTGTTTCACAGTTCTTCGCTATTCAGGGTTTTTTGCTCCCTCACCCTCAGTCTTTGTTTCTCTTTAAGTTTTGGAGGTTTCTACTAAGATATCCTCAAGTTAAGAGAACTTCAGCCATGTCTGGTCCCCATTTTTCATTTCTATTATCATTTCTTATCTCTAGTATTTCTTTTTTTAGTCTTAGCATTTCCACTTCTCTGCTTACATTGTCCATCTGTTCTTGCATGTGTCTACTTTTACCCATTAGAAAGATTTACATATTAATGACCATTTTTTTTTTAAAAAAATTTGTTTTAATTGTAGATGGACACAATACCTTTATTTTGTTTATTTGTTTTTACGTGGTGCTGAGGATCGAACCCATAGAGTGTTTGTCTCACATGTACAAGGCCCTGGGTTCAATTCCCAGCATCACAAAAAAAAAAAAAAAGAGTGACCATTGTTTTAAATTCCAAATCTGATAATGCCAATTGTAAGGTCAGGCAGCAGCAGTGACCATAAGGAGGCAGGTTTAAAAGGCTGCTGAGACTCACTCCTGGGCAGAACTCTATCAGACAGAGTGGACAGGAATCGGGTCTGAGGAGCAACCGAGTGGGGGCTCTACCGGACTGGAATTTTATGGGGCCTATGGTAGGAAGGGAAGGGCTTGGGACAGAAAAAGGGCCCCTTGTCCCAATGGACAACGGGCTGGAAAACGGGCTGAGATCCAGGATTGGCCAGGAGACCCTGAGGATTGACAGGAGGTTCCCTCAGGTGCCTGATTGATGTTTCTTTTGCGCATCGCAGGCTGTTTAGTGCTTTGTTCCTAAGTCACTGCCATCGATCTGACACCAACATCCTTGCCAATCTGATGCTAGTTCTGATGCCTTCTGTCTCTTAAAACTGTCTTTTGCCTTTTATTACGCCTTTTAGTTTTCACCTGGGCATCTGGATATGATGTAATAGATAAAAGAGTCCTGGCAAGTAGCTTGCCAAGTGACAAGGTGGTGAGATGTGGAGGTGGAGGTGGTGTGGAGGGTGTCTGTGGCACTGGATAGTCCTATGATGGGCTCTCAGGCTACTAAGGATCCTTTGCCTTTGGACTGAATTTCACCAGTGCTTCTTGGTGCCAATCATCTTAGGTGGGATGGGATGGTTACATTGGGTTATCACTGCTACCTCTCACTTGTGCTCCTTTGCTAAGTCCTAATATTACTATGTAATACCTCTTGAATTTCTACCCTTGAAATCAATTCACCTCCTCACCTACCACCAACAGCCTGGTCTACTATGTGTTAGCCTCTTAATGGTTCTCTCCCATTCACACCTACCCCCTTGGATCCATCTTCCAGACAGAAGCAAAAACCATCATTTTGAAAAGCAGGCCCCATCATGACAGTCCCCATTAAAAGCACTGCCATGGCTAACCACAGTTCTTAGGACTGACACCCAAATTCTTAAACTGGACAACAAGATCCTGAATTACCTGGCCTCACCTGCTTCTAAGGTCTTTTCTCCTCTATCTTCTCTCTTAGTGTCTGCTTTCCTGTCTGACACACATTGTTTCAATTGCTCACTTGTGCCACGTCTCCTCCTACCACCTGACACACATGCTGCTCCTTCTCCACAAAAAAGCTCCCCAATTCTTGAGATCTCGGTTCAAAGCTCACACTCTCAGAAAGCTTTGCCTCAATTCCCCTGACAAGGTAAGACTCCACTGCCAGCCCATGACACATGCTATTTCTGTGTATCTGTTTTGGAGAATTCTATGCTGTTGACATTTTCAAACTTTCATTTATTAATACCAAAATATTACATGAATACAATTTGGGCAAACTCTTTGTGGAAATGTAACACATACAGAAACTTCATACATGAAAATTTAGCTCCATGAATTTTCACAAAAGTGCACCATGTAACCAGCACTCAGATCAAGAAATAGATAATGCCAGCCTCTTAAAAGCAGCCCTTTTCAGTGACCACACCCACAGGAGCAAAGGCCACCATGTTGATTTCTGACACATAAGTGCATTTTTTGTTTCTAAAGCCTCCCACAGTGAATGTGGCAGGTTGCCTCATCCTTTTTCATTACATGTAAGCACACATAGATATTGTACATGTGAAATTTCTATTTTTTCTTCATGTTGTAATTTTACATTTGATCATGTGAGTATTTGATTTTCTGTCTTTGTCACTAAGTATAATCTCCAGGCCATTGGCAATATCTGCTTCACATTTTCTTCCCACCACCTGGCACAGGCTTGGTAGGTCCACTGTGTACCCTCCATTAATGTGGGAATTACTGAATGGGTATTCCAGACACCAAGGCCACAGAGGTGGATGGCTATGCTCACTGCCATGCTTTTCTGTTTTGTAGAGTGTGATTGATTGAAAGTTTGTCATGAAGTCTCTGAGAATTTATGTGCCAATGCCACAGTTTTTCTCCTTCCTTCAGAGATGCCCCATACCTCAGAGAGCTCCTCCCTGCTGACTGACACATCTAACTATTCAAGTCCCCAATACTTTCTCATGAATTCTGCTGGTTCAGCCCCTCTGTATGAATGTCTCTGGGTGTATAAACATGGCAGAGGTTATCCATCTCCTTTCTTCCTACACAACTAAACACATCTAGCAGAATTAGCTAATGAGACAAAAGGCTTTGTGCTTAGGGGTCAAATACTAATGCTTTCATTTTCTGGGTGACTCTGGGAAAAACACTCATCTGTCTGAGTCTGAGTTTCGACATTTATCAAGCGAAGAGGCTGGACTGACAAAAGTTCTCGGGCTCCTTTTAGCTCTGGTAGTCTGTAATTTCTTTCTTTCTTTCTTTTTTTTTTTTTTTTTATGGAAGGCACCAATCCCTAAGAACACACAGTTCATCTTTCTACAGATGGCCTAAGTCCCAGTGGTGACTTAATTCCACCAAGGGAATCTTACCACTTCTAAAACTCTGTTTGGTTTCTTCATTACACAGGTCAGTCTTACCTGACCCTCTACTTCAATAAGACATACTGCAAATAACAATAGTAGAAGGTCGACAAACAGAGTTTAAGGAGAGTTGATCAATAATATCTCTGTGAAAATGCCAGAAAGTTTAGGTGTTTTCTTTTAAAAAATCTCTTTCTTTAAAGAACTGTCTTTTGAAACACCATGACCTGATTTTTCAGGGACAGACCAATTACAAGGCCCGGGATTTCTTGCCAAGGCAATGAGTTTCTGACTCCCACCTGATGACTAAAGACTAAGAGAAAAGCAAGCCAAGGAGAGCTTCACAACCTCACCTGACTGGATCATGCATGGTCGAGATCCACAGGAACTGGCTGACTGTCTGGAGGATAAGTCAGCCAATCAGTACCCATTGGGATCCCTGAGTTCGTTCCTAGGCCACTTGGCACCTGGCACCCCAAGGTTCCCTTGTTCTGAGCCATTTCAATGTTTCTGGGGCTACTCCAGTTCTCAGGATGAGAAATGACTCTCTAGTAGTGGGAATGGCTTGGTCACTTCTCGCTCTCTTCGCTCTCTGAAATACCAGGGACCCCTCTAGACTCTTAGGGTCAAGGATGTAGTTATTATGATACTCTTTGGTCCATTTTGAAGCTAATCTCTAAATCATTGTCTCACTTCATTTTAACAGAAGCATTCAAATTATAAATTCTTGACCCCCAAATTACAAATTAAGAAAATTCTCATATGCAACATCACAGGAGTAGGGCAGAGCAGAATTAAGCTCCAATTTGTGCCTTAGGACTCTCTAAGTCTCATGTTCTCAGTTACACCAAGGAAAATTTTCAGGGGCTACACCTCCCCTTTCCCTGAACCTTGATTTTTAAGAAAAGTCTGGGGCACATCAATAAAGTGTCATTCAGGAGGGCCAGAGTAATTGCCAGCTTTTCTCTGCCCTTCAGTTCTCCTTATCCATCATAGAGTAGGAATGGGGCATACTGGGTGCCCCTGGGGGGCGCCAAATCACCAGGCTCCTGTGGACTTTTCCCAAGGCAGCAACAACTGTGTTGCTTCTCTGATCCTTCTTACAACAAAAAAATTGATGGGAGTTGGAAAGACTTGGGCTGAGTGAAAGTAAGCATGAGCCGCACATATGAAAGTGATTAGGAATAAGGAGTTCAGGGAAGAAGGGAGAAGTGTCAGTCAGCTGATGGTTGCTATGACCAAAATACCTGACATAAACAACTTAAAGAAGAAAAGATTTATTTTGGCCCATGGTTTGAGAGGTTTCATTGTCAGCTGGCTCCGTTGCTTTGGGCCTGAGATGAGGTTCAACACCATGGCCAAAGGGTGTGGCAGAAGATTGCGACTCCACTGATGCAGTCAGGAAGTGGACAGAGAAAGAGGGTGGGGACACAATATATCCTTGCAGGCCATGGTCCCAAGACCTACTTTCTCCAACTACAGCCTCCCCTTCTGCAGTATCTACCACCTTCCAATAATGCCATCAAATTCTTAATCCATAAATGGATGAGTTCGCTGGTGAGGTCAGAGCCCTCCTGATTCAAAGTCCCACCTCTGAACATTGCAGCATTGGGAACCAAGCCTTTAGCACCTGAGGCTTTGGGTGACGTTCTAGATCCAAAATGAAACAGAAGAGTAGAGAACGGATTTCAGTTTGTTTTTGCTTTCAGGGAGGGCATTATTTTGTTCCAGAGCCTAGCACCAAGCCTAGTGCATGGTAAGCAGCATGGGATAAACCAGCAATGAGAAGCAACTGAAGGACGTCATTAGATTTCCCTCATCCTCAGTATGGCTTTATCATCAGTCAATATGGTCAGACCTACTTATCCTCACACACACACCAGAATTAATCTTTTCCCCAACACTGTCATCACCTTGAGTTACTCTTCCCTTTATAATCAAACTTTTAGAAAAGAATCACCATCTTTAGATGTCATCTTCTTCCACTGTAACTATATGAATTATGAATTAATGACAGCAAAATCAAATCTTATTAGTCTTATTCCCAGCACACATCTGATGACAAGGAAAGCCCCTGCTACTGGGACAATCCCTACATTTTCTATATGTATTCTTCCTAACCCAGACAGGAACTAGACAACTTGGCCTGAAGTCTTCTCTATATTCATGCCTCTAGAAAGGCCTGGAAAATACATTCTGTTCCCTCTGAAGCCAGCTCTCTCCTGTCCCATGCCTCACCTGAAGTAATTTGTTTGCACCTGAAGCTGTCAACTGAGCCAAGTCAAGGCGTGTGCAGCCTAGACAATGGCTATGAGGTGACCCTAGTTAAAAAGTTCTGCCCACACAGGAACCAGGTAGACAATTATTCTCTACAATGAACTTGAATTTTAAAATATGGAAAGAAGGAAGAAGCAAAGGTCTAAGCTACAACATCAAATGAAAGAGGATGGGGGGCTGGGATGTGGCTCAAGGGTAGAACATTTGTCTAGCATATGCAAGGCCCTGAGTTTGATCCCTAGTACCCCCCCCCAAAAAAAAAAAAAAGGTGTGTGTGGGGTCATGGATAAACTAAAGTTTTGAATAACCTGATGTTCTGAAGAATGAGAAACATTAATTACTAGAAGTTCTAATGGAAGTAGAGAAAGTTAAGAAAACAATGAAGGCAAGAGAATTGAGAAGTCAGGGTAAGAGAAGCAGATAATGAGATAAGAGCTGGTTATACTGATGTTAGAATACTAGCATGAAGACCTGTAGACTCCTATGCACTAAGACCTTAGTGCTAATAGTCCTGGATCTAGAATATACTGTTGCTAGTCACAGTTTTTAGGGCGTGCAGCCATAGGATGTTCCCTTGTAGATTACTAGCAAGACTCCATCTTCCCTTTGGGTGAGTCCTTGCAACCTGAACTTTCTAGGGAGACTCTGTTATGTGTAAACATATTAAAAGAACTCAAAGGGCTATGCAGAAGTAGATGATGATATAGCCTTTTCATAGTACCCTGAAAGACATATTAATAGCTCGAATGTTCAAAATATTATAACTGGTCCATCTTAACATCTCTCTACAAGACACAGGACAAGTCAAGCTTCCCATTTTACAGGAACATAGGAAAGTAAAAAGCCCTAGTGAAACCTGGTGTCATGACCACTCAAGACAAAATTATCTTCGCTGAACTCTGCAAATTTTATTGATCTCAGTGATGGCTGCATTTCTCTCTCAGTTCTTCCATTGTCCTCCTGTGTCTGGGAAAGTTCACAGTTTCAAAGATGAGCTCAAGGGGATTGCATCCAACTAAGAAGCTTATGCACATCAATCGAAAAAATCAAAAGTGTAAAGAGACAACCTATGGATTGGAAGAAAACATTTATGAACCATATATGTGATAAAAGGTTAATATCCCAATAATCCAACTAAGAAACAAATATCCAACTAAGAACCTGAAAAGACATTTCTTAAAAGATGACATCCAAATGGCTAACAGGCATATGAAAAAAAAAAGCTCAATATCACTAATCAAAATCAAAAAAAGTTAAATCAAACCCACAATGAAATGTAATTCATACCTGCTACAATAATTGATAAAACAAAAACAAAACAATAAAAGATAACAAGCCTTTTCTCCAGCCATTTCCATTTCCCTGTACCAGCGCCTCATAAGTACTAACATACAATGGTTAAAAGAATAATCTGTGTTAGATGTCTAGTACTTGAAATGCTTCCCTGTTGTTTACTAATTATGCACACTTGTAGTAGGATGGGAGAATAAAATGAGTTGATATGTTTATGCACATTATTGAATACTCAAAACAATGCCTGGTATATAGAGAGAGCTCATAGGATGCTACTGTGACTGGTTCCTCAAAATGATGCTTCTAGGATGATGAGATGATATCTACCAAATTTTTACCATGGTGCTTAGCACATTTTGCTCAATGAATGTGTTCTTACAGTTTTATAGCAAGGTTTGGAGATGGTTTTCTCAAGTTCAGACTATTAACTGATCAGGGAGGAAACAGAATCAAAAATTTGTATTTTAAAGTGAAGATATTTTGTTGTTTAGAAGTATTTCAATAAATCACATTATATTGAACACAGAGGTCTTGAACTACTGCTTCCTTTCTATAGTGTGTCTAAGGCAATTCCACTGTATCTTGCATCCATACTTCTGTTGAGAGAGAGTCCAGATCAGAACAATCTTGACCATATTGGTTAAGGATTATCACGACTTAAGAAAGATTTAATTATTCCCATCACAGCCACACTGGGCTTTTAGTGCTTGAAGATTATCACCCTGTTTAGTAAACTCGATGAGATTCTCAAACCAGAGTGACAGGCCACATTATCAAGAGCTGTGCCATCATGAAATAACAAGTTGTGTCTCCTCAGGTGTCCCTTAAATAGATGCCTGAACTTCTGGGGCTATAAACCAAGGTTTTGGAGTTCAGAGTAGGGAATTAGGGACTTCTATTTGGGTGGGCTTCAGGACACACAGCTATTTAAATCCCTATTAGCTATCAATCTCCATGGAAAACAAGTTCCTGTTTCCCAGGATTTTAATATAGTTCCTACAACCACTCTCACTGGCTTGCCTTAGTTATGTGTCCATTCCTGATGGAGGCTAGGTTGGTGTTGGAGTGGGATTATAACCCTGTATAGCCAGATTGGCTCATGTCCCCACCCTTGAATCTGGAAACTGCGTTAGCCCCATCCAAACCACATGAACACAGAGAGGAGGGAAATTCTCCAAGAAAAATCTGGATATTGCTATCAAAAGAAAAGGCTATAGACACTGGGTAGGTAAAACCAACAGTGAGTCATTCCATCTGTTTTTACTAGTACTCACTCTAGGACCAGGAGTAAATCACTTGACCTAAGATATAGTTTTCTCATCCATAAAATGAGAGCTTTAAGCTAATCAGTTCAGGGATTTTCAAATTTTAGAGTGTCTAAGAATCCTTTGAAGGGCTTAATAAAAATAGTTTCTTGGACTCCCACCTCACAGATGCTCATTTAGCAGATCTGGGTGGGGCCCAAGAATTTGGCCTTCTGTCAAGTACTCAGAGAGGCTGATGCTGGTGATCTGGGGACCACACTTGGAGTCACATTGAACTAGAGGATGGTTCAGTTCCTTGGCATAGGGTAGGGCTCTGAGCAATTAAAAATATCTTCATTCTAAGGCTCAGGGTAGAGTTTCTGCTTCTGTAGAGTAGGAAGGGTAGTAAACTCCATGACAGAACACAAGAAGGACCACTCGGGCCCTGTCTTTGGAGATACTGGCCAAGGCATATCCATCACTTCAATAGTTATTCATCTTAAGTAGGTCATAATAAGTGCAGTAGGCAGGGCAGAAGTAGTAAAACACTCTGCCTTCTATATTCTAGAGCTGCCCATCTTTCTGATCCATACTAGTCATCATTTAAGTCTCTTTGGAGGCAATGCTGAGGATACAAAGTCTTCACAAGTAAGCAGAAGTATTGTTGGTTAAGGATACAGAGCAGCGACAAGGCACTCATTAAGCACTGTGTGATCCTATGCAGGTTATTTAATCTCTCTGTTCCTTGGATATAAAATTGGGTGTGTGTCAGACCTACCTTATGGAGTTGTTATAATGGTTAACATAAAGGACTTATGCATAGATAAAGGATTTAGCATGGTGCCTGACACATACAAGCTCAATAAATACTAGCAATGTCAGGGCCAGGATGCTTTAGCTCTTTCCACATCTGAACTTCGTTTAACAGGATGTACTTACATCCTTCCTAATTTAGCAACATCTTCTTAATTAGAGATATCTTATTCCTATATCTCCACAGTTGTGCTTTCTGGGGGTACCCGAGCAAAAGCTATTCTAGGTTCAAATGAGTTTAGAAAATTCTGGGTAAAAGGAAATTTTCTGTACTTGGGATTTCTTAAGGTTTTAACCATGATAATTTTCATTGAGAATTTCCAAAAGGGACCTTTGGTATTTAGTGGTTTCCGAACCTATTAGACCATGTGTCCTTTACATAATGAAGTCATGTTAACATTTTCTGACAGTACAGAATGCAGGTTGGGAAACTGCCCTGGAGTTAAACTCTACCCAAAAGGCTCCAGTCTGTTAATACAGTGTTCAGAGAGGCCCTTTAGTTCCTGTGAACCCACATTGTACATGTCAGAATAAGTAATATATCATGATTAGCCAGGTAGCTGCCATACATTCCAACATATAATGATTGAGGGTAAAGTTTATATTTCAGTAACAATTCAGAAAAATCGCCTTCCGAGTAGAGGGTACAAACAGTTTGAAACTGAGGTGCTAATATTCCAGTCTGTGATCTGTTGGGATTTGAGGTAGGGGATAGGAGCTGGGCAAGTGGTATGAGAAGTTCCTCATCCTCAACAGGAGAAGGGGTGGAAGAGCAATTCTGAGAACTCAGAAGGAAGTTAGAACAGGTTACACTTTGTGTAAGAGTAGGCTGGGGCTTAAGTGACAGTTATCATTGCTGATAACCTGTTATGAGTACTAGCAACCTTACCAGGAGGTTGTTGGTTATTAGAGTGTTCCAGTTTCAAGAGCCAACCTTAAGTGCAGTGCAGATTATACCAGATTTATCTACGTTATAAAAATGTGATACTGATTAAACCACGACAGGAAGTGGCTGTCCTTTTTTAGAATAGTGCCCAATGCAACTGGGATGTCTAAGAAATAAAATGGAGAGGATGCTTGGACCAGTTTGAAGAGGCTTTGAGCTCAGTGAAACTGCTGTGTCAGCACACGTTCCTGGAATTTTGTGTGACTGGCTGAATTCTCTCAAGAACATAAAAAACATTAAACAACTGCGTACACCCACCACCGTCTTCCTGTTCCATATTATGTAGGTCTGGCCATCTTATCCAATTTAATGGAGCTGAACTTCAGGGAGACTCCGAGTGTCAAAACAGGCTGCTCATGTTGAAGTGCTCATCATTAAGAAATAAACACGTTGGTCTTACTGCCATCAGCAGAGCTGAGGCCTCTCCCACCTCCCTCTCTGGCTCCAACTCTAACCAGCTGGCCTCTGTCATCTCTCCATTAGTGCAGGGTTTGAAAAGCTCCACCACAGATGGACTTGAGATTGGGGGTCCTGTCACCTCTATTTGCTGAAATACATTACTGGCATTTTTTTTCTTTTTTCTTTTCTTTCTTTCTTTTTTCTTTCTTTCTTTTCTTTTTTTTTTTTTTTTTTTTTTTTTTTTTTTTTTTTTTTTTTTTTTTTTTTTTTTTTTTAGGAGCGTGACACACAAGCATGTGGCTTTTTAATTGCAAGGAGAGGAAAGTGTTTTTAAGGCAGCTGGCAGGCCTCAGGGGAACTCCTGCCAAGGGAGCTTCCTACAGCGAACTTCATTTACCCCAAGGCTGAGGTGACTAATGTGGCTCCTTAGTAAGCCACTCTTTCAGCCAACGCCTTCCCTGCATCTGGCTTTCCTTTCTCGGGCTCCCAGAGGTACTCTCAAGCCCATGACTGCTGAACACAGGAGGGCTTTGATTGACTCCCCGTGCCCTGCAGTAGGGGCTGTTGGTAACTGGATCATTGTGACAGATTGTCCTAAGCAGCCGGAGAAGTCTTGAGCCCTAACAGGCCCAGTGGTCTCTGACAGCAGGTCTCGCTCAGAGTAGCCTCATTTCATTTTTGTGTGGTTGCTAAGTGAGTCCTAAAAGCTGCTGCCATGAGAGAAAGAGAATAGGAGCAAAGAAATACCAGGATGCTAGGAACGGACCAGTGCCCTGCTCCTCTGTATTATGACAGGACTTTCCAGGGACAAACCAGAGGGAAAGTGGGAAGCCATCATGTCAGTGGAGGACTTGAGATGATGTCATTGATAAAGAAGGACACTGGCATTTATAAAACACTGGCCTTGCTAATTCCTCTGCCCCTGACTGTTCCACAAGGCCTTTTGTTTAGTTCCTCTTTCCACCAGTCAGCATGTAATTTGGATCAGTGATCTAGGGGCTTGGAAGCCCATTATGGAGTCTTCCAGTGCCTGCCTGATCTTTAGGGGGCTACTCTCTAATAAAGGACCCAGCATTGGTGTTGGGGGCAAATGCATGGAGCCCAGCAGTGATGATACTAAGGAGGCACCTCTGTGACTATCCTTCACAGCACTGAGGAAGAACCAGAGATTCAAACACTAAAACCAGTTCTGCAACCCCTGACGTCATGTACAATATGGCGTGCCCACCATTTCTCTTTTGGAGAGACAAGAATCCACATGTTATGAAAACCAATAAGACTTGTTGGCAGAAGGCTGTCTGTGGGATCTCGCTGAAGGCACAGGTGTCTTGTCTGTCTTTGGGCTCTGCATGTGAAGGTAGGGCTAGAACATGGGTGGCTGATAAGTGCTTGTTCAGTGGCATCAGGTCACCATTTCCTTCCATCGGGGCAGCACCTTCTGCTTTTACAAAACAGCTTTGCATGTTTGTTCTCACCAGAAGACTTTGAAGTACAATTCTATAAACAGGAGGCGAAACCAAGGCACAATGAAGTGACTTTTCCAAGGTGATAAAGCGAGTGTCAGGGGTGGCAGTGGAGCTAGCTGACATATGGGGAAGAAGACACTGAAAGTCGTGGAAGAGAGTAACAAAAACTTCCAAGTCCTGCATTTCTGTCCCTTAGCTATGTACAAGGCTGTACATTTGTATTTAAAGTATCTTATGAAATATTGAGGGTTTTTTCAGTTGTAAGTAAAAGGGAAAATAGAACATGATAATGATCACAGTGTGTTATGGGTGAATAAATGCCCCCCTCTGGGTTAAAACTCATGCTAAGACTTTTGTTAAAGTGGTGAGTAATAATAAAGTGATCAGATACCACCAAAAGGCACAAAACTCCATCAGGAAATACAAACGATATCAATTTTGTAAATAATAGGAAAAAGGAATAACGACTGAATAATTGGGAGTTATTTACCATAAAAGCTGTTTCTTCTTTCTAGGAAAGTAAACATTTCCACTTCTCCTTAGTAGGAATCTAGCAGCAGGGGATCATCACATCTGAGAGTAACATGTTCAATTACAACATAACAGAGTGGATCTGTGGCCAAACTGTATTCTTGTATCTATGCTATTATGCCTACAGTGACATTTTCCTTCAGTGTAAATGATTAACGCTCCTGAATCTCAAATAGTATCGAGTATTATTTTCATCATTATAAACAACTTTCCAAAGTTAGTTCTTATTCTCTAGACTGTATATTCTCAACAGGGCCAGTAGTGCCCCCCAAGGGGTGAAAAGGGGTTGAAGACAGGAGGAAATAGACAAAAGCTTTCCCTTTCCTAATTGTATAAAGCACAGGTACAACTGCCACACATGAATGCACACACAATGTCCATTGGTGTTGGTAGAAGATTGGTTCCAGAACCCCTCAAATGTATCAAAATCTGAGACGTTCAAGCCTCTTCTATGAAATGGCATCATATTTGCAAAGAACCTACACATGTATTCCTGTATAATTTAAAATATAAAACTTGAATAAAATATATATGCTTTGTAAATGGCTATTATACTGTATTGTTTGGGGAATAATGTCAAGAGAAGAGTCTGCACATACTCAATACAAACATGATTTTTTTTCCAAGTACTTTCAATCCACGGTTGGTTGCACTGTGAATATGGAAGCTGCAGATACGGAGAGCAGACAGTACAGTATGTCTGTGGTATGAAAATTTCATGGGGGGAGCATTAGGAAAAAAATATCTTAAAGGGCTCCTGGGAAAGTGGTAGAGGAGGTACTAATAAAATCATGTTTAAGCAACACTGCCCGACATGTCACCTGTGCTTCCCAAACCTGGTTGTATGATGGAATCTTCTGGGGAGTTTTAACAGTGATGCCTGAGGCAGAGTAAAATGGCGACTAAGATTCTCTGGCCATCTCTTCCCCACAAACCTGCCAAGTTGAACAGCTATTCACACACCAAACTGCCAGCACCAGAGCTAGGGAGATCAGGCAAGAGACCATACTGCCTGCTTAGCGTAGTAAAATGAAAAGACACATTAAAGAAGACAGGAAAGAAGGAGTTGTCTGCCTTACTCCACCTTGCCCAACACTGAGCGACCCACTGTGGAGTGTAATATCTCCAACTTAGGGAAGGAAAAAACAATTAAGTTTGGGCCATAGTCTTGAAAGTCAGTACCAGCCCTGCTACAGTAAAACCCAGAGCAAAGCCCCATCACCTCTATTGCCAGTTGGAGGACTGAGTTGCTGGAACTGTATTGCCAGGCCAAGTGGCAAAAAGCCTGCCTCTGCCACGTCTCCTCTAACCTCAGGCAGTGGGGCAGGTAGCAAGACTCCATCCACTGGAGAACAGGGTATGAAAGTAGCACACGGATTTGTCTCAGAGCCCAGGGTCAAGCCTACTGTGATGAGACCACACATCCAGGAGAAACTGAGGAACTGGCCAGAGCTCAGAGCCTCTAGACTAACCCTGGAACCAGGCAGAGACCTATGAAGCTGTAAGATAGGCCTGAGTTTCTGCCACATCAGTTGCAGTCTTGGAGTGCATCTGCAGAACAACTGCCTCTTCCAAGACCATGTAGGCCCCATGGACTGGAATACTCATATTCAATCCAGTTTAACACTAGCCTTGGTGGCCAAGGGACTGTCTCCATCCCCAACCTCCAGTAGCACAGTATTACCAGGCTAGTTCCCACAGTGTAGGGCTTAGAACTTTCCTGACACCAGGCAGAGACCTGTACTCCAGAGGGTCAGACTCCTGTTACAGCTTATATGACTACCATTGTGGGCATGGGTCTCAGTGTATCCCTGAAACTGCTCAGGTCTTTGTGACTGTAAGACCTAGCCATGACTGGCTTAGCATCAGCCTGGGTAGTCCAGGGTCTGCAATCACAAACACTAGCCCAACCTCTGGCAGCATAAGGTGGTGCAAGACCCCATTTGCTAGGGGTAGGACAGGGTAGTAAACTTAAGACTTTACTCTGGAACTTAATGCTAGGCTGGTGAAACCCAACACTGGGCAGTTCCTCACAGGCCAGCCCCAGGCCTGGCTGTGGACAGTCTCTGGAACAGTTCCAATGCCAGGAGAATACACAGGGCCCTAGTCTATTCAGGCTTCTATTCTAGCCAGCATCACTTGTGGTTGGTAGCAATGGTCTTGGGCCACAAATCCATTTTAGCAATCGGCAACTAATAGAAATATGGGCCATGGTCCTAACCAGTGTTTTGCTGATTTAGTGGGATATGCGATCAAGAGTTGACACAGTTTGGTAGCTTTGGTGGCCACAAGTGTGGTCCTATGGTGACATGTCCTTTGGCACATCCATGGTGACTCTGCCCAGAGTTGGGTAGAATCCTGAAATGTCTGAATGAAGATTAGTAACTGTGAATGAGGCATCTGGGCATATGCTGGCCTCAGGAAGAGGCTTATGGGAACAGACTACTCTCTCTAGATACTCTATTTCTCAATTAATAATAACACCAATAGAGTATTTGGGACAAATCTGCATATGGATTGCCCTCTCTTACTGAAACAGTGACAAAACATCAACAGCAGACTCCTGGCAAAGCTAGACCTATGCATCATCTAGTGTTGAAATACTGGAAATGTCTATAGACTCAGAGGAAACAAAAAGACTCCTTAGAATTTCTGGAAACA
Source organism: Spermophilus citellus (assembly GCF_964194105.1). Lineage (NCBI taxonomy): Eukaryota > Metazoa > Chordata > Mammalia > Rodentia > Sciuridae > Spermophilus > Spermophilus citellus. The sequence continues at coordinate 68,702,757 of NC_138183.1, read as the reverse complement.
TAGGCACAAACAAAGTCAAATTAGGAAGACTACAATAAAAACCTGATCCTTCAACGTCTAGACATTGTTACACGTCAAAAAGCATCAAGAGCTTTTAGGAAACAATGAACTGACCTAGTACTCGAACTAAGATAGAGAAAGTAACCAAGCTGTAATTAGTGAAGAAGTCTTAGAGAATTTAAAACAGCTATTTTAAGGAAATGCAGGGAGCTTGAGGGATACAGGGAAATTTAACCAAGGGATGGAAGTAACTTATTAAAAAAAAAGAGAGAAAAATTCTTGAGCTGAAAAATAGACTTGACAAAATTAAAAATGGATAGATCAAACAGAAGAAAGAGTTAGTGAGCTCAAAAACAGGCTATTTGGATTAGGGTTGTGTTTCAGTGGTAGAGTTCTGGCTGACCATGCATGAGGCCCTGGGTTCAGTCCTGGCACCACATGATAATGAACAAATGTATTGTGCCCATCTACAACTAAAAAAAATATTTTTTAAAAAACCCCAGGCTATTTAAAATCACACAATTGAAGGAGGAGAAAAGAAAAGAACATGAAGAAGAATGAAGAAAGTGTTTTGACTGTTGGGATGGTATTAGAAAAGCAAATATTTGAGACTTGAGGGTTCAAGATGAACTTGATAATGTCAAAGAGGTAGAAAGCTTATTCAAAGAAGTAATAATAGAAAGCTTCCAAAACCTGGAGAAGAATACAAATATCCAGGAATAGGGCGGTCAAAGTCACCAGTCAGATTTAACTCAATGAACTCTACCCTAAGACAATCAAGCTCTAACAGGGGAAAGATAAAGAGAAGATTCTCAAGGCTGCAAGAGAAAAGATAGAAATAATATGGAGGGCTGCCTCAGTTTACCTGACAACAGACTTCTCAGTAGAAAGCTTTTAGGCCAGGAGGGAGTGGCATGACATTTTCACAGTACTGAAGGAAAAATAGAACACAAACTATCAACCAAGAATATTTTATGTAGCAAAACTATCATTTAATGAAAGAGGGATAAAGACTTTCCTGAACAAAAGTTGAGAGAGTACAGCTCCACCAGACTTTTTGTACAAAAAATGCCACAAGAAGGTCTTCAAACTGAAAGAAAAGATATTAGTAAGAAGAAAACAGAGGAAGGCATAATACTTACTGGTAAGAGTAACTATGCAAACTAAGAATACTCTCTAATATTGTAAGCATGATGCATAAATCATTCATATCCTTAGTATGAAGAATACAAAACAAAACAAATAATAACTACATAAATGTTAAGTGATAGGAAATATATAAAAATGTAAAATGGAGTATCAAAATTCAAAATGTGGGAAGAAATGGAAAACTGGAGTTTTCTTTTTTTAATTGATTTTATTTTTTAAATACATGACAGTGGAATGCATTACAATTCTTATTACACATATAGAGTACAATTTTCATATTTTTGTATATAAAGTATATTCACACCAATTCGTGTCTTCATACATGTAGTTTGGATAATGATGTCCATCACATTCCACCATCATTGCTAATCCCCTCTCCCCTCCCTTTCCCTCCCACCCCTCTTTCCTATCTAGAGTTCATCTATTTCTCCTATGCTCCCCCTCCCTACCCCATTTTGAGTCAGCCTCCTTATATCAGAGAAAACATTCGGCATTTGTTTTGGGGGGGATTGGCTAACTTCACTTAGCATTATCTTTTCCAATGCCATGCATTTACCTGCAAATGCCATGATTTTATTCTCTTTTATTGCTGAGTAAAATTCCATTGTTTATATATGCCTCATTTTTTAAAATCCATTCATCAACTGAAAGGCATCTAGGTTGGCTCCACAGTTTAGCTATTGTGAATTGTACTGCTATAAACAATGATGTGGCTGTGTCCCTGTAGTATGCTGTTTTTAAATCCTTTGGGTATAGTCTGGGGAGAGGGATAGCTAGGTCAAATGGTGGTTCTATTCCTAGATTTCCAAGGAATTTCCATACTTCTTTCCATATAGGCTGCACCAATTTGCAGTCCCACCAGCAATGTAGGAGTGTACGTTTCCCCCCAAATCCTCACCAACACTTATTGTTGTTTGTCTTCATAATAGCTGCCATTCTGACTGGAGTGAGATGATATCTTAGAGTAGTTTTGATTTACATTTCTCTAATTGCTAGACATGATGAGCATTTTTTTCATATATTTGTTGATTGATTGTATATTTTCTTCTGAGAAGTGTCTGTTCATGTCCTTGGCCCATTTGTTTATTGGGTTATTTGTGGTTTTTTGGTGCTTAGCTTTTTAAGTTCTTTATATACCCTAGAGATTAGTGCTCTATCTGATGTGTTAGTAGTAAAAATTTGCTCCCAGGATGTGGGCTCTCAGTTTACCTCACAGATTGTTTCTTTTTCTGAGAAGAAACTTTTTAATTTGATTCCATCCCATTTATTGATTCTTGGTTTTAATTCTTGTGCTATAGGAGTCTTATTAAGGAAGTTGGGGGGCCTAATTCCACATGATGAAGATTAGGGCCTACTTTTTCTTCTATAGACTCAGAGTCTCTGGTTTAATTCCTAGGTTCTTAATCCATTTTGAGTTGAGTTTTGTGCATGGTGAGAGATAGGGGTTTAATTTCATTTTGTTGCATATGGATTTCCAGTTTTCCCAGCACCAATTGTTGAAGAGGCTATCTTTTCTAAAACTGGAGTTTTCTTATGCTTATGCTTTCCTTTGTTCTGTTCATTGGTGTTTCTGTTCTTATCTTTATGATCCTGTTAAGTTGCTATCACTTCAAAATATTTCATTACAATCAAAACATTTTATATAAGCCTCATGGTAACCACAATGAAAAAAAATCTATAAAAAAGAAACCAAAAACAATGAATAAGAACTCAAAGTTCACTAATAGAATAATTCACTTATCCACTAAGGAAGACTATAAAAGATGGGGAAAGAAACAACCTACATCAACACCAGAAAGCAAGTCACAAAACAGCTATAGTAAGAACTTACCAATTGATACTTGCTTTGAATGTAAATTGAATGAATTCTCAAATTAAAAGAGAGGCTGACTGAATGGATAGAAGCAACTATATGTTGCTTACAAAAATAATGCCACCTTACCTTTAAGGACACACATGAACTGAAAGTGAAGGGAAGGAAAGTGAAGATTTTCAGTGCAAATAGAAGACAAATTATAAGTAGCCATAAATCAAAGGCAGTGAAAAGAGACAAGGAAGGTCATTATATGATAAAAGGGTCAAATCAACAAAAGGAAATATCACTTCTAAATATATATGCACCCAATATTGAAGCATCCAAGCATAAAGCAAATATCAATAGACCTAAAAAGAAAGAGACTCCAATATCACAAAAGTTTGGGACTTTAACACTCCACTTTCAGCAATGCATAGATCATCCAGACAGAGTATCAATAAAGAAACAGTTAATTGCACACTAGACCAAATGAACCCAACAGCCACCTATAGAACATTCTGTCCAACAGCTGCCGAATACACATTTTTCTCACCAGCATACAGAACATTTTCCAGAGTAGAGCATATCAGAGGCCACAAAACAGACTCAACAAAGCTTTTAAAATTGAATTCATATCAAGTATCCTATGACCACAGTACAATAAAGCTAGAAATCAATAATAAGAAGAACTTTGAAAACTACACAAATGCATGGAAATAACTTTTGAATAGCTCAAGAAAGAATTTTTAAAATTTCTTGAAACAGATTCAAGATGGTGGATTAGAGGAAGGCTGCATGCATTTCCAGTTGATCTGTGGCTCAGGATTAAAACAGGAGTAGTGCTTTTCAGTGAGGTGAGTCTAAGAGGGAATTAACTGAAATTCAATATCCAATAGCCAGGGTCTGTACAGACTCAGAAATTTGGATTCATGGAATAAAGAACAAGAAAGAGTACTTTGGAACCAATCAGGTTGTAACAGCAGCAGCCGTGCTGGTTAACCACAGAGGGGGGAAACACAGAAAGAAACAAAATAGACAAATTCAACATAGAAAAATCTTTAGATAAGAAAAATAGCCTGAACATTGCTGATCCAAAGGCTGCACGGCAAACTGGTGTTTGAAAGTGCTTTGTGTTTCTCAATTGGTAGAGAGTGGACAGGAGCCATCTTGAGGAGGCCATGCTGTAGCTTGCTGGCGCAGGAGCCTGGGAGATCTTAGCAAGCATTGACCATACTGTCCTGGCAAGCACCTGTTATATGACCCAGGGAGCACTTAGCAGAATGTAAGTGAAACGGGCACAGAGAAGATTGTGCTCAGTCAGAAAAGTAGAGGGGGGTGCAATTCACTTTCCCTTTGAGTCTTGCAGCTCACATGACCATCTGAAGTTCAAGACAACGAACAGCATGTGTGAATACACTCAGGAACTAAGCCCAGGAAGGCCATATTTATGGGAAGTACAGCATAAGGAGGGTTGGCTCCCCTGCCCTGCCAGAATTCTCAGAAGGTTCCTGAGATCCAGACTTCCAGGAGAGATTGGCATCTGCCTGTTCCTAGGGGTGTGTTGATCTAATTTCTCCAGAGCAGATACCACCCAACAAAGTCCCTAAGACCTGATTAAGCCTAAGCTGCAGCCACTCCCCTCATAGAGCTCTGTGACAGCCCCACCCTGAAAGTTCATTCATCTGGTTGGTTGAGACAAAACTCTAAAACTCACAGTACTTCCCATTCTGCCTTACCTTATACTGGTGAGGAGAAGCTGAGAGCCATTCCAACCAGCTTCAATTTTAGGTCACTCCAGGCAGTTCAGTGAGCAACATAAAAGGAGAAAGGGATTAATACTCTCAGCCCTTGCTCACTTCCTTGCACTTGTGGTCTCTCTCCCTCCATAGGACAAGAAGAAATGAAAAGGGGGGTTCAGGCCAGGAGTGGTGGAGCATACTTGTAATCCCAATGATTCGGGGGGGCTGAGGCAGGAGGATCCCAAGTTCAAAGCCAGCCTGAGCAACTTAGCAAGGTCCTAGGCAATGTAGTGAGACCCTTTCTCAATATAAAAGGGGGGGGGGAGCTGAGGGATATTGCTCAGTGGTTAAGTGCCCCTGGGTTCAATCCTTGACACCTAAAAAAAAAATTAAAAAAAAGTCCAGGATTGGTAGTGACCATCCATTCTCAATAATTGCTTTGAACACCTGTTGAGACATTTTTTCATTGTTCATTATGTTTTTTTGTTAGTTTTTTGTCTGTGTGTTTTTTTAAATTTTTTTATTGGTTGTTCACAACATTACAAAGCTCTTGACATATCATATTTCATACATTAGATTGAAGTGGGTTATGAACTCTCAATTTTACCCCAAATGCAGATTGCAGAATCACGTCGGTTACACATCCACATTTTTACATACTGCTATATTAGTGACTGTTGTATTCTGCTACCTTTCCTATCCCCTACTATCCCTCCTCCCCTTCCCTCACATCTTCTCTCTCTACCCTATCTACTGTAATTCATTTCTCTCCTTGTTAATTTTCCCATTCCCCTCACAACCTCTTATATGTAATTTTGTATAGCAATGAGGGTCTCCCTTCATTTCCATGCAATTTCCCAATGGCATTTCTTGTAGAAATAGATAAAGCAATCATGAAATTCATATGGAAAAATAAAAGACACAGAATAGCAAAAGCAATTCTAAGCAGGAAGTGTGAATCAGGCATTAGATTTCAAACTATATTACAGAGCAATAGTGACAAAAACAGCATGGTACTGGTACCAAAACAGGCGGGTGGACCAATGGTATAGAATAGAGGACACAGAGACTAATCCACAAAGTTACAACTATCTTATATTTGATAAAGGGGCTAAAAGCATGCAATGGAGGAAGAATAGCATCTTCAACAAATGGTGTTGGGAAAATTGGAAATCCATATGCAACAAAATGAAACTGAATCCCTTTCTCTCACCATGCACAAAAGTTAACTCAAAATGGATCGAGGAGCTTGATATCAAATCAGAGACTCTGCATCTGATAGAAGAAAAAGTTGGCTCCGATCTACATATTGTGGGGTCGGGCTCCAAATTCCTTAATAGGACACCCATAGCACAAGAGTTAATAACAAGAATCAACAAATGGGACTTACTTAAACTAAAAAGTTTTTTCTCAGCAAGAGAAACAATAAGAGAGGTAAATAGGGAGCCTACATCCTGGGAACAAATTTTTACTCCTCACACTTCAGATAGAGCCCTAATATCCAGAGTATACAAAGAACTCAAAAAATTAGACAATAAGATAACAAATAACCCAATCAACAAATGGGCCAAGGACCTGAACAGACACTTCTCAGAGGAGGATATACAATCAATCAACAAGTACATGAAAAAATGCTCTCCATCTCTAGCAATCAGAGAAATGCAAATCAAAACCACCCTAAGATACCATCTCACTCCAGTAAGATTGGCAGCCATTATGAAGTCAAACAACAACAAGTGCTGGCGAGGATGTGGAGAAAAGGGTACACTTGTACATTGCTGGTGGGACTGCAAACTGGTGCAGCCAATTTGGAAAGCAGTATGGAGATTCCTGGGAAAGCTGGGAATGGAACCACCATTTGACCCTGCTATTGCCCTTCTTGGACTATTCCCTGAAGACCTTAAAAGAGCATGCTACAGGGATACTGCCACATTGATGTTCATAGCAGCACAATTCACAATAGCTAGACTGTGGAACCAACCCAGATCCCGTTCAATAGATGAATGGATAAAAAAAATGTGGCATCTATACACAATGGAGTACTATGCAGTAATAGAAAATGACAAAATCATAGAATTTGCAGGGAAATGGATGGCACTAGAGCAGATTATGCTTAGTGAAGCTAGCCAATCCCTAAAAAACAAATACCAAATGTCTTCTTTGATATAATGAGAGCAACTATGAACAGAGTAGGGAGGAAGAGCAGGAAGAAAAGATTAACTTTAAACAGAGACATGAGATGGGAGGGAAAGAGAGAGAAAAGGGGAATTGCATGGAAATGTCTGTGTGTTTTTGATGTACTGATTGATTTTTCTGTGTGTACTATATAGGTGTGTGTGTGTGTGTGTGTGTGTGTGTGTGTGTAAGTTTTTTCCCCTCACTTAGGTTTTTAGTTTTCTTTTTTTTTTCAACAATAGCTACTTTTCCCTTATCTTTTGAGTGTTAAGAATTTTTGGTTTGTTTATTTTGGTTTTGTTTTGCTTCTCTTATTTCTCCTCCTACTACTGTCAATTATTCTCTCTCTTCTTTGACTTTGTTTTTGTATTTTTCTCCTCCTTTGTAACTATCACTTGCCACATCTCTTCTGCATTCTCTGTTCACCTTTTAAACATTCTAACCTTTATTCTACCTTTCTATCATACTTTTGTTTCTCTTAATGAACTGTATTTTTTACCATCTTTTAAACCTATTTGGCTTATATAACTCCTATCCCCATCATTTATATTCTTGTAGTTATTACTATGGATGTTTACTTTAATGCCATATCTATATCACAGTTATTTATTGGTTTTGCTGTTAATAATTTCTGACCACAACATTCTTGCTTTCATGGTAATTAGTGTTTTAGATGTCATAGTAGACACTGGGTGTCTACCATGTTTATTCCCCCTTTTCTGTAAGGTGCTGGGAATCTACAGATACACTACAAGTTCATAGGGTAGAGACTTTTCTGCTGAACTAAATCCAGCCAAAAGATGGTACACCTTGCTCCACACACAAATTAACCGCACTCAAATTTCAGCTATAATTTAATACAAAGAATAGAAAAGATAACACCTCTGCCTCCATAACCAGGCACCAAGTACAAATGGCTGAGGTAGGAGTCCTTAGGTCCCATTAATGGACATCCATTCTTACAGAAACCAAAACCAAACCAAACCAAAACAAAAACCAGAACTAATGCAAAAGTTGTGGATAACACACCTACAAGGGGTCTCAATTTAGAACACTCTAGGACATTTTGGCAAAAGAAAATTGTTCCCTAAAAAATCCCACACATAACAGTGTGAGAGAAATCCATCTAAACTGATGTATAAAATCCAATATATGAATATAAGAAATATGGAAAAACAAGGTAACATTATACCTCCTAAAGTTCATAATTCACCAGTAATCAACTACAAAGATATTGAAGTGGAAGAAATATTAGATAAGGAATTCAAAAGAATGATTATGAAAATGATCAAGGAATTTGAAGAGAATACAGAAAAATGATTGAATGGATTAATAAAGTCAATACAGGATATAAATGAGAAATTCAATAAGGAGATATAGATATCAAAAAAGAACCAAAGAGAAACCATAGAAATGAAAGACCCAATGACTCAAATAAAATATTCAATTTAAATTCTCTCTAATACAGTAGACCATGCTAAAGAAAGAATCTCCGAGTTGGAAGACAAAGTAGATAACCTTGAACATTCAGACAGTCTTAAAGAAAAGAAAATAAGTAACCATGACCAGAATATAAAAGAACTCTGGAATAATGTTAAGAGACCAAATTTAAGAATCTTTGGAATTGAAGAGGGTTGTGAGATGCAAGCTATGAAATGGATAACATCTTCAAGGAAATAATAAGAGAAAAAAATTTCCAAACATTGGGAATAAAATAGCAATCCAGATACAAGGTATATTCAGAACTCTAAATAGAAAATATTAAAAAAAAAACCCTCTCCATGACACATTATAATTAAAATGCCTAACATACAGAACAAGGATATAATTTTAAAAGCCTCAAGAGAAAAAAAATATCAGGTCACATTCAGAGGTGAACCAATCAAAGTTATTTCTGATTTCTTAGCACAAATGCTGAAGTCCAAAATAGCTTGAAATGATGTGTTCCAAGACCTGAAAGAAAATAACTGTCAACCAAGATTTCTACATCTAGTAGCAAAGCTATTTCCAGATTCAAAGAAGAAATCAAAACCTTCCAAGATAAGGAGAAACTAAAAAGAATTCATGACTACTAAGTTGGCACTAAGAAAATACTTAATACTTCACAAAGAAGAAATAAAAAACAAACCCCAGAGCTCACAAATGGACAAATCTCATTTGAAGAGTAGCTAAGCAAATGAGAAACAAGACAAAATTAAACATTGTAGAGATAAACATCTCTCTACAATAACATTGATTGTAAATGTTCTCAACTCTCCAATTAAAATACTGGCAGAATTGATTTAAAAACAATACCCAACTACAGGCTGCTTACCAAGAGATTCGCCTTATAGGCAAAGACAGCCATAGACTTAAAATGGGAAGGTGGAAATTGAGATACTATGCAAATAGAACCCACCAACAAAGGGAATTAGCTACTTCTATATCTGATGAAGCAGATTTCAAGCCAAAATCAATCAGAAGGAACAAAGAAGATCACTCCATATTGGTAAAGGGAACAATTCAACAAGAAAATATAATGATAATAAATATGCCTCAAAATATTGGTGCAACTAATTACATAAAACACACATTGCTTGAATTAAAGACTCAGACCCCAGTATAGTAATATTGGGTAATTTCAACACACCTCTCTCTCCAATAGTTAGGTTATCCAGGCATAAACTCAGTAAATATTCTTTGAACTTAAAAAATATTATAAATCAAATGGACTTAAGAGACATTTATAGAATAGTTTAACAAACAAGAGCTAAGTACATTTTCTTCTCAGTGGCTCATGGAAACTTCTCCAAAATAAAACATATTTTAGGCCACAAAGCAACTCTTAGCAAATACAAAAAATCGATTTAACTTCTGTATCTTCTCAGATCACAATGGAATAAAATCAGAAACTGACACCAATAAATTCTACAGAAACTATATAAACATTTGAAAGTTAACCAATATGCTTTTGAATTACAAATAGGTGAATGAAGAAATTTGGAGGAATTAAAAAATTCTTAGAATCAAATAAGAAAAGTGAGACAACATACCAGAATCTCTGGGACACTATGAAGGTGATTTTAAGTAGAAAGTTCATAGCTATGAGTCCTTACATAGCTATTTAAAAAAAATCAGAAAGACCCTAAATAACCAACTTAATGATGTATCTAAAGGCCCCTGAAAAGACAAAAACAAGCCAATTCCAAGAATAGTAGAAGAAAGAATTAAGACCAGAGCTGAAATCAATGAAATTGAGTATAAAAAAACAATACAAAGTATAAATGAAATGAAGAGTTGGATCTTTGGAAAGATAAACACAATTGATAATTTCTTATCTAAAAAAACTAAAGGAAAAATTGAGAAGAAAAGGAGAAATCACCACATATATCACAGAAATACAAAGGATCTTTAGAGAATAATTTGAACACTTACACTCCAATAATTTGGAAAACCTAGGAAAAAATCAGTACTATTCTAGATATATATAATCTGCCAAAATTGAATCAAGAGGGCATACAAAACCTAGCCAGACTAATAACTAGCAATGAGATAATAGCGGTAATAAAAAACCATCACACAAGGAAAAATGGATTGTCAGCTGAATTAAAGAAGAATAATGTTCCTCAAAACTTCCATGAAATAGAAAGTGATGAAACACTTTCAAATTCATTTATGAAGTCTGTATCATACTCATATCAAAATCAGATAAGGACACATTAAGGAAAGAAAACTATAGACTGATATCTCTGATGAAATTAGATTAAAAATCCTTAACAAAATCTTAGCAAGTTATATTCAATAACATATTAGGAAGATTGCATATCATAACCAACTTTTTTTAGTCCTAGAAATGCAAGTATGATTATATATAGCAAATCAATTGATGTAATTCATTACACAAATAGAATTAAGGACAAAAATCTCTTAGTTATCTCAATAGACGCAGAGAAAGCCTTCAATAAAATTCAGCATCCAGTCATGACAAAAACACTGAAGAAACCAAGGGTAGAAAGAGTCTATCTGTTATGGTGTAGATGTGAGGTATCCCCCAAAAGCTCACCTGTGAGACTGTGCAAGAAAGTTCAGAGGAGAAATGATTGGGTTGTAAGCATCTTAACCTAATCAGTGATTTAATCCCCTGATAGTAATTAACTGAGTGGTAACTGAAATGGTAGGGTATGGCTGGAGGAGGTGGAAAATTGAACCATAGCTTTGGATATATATATTTAGTATTTGGAGTGTGGACTTGCTCTCTCTGCTTTCTGATTATATGAGCTGTTTCCTTCTGCCATACTCTTCTATCATGTTGTTCCTGTTTCACCTCAAGTCCTGAGGAATCCAGCTGTCTATGGATTGGGACTTCTAAAACTGTGAGCCCTTATATAAACTCTTCCTCCTCTAAAGTTGTGCTGGTCGGGTAATTTAGTCACAGCAGTGAAGAAAGCAGACCAAAGCACTGTCTTAATATCAGAAGATATATTGGCTATATATGCCACAACAAAGCCAACATGATAGTGAATGTGGGATAACTGAAAGCAATTTCCTTTAAAATATGGAACAAAAATGTCCACTCTTGCCACTCTTACTCAGTATAATACTAGATATTCTAGCCAGAGTGATTAGGCAAGAGAAGGAAATAAATGGGATAAAAGTAGGAAAGAAAGTCATTAAGTTATCACTGTTTTCAGATGATATAATCCTATAATCAGAAGATCCAAAAGACTCACCAGAAGACTGTTAGAGTTAATCAACAAATTTAGGATAGTAGCAGTTATAAAATCAGTATACAAAAAAAAAATAGCTTTTCTATTTGCCAATAATGAACCTACTGAGAAAGAAATTAGAAAAACAATGCCATTCATAATAGCCTCAAAGGAAAACGACAAAAAACAAACAAATTTAACCAAGGAGGAGGTAAAAGACTTCTACAATGAAAACTATAGAACATTGAAGAAAAGAGAAGAAGAGAAGACCTCCCATGTTCATGGATAGGCAGAATGAATATTGTTAAAATGACCATACTACAAAAATAATATAGAGATTCAATGCAATTCCCATCAAAATACCAATGACATTCTTCACAGAACTAGAAAAAACAGTCCTTAAATTCATTTGGAAGAATAAAATACCTAGAGTAGTCAAAACAATTCTAAGCCAAAGAAGCAATGCTGAATGCATCATACATAATGTCAAATTATACTACAGAACTATAGTCACAAAAACTGCATGGTACTGGCATAAAAACAAACACATAGACTAATGGTACAGAATAGAAGACATAAAGTTAAACCCACACAAATACAGTCATCTGATGCTTAACAAAAGTGCCAAAAGCATACACTACATAAGAGATATACTAACAAATGGTGCTGGGAAAACAAGTCACACGTATGTAGGAAAATAGGACTAGATTCTTATCTCCCACAATGAACAAAAGTCAACTCAAAATGCATCAAAGACCTAGGAATTAGATTAGAAACTCTGCAACCCTAGAATAAAATATAGGATCAGTGCTCCGACACATAGGTGCAGGCAATGACTTCTTAATAGAACCCATAAAATCCAGGAAATAATGCCAAGAGTTAAAAATGGGATGGCATCAAATTAAAATGCTCTACACAGTAACAGAAACAATTAAGATTATGAAGACAAGACCCACAGGATGGGAGAAAATCTTTGCTAGCTACTTTTCTGACAACAGATTAATATTCATAATATATAAAGAACCCCCAAAACACCAAAAAATCACAAAAAATCCCAGTTAATAAATGGGCAAATGAACTCAACAGACATTTCTCAAAACAAGAAATATGTAAAAAATGTTCAACATCTCTAGCTATCAGGGAAGTGAAAATCTTTGACACTTCAGCTTATTTAAGAAAAATTTTTTAAAGGAAAAATTTTAAAAAACATGATTAGTGGGAGTACAACTACTATGAAAATCAGAATAAAGTTTTCTAAAAAGACTTGGAATTGAACCACCCTATGACCCAGCTATACATTCCTTGATTTTTAATCCTAAAGAATTACTCATCATATTATAGTGATATGTATATACCCATGATTATAGTAGCACAATTCACAATAGCCAAACCTGTGAAGTCTAGTTGTATATCAATGATGAATGAAAAAAGAAAATGTGGCATATATACACAATGTAGTTTTGTTAAGCCATAAAGAATATTAAAATTATGTCATTTTCAGGAAAGTGGATGGAACTCAAGAACAATATGTTAAGCAAAATAAGCCAAACCCAAAAAGTCAAAGGTCGTATATTTTCATATGTGGAAGCTAGAGAGGAAAAGAAAATGAAATGTGTCTTTGGGGGGGCATCTTATGAAAATTGGCAATAAGTAAAGTAGAGATGGAGGAGGAGAAGGGAGGAAGGGAAGGAAAAGGGAAATACTGGGAAATGACATTGGCCAAATTATATTATTATATTGTGCACATGTATGGACATGTAACAACAATCCCATCTTTATGTACATCTATAAAAATATTGAAAAGAAGGAGGAAAACTTTCCTTTAAACAAATAAAAATGGAGACACAACATATCACATCTTATGGGATATAGCAAAAGCATCTATAAGAGGGAAGTTAATAGCAATCAATGACCTCATCAAGAGGACAGAAAGATCTCAGGTAAATAATCTATCACTGCAACTCAAAGAGCTAGAAAAAACAAGAATTAAACTTAAAATTAGGGTATGGAAAGAAATGATTAAAAAGTTGAGCAGAAATAAATGAAAGACTATAAAATTCAAAATAAAGAAACTAAAAGCTGGTTCTTTGAAAAGATAAAATAGAAAAACCCTTCACTAGACTAAGAAAAGGAGAGAAAACACTCAAAATCAGAGAGGATAAAGGAAATGTTACAATTGACACCATAGAAATACGATAGACCACCAGAGATTAAAATGAGCAATGATATGACAATAATCTAGAAGAAATGAAGGAACTAGACACATAACCTTGCCAAGACCAAATCATGAAGAAATAGAAAACTTGAATAAACCTATAACAAGTAATGAGGTTGAATCTGGAGAGAAAAAAAAATAACACAGAAAAATTCACATCAAACAAAAGTCCAGAATCAGGTAGTTTCACTGATGAATTCTACCAAACATTTAAAGAAGAATACAATTCTCTTTAAGTTATTTCAAAAAATAGAAGAGGAGGAAATTCTTTCAAACACATTCTAAGAGCCCAATATTATCTTGATAACAAAATCAGATAAGAAACCACCACAACAAAAGAAAACTGCAGGCCTAGGTTCTTGATGAACATAGATGCAAAAATACTTAACAAAATACTAGCAAACTGAGTCCAGCAACACATGAAAAAAGATTATTCACCATAACCAAGTAGAATTCATCCCAAAAATGTAAAGATGGTTTAATATATGCAAATCTATGTGATACACCATAATGACAGACCCACAGGATCTGAATGAAGGTAAAAAATATATGGTCATCCCAATTGATGCAGAAAAACTATTTGATAAACTTTAATATCCTTTCTTTCATGATAAAAAATTTGAACAAATTAGGTATACAAGAAACATACCTCAATGTGGTAAAGGTCATTCATAATAAAATGACCATGATAATGAATTGGAAAAATCTGAAAATCTGATAGCTTTCTAAGATTTGCAATGAGATATAGATATTTACTCTCATTTTTATTCAATGGAGCACTGGAGGTAGTAGCCAGAGCAATTAGATGAGTCAAAGTAGGAGGAGCAACCAAAATGGAAAAGTCAAATTGTCCCTATTTGCAGATGACTTGATACCCAAAATCTTTTAGAATAAATGAATTCAGCAAAATGGCAGGCTATAAAATCAATAGACAAAAAAGTAGTGCTTCTCTATGTCAACAGCCCAGTTATCTGAAATAGAAATCAAGAAAGTGATCCCATTTATGTTAGCTACAAAAATACTTAGAAATAAATTTAAACAAAGAGGTAAAAGATCTCTATGGTAAAATTACAAAACATTATGAAAGTAGAAACATATCCCATCTTCATGGATTGGAAGAATCAATACTGTTAATTTATATATACTAACCCAAAGTGCTTTACAGATTCAGTGCAATCCATATAGAAATGCAAAAGTAATACTTCCCAGAACTAGCTGGGCACAGTAGCACACACTTGTAATCCCAGTGACTTGGGAGGCTAAGACAAGAGCATCATGAGTTCAAAGCCAGCCTCAGCAAAAGCAAAGTGCTAAGGAGCTCAGTGAGACCCTGTCTCTAAATAAAATACAAATTACTGGCTCAGTGGTCCAGTGCCTCTGAGTTCAATCCCTGGTACCTCCCCTGGAAAAGAACTTCTATCATTCTTCACAGAACAAGAGAAAAAAATTCTGAAATTTATACAGAATCAGAAAAAAATCTACACAGCCCAAGCAATCTTAAATAAAAATAATAATGCAGAAAGTATTACAGTACCTGATTTCAAAGCATACCACAATGTTGTAAGACTCAAAACAGCATGGTATTGACATAAAAACAGACATAAAGACCAATGGAAAAAACAAAGAGCCAAGAAGTAAACCTGTACATCTATAGCCTATTGATGCTCAACAAAGGTGCTAAGAACATGCCTTAATTCAATAAAGTAGTGTTGGGACATTTGGTTATATGCATGTAGAAGAATGAAGCTCTAACAGTTTTAAAATTTAACTCATAATGGATTAAAGACTTTAGTGTAAGACCTGAAATTATAAAACAGCTAGAAGAAAATACAGGGAAATGCTTTAGGACATTGCAATAGGCAAGGATTTTTAGAGAAGCCCCCAAAAGCATAGAAAATAAAAGTAAAAATAAGACTACATCAAAATAAAAAGCCTTCTATACCACAAAGGAGTTCTATACCACAAACAGAGTTCAGAGACAACCTATAGGATGGGAGAAAATATCATTGATATGTACATTTGAAAGGGGTTGAAATCCAGAATATATAAGCAATGGCAAAACTTTATAGCATCAAAGCAAATAAACAGATTTAAAAATGGGCACTAGATCTAAATAGACATTTCTCAAAGGAAAACATGCAAATGACTAACAGATACATGAAAAAAAATCATCTCATCCCAGTTAGAAAAGCTCATATCAAAAAGACTGAAGATAGCAAGTGCTGGTAAGGATGTGGAGAAAAGGGAACACTTGAATGCTCTCGGTGGGAATGTGAACTAGTACAGTCATGATGGAAAAGTATGGAGGGCGCTCAAAAAATTAAAAAAAGAATTACAATATAATCCATCAGGTCCACCATTGGGCATATATCCAAAGGATATACAATCATTCTGTTGAAGAGACATCTGCACTCCTACATTCATTGCAGCACTACTCACAATAGCCAAGAGACAAAACCAACCTGAAAAGGTGAAAAAAGAAAGCATAGTACTTATACACAATGGAATGCTATTCAACCATACAAAAGAATTGAAATCCTGTCATTTGTAACTACAGGGATGGAACTGGAGATCATTATGTTAAGTGAAACAAGTCAGGCACAGAAATTCAAGTGTTGTATGATCTCACACATATGTGGAATCTAAAAGAGTCAATTTTGTAGAATTTAAGAGTAGAAGGGTGGTCAAGAGGCTGGGGATGGAATGATGGGGCAAGGTAGATCATTGGATATTAAGACATAGGAACAAGAAGCTCTGGGGTACTATTGCCTGATATGGTGACAATGGATAGCAGCTACGTACTACTGTACTTTTCAAAGTTAGAAGAAAAGATTCTGAATTGTTTCAACACAAGGTAATAATAAATGCTTGGGTTATGTTTAACCTGATTTAAACATTATGCAATGTGTTTGTGTATCATACATTACATAGTACTCCATTTACATATACAACTTTTATGCCTTTGGGTATCAGTTAAAAAAAATTAAAAAAAAAAATAGTGATCCAGGGCGATTCCCAGAGTTTCTGATGTAATTGGTCTGGGTGGCCCTGGAAGTGGACTGTATAAATTCTCCCCAGATGAGCCCTCTTAAAGGCAGCCAAATTTGAGAACCACTGATCTAAGTTACTGGTAATAAAACTGCACACACACCAGGGCAGGTGTCATCAAACCATCATGACAATTTTCCTTAGAGCTCAGGTTCCCTTAGGTTTGACGTTGGAATTTTTTGCATACATTATTACAATCAATTGAGGCTGACCTGTGAAATGAAACCTATTTGTCATCCCCATTTTAGATGGTCCCTTAGGCTAGAATAGAATACAAAAGCCATAGCCCAGTGTATTAGTACCCCAAATTTTCTCATTGTCATTATGCCTTATAATTTTATATTGTTTTATTGATCCAGGATAAGGGGAGCATGGGACAAATATTGATGGTAAGTGAGAAGAGAGGAGAAAGTTTGCTGAATGTCTAAATATAGTTGTGCAAAAGTATAGTCATACTTGGGTAGAGATGACTGATAGCATATTTTCATTGAGAACTAAAAGATGTAAATTTTCACTTTTGAGTGTAAAATTACCACTTTTGGATGACAAATTCACTAGGTCAAGGAATAATCCCAATATATTTTATTTCATTTTGCTTACTTCTTTTAAGGATAGTTGTTTAATTTTATGCTACCTCCTATGATTAAAATGTTTATCATCCAGTAGGTATAGAGTGAATAATCAGTTTTATGAGGGGGAATATGGGGGCTGAAACCCAGGGGTGCTTTACCACTAAACTACCTCTCCAGCCCTTTTTATTATTTATTTTGAGACTGAGTTTTGCTTAAATGCGGAGGCTAGGCTTGAACTTGCAGTCCTCCTGCCTCAGTCTACTGAGTCACTGGGATTATGGCATGCATCGCCGCACCCAGAGTGCGCAATCATTTCTAACAGCAGGAATTAATACTAAGGTTTAGTTAAGTTAGAAGCTCTTCAAGAAGAAAGTCAAGTGAAATAATTTTAAGAATAAGAATTAGCTATGAAAAAACTTTTAAATGATGTCTAATGAAGTAAGTAGAGATTAAATATATTCTATAAAATAATTGTACATTTTCCCTTGAATTTGTTGGTTGGAGATTATATATATATATGAAAATTTGATATATTTTAATCATTTAAATAACTGTTTATACCCATAGTCACCTATGAGTGCATGTAAAAATGCTATTTTTTAAAACAAAATGGCCACTAAAGATATGGAATGGTATATATCTCTTTAGTTATCTAGGAATTACAATAAACACAAAGTTATCAGATGGACAAATATTTGAAAAGCTAAGAAAATAAGTTTGGGAAGGATGTGGAACAATAAACTCTTTCATATAGTGTAGGTGGAAATGTAAATTGATTCAAGTACATTAGAAAAATAGTTTGGCCTTATCTGGTAAAGGTGAAGATATGCATACTCTATACCCTAGCAAATCTACTCTTAGGAATTTTCTCTAGAGCAATTTGCTCACATGATGTACGGAGACAAACAAGAATGCTCATAGCATTGCCAAAGCACACAGTAAAATGTACATTAGAAATAGAATGGATAAATAACTATGATATGGTTACAAATTGACTACTATACAGTAATAAAATTTATAATCTACTTCTACATATGAAAACATGGATGACTTTTACAAATACAATATTAAACAAAGATACAAAAGACTGCTTCTCACTGTGTTAACTTTTTATCACTATGACAAAATGTCTGAGAAAAAACAACTTAAAGAAAGGAAGACTTTTTTTTTTTTAAAGATAGAGTGAGAGAGAATTTTTAATATTTATTTTTTAGTTCTCGGCGGACACAACATCTTCGTTGGTATGTGGTGCTGAGGATCGAACCCGGGCCGCACGCATGCCAGGCCAACGCGCTACCGCCTGAACCACATCCCCAGCCCGAAAGGAAGACTTACTTTGGCATATATTTTGGCTCCTGGTTTCAAAGGTTTCAACCTATGGTCAGCTGGCTCCATTGCTTTTAGGTTTGAGGAGAGACTAAAATCATGGAGGAAGGATGTGGTGGAGGAAAGCTGCTGGCCTCCTGACAGCCAGGAGTGGGAGTGGGAGGGAGACTAGGGACAAGATCCTCAAGGACATGCCCTCAAAGACTTACTCCCTTCCACTATACTCACCTAATACAGTTTCCACTACCTTTCAGTAGTTCATTCAGCCATGAATCCATCTGTAGATTAATTCATTGATGATATGAGAGCCCTCATGATCTAATTACTTTCCAAAAGCCCCTCCTCTAAACATTAGTTCATTGGGGACCAAACTTTCAATGCATGAGCCTTTGGGGAGATTCTAGATTCAAATCATAATACACACACATTCTAAAAAATCACAAAACTAAAAAGTAATATCTAGGGATACATGTCTAGGTGATAATATTAATGGAAAGCAAGGAATTATCAAGCACATCAGCAGAGTAGTTAGAAAATAGCAAGGTAGTTGTTACCCTTAAGAAGTGGTATCCAGAGCTGGGATTGTAGCTCAGTGGTAGAGTACTTGCCTAGAATGTGTGAGGCACTAGGTTCAATTCTCAGCACCACCTATAAATAAATAAAATAAAGAGGGCCATTGACAACTTAAAAAGAATTAATTAAAAAAAGAAGAGTAAGAAGAAGGGGTATTCAGGAGGATGGGGAAGACATCCAAGCATACTGATAATATCCAGTTAGGGAAGGAAAAAAAATCAAAGTGGAGTAGCATTAGTTTGGTACATTTAAAATGAAGTTCGGAGTCCTTGTTAAACCAGATTTCAGACACATCCATTGCTGAACTTTTGAACTGAATTATCTGACATAGCTAACCTCATACATGCTGATCTTGTGAACTGGGCCAAACCACAACTTTCTGGAATGAAATCCACTAGCTTTGGTAACAGTTCATGAAACTGCCTCTCTCTTTCCCCCTGAACAACCCAAACTTACTGCACCAGTCAATTGTTATTCCTGGTGAACAAGGGATATAATTAGCAATTCCCCTTGCAGTTTAAGTTAAAAGAGCACCTCCATCTTGTGAAACCTCTGAGCACATTTACTAGGCTGCTGGAATTTGGTGTCTCCTAGATTGTATCCTAATAATCTTTAAATAAATGTAATTCTTCTTTGTTTTCAACTAGGGGGATTTTTATCTCAGTGGAGAAGTTTCCTGATCCAGGTAGTAACCACATACATGATATTCAAACCTTAATTACTTGTAATACATGCAATACAATTTTATGAATTATTATAGATGTATATTTCACATCAAATTGTTTCTACACTTGTTATTTTCCTGTTTTCTGTTTGACTTGTGTGTCAATGTATTAAGTTAAGCAACAAAAGCAAAATAAATAAATAAATAAATAAAATAAGGAAAGAAAAGAAAAAGAAAAAAAATGTTTTGAAGATATGGATTAGCTCACAGAATGGAGAGAAAAGGTGAAAAACAAGTCTTGGATGATACCAGCAATAGGACAGCTCCAAGATTAATGACCCGGATGTAGCCTGTCCTGACAGTGTGGTCATTAAATAATTTGCTCAATCTCTTATATCCTTGGTGTCCCTATTGAAGATTCCAGACCTTGGAAAAAAGAATAGATATGGCCTCATGGCATGCCTCATTCACGTGTCCTGACCCACCAGAGCTGTGTGGAGTCAGAGAGGCTATCCTTCAAAGGTTGAAGCAATAGAGCAGGCAGAGACTGTAAGATGAAAGCAACTGACACACTGTCAAAACCAACAAATAGAACCACCAAGATCCAAGAAGGTATGCAGGTAAGGACCACAAGGGAGGACAAGATTGATTCATTTTTTTTTTTTTAACAATAATTGAATTGTTCCTGTAGAATTCATTCCACAAACTGGAAGCAGCTCACTTGCTGCATTTTATTAACCACTGGATTCCAGGACAACAGAACATACCTGATGTGAAAATGGCAGGCAGTGGCATAGAGATAAGATTCTCCCCATGGTGCCCAAACTCTGCATAGTCCCTGTATTTGAGAGTTGTATCTAATCAAAAAACTCAGAAAACCAGAGACTTTGATCATCTTTCATGATCTGTTCTCTGACTAAAGTAACAGGAAAGAGCAGAAAGCCATTGAAGACAAGCTACGAATCAGTGCTCCTGTTTGCTGGACAATGGAGACAGAGGACTAGCCTCTCATTTACAGGTCATCTTGGCTACTCATTCTGCACCAAGCAACCAAGGTCATTTTAAAAATATGAACTTGTATGTGTTAACATATCCTTCCCATAGCTCAACCTCAATCCTGAAATGGCTGTTAACCTAATTGGGGGAGGCACACAATATATAACACAATATATTTGTGAGGTATGATGAGTTGCTTCAGCTATAGAGACCGGTTTGCAACATGATAAAATTTAAATCAAGCATGGATATCTTTATTCATGAGTCTGGATTCCTTAGAGTCAGGGTGCCCATGATTGTATTCTTTTCTCATTCAACAGTCACCCTCAACACAAAACACTCAAATACATATTTGGTCTGCAGTTTGTGCCTATGCCTCTGGAGCTTGAAGCAGTTAATAAACATTAGCTCATTAGCATTAATAAAAAGTATCTCATCACACCATGATCCACAGTTACCACTGAGCTCACTCTAAAAACCAACGATCTGCTTTGCTTTTAGCAAAGCTTCTTTTATTGATGGCTGCTGGGGATGTAGTTGACATCCGCCTTCCCCCATCTGATCTCATTATTTCAGATCCACGCATCCTGGCTGGCTTTGCCTCCTCTCTGTCTTCGGTCCTCCTGTCACATAAATGGGATTGTTTCATTGCTTCCTTTCTGGGATCCTGGGTTTCATCCAGGGTTGGCTCAGCAAGCGTGTTTAAGGACGAAAGCCTAGGCCCCTGGGTGAGGGTCCAGAGCCTCTATGGGCCCTTCAACGAGTGACCTCCTCCTGTCGGGGCCATTTGTCTTGAGGACTTCTCTTGGGGCCTTAAGCAGAATGCTCCAAGTTGGCCCAAGCACTTGGCAGACAAGCCCCTTGATTGTTACTGGAGACCCTGGGTCGCTCTGGGGAGGAGCAGGCCTTTCAGGAATCCAGGAGGCTGGGCCACGCATGCCGATGAGGGGGAAAACGTGCTGGGGAGAAGGCAGGCCTTGATGTATGCCCCGTGGACAAAAGCTGCTAGTGTCAGCTTGATTTGCAAGATCAACATTCATGAGTTCAACCGCTTAGAAAGGGGGATTATCTCCAAACCGGGGTCTGAATGGAAGCCATAAATAAGTGATTTCACACTACCAAGCAGAAAGAATATTCTGCCTTCTAAATTATTCTGAACAGCATGTTCAGCCCCTCCCAGGTTCCCACCGCTGAGGAACCCTAGGGGGGTGGTGTGCTCAAAGAGTGGACCTTTTGGAGCCTCTGCCTGGCAAAGAGTTTACAGAATGTGCCTAGGGAGCATAGAACTGGGGAAGCGACCATTTAGCCTCCTAAAATCCATTCCGGGTTTTGCCTGGTATTGCTCTGGTGGCCCATTCCAGGCCTGAAGTACTCCAGGCAAGGATTTCCCTCTTGCTCTTTCACAGTCAGCCCTGCTCCACTGGGGTTCCCAGGCTGCACACACCACAGATGCACGTTTCAAAAAGTGCTCGAATATGCAGCCCGCATCAAAGACATTGGGAGGGTCTTTCATCAGCTGCCTAAGTAGAGACATGCTCCCAGCTACCCTCATTTGTAGCTAGGTTTGCTCTGAAATGGAAATGTACCTCCTGATGCAAAAAGAAAGGGTGGAAGATTTTTTGCTATTTTTTTTTTCTTTCCCCTTTCTTTCTCACTTGCCTCACCCTCTTCCATCCTTTGTGTAGTCTAGGCTGTGTTAACCCTATGAGGGCTCCCATGGGTTGCTTTTTCCTGTCTTCCCTACAGTTGTCCTCAGGTTTGTAGCCTTACTTTTACAAACTGTCTCCTCCCTCCTCCCTCACCCCCCCCCCCCCCGTTTTTTTCTGGAAGTAGTTTCCTTGCAGGAAGACACAGGGGGACTGTTGGACATTACTGGAGCTTTGAAGCTAGGAAGGGGGAGAAGGCAAAACCTGGGAAAGGCTCACTGCTGCCTGAGTACCTGGCCAACCACCCAAGTCTTTGTGGTCCTAGTGTCAAACCTCCTGTACCCCTCAGCTAGGCTGAAAGGCCAGGTTCTCAGCTGATGAGCTGGGAGAGGCAGCCTTCCCCAAGGGCAGTGGGTAGAACCCGGGGTAGAAGGGTAGACCTTTGGAGAGCAGAAGTGAATGGCTTAAGAGGATCCCATGCTAGAATGGAGCTCTGATGTTTAATGATGATGAATTACCCAGCAGGGAGCTATTTAAAAAATCTTGCCCTCCCCCACCTCACTGTTATGGAAAGACTGAAACATTTCAAAGAAAGTGTGTGTGTGTGTGTGTGTGTGTGTGTGTGTGAGAGAGAGAATGCATACATGCATGCATGTTGGTTGGAACAAAGGAAAAGGGGAGAGACAGTTGAGAAATGGAGGGTGGGGGAAGGAGTTGAGCACCCTGACCTTCTATAGAAGGAAGATTGGTTCCTGAACAATTTGTTTAGGGAGGGAGTACAGAACAGGTTGCCAAGGAAATGTGAGATAATAAGTCAGTACTGGGAGGAGGCAAGGTCTATTAGGGTCATGCAAAGTTTTGGAAGATAAGGGTCTGCACACTCAAACCATGGGGATAGACAAGGCACAGGAAAGAATGTGATGCTAGGAAACTGGTTGGGCACTACCTGGGGTGGACCTGAGAAGGAGCCACAAAACTATGAACTTAGTTTGCTGTAGACATGAGACTCACTAGTCAGCCTGGCACTCTATGAAAGAACAGAGACTGTAAAGGAGACTGCTAGTCTCCAGAACTCCAGGAGACTGTTCCTTCTTCTTCTTTTTATTTTAAAAAAATATATTTTAGTTATATATGGACACAATATCTTTATTTTGTTTATTTGTTTGTATGTGGTGCTGAGGATTGAACCCAGTGCTTCATATGTGTGAGGCATGTGCTCTGCCGCTGAGCCACAACCCCAGCCCAAACTGTTCCTTCTTGACAAAGTGCAAAGGAGTTACATAGTATGCTAACTTTTTGTGAAGAGAAAATGACAAAGAAACATCTACATATAAAAAGAAAAGAAATGTAGGAGGAATAAATTAGAAAATAATGAAGTGGGTCCCCATAAGGAGTAGGTGGGAAAGAGGGTGGAAGGGATACAGAGGGAGTTAACACTTCTCTGGTATAGCTTTGTGTATGATTTTTATTTTTGATAACTTGTTAATTTTCAATATTTTTTTTAAAATTAGCAAATATGGGAAGGAAGAAAAAATACTCAAATTAGAACTAAACTAAAAAAAATGAACTTAATTGTACTTCAAATGAATAATCACACTTTGAAAAGGGGAAAAAATTCTGAGGAACAATTTATGACAAAAAGAATCAGACACAACTTGTGACACTTGGTTGGGGGGAACCCGGGACAATTGTAAGTAAATAGTAAACTTTTTATTTTTGTAGTGGTATAGAAGAAATGATAGCGAATTAGTTTGGGACATTTTACAGTACTGAGCAAATAACTAAAAACATTGATATTGTTTGTAACCAGGGTTTTTTTTTTTTTTTTTTTTTTTTTAGAGAGAGAGAGAGAGAGAGAATTTTTAATATTTATTTTTTAGTTCTCGGCGGACACAACATCTTTGTTGGTATGTGGTGCTGAGGATCGAACCCGGGCCGCACGCATGCCAGGCGAGCGCGCTACCGCTTGAGCCACATCCCCAGCCCATGTAACCAGGGTTCTTGATGTGACAGAAGAGAGTTATAAATCTGGAAAAAGGAAATATGGATTGGAAGAATGAACTGCAATTGGAGGTACTGATGTGAACTCATGATTTCTGAAATATGTATATGTACATGTATATGTATTACATGTATAAATACACACACATACACACACACTTTCATAGTTTAGGTTTGAAGTGTCCCCAAAGGTTCATGTGCTACAGGCTTGGCCACCAGCCTGTGGAACTCTCGGGAGGTGGTAGAACCTTTAGGACCTGGGTCTAGTGGAAAGATGTTAGGTCATTGGGGATTAGGGGTGTGCCCTTGAAGGGGATATTGGAACTCCGGCCCCTTCCTCTCTCCTTCCCTTCTGAGTCACTCAAGTGAGCAGCCTCCTCTGCCAAGTACTCCCACCATAATGTTCTGAGCTATTTCAGATCCAGAGTAATAGTGCCAAGAATCCATGGACTTAGACTCCTGAAACTAGGGGCCAAAATAAATATTTCCCCCTTGTAAGTTGTTTATCTCAGGTATTTCTCATAGCCACAGAAAGCTACCCTCCCCTCCCCCCACCACACACACCTCAATAGTTCATCCTCCATATTCAAAGAGCATTGTTTCCAAGAATCCTGTGGATACCCAAATCTGTGCGTGTTTATATTTCCTATATAAATGGCATTGTTCCTGTGCACAGGCTGTGCTTATCCTCTTGAATGCATCTCTAGATTACTTATAATACCTAATAAAATGTAAATGCTAAGTTAGTAGTTATTATGCTGCATTTTTAGGGAATGACAAGAAAAAAGAAGTCTGTAGGATTCAGTACAGACAAAAATTTTTACTGAATATTTTAGACTCACAGTTGGTTGAAATTATGAAATAAGATAACTAACTCTGTTCACTGAAGCAAAGATGCCCCAGTGTGCATACCTAACAGTCACCAGATTTTGCTTTTTAGTGCAGTGTTCTAAATAAAAGGAACCAGAGATTCTCAGAGAAAGTACTGTTTTTAGGGCTGAGACTGGAAAAATGAAACTAGAACTTTTTAAGTTAAGGTGAAATTCACATAACAAAATTAACCACATTGAAGTGTACAGTTCAGAGGCTTCAGTGACATTTAGTACCTCCACAGTGGTTTACAACCACCTTTCTATTTAGTAGGAGCCTGCAGCATCTTATCAGGAGGCGCTGCAAACATAATGAGGGCGTGTCCTGAGGACCCAGGAGCCAGCCTGGAGGGAGACCCAATGCAAGAGTCTGGCATAATTTGTAAGCCAAAATAATTAAGGACAGTCAAAGATTGTAAGACATTGGAAAGGAAAATGGGAATTCACCCTATACATTAATAGCAAATAAAAGGGTGAGAAGGGATGGCTCTACTTTATAGGAGAATGCTGTTATAGACTGAATGATTCCCACCCTCCCCATTCATATGTTGAAGCCATAACCTCCATTGTGAGTGTATTTGGAGATAAGGCTTTTAAAGAACTAATTAAGGTTAGAAGAGTTCATAAGGGTGGACCCTTAATCCAAGAAAACCTGGGTTCTTAGGAAATGACAAGAAAAAGAAGTCTGTAGGATTCAGTACAGACAAATTTTTGCAGAGGAAAGGACACTAGGAATGCTTACACAGAGAAAAGCTCATGGGAGGACACAGCCAGAAGAAAGTCATTTACAAGCCATGGAGAAAGACCTCAGGAGAAAGCAGCCTGGCTGGCACCTTGTTCTTGGACTTCCAGTCTCTAGACCTGTGAGAATAAATATTTCTTGTTAAGACTGCCCAGTCTATGGTATTTTGTTTTGGTAGCCTGAACTGACTAATATAACACATTATGTCAACTGGTAGATGTGGAAGGAGAGCCGAACTTAGAGGAAATTTTTGGTAAGTCACAAGATACATGCATAATCTTAAAGTGTCTACCCACAGATTGCCTTTAATTGCAAGAAAAAAATATAATTACATAATTATAGAAGTGGAGAAATCTGATAAAACCTTGACCAGGGGTCAAAATTAACATTATCAGTGATGGAGCCTTCTATTTTGGGGGCTTCCTCTCTGACTCATTCATTCTAAGGTAGGGCAGTTACTATTCTGTGAGCTGCCCTGTGAGAGAACCCTCTGATAAAGAACTGATGGAGATACTGGTCAACCGCCAGCCAAGCACTGAGTCCTGCCAGGAATCCTGTGAGTGAGCATGGAAGCTCTTCTCTTCTAGCTGACTTTCAGATGCTGAGCCCAGCCCTAGACAAATCCTGGACTTCAGCCTGGTGAGAAACCTTGAGCCAGAGGAACCAGAGGACCCAGATGACCCAGAGAGGCCACACCAGATCCCTAACCCATAGAAATGGAGATCATAAGTGCCATCTTTTCAAATGCCACATTTTAGAGTGATGTCATAGAGCTATCATTCTATTGATGGTATACTATCCCTTGACAAAATTAGAAAGTAGGCAGTAGATTATATAAAAGGATTGCATCATGGTAAAATTTACTGAACTTGATAACTTTAGGGATGTAAGATTGTCAGATAATGCTTTTGTTATTAAGAAATATATGCTGCACACTTATACATTAGGTAAATGGTCATCATGCTTGTAACTGACTCTGAAATATATAAAATTTTATATATTTAAAATTTATATATTCGAAATATATATGTAAATATATGCGTGTATATATAAAGAAAAAAGAAGTAAAGGGTGGGGAGAGAGAGAGAGAGAGAGAGAGAGAGAAGGGGGGAGGGAAAGTGAGCACATAGGCACAAATGATAAAGCAAATGGAGAACTGAGGTAAAGATCGTATACATACAGGTGTTCTCTGTACCACTCTTATACCTTTTGTGTATGTTTGAAATCTTTCCAGTTTTCTTAAAGTATCAGACCATCTTTAATGATGTATTTCCAAATAATGATTCCCAAATGATTCCATGGCTATAAGTTATCAATGTCTCCTCTCCCCCTCAAATGAAGTACATCTAGGATTTTTAAATTCCTCAAAACACTGCAAGAGGAGCAAAACTCTAGAAAGAATCTTGTGTTTATGAACCTTCTATATTTTGCCCATGTCTTTTTTCCTAAATAATCTATTTTATAATTTTTCTCTTAGAAGTTAACATTTTTTAGCAATTTGAGAGAGTTCTTTTTGCCAGATTTTTTCTCTAAATAGTTGTATTAAGATACACTTAATATGCCATAAAGTTCACCCTTTCAAAGTGTATAATTGTGATTTGTTTTTCCTTAGTTGGGCACCAAGTTGTGCACTTATCACAACTGCCTAATTTTAGAAGATTTTCATCACCCTCCCTTTAAAAAAAGTTCCTCTGTACCTAATAGGCAGTTGCTCCCCATTTTTTGCTGTATTCAGCCCTTGGAAACCACCAACATGCTTCCTATTTATATAGATATGGCTATTCTGTTTATCTATATAAATAGAACCAAATGTCACACTTTATGACCTTGCTTGGTACAATGTTTCAGTGTTTAAGCCTTGTCATATCATAGATCAATAATAATTCTTTAATTTTGTACCCAGGACTTCTCACATGACTGGAACTTCTGTACCACTGAGCACACCCTCTGCCAATAGTTAATTCCTTTTTATTGTTAAATAATATTCCATTGTATGAATACAACAAATTTTCTATCCATTCATCAGTTCATGGAATTTGGTTTGTTCCCAATTTTTGGCTGTTGCGAATAGTGCCTCTATGAACATTTGTGTACAAAGTTTTTGTGTAGACATAGATATAAACCCAGAAGGACTGAACACCTATGAGTAGAACTGCTGGGTCTTAGGATAACTCTGTGTTCATTTTGAATTTCTTTTCAAGTTTTTTTATGCTTTTAGGCTGTATTTTTTTTTAGAAGTGCTTTAGCCCACTTTATGGCATCACTGTCCTGGGTACGTTTGTTTACCTGAGTGTCTCTTTGTGGATTTATGGTAGGCATACATCCTCATAAACTAAAATGATTTATGACTAAAGACTCCACAGGTACAAGTTAAGTCCTTCCTCATCAATGAATTCCACTGCAGCCCACCCTTGTTTTTCTTTTCCAATGAATGATTAGTTAGATTCTGTGCCAACCATCTGGCACTTACATTTCCTGCCTGCGATCACATTTTAAGTATTTCAAGTGCATACCTTTTGTTTCCCAAAAAACCATGAGCTGCTTGGAAAGCAAGATCCATGCATTATCTATCTTTCATGTCTTTCAGCATGCTTAGCCAAGTATGTGATCTAATTAAATGCTAAATGTTAAGCAGGGAATCTCTGTTATACTTCTTTAATTCCTACACAGCATTTTGCTGAGTGTTGGACATATAAAATGTATTTATTTAATGCTAAATAAATGGATTTTAACTTCCTAAGATTTTTCCCTTAAATTGAGCTTCTTAGCATGACTTCCACTTGACAAATACAGTTATGACAACAGCAAGTTGATTTCACCTTGGACCCAGAAAAGATTTCCATTTCTCTATAAAAATCTAACTCATCAATACCAGTATTGTATTGTACTTGGTAGCAAAAAAAAAAAAAAAAAAAAAGAAGAAGAAGAAAAAGAAGAAGGCAGGGCATTTCTCTCTTTGCTCCTGTTCCATACCAACCTCTCTGAAATACAATGGCCTCTTCTTTTCTCAACTTTTCCTTATGGTACCATTTTTAATTAATTTTTTATATTTATATATGACAGTAGAATGTATTACAATTCTTATTACACAAATAGAGCACAATATTTCATATCTCTGATTATATACAAAGTATATTCACACCAATTTGTGTCTTTAAATATGTACTTTGGATAATAATGTCATCACATTCCACCATCATTTCTAACCCCATACCCCACCCTTCCCCTCCCACCTCTCTGCCCTATCTAGAGTTCTTCTATTCCTTCCATACTTCCCCTCCCTTCCCCACTATGAATCAGCCTCCTTATATCATAGAAAACATTTGACATTTGTTTTTTTTTGGGATTGGCTAACTTCGCTTGGCATTATTATCTTCTCCAACTCCATCCTTTTACCTGCAAATGTCATGATTTTATTCTCTTTCATTGCTGAGTGATATTTCATTGTGTATATATGCCACATTTTTTTATCCATTCATCTATTGAAAGGCATCTAGGATGGTTCCACAGTTTAGCTATTGTGAATTGTGCTTCTATAAACATTGATGTAGCTGCGTCCCTGTAGTATGCTGTTTTTAAGTCCTTTGGGTATAGTTTGAGGAGAGGGATAGCTGGGTCAAATGGTGGTTCCATTCCCAATTTTCCAAGAAATCTCCATACTGCTTTCCATATTGGCTGCACCAATTTGAAGTCCCACCAGCAATATGAGTGTACCTTTTTCCCCACATCCTCACCAACACTTAATGTTGTTTGTATTCATAATAGCTGCCTTATTGTACCATTTACAACAACATTTTCACCATTTGTGCTGGGCCATGGAGAAGGAAAGAGAATATTAAGTAAAGGAGATGTTCTGGATCCTTAAAGCCACTGACTTTAGTCTAAAACACCATGTCTGGATGGACTCCCATATAATACCTTTCCCACCTTTTTCAACCCAAAACATCTTGCCTTTAAATCTAGAAATGTGACTATTACAGAATAACTTCTCAGAATAGTTATTGTTTCTAAGGATAGTTGGGGCGTCTTGTATACCAGTTAATGATTATTTTAATTAGTCCAGACAAGTTAACACACACAATACCTGTATCATCATTTTTTAAAGAACTAAGTTACACTAACATACTCAGCACTACAGCTGCCCTGGCATAATTTAAGCCTCTTTTGATGACTCAGAAGTGTTTTAGAATGATTGCAACATTTAGTTATTTTACTACATATAAGCAAGAGTGCCAAATTAGAGCATTTTGGAGAGTAGAATTCCAGATATAGAAGGATTGCCATTTACAAACATGATATCCATTATATCCTTTGCTCATCATGAGAAAGCCAAGGCAGGGAAAAATGATGTCAAAGTAGAAATAGGACAGCTTTACAATTTCCATCTTTAAAAGTCAGACCCTGCATTTCTCAGAGCACCCAGTTCTTGTAATGAGATTTCTTCCTGTCTGTTGGGGGGAAAAGTGAACTTTGGTTTGTTCACTGAAACTACAAGCAGTGAAAAAGAACAAGAGACTTTTCCCTGGATTTCACAATTTACATTTGCAGAATTATCACATCTTTACCTTTGCTAAGTACCTTTTATTTGAATCATTAGTTCTCTTTGGAATTGTGTCACATCTTGTCAATCTTCAACTGCTCAGTCTAACAAAGGGTGCTATCAGAAGAGATTTAAAGATTCTTCCCCAGTGGGTTAATTATTTAGAAAGCAGTTGTCTTTCTGGGGTGTCCCCTCAAACATTCTGGAACATAAATACTATTAAGAGGTTGACCCTTGTCTTCAGTCACCTATGAACTTTGTTTCTTTTGCATATACAGATTATTTATGTGTCAGTAGTTCTATCTATACAGGGACTATGAGGATGTAACTATGTGTCATTAAAAAACGTTCTTTTTAAAAAGTCATCCACCATCCAAGAAATCAGAGAGCCACATTCTCAAATCAGTTTAGCCATTAAAGTCATTAGTCAATCGGGATATTTATCCCAGTTTTGCAAATTTATCTGCATGCTCATTTTCTTGATTTGTTCAAGTCTCTCTTGAAAAGTCATCACTGCTGAGGGCCCTTCTTTGATATCCTGCATAATCGTTCTTTTCTAGCACTTATTACTACCTATTCTAATAGCTTTGGTGTATTGATTCATTTACTATATTTATTTATCTCCCAGATTGGAAGCTTCCTGAAAGCAGGGTCTTAGTTCACTGTTTTTTGCCAAATCCTAGGGCCTACCACATAGTAGATGCGACTTGGAAAGCAAGACTTTCGAAAGCAAGATCTAAATATTTTTGGAATGAGTAATTATTCCAAAATAATAATGATTATTCCAGTAATAATTATTCCAGTAAGAAATAATAATTATTTTAGCCTCATACAAATGTCATCTAAATTTCAGAAATTACTAATCGACATGGGAGGCAACAATTTGTTTGATGAATACTACAATGTTTAAAAACACAAAAAACAATGTGCTGGCTACTAGAAGCAGAGAGGATATAAGAAATCGGCTGAGTATTTAGTACACTAAAATCTAGTAAGGGCAAAAAATAGGTATACATTATAAATAATAAAGCCAGGAGCCATTTTCCAAAAACCAGGTGATTCCTACATGATCTAATCATTCAGAAGAAGTAGTCAGGGAGGCAGTTTGCACTGCATATTGAAGAAAGGTGCAAAAGTTAAAATTAGGGAACAGCCTACATTGAACTCATTTCCAACACCAACTGTAAAGTTTAAAGGATTCCCCAAATCAATCTCAGTTTTGATAACTCACTGTAAAGACTCCTAGAAGTCACAGAAAATGATAATATCTTCATTATAGTTTATAACAGGGAAAAGAGAAATTAAAATCAACCAGGGGAAGAACATGAGGCAGAATTAAAGAAAAGTACCAAAAGAGGAGCTCCTAGAGATCCTCTTCCCATGGAGTAAAGAAAGTGCTTTTTTCCCTAGCACTGATGTGTCACAATAAGCATGGAGTATTGCCATCCAAAATCACCAACCCTGATATCCTGAGTCTTTTTGGAGCTCCATCACAGAGGCCTGGTTGATTGCCCACATAGCTGGTCTCAGTCTTCAGCCTCTTCAGGAAATCAAGCGGATGCTACATGACCCAAGGATCCCTCCCTAAATCACATTGCTGGTGTGGTTCAAAGCCCCAATCCTATATCAGACTGTTACTATGTGGTTGACTCAGTGTGCCAAGGTAAGCAGACACTCCCATCAAGCAGGATACTCCAAGAATTTAATCACTCATGTGATTTTTCTTTGAACTAAATTCTTTACTACACAGAAGGGGGAAATATAGATAAATCTATAATCAGTAGTGAATAACCCAATAATGGAAAATCAAGAAACCTAAATTGTTTCAGAAACAGTAGACATTTTCCAGTTTTGCAGATACTTTTCATAAAAAATACCTAGTTTTAAGAAAAAGAAAAGGGTATTCAGAATAACAGTGTACAGGGGAGTCAGATTGTTCAGCACATTTTGTTTACTTTTCCTAAATAGTTCCTTCAATTCTCTTAACAACATTTACAAAATTTAAAATGTATGGATACTCCATGAATTGACTATTTCTTATAATCAAAAGATTATTATTATATGATTTTCTTAATTTCACAGATAAATCAAACACAAAACTAGAAATGACTCCTGTGGCAGTCATCTACTGCTGTGAAACAAACTACTCTAAATTTTAATGTCTCCAAAATAACCAAATATCATATTTGTTCATGATTCTCCAGGTCAGGCCCTTTGGCTGGGCTCAGACAGATGGCTCTTCTGCTGCTTTAGCCTGAGGGCACTGATGTCATTGTTTTCCTCTGGTGATATGAGAGGAAGTAGGTGGTCTAAAATGATCTCACTCAACCATTTACTACTAGTGGTTGGTAGGCATGAGTCATGGTGCCAGGGTTCTCCTCCATGTGCCCCATCCACCCAGAAGGTGAGAGCAAACTGCAAGCCTCTTGAAACCAAGACAAAGTCATCTCACAACTTTGCTTCTAATATATTCCATTGGCCAAAGCAACACACAAGACTAGCCCAAAAACAAGTGAAGGGAAAATGCATTCTGCCTCTTAATAGGAGCAGCTACAAAGAATTTGTGGCCAGCTTAAAAAAAAAAAAAATCAAAAACCTAATTATAACTTTCTTTCTCCTTTAGTTTCTAATACAGATTATAAGTAGATGGCTAGGACCTACCTTTGCTAGAGAAATAAGTGTTTTGTGCAGCAAAATCAGAAAATCATATCAGTGTGAGTTCTGTAGAGTTGTCATTTAAAAATATTTTCGAAAGTATTTGAATGACTGGAGAATTTGCAGTGGTACTTTCTGAATTGTTAGTCCTTTCTAAATATGTGCTTTGGGGGTATTTTGCTAAGTTAATTTCTTAAACAACTGTCTGTTCTATAACACAACTGGGTAATTTACGCAGAGTAGATGTTTATCTGGCTCTTGTTTCTGGGAGCTGGAATGTCCAAGAGCACAGCACAGGTATCTGCCTAGTATCTGGTGAGGGTCTCTTGCTGCATCATAGCATGGCAGAGGCCATCACACGACAGGCAGAGAAAATGTATGACCTCAGGTCTCTCTTCCTGTTCTTGTAAATCTACTAATGACATCATGGGAACCTGTCCTCAGGACTGTATCTAATCCCAAATATCTCCCAATAGCCTGATCTCCAAAAACTATTTACATATTAACTTGGGGATTAAGTTTCCAACATATAAACTTCTGGGGAACACACTTAAATCATAGCATTTAAGCAGAGCCTTTCTATAGTGGAGAAACTTATATAGAAAAAAAAAAAAAAACTTCTATAAAAGGACTTCTTACCCCGCCCACAACAAAAACCACGCATTTTCAGACCGATCTAATGGAGCTGCCCTGCATGAGATCACCCGTGGGAGACTACTTCCTTTGAGAACACGCTTCTGGAAGTAATCTCCTTCCCTGCAGGAGAGGCTTTCCGGAAACAACTTGAGTCACTCTAGAGAAAATGTTTGATCGATATTGCAGCTGGGATGTCAGAGGAATTTAATTCTGAAGGTTGGAGCATTGATTTGGGGATGAGACACGTGCAGGCCCAGAGTAAGGTGGACACACCAAGAGAAGCGAGGAGGTAGGTTGTGCTATGACTTTTCCCAAAGCCTTATGCACTGTAATTTCTCCAGGTACCTTGGGATTTATGTTTCAGGGAAGTAAAAATGAATCACTCAGAGAACAGAACTAAAATTTCAAATAGTATATTATCCTCTGTGATCTTTATCAATGCAGACCTGAGTCTTATATTAAAATGCTTTGTTCCTCCTGTGGTTTTAAAAATATCATCTCTTCAAGTGACACTTCCCTTTCCTGGCTCCCTTGGGAAATCAGCTCTATTTGCCTTCATGGTCAGTGGTCAGCTAGATGACTGTGTTTGCTGGTTTCTACTTATTCAGATCTTTCTCTCTGACTAAAAACAAGGCTCAGCCTTGGAACAATCTGACCTGGTGCTGAGGAAGTGATTAGAAAGGTGGAGGAATTGCCCTGCTCATATCAGCAGTGAAATATTTTCAAGGAATTGACCTTGGAGTTTCTGCCAGTTGGAAACCATGGTAACCACTGCTGGCCCCTGGAAAATTATTTCTCTTTACAGCATTGCTGTCAATCAGCACATGCTTCCTCCAACTTCCAAAGCTGTGATCCTTAAAAAGGATATGGCAGCTAAAATCTATCATCGGATATGGGGATGACTATTGGTGTGAGACCCAGGGAGACATCAGCCTTTTATGCTTCAGCCTAGAGTCCTCAGGCAAATAATAAAAGCTAATATGCATATGGCACTTAACGCCCACCAGGTACTTTTAAAAGCATTTTACACATATTGGATTAGCTCATCTAACATTGTCAACCCCATAAAGGAAGTGCTATTATCTCCATATATGGAGGATACAAGGCAAACAGAGGTTAAGACACTTTCTCGGCATCACTGAGATGAACTTTCTAACATAGGCAGCTTGCTCTGAAATCCATGTCAAAATCATTGTGCCTCTCATTAAAGATAAGAACTGCTTCCTGGCTGGAGGGATTTGAGACCCTTTGCTAATGGGCTTTCTCCCGGACAACATCACTCCTTGCCACCTCATTGTCCTGGCTTAATGCCCTTGCATCCATCTGGGTCTAACAGAAAAATAGAAACCACTTCTAGTATTTATACAAGAGGGAATTTCAACAGAACATTTGTTACCCAGTTGATGGAGCAGTTGTGACAACATGGGTGAGCCTGTAAATGAGCCAGGCACAGGAAGACAAAGACCATGTAATCTCCATGCTATGTGGAATCTAGAAAAGTTGATTTCATAGAACATGACAACAGAAGGGTGGTTATCAGAGGCTGGGTAGGTTGGTGGGGTGGGAAAGATGAGGAGAGGTTAGTTAATGGGTACATTATCACCGTTAGATAGCAGGGATGACTTCTGGTGTTGTATTGCACAACAGGGTGACTATAGCTAAAAGTAAGGTAGTGTGCATTTTGGATGTTTTCACTACAAGGAAATAATAAATGTTTAAGGTGGTGGATATGCCAATTACTCTGACTTGATCACTACATAGTGTATACATATACAGAAACACATTGTTCCCCATAAGTATGTACAATTTTCTGTGAATCAGAAATTAAACAATGAAAAAAAATAAGCTGACTACAATCTTTCTTATGCAAAAATATCCAGACTTGATTAACCATGAATATTTATTCACTACAGTTGACTAATACAAAAGAGGTCCAAAAATCTTCTCCAATTTATATCTTTCATCATTTTAAGGAGATGTTAACATTTCAAGATAAGATTTCAT
This sequence comes from Spermophilus citellus, assembly GCF_964194105.1. NCBI lineage: Eukaryota > Metazoa > Chordata > Mammalia > Rodentia > Sciuridae > Spermophilus > Spermophilus citellus. The sequence continues at coordinate 68,666,727 of NC_138183.1, read as the reverse complement.
GTCACATTTCTCATAGGCATTGCATCTTGGTATTTGGGATGTGTAGGGTTTAAAAATATTAACTAATGAACAATCAAGGATTTTTTTTAACAAACCTGTGGTTCAACTCTACAGTAGGTATCTGTTGAAAAATAATTTATGTTTTATTTAAAAAGTGAATATCAGACCAGCAAGTTAGAAGCAATGGGATTTGTGGTTACCTACCAAACTGAAAACCCTTTTTAAGGAAGGGCATTCAGAACAAGTAAGGATCTAGGTTTTCCCAGTGCTATACTGCAAATAAAAATTCAGTTTCCTCCTTTTCTCTGGGCTGATTATGGATCACTAATGAGGCAGAATTCACTAATGAGGCAGAATTATGAGCTTAATCCCAATGTGACATAGGTGGCTTTCTGTTTATAGATTTAAAATTTCTGAGCTGGAAGGGGTCTTAGAGGTCATCTAATTCAATTCCTTCATTTTATAAATTGGGAGGGAAAGTCAAAGTGAAAGTCAGAGGTTAAGTCACTAGCTCCTTGTCATAATTATGTGCACAGACCACTTTTAACATTGACTATCACATACCCAGTTCACTCCTGGAGGAAAAATAAATTGAAGCATTCTCTGATGGTGTGTACTCAAATATTCATTGTTCAGTAAGGACAGCATATGCACAGGGGAGAGAGTGTAAGGCCCCATAGGAACACATGTTGCAGTAACACCCTGCCATGTAGCTTCCTTTTGCCTCTTCCATCTTGGTTCTCCATTAGGTCTGCTAATTAAGGGGCTCAAAGTGCCCACACATAATCTCACTTTATGTTTCAAAAACCCAGTTATAAGCAATGACAAGAAAACATGTTATGCCATGGCTGTTTTCCCTGAGAATGCACTGGACTGCAAAATGCTCCACCATCAGCAGAACTCTCCCTTTCCCACACCTGCTGACTACCCTGGAGCACCTGTCTGCTGATAGGCGCACTAAGATCCACAGATAATGTCTTTATCTGATTTGAACTACCAGGTACCCTGACCTGCTGCTTTCTATATCTTTCCTTTCATCTGTACTTCTTAAGGGGCTGTTAGTGAGCCAGAGAGAAAAGAGGGTAGGAAGAGAGAATCCAGGGAGAGAGAATTTGCATGGTAGGTCAGGAAGCAGGGGAGGAGATGAGGAGTGGGTATATTGTCCTGCTTCTGTCAGCTGTGTAATTTGGAGAATTTATTTGAAAGCATTTGTACCTGTTTCCCTATTTTTAAGATGGGACAGTTTGTACTAGCTGAAGTTGAAAGCATTTTTTAATTCTAAAATTGCATATTTGTTTATTTATTTTTGTGGTGCTGGGGATGAAACCCAGGGTTCTATACATGCCAGGCAATTGTTCTACCACTGATCCACACCCAAGCTGATTGATATTCCTCTTTCAGAAAAGAGAAAAAGCAGCAAGATAAGTCAGATTTCTTTGAAGCTTGTGCTGATGACTTCTAGGAGGGAAAAGCTCCTCACTACGTCCCATTTTACAAAAGGCCTTTCAACCAAATAGCATATGCATACATTTGCTTATTTCTGTTTATCTTTGAATGTGCTTTTTATATTAGAATAACAGCTTGGATAACAATATAAGCTTATTAGAAACCAATGAAAACTAGAGGTGACCTGCAGAAAGACAATCTGGGTTCTGAGGACTCTTGATATCTTAAAAAAAAAACATACTTCAAAAAAGTGAATGTCAAGCATCGTATCTTGGACTGCTTTGACTTGTCTGTCATCTTGTTCACCATGGAATATTCTGCAGTTGAAAGCAACTGGCCTTTTCTGTGGAATGTCCACATTTCCATATCTGTTATCTTGGCAATCCTGAGGAACTTCTGGCAAACAGAACTAGGTGTCTCACATTTCCTCCCAACTATATGTATCCACTCATATCCATGGAGATGTCTGGTCTTTGAGTAAAGGAAAAGGAGATATTCTGAATTAGAGATAAATTGGGGAAAAGGAGAGACAGGAAAAACAAAAACAATAAGATGACAGGAGACATCTTATTGCCCATATCTCTTGGGCAATTGCCCATCTCTTGCCCATATCTGTCCTTACCCCTTTGGAGAGATTAAGGAATTAAAGAGGCTTATTATGGTTTAGCTATGAGGCATCCCATCAAAAGCTCATGTGTGAGACAATGCAAGAATTTTCAGTGGTAAAATGATATAGGAGAGGTGTAACCTAATCAGCAGATTAATCACTGATGTGGATTAACTGGGTGGCAACTATAGGCCGGTAAGGTGTGACTTTGGGGTTTATACTCTGTCTCTGGTGAGCAGAGAACTCTCTGCTTGCAGTGTCATGCTTGAGTGGCTTTTCTCCACCATGCCCTTTGGCCATGATGTTCAGCCTTATCTTGGGCCTAGAGTTGGCTGTCTGTGGACTGGGACTCAGAAACAAAGGGCTAAATAAACTTTTCTTCCCCTAATTGTTCTTGTCGAGGTTTTTGGTCACAGAAACAAGAAATCTTACTGAAACAAGGCTTAAACATTTCCAACAGACTTCAGGTACAAAGCACTACTGTATCAGGACTTGGAGTCCAGGTATAATACAGAGCTGAAGAAAGGATGTTTTGCCTGCCCTTCCCAAGATCCTGGTTCTGTATCCTGAGTATACATATATCAGTTTATGGCAGACGATGCCCTTGATTAACAGAGAAGAGATTGCATCAGGCACAAAGACAGCTACAAAGCATCCAAATATGATAAATGGGCACATTTATCCCAGGGTTCTTGGAGACACTGTCAATGTTGGGACTTCGCAGTAAGACTAGTGTGTTAAACAGATGGAGGTGTAGATCTACTAGAAATTGGCAGCTAATGTGACTACATCCATACATGTAGACTGAGAGCTCTCTAGATGTTCCAGGAACTTCCCTCCATCTCCCAGTTAAGTTGTACAAGTGACTAGTTCAGGCCAATGACCTGCAGGCAGAAGTGATGTGTGTCACCTCAAGGACAAAGGTTAAGAGCTGGTAGCTTTCCTCTGTCACTTCTCCTTCTGGAGAAATCTTGGAGGACATGTGCTGCAGAGGCAAGGCCAATACATGAAGGAGGGCTGCTTTTCTAGAATCATGTGGGACTTCATGTGAACCTGAAATAGGCTTTTATTGTAGAGTCATTGAGATCTGAAAGTTAGTATAACACATGCCAAACATTAAACTACCATAACTAGGTTCTGGAGCACATCAAACAGAAGGCTCTCTTTTTCTTTGGAATACACTTCCTGCTTCAATATGTCATCAATACCCAACAGTTCCACCAATCCTATTATCCTAGGGTCTCTATCTCTACTCCATATGTGGTGTTAGGTACTTAGTACAATGACTTCCTAACTGTTCTCCCCACTTCCAGTCACCCCTTCTGCTGAGCCATTATTTATCCCGTAATTAGAAGTAGCTTTGTAAAACCCAGCCTACACTCTAGAACACAATCTTAAGAGGAACCCAGGTACCAGACCAGTAAGTAGACCAAACAGGATGGTGCCTCCAGCCACCCAACACATCACCACGGCCTCTGTGTGTGCCTGCTGGATGCCTGCCCTCTTAATGCTGAGGTGGTCACTGCAAATACCCTTCTTGAACTCACAGAAAGGGAATCCAAATTCCAAATGATCAATCAAGGCAATCTTATACTCTAATTCAATTAAAATATTAAAAAATATTCCCAATTTCCTGTGCTTTGTACAGATATTTTTTTCTCACTGAAGAAAATTATATTTGTACTTGTATTTAAATAGTAATTTTGTTTTTTAACCCAACTGTGAAGGGTTTGTCTGCATTTGAGAAGGTTCAGTCAACAAGCAGGAGGAGGTCTATGTGCCTGTATGTATGTGCATCTATGTATATATATATATATGTGTCTATATATCTGAGAATGTTTGTGTGTTTTTTAATTATTGCCCCAAATCAGCATCCAGTTTTGTGCATTCTATTTCATTCAATTAAGGATCCAACTTGCTGAGTACAGAGAGCATCCTGCTTCTCTAGAAAAAAACCTATGTCCTGCTGCTCCAAGAATCCCTCCTAGAACAGTACTTAATTAGTACATGTTTGAAATAATTCCTATGGCTCTTCTCACACTACAAATGTGTGTGGCCTCCCTTTGTGTAGTGACCCTGGGTGCATTTATGGCCTGGTCGGGACTTGTGGCTCTGCCTTTTTGTTTCCTTCTGATACTTGTGCTCCAAATGGCTGAAGGCCAGCTCAGCCAGCCCACTATTGTCCCTCCTCAGCTGTCTGCAGCCACAGCCACTTGTCATGTTGCTTACTGTTCTACTTCAGTGCATCCTTGGACTATCCATTCGCCTCCTTTGGCTTGGCAGTGACTGGCTGTATTTTATCAATTAAATGTAGAGCGTTTTACACAGCACTTTCCCCCTCTGAGTCACCCTGCATGAAAGAAAGGGATGAATCAGAGATGACAGCACAGTTTAAGGCAGTGACTGACTGGCACAGAAAAAAAGAGACCCTGCCATACTTTAGGGAGGTCTCTCTTGCCTGGTGACTTGGCCCCTTGGGGACAAGCTGTTTCTTGTTTCTGAGTCAGTGGCAGTTATTTTTTGTTGAACTAGAGGCGTTCCATTCAGTCCCTGGTGACATGAAATCAATGAATCCCAAGATTTGGGGCAGGCTCTAGGGCTTGCAACATCAGAGGGAAACACTGATTAAGGATTAATATGATCTGGGGAACACCCAAGTCCAAATAATGGCACTGACCCAGTGCCAATGTGTGGCTGGGTTATCCCAGCAAGCATCCTGGGATCCACTGAGAGCTGGGGCTTTTTGATTTCTAACCTTTGAAGGGCAGAATAAAGAACTTGCTGGAAAGCCTTGAGTCATGCTGTGGTGGTGGTAGTAAGTTCAGGATCAAATGACCACTTCATCTTCAAAGACACCTGAGGCCTCATAGCACTGAAGGAGCCTGGGGTAGACAGTGTTATTTTAATAGTCATTGATCAAGGGCTCAAGTAACTTGTTCTAAGTGCCTTGTGCCAAGTGGATAGTGGACCTGTCTTTTCTGTGGAGACCCCTGAACTTTTCTATTGGAGAAGCTCTAACCCAGTTTGTCAGGAACTGAACTAGGACTCAATGGAGCAGCTCCTCTATCAGAGATAGCCATCCTTGCAGAGACCATGGGTAACATGCATTTGAGCATCTGCCATCCATATCAAAGACACATGCTCACATATAAAGTGTCTCCTCTTCTTCCTTCCAGTGTTCCTGAGATGTCAGATCCATTGATGATTCATGCTTTCCTCTCTGACTTTTGAACAGTTGCAAGTGGACCACAGAAATCTCATCAGTGGTCCTGAAGTGGCAACCAGGACACCTTCTTAGAATAATAAGGTGTGTTTAGACCTTCACTGGAAGACAATTTTATTGACATAATATTCTTCAAATAAGTTGCCCTTATTCTTTACAGAAGTCTCCTAGGGCTTTTGAAATTCTTGATATTATGCCAGGAAGAAAACATCAGATAGATGCCTATGACTATTAACATCTCTTTGATCACCTGCTAATCTCCTCCCCCAGCTCAGACTGTCTGCAGACATCAAAGAACAAGAAATAGTCAACACTGGCATTTGGTAATCCTGACCCCCATGCACCAGAAGGCCTCTTCAAAGAATTTGGAATGGATTTGAGGGATGCTCTTGCGCCCTCTTTTTCTAATTTTATTACTTTGGGAATAACTTCATTTCTTTGGCTTTCACTCAGTTTTCTCTTCTGAAAAATGAATGGGCTTGGCTGAAATGTCCCTTAGTATATCCTTCTAGTTATAAACCTTCTTGAATTTGTCTTCCATGCATTATCTATGAGTTGTCTGAGTCTGCAACATTTGCAGTATTCTTAAGGTAAACCATGAAAACAGACTGTCCTCAGGAATCTTCCATTTAAAAAGCTAATGCATATACTGTACTTCATTTGCTCTCCTCCTAAAATCATGTAAAGTAGTTTGAATGAGTATTATCTTTTTCATTTAGAGAGGGAGAAAGTGATGTTCAGAGGAGTTAAGTGATCATCCCATAATGTGCCCCCAGGAAGCAGAATAAGGACTGAAATTAAGTGATCCAATGTCAAAATCAAGCTCTTTCTTCGCTGTGCAGCTGCTTCTCAGCTGACAGGTTGCCTCTCTCAATCACGTCCATTCCTCCACGTTGGGGGAGAAATGTGCTATCTACTTGATCATTTCACCCATGAAATAAAACTCGATTGTGAAGGGTCTGGGAAATTAAAAGTGCTGCTAAAATATTTCACATCATAAATTCACTGTGCATCTGTCATTTCCATGTTGCATATTCTATGCCAGCTCTTTTGGGTTTTGCTAGGAGAGAAGGGGAGGAGAGTAGGAGAGAAAGTTAAAGCTGTCATCTCCTTCCCTCTCCTTCAGCAACTCCCTGCAGCCTCCTGGGCTTTCCTTTTATAAACAAAATCATCCACAAGGCAGAAGCAGTTTGTCATCTTAAGACCTTTGGAAGAACTGCTTAGAGGATGAACTTTGACAGCTCTGCAGACACACTCCTGCAACAGGCTGCTTCACTGTTTGCCTCCATCCACCTTGCTTTCTTCCAGAACAAAGCCTCAACAGTTGGAGGAAGAGGGGATTGAGCCAACATAAATAACCACAACCTTGGCACAGGCCTCGGAGGTTACTCTAGGTTATTTAGTGCCTTGCTGCTTAGAAAAGGATGTTTAGGGAAGAGAGAAGGATGCAGAGAACTGCCCTGAACTTTGGCTCTTGAAATAAGGTATAAGGTTCTGTTCTTAGGCACAGTCGAAGAAGGGAAAGTAGGCTTAAATATCACCAGTCCCCAAGGGCAAAGTGAGACTCTGAAGTCACCATCAAGAATACTAGTCTGCCAAGCAAATCTTGAAGTGCACACAACTTTGCCCCTCAGTTAATTTCTCTGGTTTTCTTTCTCCTCCTTCTCCTTCTCCTTCTCCTTTTCCTTCTTCTTCTTCTTCTTCTTTTTTTTTAATTACTGGAGATTGAACCCAGGGCCTCTTGCATGCAAGAAGTAAGTGCTCTGCCACTGAGCTAGAAAAGATGGGTTTAAATAGCATTCAACCAACATCTGTATGGCACTGTTATGTCCTCCACTGTGCCACACACTGGTGACACAGTTGAATAAGAAACAAAGAATGCATTTGTTAGTGAATTAAATTCTGCCCTTTTTGGGTTACTATTGTGACACATCTTGATTCTGTATGTATTTTAAACTCCACCATCCGTTATTACTGCTTGTAGGCCTATTACTTTTAAATTATCCATATTTTTATTTTCATTGGTTTTTATTCTAGGCTGCCTTTCTTCTGTAATTCCTTTAAGCTCATTCCCCCCCACCCCCATCTTCCTCAAGAACCCTCTTTTCCTCCCTTTTGCAAATGCTGTTCTGAACGGGATAAAATTCTGTTTTTGTTCAAATGGAAATGCCTCCATTTTTCTCTCATTTTTTTAGGTCTATCTTCCTGGGCTGTAGATGCTAGGATGGCAGGTATTCCCTCTCTGTACCTTAAAGGTGTTGTACTTTTGTCTTTTAGCTCACCACTGGGACACCTTCCCCCTGCCTAACTTTTGCTGCTTTGAAGGTAATATGTATTTTGATCAGGCAGCTTTCAAGATTCCCCTTTGCCCTTAGTGTTCTGAGTTTTACTGTAATGTGTCCAAATGTGGCATTCTTTGTATTTAACTTGCTTGTATATAGTTTACAGAACTTCTGGAATCTGTGACTTGACATTGCTCAAAAGTTTTGGAAGATGATTCCATTTTCTTTTCAAATACTGCTTATGTCCCATTCTTCCACCTCCTTCTGGTATGCTAATCCAAATATGTTAGACCTTTACCCTGAGTTTAATTTCTGTATTCTACATTCTTTTGTTTGTGTATGGTTTAGCTTGGATATTTACTGCTGATTTATGTTTCAGTTAACTAGCTTTTGGTTGTGTCAAACTATTAAAACTGCTTATTGAGATGTTAATGGAATTCTCATTTGGTCATTTGCAAAATAGATTCTGATTCTTGGTAGAGTTCTCTATCTTATCTATTTTCTTGATTGAGCCAATGTTTGATAACTCCAACATATAATTTGTCCATGAGTCCATTTCTTTCCTGTTTTTTTTTTCTCTGTACTTCAGAGTTTATTATTATTTGCATTCTCAGTAAATTTTCATTACTTGCTGGAGACATTGTGCATGAAAATTTAGAGAGGTTCTTTATGACATCATCTACTTCCAGAATTTACCCTATCCTCTGGCAGCAGTCAGATCAGGAACAGTTCACTTCAAGCCAATTAATGATCGTATTTCAGTTTAGTCGCCATTCTCCCCGGCTCCCAGAGCTTCAGGGTTCTCAGATGAATTTCCTGGGATGTTTAAGATGGCCTATCTGGAACTCCATTTTGATCTTCTCAAAATAAAAAGACTACTAAGAACTCCATTCTGATTTTCAGATGGTATTACATCAGCTTTTAGGCCTTTCGGCCCAATAATTAAATAGTTTATGGGAAAAACAACCTGTATGTGCTGGGTTCATATCTCTCCATGCTCCTTTTTTTTAGAAGACTCTAGACTACAGAAGTCCTGGGAGCACTGACAAGTTGAGTTCGTTTCCTCCTACTTCCAGAAGATTGCAACAGGCTTAGCCATATAATCCCTCAACCTTTTAAATGCCACCTATTGCCTGGTTAATCAGCCTCTGAAACCATGCTAAAATGTGGCATATGCCCTGAAGAAAAATTTTAAAAAATGAGAAAAAAGATTGATAAAGTATTGGAGAGAGTGAGATAGCAAAAAATGAGGCGAGGAGAAGGAAATAAGTGGCAGAAGACTATGCCTGGCAGGTTGGATTGCATGGTGGGCAGTAGTGGGAGTGGCATAGTATCATCCCTTGGAAACTAGACTCCATGTACAGGAACTTTCAGATGCACTGAAACTCTAACCAAAAACCACAAGGAAGGTACATCCAGCATCAGAACTCCCCCTAACTAGCCTCATATGAGTAGGGCTTTGGATCGTATTCTGTTTTTCAAGTGATGCTAACAAGTTCAGAAGCAATTAAGGCTTTTGGCCCTCCTAGAGCTAACAACTGTGATCTTGTCTTTGCTCTTCCTCTTCTGTTCCTCTCTCTTCCCTATTCCTTTCCTCTTTCTTTGTCCTCACTCCTTCCTCCTTTCTCCCATTCTCCTTACTTTCTCTTTTCCCTTATTGTTTTACAAACACCATCGTTTGAGTAGTACAGAAATTTCTAAGACAATGAATTTTGGGAAAACCTGGTTTGTCATCCCTGAATCTTTCTAAAGGAGACAGGCGTGCTAGTTGCAAGCCCCAGGATTCCGTTTTGCTACTTGTCTAATGAACATTATTATTGGGATGCAGGTTTCCCCTGGCTCCCTTCTTCTTTGGGCCTAAAGAGACAGAGAAAGTCAGATAATCAAAGCCACACTGTACTCCCCTCCAGGGGAGGATTGCGACCGGAGCTGGGTGTGGAGGATGTCTCCTCCTGAATTCCTGTCAGCTTGCTGGAGAGAGTATGCCCGGGTCATTCTCTGTGCATTAACCTCAGTGGCTTGCTCTCTCCATCTCTCATCAGCTGTTCTTTACCATGGAAAGCACACACAAAGTTCAGATAATTAAACACTTGTGGGACATTTTACATTTTCATGAATCAATCAGCAGTGAATTATTTTTGAATGTGCTCAAGCCATATACTCCAAGTCTCTCAGCCATATTTTGCAGACGAGTCGCAATGGATCTGTCATGAAGTAAATGAGGCTGAAGCAGGCCTCTTACTTGCTGGGGTCCATTCCAAGGCCCCAGGAGGAACCCTAGTAATTTCGTACTTGTAATTTGTATTTTTTTTTTAATGACAGTCTGCCTTATGCCCAATACCAATTTTATAAGCTTGAGATCCAACAATAACTGAATCTATCCCCTGGGAAACTAAGATATTCTCATTTGAAGAATTTCAAAATGAGAAGTAGCAAGACTCTCTTGTTGCCAGGCTCTAGGTCTATCATAGTGTGTGACAGATATTGCTTTGCTTTTATCACTGATTTCAGATGGAGAACTTGAGGTTGGGTTTCTAGGCAGTTCCTTTCGTGTGGGCTAGAAAGATCTGGTTTTGGACTGTGGTGGTGATGAGAAAATGCCTTGCTGAATTTCAACTACTGAGCAAGGGGCCAAGAATTGAGCCTTGAAAAAGCATGATCATGTCTGTACCAAGGCTGTGCTCCCTACCAGCTTCTCAGGCAGCAGGACTATGAGGGCAAGACAGTCCTGGGAGACACAGGACTCTTCTGTGGCCGGCTCTGAGCCAAGGACTCCCTGATGGTACTGCTGCACCTTCCTTGAGCTTCATGGCAGCTTAGGAGGCTTCTCAAACTTCCTTCCTTGTTTCCATCCCTTGGAGTCAGACTTGCACCAAGATCTGATGGCTTCCCTCATTTCTTCTCATTTTCTTCCACATAGGCATTTCTCTTAATAAAATCCATTTACACAGAATTATTTTTTAGTGTTTTCTTTTAGAGGACACAAACACACTGAACAGGAAAAAAATAGTACTGGATGTTGGAATGCATTAATCAAATCCCACTGAATTTTGGGGAATCTGAGTAAACTATTTTAAAAATAAAAAGACTCATGGTCATGTATTTTCCTGGTCTTTAACTTTTGCTCATACTTGAAATGCCCTTCTTCTTCTTCTTTTTTATTTTTTTTTTAACAAACAAACAAACAAACAAACAGGGATTGAACCGAGGGGTGCTTAACCACTCAGCCACATTCCCAGCCCTTTTTTATATTTTTCATTTAGAGACAGGATCTCACTGAGTTGCTGAGACTGACTTTGAACTCACAATCCTCCTGCGTCAGCCTCCTGAGCTGCTGGGATTATAAGCATGCACCACCATACCTGGTCTTTTCTCTCTTTTATCCAAATCTTACTTAACCTTTGAAGCTCCATTCCATGTCTTCCATGAAACCTTCTTGATTTTCACTCTTTTGAATTCCTGTTTCTGGCTCAATGAACTTAATCATGGTGATTCTTGATCAATTTCTTATGATCGAACAATCAATCTTCAAACCTCAAATGGCCTAGCTCAGGCAAACAACCTCTACATGTCCTTCTCCTATAAAGATTATAGTCCAATATCTCCTAAACTATGTTCCAATAACAGTAAGAGATAATGTACATCTTAGATGAGAAAGCTTCACAAATAAATGAAGAAAATCTCCACTGTGCGCTGTGGTCATTTCTCAGATATTAAAATGCACACCAGGCTTGGAAACAAACCATGGGAATAGTTTTAATTCTGTATTTTCCAAATCTATTTGAAAATAGAAATATTTTTCTATTAAATTACTAATGATGGTCAGTTTTTTTTATTTTTTTGCAACACAATTTGAGAAATATGAATGAAGATATTTCTTTCAAGAATGCACATGTATCAAGCCAGTCTCTGGATGTATGTAATAGAAATAGGGAGGGGAAGCCAAATAACTGGAAATACTGGCAGGTTGAGATATGCATCCTATGCATCTCAGCCATGAGTCAAAATGAGAGGGGGTCAGAATAGAGAGAAACAAAGTGTGCAAGCAGAAGCTGCAGTAGCAGTTCCAATGGGGAAGTGGGTTTATCCTTATTGCTTAATGTCTAAAGGCGAGAGCAACAGTTTCTGCCTTCTGCACAGAAATCCAAGTCATCACCTGTGGGGAATACACTTCAAAGAAGACCCGAGAGCTTCTGATGCACAGCTTTGATTTTCAGGCCCTCTTAGAATTCATACAGTTTGCTTTCTAGCTATATTATAAACTGAGATCAGGAAAATGTCTGGCCACTCTTCGATTTGCCTCAGCATTTAGTATTTCCTCATTCATTTATTTGTCTGATAAATATGTATTATGCTTCAACTATGTTCTGGGCACTGTTCTTGTTGTTGGAGATGCAACAGTGAGCAAACCCCATGATTCCTGTCCTCATGGAATTTAGATTGCAATTGGGTGAACAGATAATAAACCAAATGAACGGAAGCATATCAATATTAGTGGTGAGTGCCACAAGGAGAATAAAGCAGGGTAATAGATTAGGGAATGCACTAGGCCCAGGGAAGATACCTAATAAGTATTGATTGATTAAGGATGGTCCTTTAAATGCTTCAGTGACTCTCTGCAGCCGTCAAAGAGAGTGTCACATGAGGAAAGTGCTATCTTGGCTTGCATGGGTGTGATCATTTTCTAAAAGATGTAAAAATCTCAGAGTGGCCAATATATGGATGCCCTATTAACCCTGTTTCTGCTATTCATCAGCAGGCAAAGATCCAGGTGTTCTCTCTGCAACCGTTGGAGCTACCAATTTTGTGCGGTTCCTTTGGTATGAAGATCTTCAAAACTCTGCCACCTTTCCCACGTCTCCCTACCCACTACTCCCTTGTAATTACTGCAATGATTTCAGATTAAGATGTTAAAGTCCAAAATGTTTGTGAAAAAATTGGCAAGCTGTCACCTCCAAATAACCAGCTGAACTGTGAATGAATAATAATGCAAAAATGCTTGCTGAAAAGAAGAATAAATAAAAGCTTGTTGTTGTGCAATAAATCCTCTTCTGTAAAGCACCACTAAGGAAATTGGCTCTGGACTTATCACATTCCCCTCAAAGTATTCAGGCCATTTTCTTTAATTCTTTTCTATGCTTTATTCTTTTCTAGAAGCTGGTGTATGGTCCTACCCTATTGTTCCTCATGAAATATTAATGCTGCAGGAATGTATAGGGAGAAATGCCAGCTACACATTTGTTGATAGAAGTCAATGACTGGAATAAGTGATTAGTTCAGAAAGTAGCATCAAAAGGGAAGTGTTCACTGTGGGCAGACGTTCTAATTTTTACTATAACAAAAAAATTTTTTAACCTAAAGAACAAAATTTAGGGGCATCCATTTTGCCTATAGCAGGGCAGTTCTGCTCATGAGAAAGGAAAGTACAATGCAAGTGCCTAATTCTCTTTACTGCAAGATCCACTTGAGTTGGATTTGGATTTCTCAGGAAGGTGCCACAGTGGCCCTTACGCTTGAGGCACACCTTGGTCAAAGCTATAAACCAGAGGTCATTGTTGCATCTGAAGAATCTGATAGGCATGACAAGTTAGTAGGCAATAACAATTATTCTACATAGTCTACATATGTGGAATCAACATATATCATATTCTCATTGATTCCTCAAATTATCCTGGAAAACAGGCTTCTCCTCCCGCCCCAAAGATGAGGTGGTTGAAGTTCAGAGATGGGAAGTAATTAGCCCAAGGTCATAGAACCAACAACGGGCAGAGCCAGAATTCAAATCCATTTATCCCTGACCCCCTACTTGGGGCTTCTTCACTTTTCTCTATAATCTCCTGTTCTTACCCAAGTTCAGAGGAGCTGGCAGAATCTGGTAATAGGCACTGTGCATCCTCCTTCTCCACCTCCTCCCAACTTCTCCATGCTCCTGTATGAGGCAGGCAGGCACCACTGCTGACACAGGGTGTCCAGTCTGGATGAATCTGCTCATCACCTACAAAGCAGGTTCACAATTCTGGCAGCCCAATGACACAAAAGTTCCCCCAAACCCAGAAATTTAGTATTTAAGAAAAGCAGATGCTGGGAAACTTCTTGGGAGGACAGCTTACAATTGAGGAAAATGGCTGATGGTAAGTGAAGTCATAAAGCCAGGGTAAGAAGAAAAGGGGTCAGAGATCAATCATGGAGGAATGTTCTATAATGTAGCTTACATTATATAAGAACTTTGGCATGGGAGCCAAGAGTTGGGCTTTAAAGATAGGGTATACAAAAACAAAGCAATAAAACCACATTAAAAAAAAAAAACAAAATCAGAACAATACAGTTTACCCCAGAAGTGAGTGAAACCTGGGGGATGAAAACAGGGTTCAAGCTTCTGAGATGAGGCATAGACCAGACATGAGAACTGGTAACTTGTGCCAGGCAACGTGGTGCATGCTTGTAATCCCAGCAGCTGGGGAGGCTGAGGCAGGAGGATCACGAGTTCAAAGCCAGCTTCAGCAAAAGTGAGGTGCTAAGCAACTCAGTGAGACCCTGTGTCTCTAAATAAAATACAAAATAGGGCTGGGAATGTGTTTCAGTGGTCCACTGCCCCTGAGTTCAGTCCCTAGTAACCTCCCCTCCTGCCCCAGGGGAAAAAAAAAAAAAGAACTTGTGAGAGTCAGGCAGAGCTGGACATACTTAAGCCACTTTGAGTGGCTGGGGGTGGAACTTAGTTGGCAAAAGGGTTCACCCTGTCTGTAAGAATCAACCAGAAAAATGTCTGGAGGTAGATTCTTGCCTCTTCCTCCCTTTCCCTCCCTCCATTTTATATGCTTTAGTTTCCAGACTTCCACATCTGTGCCATACTCAAATTTCTTCTTCTACCTCTAGTCCTAAAAATCACCTCTCTTAAGGTAGAATTCCCACCTCTCTATTGCAATGATTTCACTCCAGGTTAGCAAGAAACAAACCTCTGAGGTCTCATGCTACTGGCTGGATGTCTACTCACTGTTAACTTTCCAAATGACTTCACTTTTTCCAGTCGAAACTTGTTATGTCAATGACATCCTAATAGTGGGATTACAGAAGTTTTAAAAAGTGTAGTGGAAGGGCAGGAGCTCTGTGTAAATGGTATCTCCTGAAGCTATCTAATCTCCTTGAACTCGTGTCCATCAATCCTTTTACAGACCCACACCTGGAGCTGTGTGTCTCCTTCCTCACTGTAATGAAGGTCTCGAAACTTAAGTGGCCTCTTGAAAATGCAAAAATATTGATATCCTACTGCTTCCAACAAGACCAAATTAGAAAAATAAAAATTCTTTATATTCTGTTCAGTGATATCTACAGGGTTGGGAATTACATGCTTTTTAAGTTCTTGGCCTCTCCTATGGAAGCTGCCTACTCACTCCAGCCTGCCTGGTGCTTGCTAATTAAGCACGTTTAAAGCAAGGAAATTCACTCATTTGCTAAATGCCACCTACATTTTTCTATACATTCAGGAGAAAAGCATCAACTCCAACCTGAGACCATAATTTCAGCCCAATTCAAGCTCTTGTTTGTCTTAAGTATTAAAATAGGTATGTTTCTGACTTTCTAATATCAACAACAGCACTGATGACAAGAATGCACTCGTGAATAACAGCTGTGACAATGATCATGATGCTTAAGACTCATTCGTATTACAGCCTGAGTTTCACCATTGTTTCAAAAACTACCAAAATGTGCAAATGTTTTTAAAAATCTTTTTGAATCCTCTCAAGCAGTGTGATTTCTGATCAAATAGATCACTGCTGTGCTGTTTACACGTTACTCTGTGCAAGAGAGAGAAGCTGAAAAAAAGTAAATATCGATAAGAGCATAATAAAGAAACTTGAGATGAGACACTTTTTAATTAAGAACTGGAAAGCCTTTTATTTGATGCACATCTGTTTTCAAATCTATTTACCATACTTGTCATTTCCTTTCTCCTTTCATCTTTCTTGTCTCTATTGTTAGTTTTTCTGTTTTTTCTTTTTGGTCTATCTTTCACTCTCCTTTTTAGTAAACAGTGTAAGAAACAGTCTCCTCAATAATGAATTGCATTTTTTAATTTGGTTTGTTTTCAGGGATTCTAGTTCTGATTAAATGTATTAAATGGAACTCCAGGATTTAATCAAGGAAAGGAGGCCACCAGGAAAAAGAAAATCAACTCTGCAGGTGAGTAAGCTGAAAATAATTTGCATTTGGGAGCTGAGCTCTAAGGATGTCTGATCCAAGCCCTTTCATGAGGCAGGCAAAATGAAAATGATGTGCTTTGTTTGTTTAAAAGTCTGACCTTTATAATAACAGGGATAGTAGGAAGATTTTCTGATTTATTCTGTTGAGCCATCAATATCTGGAATCATTTGCACTCATGGACCACTGGGAAAACATTAATTGATCAAAAAAAAAAAAAAAAAAAAAGGCTGCAGTCATTGTCTAGGCAGATTGTTTATCCTCTGAAAGGCTGATCCTGACCTGGAATCTTGACCTTGCCCCCTCTGACTGCAGCTTTTATGAGATAGGATGTTTCTGCTGCCAGAGGTCACATGGTGCCAGACTAAAAAGGTTTTTATCAATTTCAGAACCTCATGGAATACCTCCTACTAGGAAATTTGAATGTGGGCATGTTGACTAGCATCTCAATTGTACATTTGTGAGCTTTTGCTTATAATTCCAAGCAAACAGAAGAAAAAAAAATGTATTCCCACTGTGTTGTAAAAATTGAAATGGAAAAAGAACTGTTGATTCTAATTCCTCAACCCAGGACTTCAGATGCCAATAATGATTGCCAGGAATAAACACCCACTGAGTGCATCCCAGAAACCTAATTGTTTTCTTGTTACTTAATATTTACAGTGCTAAGAATGTGTGGGTGCTGCTGGGCTCATTTAAGGAATCCAAAATGCTAGCTACACATGTGAAAGGTTAGGAAACCCAGAAGTGTTAATATGGAGAGTAAATTGTTTTCCTTGTTCCTTTTCTTTGCTGCCTTGAAAAGGTTTTATCCATCCTAGCTTTCAAATGAAGGACAATAGTTCTTTTGGGTTCTATATGTATTTAGCAGTCAGCATCTTCTGTGGAAAAAAAAAAAGAAAAGGAAATTCAAATAAGGAAATGCCTTAGAGAAACTGAGGATTTCCTTAAGAGGAGATGCGGGAAAGAACTTGAAAGGGGCTTACTCAATGGATACTCAAGACTTGGAGGTGATCTGGATAGGCCACTCAGAAGGGGAGAGCTTTATTTAAAAACTAGGAGGCCAGGCATGGTGGTGCATGCCTGTAACCGCAGCAGCTTGAAAGGTTGAGACAGGAAGATTGTGAGTTCAAAGCTAGCCTCAGCAACTTAGTGAGGCCCTGAGCAACTTAGCAAAACCCTGTCTCAAAATTTAAAAATAAATAAAGAAAGAATTGACGATGTGGTTCAGTAGTTAAGTGGCTCTAGGATCAATCCCTGGTGCACAGTAATGTACACCTGTAAACCCAGTAATTTGGGAGGCTGGGGCAGGAGTATGGCGAGTTCAGGGCCAGCCTCAGAACCTCAACAACTTAGTAAGACTTTGTCTCAAAAAAAAAAAAAAAAAGATGCTGAGGATTTGAGGATTTTGCCCAATGGTGAAGTGTCTGTGGGTTTAAGCCCCAGTACCTAAAGGGGAAAAAAAAGGTAAAAAAATTTAGGAAGGTGAACCTTCCAAAGGCCCTCTGAAGTAGAACTCTTTGAGCATTCAGAAGATAACTGGATTAAATCACTATTCTGCTCACTTCATTTTTGCAAAAATGAATAATTACACATTTGCCCCATTGCCTGTGCCTAGAAACTATGTAATAAAGGACTTCATTAACATCCTGTACTACATCTGAGATTCCATCTAAAGACTGACCCTGGGACTTCTGCCAGCCCTCTTTGAACTTATCCCCCATAGCACAAACTATCCTCCTTATGCCCAACTTTGTAGCATATATATAAACCCAAGAAAAGGAGATGGGTTCCAAATATCAAAGGTCTGTATGTGTATGAGGTGATATGGAGGTGGAGGGAAGTTCTGCCTCATCACTACCTGGGGGCTGCTGAATGCTCATCAGGCAGAGGAAGGGTCAGTAGCTAATGACAAACCATAAAAAACAAAGTCAGCAAAAACCTAGATCATCAGCTCATGACTTACTCTACCGGTCCTTTCTGTTGGGGGGGAGGATTTAATCCTGCTTGTGCAACCATACCACCTGCCACGTTCCTTGACACTTCATTTCTATTTTGGCTTCAGTTCTGTTGGCCCAGTGAAGCCACATTTGAGGATCCACATGGCCAGTGTCTGAATATGGAAACCAGAGTGAAATGTATGTTTTTTGGAAAGACTCAGCGGGGACCCAGAGACAGCTAATAGCATCTTAGAAAGCTATAGGATTACTGATTTATTTTCTGTAGGTTAGTTTGAAAGTAGAGAAAGAGGCTATAAACTACAAAATAAGCAATGTGAGTTTTTTTAAAAAGTGGTATTTGCTGTTTAGGGTTTTAAAACTAGAATTCATTTTTGTTTTTTGAACTCCTTTCAAGTACTGTACCTTTAAATGGTACCTGGGATATGGTCTCATCTGCAGATCCAGCTTTCCTTGTACAAAATGTGAGACAAATGCTCATTTCTAATGCCAATATTACCCATACTGCTTTTGGCCTTTAACCTGTAGGTGAAATCTATTTACTGTCAGACAGTCACTTGCCCTGGAGCTAATGTACCTGTTGTGAGGACAGGGACTGGCAAGACGGGGGTCTACCCTCTTTCTGCCAAATGAGCCCCTGCAAGTGTTACCAGGCAACTATTCAGAGAATGTGTGGGTGAGTGATAAGCATTTTGACCCCTTTAATGATTTCAACCACAGCAGAAATTATAACATCCAGTTATAAGCATTTGTGTTCCTGAGACTGATGGTCATGCTTTTTCTTAATCTTTTAGAGAAAGATTTCAGAAAGCAAGGGTACAGACGTCTCAAAGAATTTTAACAAAGACCTTTAGAAATAGTATAATTATCCAAAAGAAACTTTCATCTCAGGAACTTTAAACACTGCATAGTTTTTTCTTTCTTAATCAGATAGGCTTGTGGTAACTAGAAAGAACTCCAGCCTTATCATTCCTTGCTTATGAATAAGAGACAAAAGTCTGTTGATTGCAAGTGCTTCCATGGAGGAGGAAAATTCTTACATGGGGGACACAGGGCTTAGGGCTCTTTATAACCTCTGTCCTGAAGACAGCTCATTTACTGCTAGAAAAATCACTTGCACTGCCATCTCTGCATCCTGTGCTCTGGGTGCACAATTTCTCATAGAATAATTAGGATAAGTACTGATTCACTGATCGGATGAAGTCACACTTCATCCAAATTTAATATAAGAATTCACAGCTTTCTTTGCCAGAGTTCAAATGTTGAAGTCATATGCTAATTTAACTCAGAAAAAAAGACCTGAGAACTGAGATTTTCTAAAAAGTTGAAGGAAGGAAATATTAGATGTGGCCTAAGGCCTTTTTTTAATCAAATACGATTAAGTTCAGCTATATGCAGTAGAAAACCCAAAGAAGGGTGGTTTAGCCAGATAAGGGTTTTATTTATTTCTTCCTCAGGAAAAGGAAATCTGGGCAGGTAGGATGACTCTAAGCTAAGGTCAGAAACCCAGATTTCTCCTGCCTTCCTGCAATCCTTAGGGCATGGCTTCTCTTCTGAAGGTCATATTTTGATAACAAAATCACCACTGCAGCTCTAGCTACAGACAGTGGTTCTGAAGGTGTGGCCTCTGCACTGGCAGCAGCATCACCTGGGAACTTGCATATCCTCAGGCTGCATCAGACACTCCAGCTACATCAGACACTCTTGGGAGTGTTAGGGACTCAGTGATTAGTGTTTCCACAGCCATCCAGGTGATTCTGATATGTTCCCAAGTTTGAAACTCATGGATCCCTGAAGCACAATTAGAAACCTAGAAGAGAAAAGCAGAAAGGTACCCACCAGTTTGGTCAGCTGGTCAGTGGACTTGTCATCTTTTCCTTGTGAGCTTGTGAGCTCTAAGATTCATGCACAAAAGTTGTACTGGGCAGTGATATCAACACTGACATGTTCCCAGAATAAGGCAGGAAAGTGTTTTGGACCACAGCACTATCTCTACAGAGGCTTCACCTGATCCTGTGCATGGAGCTATGAAGCTCAGTTTTATCCCAGGGAGACAGTGGGTGGAGCCATTGCACCCACACATTGACTGGTCATTGGCTGCCCTTGGCTGTGGAAGTTGGTGTTAGCTCAGGTGAGGCAGCTGCTTCCAACTGGAAATTCCTGCCAACTCTCCTATATAGCTGGGGGAATGTATTAGAAGGTCCTGAAGAAATATCAGGGTGTCTGAATGTTTCTGCACAGCATCTACTATAGAAATGATCAAAATATTTTTAGATTCTAGTGTCAAAAATATCTGTAGTGATAAAAGATATTAAGTAAAATCTAAATGCTCATCATGACCTACAAACCCTACATGATCTGGCTCCCAGACTCTTCTTTTTCAAATTTATTTTTTATTTATTAATTTTCTATTTGCTCTTTTTAGGTAGATCTGACAGTAGAGTGTATTTTGACATATTATACATACATGGAGTATAACTTCCCATTCTGTGGTTGAACATGATGTGGAGTTACATTGGTCGTGTATTCATATATGAACAGAGGAAGGTTATGTCCAATTCATTCTACTGTCTTTCCTATTCCCACCCCCATGTCCTCCCTTCATTCTTCTTTGTCTAACCCAATGAACTTCTATTGTCCCCCTACCCCTTATTATGTCCCAGACTCTTCTAGATGTCACCTCCCAATCTCTCCTACTTTTCCTTCTTCTGCTTTCTGGACCTGCATCATGTGGATAGACTTCAGGCCTTTGTACTTGATGTTCCCTTCCTGGGACCATGTTGCCCTATTTCAATCCTGTATCTGCTCAGATGTCATCTCTGTTTTAGAGGTTGTATTGATCATCCTAACTAAGGTGTCTCCATCACCAAGTGAGGTATATGCACCTTAAATGGTTTATCCTCACAACACTTACCACTTCCTGACATTATATTATATAGTTCTTTGATTTTTATCTGTCCCTCAATTATGAAAGGAAAATACATGAAATCAGAGCCTGATCTTTTTGGTCAATGATGGATAATACCTCTAAAATCATACCTGATACACAATAGAAATTCAGTAATAGGTGATGAATGAATATTGGATTGGTTCTAATAACTTCTCTCTGATAGATCTACTTAAGTGGAAGGAGTTAATTTTAGACAGAAAAGAAGAAAGCTAATAATGATCTTTAGATAACCAGAAAATGTTAACCAATGTATCCCAACCCTCACCAGCCAATTCTTTGAAGGAATTGTTAACATGATAACTGCATCAGCTTGGAATAAATATTTCAAGATTAACTTACCGTCTTCTGCATTTCCCATTGTTATAGTCCCATCTCTCATCATTTTTTTATGCCTCTATCACCTTTGCCTGGTCCTTAGGGAGGGAGAACTATGATGAACAAGGAGGCAATGTGTACAGAGCACAACTCACCCCTTTCAACTAGCCCAAATTTGAAATATTAGGATGCTTTTTTCAATTGTTCTTTATGGGTTAATGAATACCTTATTTTAGGTTTTAGACTACCACCTCTGCAGAGCACCCACCAATACTTTGGCCCTCCAAGAATTGACAGCTTTGGGGATATGAAAGACTACACACTTGGCATGGATGCTTAGCCCCATGGGGCAGTAGCAGTAGGGGTACCGGAGCATTTCTTTATGACATCCAACCAGGGCAAGTGATGTGAGGTGGGAAAGAAAATAGGGATAGGGGAGTGACAAACATAGTCCACCATCTCTGTGACCATATGGAGACATCTCGGAGCCTTCCAGCAAACGTGAGACAAGAGGCACTAACAATTGCTTGTGTATCTATGGATACAGAGGCACTATAATTTTGGCCTCCGTTTAGATGTGACCCTGTTTGCATTGGCAGCCAGGTGACTTTTGGGTTAAAGAATGATTGGCCTTTATTGCAAAGCAATTATTCTGGAAAAGCTACCTCTTAAAAGCTTCTTAAAAGGTTCAATTTACATTCTGAATAGAATGCTTCTGTTTTTCATATCCTAATTTCTTTGTTTGCTTTATTTCTGTAAAAGGTAATTTCCATAATTTGAATACTTGAAAATTACAAGTTCTAACCCTGTCGAATTGAACCAGTATAGAATTAAAAGAATCCCAAATTCACTTGTATTACCTTTGGGAGGTGTATAAATCTAGAATTGACACTGTTTATTCTACAGGTGCCTGAAACCTTTCGGCTCCACCTGTTTCCTCGAGTCTCACTTATAAAAAGATGCCTAGCAGTTTACTTTTTTAACCCTATTATGCCTAATTTTCTTTGGGCTAAATGCTTTATGTTTCTCTCTCTCTTTTTTGGAGAGGGGGGCGCAAGTTACCAGGGATTGAACTCGGGGGCACTCAACCACTGAGCCACATCCCCAGTCCTGTTTTGTATTTTATTTAAAGACAGGGTCTCACTGAGTTGCTGAGGCTAGCTTTGAACTCATGATCCTCCTGCCTTTGCCTTCTGAGCCACTGGGATGACAGGCATGCACCACCATGTCCCGCTATGTTTATCACTTTTAGTCCTTTCTTATTTAATCTTAACCACTCAGTGAAGTAGAAGATAACATTTGTCCCATTTTACAAAGAGGAGACTGAAGCATGGGAACTAAAGACACAGCTAGTGAGCCACAGAGTGGGCTCCAGGTATTTGCCTAATCATCAGTCTGCACTGCATCCTAGGAAGAGTCAGTCAGCCTTGAATTCTCTTTGGCCCTTTGAATAGCCATCTCTCTCCTCATTCTGTCCTTGAGTACTAACCCTAAGGACAGTGAACTTTTGTTGTGTGGTCAGTTAATAGTTTAATGAAGTGACTAATCAGCTCAATTTCTGAACATCAACAACAAATGTCTTATGAACATAACACTCGCAATTGTAATGATGAATCATGATGAATCAGGGCCCAGAGTGTGGAGCGCCTGCCTGGCTACCTGCAGAGCACCCACCTGGGTTCTTTTTTTTTTTTTTTTAACCAACGCTAGAGCGATTGAAGTCCACAGCAGGCTCCTTTCCCCCAGCAGTCCCAGCCTACCTGATATTCTGACAGGCAATTTGATTTATCTCTGGGCTTTTATGTTGGCCCTGTCTGGAGTAAAAGTGGCAAGGCATTTGAAAGTTAGAGTCTACAATTGCTTTTATTGAGCATGGGAGAGCCATTGGAGTTGATGTTTTAATTAAAATTGCAAAGGCTGGCCAAGGAAACAGAAGGTTCAAACAGCCTGGTGTAGGGGAACCTGGTTCCTGACTTTCAGCTTGGTGGAGTCTCTGCTGAGCACAGCAGACTGCTCAGCGGCCCATAGTTTGCAAGTGAAAACCAACAGCTCCCTCTTCATCAAGCTTCTCTTTGCCAGGAATTCAGTTTCCAGCCTTGAATCACTTAACTACATTTGTGTCTCCATAGCCTTTATTGGTATTTCATTAGGAAGCATAAAAATCCTTCAAAATGATGCTCCTGTGCTTTGTAAAAAGCCAGCCAGCATCCTACAGGGACTCTACTGAACTGCTTCCTCTCTACATCTAGCGGTGCTTCCCACACTTCCTTTTTTTTTTTTTTACAGGAGATGAGTTGCTACACGGTGTTGCAGCTCATGTTCCCCTTTAGCCTGGAGCAGCTTGTGTATTTCCCCCTCAACTTGTTCCCATCTTCATCCATATTCCCAAACTCATTCTTCACCTTTCTTCCTCATAGCCTTCTTTGAAACTCTCCACTTTTGAAAACCAGGCTCCCTGTAGTACGGTATCTATGTAGTTGGTGGTAAACAAATGTCGTTGGCTGGGTGAAAGGATGGACAGACAGGTGGAGACCAAGCAAGGTGGTGGAATCCCACTCAATACCCCACTCATATTGTGATTAGTTTTTCCCCCAGGTCCTGTTGAATTCCTAACTTTCTAGCAAGGAGTGACCAAGGTTACTTTTGGAGGTACCACTGGTTCTATGACTGTGGTGTGAGGAGGGCTGAAGGTTGATGCCAGTCCAGATAGATCACCTTGCTCCAGGTAGAAGGGAGGAAGGAGGAAGGATGAAGCCATCAAATCCCCTGAACTCTCAACTATGGAAGGCCTGAGTCTTGGTACTGTTGCCACGGGGACAGGTCTGTCTTGGATTTCTACCGAATCCTCTTCCTCCATCTTTCCCTTGTTTCCCTGCCCCTACCTCCTTGGGCATCCCAGAAAGGAGGATGAGGAAGGTAGAGCCACGGTAGCCATTGCCTCCTATCAGTCATGTTCCTGACAGTCAGCCCTAGAGGTGACTGTCACCAGAACAGCAGTGGGGGGGATCCTGCCATTCTGTCTTAGCTGGTAATTTCCTAGAGCAGAGCGGGTGGAGCAGCTTCCCTAAGCAGCTCTGCACTGCCCTGCTTGGCTGCTCACCCTGCAGACCTGTGAGCCTCCTTCCCTGGAGAGTGCGCATGCTCAAATCCACTGCACAGATTTATGCTTCCCTGATCATTCATTAGTTGCGCTTCCCTTTTAATTAAAAAATTTGATTATACAACTACTACACAAATACATTTTAGTTATAAAACTTATAATCTATGCAGAAAAATACAGCTGAAGTCCACCTTGACCATATGCTCTCCTTATCCTCCCGCCCTCAAAAGTAACTATTTTTACCTTTTCTTATGTATTTAGGCTCCTGTATGAAAATACATAATGATGATTTTGTTTCATATTTTGAAAAATTTAAACAGTATCATGTTATTGCCTTTTTCTCATGCTAATATTTGTTTTCTTGCCAGTGTGTACAGATTGGCCTCATTCTTCATCGCTGCTGCATATAGAATGGCTACGGGCAGCCATGTGAATTTAAGCCCTCCCTTATTAGTAGATATTTAGGCTGTTTACAGCGTTTTTCCACTAGAGAGGACACAGGCACACTGATCTTTTTGCTCTCTTGTTTGTGCCTGGGTATGAATGTTTCTCTGAAGCAAACAGCATGGTAGGCATGTATTAAATTTTAATGCACACTAGCAAATTGTCCTTTAAGGGAGCTAAAGCAATTTACATTCCATCAGCCAGATACTTGAGTGCCGTTTACTACATTCTGAATAACACTTGATCATTTCATATATTAACATTTTTCGTATTTGGCATATCTTTATTATTGTTATTCATTTAATCACTGACAAATGTGTCCTAAGTCTTGGCTCTGTGTCATCCCCAGGCCTTAGGATCCACAGGCAAGATAGGCCTTGTAAAGCTAGCAGCTTTGCAAACAGCAGCCTGCATGCATGATTTCGTGTCTGGAAAGCCCTGAGACCAGCCCAGCCCCACTCCTTCTGTAGGCTGTGGACCCTTTAATGAGGACCTCAGCTCACCTTGCCTAATGAGCCATTGGGTTGTCAGTGGAGGGGAGTCATTCATAGAGGGGAGTCATGCATGCTAAGATCATTCCTGAGAGGGTGCTTAGGTGGAAGATTTGGGGAGAAGGGTGGTTAGAACTTCGAATTGCAGGCAGTGAGGTTTTACTCTCTATAGAGAGGGAGGTTTTACCCTCTATAGAGCATCCTCTGGAACCAACTAGATGCTACTACAGGATTGGTGGGACTTCAGAGAGTTTTTCTCCACATTTTGAGAAAAATTTACATGGACAGTTATAAAAGGCCAAGTATAATAATGTTGATGATGATAATAACAATAGTAATGTTTCTTTGACTCTTAACACTTCATTGACTGTAATGAGCCATTATTTTGTGAGCCACTGAAAAACATACTCCCGATTATAATTGAAAGATGTTATTGATTATAAGCCACATCTTGGTTTAATAGGTATAAAAATGAAAAAACAAGAAGTCCTAGAGTCTGTAACATATGGTAATACTTTGCAATTCTCAAGCATTTACTATGTATAAGACACAAAAAATTACATGAAATATCTAATAATTTTTTACAGCTGGCTCTCAAAAAACAAAAAGTGCTCTGATTTATAGCACTTACCAATTTCCATGGTGTAAACAGTCCCACCTGGCTATTTTTGATGTCTCTATGTGAAGTCACTGAACCCAAATTTGGGAAGAGAGGATGAAAACTGGCTCTTGCAAAGTAGTGAGAACTGGACCCACTAGAGATATCATTATTATTGCCATGTCTTATATGAGGTAACTGAGACTTAGGGAGATGGCAAAATTTGCTCAGGACTGTGTAACTAGTAAGTAGCAAAACTTTCCACTTCACCACTGTCTCCTTGTACAGAATGCTCCCGAATGGGGGCTCAGTGATGTGGGCAAAGGATCTGGCTCATTCTGGCAGCATCCCACTCTGATGAGCAGTCAATTTCAGCTGACCTCTAATTCCTACCATGTGGGGCTGGGGCATTCTTGGGGGCGATGGAAACAACTGGGTTCAATTTTCACCCAGTCCCAGCCCCTTTTCCTCTGTGCATGCATTTGATTTTTATTCCAATGCAGCAAAGATTTATTGAGCACTTACAAAAGGCAAAACCTTGTCCTAGCCATCATCCACTTGGCTTCCAAAGGGCACAGAAAGGAGCCTCTCCCCTCTCCCTTTCAACTTCCTATGGACGGGGAATGACTGCCTCACATATATTAGAACTGTCAAAAGTACGAGAAACCAGCCATGGAAAATACGAAACATCAATCACGATGCTATTTGTGTGGGGATGCAATAATCATTTTAGCTAAGAAAGAAAATGAAAGCCTTCCACCATACACTCCTCTTCCCCTCAGTTTCATTAAGCTATGCAGAAGTTACCAGAATGAAGATAGCGTCTCGTCTCTGACATCTGATTACCCATCTCCTAGAGACTAGAATGTGATTGAATTGATTTGGCTTAGGAGCCTAGGGGATCATGATGAGGTGTGTGGTGTCCCCGAAAAGATGTTAATAGTTGGGTGAATACCTCAAATATGGGGCACCAAGGAGAACCCAAACTTTGCAAATTCACTAATGTGAAATAAAAATTATTACATCTGTGCATCTGTTACTTCTTGGATCCCTGACTCTGCTTCCAAGGAGTGGATTATATCCAGATGGGCTTCTGTCACCTGGCTACATCAACAGCATGCAGCATGTTTAATTTATTTCTTTGCAGCCATGCCCTGTGTTCTTTTGCTTTGCCTTGCTATTTCCCACATAGCCCACAGGCAGGTGTCAGATTCTCAGTGGCCTGATCCCCTTGTAAGAACACTACCAGCACACCAGGGCATGACTGCCTGGGCAGCTGCCAGATGGGAAAATCTTGAATGGAAATATCCACGTGTTGAAATGGTGCCAAGTAGCAGGCAGTCTCGCAAAACTAACATGGCTTTGGAGACACAATGCTGCTGATGAGGCACAGTGGTATTTGTGGAACCCCAGATGTTTCAGACAGTGGCATTAATTTGCCAGATTTGGTGACAGTCATCTGAATTTGGGATCACTGAACCTTAATATAGAATTTTTTTTTCTCTCTACTATTCTCTGCTGGTAAACCAAGGTCTTAGGTCTCAGCTGCAGCTATATATTTCTAAAGACAGACTTTTCCAGTTCTACTAGCAAGAATGTTTTTACTCACATGATCAAGTGTTCATTTCCAAACTGGAAATTCAACTTTAGTTGGGAACTGGCCTAGCAGGAGAACAAAGGCCATATAAAAGATTCAAGGAAGAGGAAATGGTTCTCCGATGGGGCTGTGGATCCATCCAACAATGCAGGCAAAGAGGTTGAACGCAGATAGGAACATTGGACTGCTCTTCAGGTCATTCAGAACAGAGAGACATAAGCTGGGTTAGGAGGAAAGAATGCAGATTAAGCTTGGCTCTTTTGAGATGCTTATTCCCACTCTGACCCCCAAATTAAAGAAAGCTGATTATCTGTTATATTTCTCTGGTTTCTTTTCTCATTCTATTTTCTCAACGGAAAGACGAGTGATTTTTTTTCTCTCACCTGCCTTCCAACTTCATTCATGACTTGACAAATGCCTTTTTTTCTTTTTTGGATGCCTATCCTTGTGCCCAGCAGTGTGCCAGGAGTACAGGCCGAGCTAAAGAATTACAGGACTTCTGTTTTGGAGAAGCAATCAATGAAATAAGTACACACTGTACAGCAGTTAATAAATAAGAATACACCACAGTGAATCTCCACATCAAGTACAACCACAAGAATGAGATCTTAATTAGAATAAGATATTCTTATATGTCTTTTACTGTACTGTCATCTATATCTAAAAAGAACAAATAAAAAAGAAGGGGCATCCTGTAGTCATATGAAGCTCAGCAGTAGAGGGCTTGCCTAGTATGTATGAGGCACTGGGTTCGAACCTCAGCACCATATAAAAATAAATAAATAAAATAAAACAAATAAAGGCATAGAAAATACAATAACCTTATAAAAGAAAAGAAAAAATAAAAAAAGAAGGGGAGAGGCTCATTTGGTGTGATCTAGCTTCCTCCTCATTGTAACAATGACCTGCTTCTTTTTCATTTTCTCTTTCTCTGCCCTTCCCTTCTGCAAGGGAGGAGCAAGAATGAGATGGGTGGCACTAGGAAGGATCTAGAGAACTCCAGGAAGTTGAATTGCCTGAGCTGCAATGAGCTGACTGGCTGAGGTAGTCAGTCTTCAAAATTGTCCCTGCAATCCTACCCCAGGTGTTGTTAGACTGCCAGATTAGCCCCTGCTTTCTACCAGTTTTTCTGGGTATTCTCAGGCTCTACCTACCTTCCAAACTGGTGCCCATGTTGTTCCCTGGCACTCCAAAATTACTATCTTGATGCCATTTACTGAGTTGTGTGATGTCTCCTTTGCAATGGGTGCCCCCTGATTTTCTTGGCATTCCATGTTGTTACACTCCATTTCAAAGGGGAGGAAAATATTCAGACTGAATATCCAGTATAGAGTCTTAATGCAAATTCAGGCTTGCCTGTATTCTGGACCTGTGCTCTTCTCCCTTTGGAGTTTGCACAATGTGGGTTTTTGTGACATAGGGAATGATTAATGCAAAAATGCCCACAGGGCACATTTGGGACTTTGCCTGCAACTTATTAGAATGATAAGCTTCCTTTGTTGCAGTTACTATAGATCTCAGATGCTCCAGTTATAAAATAAGTGGGCTTGGACTGGATGATCCTACTCTGATCTCTTAGAGACTCTTAGAGCTCAGGACAGAGCATCCATATCTGTTATGCCTGAGAACTCTGCCTGCAGGCTGGTATGCAGGGGATTTCACTGTTAGGAACCCACTCTATGCAATGAACCCTATAAATGAGATTTTTTTCCCCCAATCCATATCATACTGTTTCAACCCTTTGTCTTATGAACATATGCATGCTTAGAGGTTCAGGAAACATGATCTTTGCTTTAGCAAAGATAAACATCCCTTTTTCAAGTAACTCCTGCATTTGGGATATATCCCCGGGGGGCAGGGGGGGGGACGACAAATCTATGGAAGAGGTGAGTTTCTTACAAAGCTTTAAGAAATGAGACATTTCAGCCTTCATGTAGATGAATTCTTAGGCCCTGCTGAAATCTAAGACTAGGAAAGGGGAAAAAAGTGGTTTTATCTGATCATATGGAACAGAAGTAAAAGCAGCAGCACTTTTACTGCCAAGATAGATGACAGGGATGATGAGAAAAAAGCCAAGGGCATATTACAGGAGGCTTGATGAATGCCATCCCGAAATCTAACTCAATATTTGAATGCTATAAATTGTGTTAAGAAATATAAGGCCAAATAAACCTTTGGGACTGTTTGTGACTGATTCAAGACAACTGAGTTTAAACTGCTGCTGATGAAATGGATGGGGGTAGAATAATGGTATTAGCAATTTGACAAAATCCTAATAAATCAGGAATGAAACCTGATTTTACTTACAAAGTCTTGCCAGAGCACACAGCTTTAGCTTGGCTGAGGCCCGCGGTTAGGATGGGAACAAGGTTGGAGCGTGGAGTGGCTGCTGTTTGGACTCACTTCCACCCCCTCAGGAGGTTCCATGAAGTGACAGAAGGCATTTTCTCTCTGTGCACCCCCATTCCATAGTGTGTTATGTATTTTCATAGTGTGTTAATCTCACTCAGGTCCCGGTTTTGTCAACACTCTTGGTTTAGAATCATCTCACCCCACCCCCAGTCACCAACTCAGGTGAAAAATTTTTATCCCTAATTAAGAATAGATGAAGGCATTTTTATGTACAGTCTTTGCAAAGTTATGGAATTTGACTGCATTTAGAAATGTAATTCCAAGGCATATGCCCAGTAGAGAAATATATGCCCGTTCACCAGACATCTACAAGAATATTCATAGTAGGATATTTGTAGTTGCAAAAAGCTTGAAACAACTCAGATACCAAGAGTAGAAAAGGGTGGGGGCTGGGGTTGTGGCTCAGTGGTAGAGCGTTCTCCTAGCATGTGTGAGGTACTGTGTTTGATCCTCACCACCAGCTAAAGATAAATAAATAAAGGAATTGTGTCCATCTACAACTAAAAAATACTTTTTTTAAAAAAAAGAAAGTAGAAAATGATAAATACTAGCATATTCATATTATGTAATTCTATACAGCAACAATAATGAATCAACTATAGCAATGTGGAAAAAACGGATTATTTTCACGAAGACAATTCTAAGAGAAGCAAAGTACCAGTGGACATATACCACCAAATTTCGCCTTTGTAAGATTCCAAATCAGCAAAACAATAGACTGATGACCTTTGAGGAGAAGGAGTTGTAATGTTGATAAAGCAAAGAGGCTCCTGGAAGAAGATATTGCTTCATTTCTTAACAAGTATGCTCATTTTGTAATTGTTCACTCGGCTGTATATTTATGAATTTTGCACTTTTCTGTCAGTGCCTAATATTCACTTTAAAAAGTTAATAACGGGAAGGGCATACATATAGCAACAGGCGTAATGTGGCTCCTACTCAGGCCTGGGGAGCAGTAGTTTATCAGGACACCAATCAGCATCATCTAGTTCAGATACCATCCCCTTCAAAGCTCTCCTTACTAAAACAAAATTCCTTAGTGTATCTCTCCTCTGTGCTCCTTTTGCTCTTTGGTTGTAGCCTGTTTTAGTGTGTACCATAATTTTTTTTTTTTTTTTGCAAATTGCTTTTTTTCCCCCCACACTGAATTTAGCTTCCTTTATGTATAAATATCCCTTAAAACACCTAAGACACTCTCTAGTATATGTCAGGAAGCAGGTGTGGACTCAAATCAACTCTGCTGCCACACTTGTGTTCAAATTGTCCTCATTAAGATGGCTGACATCTTGTTATTGTGCATCTGTGACTTTAAGAGGGTAGATCAATAAGCATGGAAAATGTTAGATCCTTTTGTGCTGTCCCCTGCCTCTTAGAAAATCCTTTATTCCCACAGACACATTTTTAACATCTGCTATGTACAGGGCCTTGTTTTATGAAAAGAACACTATCTATCCTCACAGTGCCCTCAGTTAATAGACTAAAGACTAGTAAGTGAGAATACCAGGACACATCAAGTTTTCTCAGAAAATCAAGAAATAAGGGACTGACGGAAAAACAAAAAAGTGAAGGTTATTATTTTTTTTTCTTTTTTTCAAGAACACAATAGAACAACTTAGCAGGAAAAAAAAGCATGTTAGCTTAGCATACCAGCTCCTTGGAATGGTGGCAGACTTTTTTAGGGCCAGGTGCAACTGCTGAAGAGGCACAGTGTAACCGTTCACACAAAGGCCAGGACAGGATGCCTGGCCCCTGTTCTCAGATACTGGCATCTCCATCCTCTCTCCCCCTTCCATGACCCTGGCCTCACCATCTGGGGCACCCTGCTGACCCAGCACTCCCACTGGGCCACTCTGGACCCTGCTGTGCTTGCCCTACTCAGCAGCAGCCTGGGGCTTCAGCATTTGCTCCCTTGATGGAGACCCACTGCCTCCTTCTGCTCTCCTTCTGAGAACAAGGCTCCCACAGTCTATCACATTGATCAAGAAATCAACACAAAATGGTCTTGGGCTCCACATTATTCTGTCTAAAAGCAAAATATAAGATGACATCCCTCTGAGAGAATTAGGACTGATCTCACAACTAGGAGAAGAACCTGTAGGGTTTGAGGAAGCCAGAGTTGTTCAACTGCGGACTATTGACATTTGAAGCCAGAGGATTCTTTGTTGTGGGGGAGCTGTCTTGGGCCTTGTGAGATGACTAAGCACCCTGACCTTTACCTGTTATTTCCTGGAGCACCCTTTGAAGATGTGACAACCAAAAGTATCTGCAGACAGTCTTAAATGCCTCTCAGGAGGGCAAAATCACCACCTGCTAAGGCTAGTGACTCAGACTATGACCCCAGGTCTGCAGCCAATGATTGAACTCAATTGCCCCACTGCAATTTGACTAAAAAGTTCTAATCACTAATGGTAATTTAATAATTTAATTACTGTTGACTTAATATTAATTATTAATATATTGGTAGGATTTAATAACATTTTATCTCTTGGGGGGATATGGAAGGATGAAGGAGGCTAAGGGGAGAGGAAGCCAGGCCTGAGGGACCTATGTGGCCCCAGACCCTCACAGGACTTGGCCCAGGATACTTCTGTGAGTCCTGGAGGCCCACTAATAGGAATATTTTAGGCTGGTAACAAAAGGCTTATTTTGTATGTCACCTTTTAATTGGTCACAAGAGTGTTTGCTCTTATACTGTTTGGGAAAGATTAAGTGACCTGAATTCAAATCTCTGCCTCTAATCAAACACATGCATTCAGACAAGTTCCCTGGGCCTCATCTTTGTCATCTACCAAAGGGGGCTCATGACACAGACATCAGCATGCAGTTGTGAGGATTATCTACCTGGATCATTTGCATGGTGGCACATGAGATGGGCTCAACAATGGCTGATGTGTGTACTGTCGGGCTGAAGCTCAGACTCTGGGAATGAGATTGGGGATCCCAGCAGGTGGAAGAAGATGCGAGGCACAGTTGGGATTGTAGACATGCTTTATTCGGAATCTTTCCATAGGCCTTTTTAATATGCAGATCAAACAAGGAAGGCCCATTGCCAACAGATTACATCAATGAGCTCATGCTCACAAGGAAATATTTATGATCTTGGGTATATCTGCTGGATCAGTGTGCTCATGACCTTGGCTACTCGCTAAAAACATACCCCACTGGAATTATTGTGAGGGAGCCTAACCACAGCCATCCTAGGCCTGCTCTGTGGTACCTTGCTGAGACAGCTCAGTCGTGGGGCTCCTTAGTCTTACTGCTGTAATGGACCCTGGGCAGGACCTGCTGGGAGTCATCACAGCTCACAGACACATTTTTCTAATTTCCTGGAAGGACTGAGCCAGAGTAATCTCAAGGCCACACCAGAAAAATAAAGCTTAAATAAAAAATATATGTGTGGGGTTGGTGGTATAAATATGAGATATTAAAAAAAAGGGGGTGCTGGGGCTATGGCTCAGTGGTAGAGCGCCTGCTTCGCATGTGTGAGGTACTGGGTTCAATCCTCAGCACCATATAAAAATAAATAAATAAAGATATTGTGTCCATCTACAACTAAAAAAATTTTTAAAAACCCAGAAGATCTTTGATCCTTTATAAACTACAAAATAAAATCATCTGTCAATAGATTCTCTGGGAGAAACATAATCTGATTATTTGTTCATCTATGAAGACAGAGAAAAAATATATAATCTCTAAGAACAATCTTCATATACTTGTTTTCTGTTTATTCCTTCTTTCTCCCCCTCACCCCCCACATAAAAAGGAGAATTCTCCTTTGTCCAGAAAGGTCACTCCCTTTCACTACCATGGTAACCCCCACTCCCCCTACCCCACCCCCAAATAGAGGTCTGTGACAGAGCTGGGCATACAGGGTTATTGGATGTTGAGCTGCTAAAATACTCTAGCAGGATCAATTGTGCCATCCAAAGGCCAAAACATTAGAAAAAGACACATCTTATGTTCTTTTCCTTCAATGAAAGGATTGACAAATATCTGCTAAGTTAGAAAATTCAGAATTCAACAGGAGGTTAGGGACTCCTAAACAAAGAATAAATATGGTCACCCTTAGAACAAAGCCCCTGAAATCTTGTAACCCTAAAATAAGCACAATTATGGTGAAGAGGAAAAGGCGAGTTCTAAGGCTCCATGGAACATTCATTCATCAACAAATATCTCTGCAAAGAATCTTAGCTTTAAATATTTCTGATATTCAAGAAAACCCTATTTTTTATAAGAACAACTAGTGACACAAGAATTATTACCCATCTATTCAGATGATGCAAATACAGCAGCAACAACAACAACAACAACAAAATCAAAGAAGGATTTTCAAAGAGATCATTAGACTTGAGGAAGCTGCCCAATTTCTAATTATACTGGATATGAAAGCTGAGTGTTTGCCAATAAAACTAGGCAAAGGAAGCTTGACACTTGCCAGGATGAATTTCCAGAAAGGTACACGCAAATTTTCCTCTTTACCCTTGAGTCTTGAAGATGAAAGCCTATCATTATGTTTTATCAAACTACGAGCCAACTGATTTTCTGCATGAACTATAAAAAAGTAATTATGATATTCTTCCCCAAAATGGTTCTGTGTCCAAAAGATGAGTCTTTGCAAAGAAGTCTTAAATACTTGTTCCAAAACATGCTGGGCTACTTCTCCAGGGTCTGAGTGTCCACTTGGGGATTAAAAGTGTGTACAGAAATGACTACTAGACTTAGTTAAAATAATTATTTATCAAGTATGTATTAAAAACTCTACCCTAACCAAATACTGTGCTAGATTCCTGGAATAGAGACATATAAAGTGAGCCCCTTCTAAACAGATCATTATTATACTATGTGGTAAGTGTACAATAGGTTGCATGCAGGGAATTGTGGGGAGTAAGAGGAAAGTCAGCTAACTAGGTCTGAGGGAGTCAAGGAGGATGGTAAGGAGAATGACTGAAGGGTTTCTAGAAAGGAAATGGTTTAGAGTGTGAAAGAATGAGTAGGCTCTAGTCAATTGAAGTGGGGACCCCGTGAGTCACCTGAGTCAGTAGACACTGTGTGCCAGTCAACATCCAGAAGATATTCAGCCCTCTTACTTTCCAAAGAAGAAATAGAAGTGATACTTCTAAACCAAACAGCTGCTTAGTCACAACTAAGAGCAGTCTTGAGAAGGCAAAAATGTGAGACAATGCTTGAATTGCTTCACCTAGACCCCAACAGCTGAAGTGCACCCAAGAACATGTTCATGACAGAGATAATCATTTCTGTGATGGCAACATTGCCTTTCTTTGTAGAGTGTTAAAACCCCAAGTGTTGGGAAAATTGACCCTGGAAAAAGGTAATAGGAAGTAAATCCTTTGTAAGCATAACAGAGAAGTTTTTTCCCCCTCTTTCTTAATTCCTGGGAGCCCTGAAATACTACTATTTGTAAAGATACAAAAACCATGTTTGCAACACACATGCACATGGGGAAAATAATTTAAAATAAAATTCCTAAAATATTCTATGTTCTAGAATGATTGTTGCTCAGAAGTGCCCCACTCACTGAAGCAATGTATTTGAGGTCCTTAGGGAAAGGATAGAAACAAATTATATATAACAATAGGGTTATTTCTCATCTTTGACTAATAGATAGGTTTTTTTAGTCACTAATAAGTTTGTAGTTGTCAAAGCTAGGCTTTGGTGAGAAGAAATTAATTTCTAAGTTCCTCGGGCTTCTGTTAACATATGAGGATCCAGAGCTGGTGGACTAGCTCTACTGTGAGTAAAGTTTGGATATAATATAAAGGAAGTTTGGGTTATACATGAAAAGCAGGGAGAAATCTGGTCTGTGGGGGTTTGAGGAATTGAGGGAAGAAGAAGGTAGGATTCGGGGAAGAGTCAAAGAGTCAGACACATGTGTTCATGGTTTCCCTCTTTTATCGGCCCCGGGGGGGGGGGGAATCTTGAGTGAATCCAATACTGAGGTTGGTGCCCTGCTGTCCTCACTAGAACCTCTGAATTTTTGCAAACTTCTAGAAAGGAAATGGTGTTGAATGTGAAAGAATGAGTAGAATGAGTGTTGAATGTGAAAAAATGCAAAAATTTTTGTAAAATTTTTGTATTCTTTGTAAATGGCCCTTTTCCCCAATGTGGTCTGGCAAGGACATCAAGTCTCTAGGAAAAATCTGCTGGAAGGAGATGATACAGCCCTAGTAGAGGGCAATGGCTAGAGAGAGGAGCCTGGGGGAAGTCCTCCTAGCTTTGCTGAGCTATGTGAGTGTTGAGTGAAGGGTCCTGGTGAGAAGTCACAGAGATGCTTAGAGGAGGGCCAGCTTGCCTGGGGCAGAAATAATCTTGAAATTCAGTGGCAAAGGCCAGTCATGAGCACAAGAGTATTCTATTTCATGCCCTAAAGCCAAATGGGACCATCCTTAGCCAATGCCAATATTGAGATCAGGTGGACACAGCCATCCCATGCCAGGTCTGAAGGAGGGACAGTACCAGAGTCAGCTCCCCACTGTATCCCCACTCCCCCAGGTGTTAGAAATGCTCTTAAGCTTTCAACTCCACCCTGAAGTCCTCTTGAAAAAATGTAAAGAAGATGGGAGAAATAGTTGTTTCAAGAGTTAAATTAACTGAATATTTGTCCAAAAGAATCATTGTAATATGGCAGCACTAGTAATGGTCATATTCTGTCCCCATCCTTATTCTATATCCCCACTATCTAACAGGACTGGGAGTCAAGTTAGGAATAAAAAAGGGGGAGGGGCTGGATCAATTAAAGAATATAAAGAGCTTGTTTTATTCATTCATTAATTTTTTTTTACCAGCACAGTGCAGTATGTATACATTTGCAGTTCTATTCTATTCCACAGGCTGGTTTATGGCTCCTAGCTTTTTAGGCAAATAACTTTAAAAAATATTCCATCAAAATTTTTCTGAGATTCCTAGAAATCCTCCACTTTTTTCCACTTTCCAAGTGCAGAAGGGATTAATTGCTGAGTACACACACTCTGAGACAGTGTTAAAGTGTGTGGCTCTTGGGGCTAGAGACCATCTGGGAAACCATCTCATTAATGAACATTTTCATATTCAGAGAGGAAATTGCAGCCCAAGATGCTTCCACTTTGTGTCTCCCAGAGCTCTTTCTAGGAGCTCTGAGTAGCTGCAAAGGAAGTCTGACTCCCCACCTGCTTGTGCTAGAGGCCGCCAATAGGTGTCTAGTGACAACTGGATTAAGCCCAGATTTCCACCATTTCTACCAAGGTGCCCAACACCAGCTGAGCTGCTATAGACCACACTTCCTCATTCACCAATTGAATTCCACCTAAAGACTCCAGTTCTATCATGTGGAGCAGGAAAACTACCCAAACCAAGCCCTGCACAGATTCCTGATCCACAAAACCACAAGAGACAAAAAAATGATTGTTGTTTTACGTGTCTTAGTTTTGAAGTGGAGTCATAGGTAACTGATAAAGCACCACAGTGTCTCAGGAAAAATATCAAATGCTGTGTCTGGTGCCTCTGGGGTCTCTGGAGGTTGTGGAGGTGGGGGTTAGATACAGCCTTGAGGGTGGGCAGGCCTTGGCAAGGGGTGATGATGGGAGGTCTGGGGAGGGCATTCCCAATGTAGGGGGGAGAGTAAAGAAGCTGTGAAGGTGGGGCACGCAGAGAATGTTCTGAGCTTGTCAGAGTGAATTGAGTGAGGCTGGAATGAGTAGGAACACTGGGTAGTGTCAAGGCAGTGTGTGAAATTGGAGATGCTTATTTCAGGTGAAGGCTTTGCCTCTGGTTATTGCTTCGGTGTCTAAGGCTATCTACTGAAATATGTCATGGTGATACACAAATAGG
The DNA here is from genome assembly GCF_964194105.1 of Spermophilus citellus. Taxonomy (NCBI): domain Eukaryota; kingdom Metazoa; phylum Chordata; class Mammalia; order Rodentia; family Sciuridae; genus Spermophilus; species Spermophilus citellus. The sequence goes on along the minus strand of NC_138183.1, from coordinate 68,629,284 downwards.
TTCCCTGGTGCAGCTTGTACCCTAATGCAAGTTTTCTTTCTCTAGTGATAAGAGTCCCAAGCTGTGGCTTGCGTTAAATCCAGCTCAGCGTTGGGTGGTCTCCGAGTATGGATTAACACTGAAACCCATATCCTCATAGTTCTCAGAAAAAGAATCTGGTTGCCACTATGACTGGTCTTCCTGCAGTGTACAATTCTGAAATCTCTTTTTAATGGTTATTCCTTTTCAGTTTTTAGAATCACCCTATTACAGTATAACCATTCTGCTCATTCATTTGCTCAGTAATTATTTCTTGAGAGCATGCTACTATATGCCTGGTACTGTTGTACGCACTTTCCAACATTGAATAAGAAAGACCAGGACCTGTTCTCTGGGGGGCTTAGGCTGTAATTCGGGGAGCACAGGGAGTAAATAAACAGGTAACTGTGATATCTATTAACAAAAGAAACAGCACAAGTAAATCAAAGCGACAGAAGGAAGAGAACAGTGCTTTATGAGTGGTCACACAAAGCCTCTCAGGGAAAAGAACTTTTGCATCAAGATCCCAATCATAAAGAAGAACCAGGATTTTGATACTAAGGGAAGGGCTCCCAGGCAGAGGGAGGGCACAGCCATTGCAAAGACCTGGTAGCTGGCATCCACTTAGTGTCTGAAGATCAGAAAGAGTGTGGTTCAGCGAGTGAAAGGGCGAGAGGCAGAAGAGACCAGGGAGTCAGGCAGTGATCAGGGAGAATCTATAGGGCCTGGTGAGGTGCTGGGTTTTGCTTTAAGTTCAGAGGGGAGAACATGAGAGGGCATGGGTTGGTTTATTTTTTAAACAGTTCTTTGATTGATGGAATAAATGATCAGTATCAAGTGATAGGGTAACTAGGGATTCAATTGGAGTTCAGCAAAGGGCTGGAAAAGGAAATATTTCAGGCTTCAGAGAATTTTCTCCTCTGTCGCAAATACTTATTAGAAAGGCATGAGCCATACATGAAGGAACCGAATGGTGCTTTATTCCAATAAAACAAGTGAGGGTGGATTTGGCCCACTGGTCATAGTTTTCAGACCACTGAATTAGATAGTAGGGTGCAGGGAAGTTACTGGGCAGTGGAGTGTATCAATCAGATGGGCAATGTGCATATAGCACAAGAGTGGAGACTACAAGGTTCTAAAAAAAAGAAGAGAGTGGATGGACATCAACCATAGGCTTTCACAGTCCCTCATTTTGCAAGGGCTGGTCCATGACAGCGTGTATGCTTGCATCTATATTCAAGTTGATGGCAATGGGGGCCAAAGACTGGTGTCCTGGGGTGGTTGGTTTAGTGGGATCTGAAACATAGCAATTTGGGGGTTCTCTTTAAGAAAATAATTATAAAATCACAAATACAAAATTAGAAACAGGGCACTGGAAGAAACCTACACAAATGACAGGCCCTGAAGCATAAGCTTTATTAGCTTCAGGGTGAATCCACCTCAGCTTGTTGGCATCCCCCACCCCCAGCTCATAGCAACAATCAGAGCCTCATTATTTCAAGTCAGACTATTTCCAATAAAGCCTCCTTTAGTGACATCTGGTGCATGACTGATACTTTGAAACTCTCAGAATTTTAAAAAAGGAAGGAGGCACCTGTTTTGGGAAGATGATGGGGTGTGTGAATCCACCTTAGCAGGGCACAGGTTGCTGGCGGGGGAGGGGGTGGGGGTGGGGCAGGCTCCCACACCTCTCAGATCCTAGCAACACAGCAGCAGAAGCTTGATACCACTCAGCTGGTTGGTGACACTGGTATCTGTCTTGTGTCCTCACACCAGAGATGAGTCTGGGACCCAGAAAGGATGGATGCTCTCCTGCTAAAGATAAGAAAATAGAAGAACTTTTATGGTCTTTGTTTATTCTGTTTTATTCTGAAAGGTTTTACAATGTGGGACTCAGACCCTTCTCTGAATTTCAAAGTTTTTTACTGGGAAAATTACCTTGCCAAGCATCTATACTGGGAGCTAAGGCTCCAGTATGTTTGGGTGTATGTGGAACTGCCCTGTGGAAGATGAAGAGAGAGGGTTTGCTCAGCAGCTTAGGAGAAGGAGGGAAGTGGGGTGGGGTGGGGCGGAGAATGAGGAAGATTGAATCAGTAGACAGTGAAAGAACATTCTCTCTGCAATAATCTTTCCCTTTGAATCCCTCTTCTGTATTTTTTCTATTACATAAACTGTCAATTAAATCTAAAAGGGAAGGAAGAGAGGGAAGTGGGCGGTCATAGAGTGCTTGACGAGCATGGATTTCTTTGGAAGCAAAAGTAGCTGAGTTCTTCAGTAAGAATGTGGAGGAGGATCGTGGAGGTGGTGAGTGGTTAAACAAATCAGGTAAGGAGGGTGGAGTCACAGAAACTCAAGGAATTGTGGGGAAGATTTAGGTTGCAAAAAGCCCTGGAGGGAAGGTTGGTTCCAATGTAAATAGATCTATGAAACACAGAGGGGGCCCTGCCTGGTAACTCTGACAGCCACAGACAGTGAGTGGGTAGCAGAGTGCCTGCAGGTGACTACAACAGACCCAGAACGTTGATGAGCACATGTGAGGTGTCCCTGAGTCCCCTCTCCCCAACACTGAGTGATTCACCAAGGGGTTGAGCCTCTGTGTGTGTTCTTGGAAATCAAAGAGATGTTAAGTATAAATGTCATATGATTTCATTGGAGACACCAGGTGAATGAGACCAGGGGATATCGAGTGGTGGGCTGGGTATCTATGTACTTCACTGGACATGAAGACACTGAGGTCATGAACCTTGTTTTTATTCATTTCTTTAACTCTTCTTTTCCCCCAATCACCTGTTGTTCATCTTACTCAGTGCCTGGGATAGCCCTGGCATATATTGTATTCACTCAGTGATTGTATGTGTAATGAAAAATGAATAAAGAATGCATAAAGAATGCAGTGTTCAGAAGTCTGAACACTGGCCCATGCCATCCTTCATTCTTGATCAACTCTAGCTTCCTACCTGGGCTTTTGGTCTCTATCTATCTGCCATGAGAGAATTAATGGTGCTATCACAGAACCGTTCCAGCTGACATTTAGAATTATAGGGTGGTAGAGCCGGAAGGGACCTTTGAGACAGAGTCCAATGCTTTTGATGAAATCTGAGCTCCTTAAAAAGAAAACCTGAGGCAGGTTTCAGTAAACTCCCATTTATCTGAAATCCAAACAAGCGGGAAATGCAAATGGCTAAAATCTTTTATACTCTCTCTGCCATATTTTTATCTGTAAAATACATTGTACATGTAAAAGTTTTGATGGACATTGAGTCCTTTTGCTTACATCGTCTCACTAGACCCTTGTAGTATCTTTCTAAGTGGCCATTGATCTCCATTTTACAAAGCTTAAGTGACCTGCTTTGAATCATTCAGCCAGAAAATTGTCAGCTGGATACAAAGTGGTCTATTGAGTCTTGGTTTAATGTATCCACCACCAAGTAAGAAGCTTACAATTACACCAGTGACCAATAGGCAAGCAGGGTCCGTAAAGACGATTTATCATTTTCCCATTGCAGTTGTAATTAATTACTACAAATTAACTGTTTTTGAAGTCTTATAGTTCCAGCGGTTAAAAGTCTGAAACAAGTCTTACAGATACTTTAGAGGCAAGTTTTCAGCAGGTGATTTTCTCCTGGAGACAGACTTCGAGTTGGGATCCATTTTTCCCCCTTTCTAGTTTCTGGAAGCTCTTGGCACTCCTTGGCTTGGGGCTGGTTCTGCTTTCTCTTCTGTCCTTACATTGTCTTCTCTGACTCTGACTCTTCCCACCTTCCCTTTACAAGGACTGTGTGATTACTTCAGGCCCACTGCTTAACTCAGGATAAACTCCCTGCGCAAGACCCTTAATTCAATCACGTCCACAAAGACCTTTAAGGAATCATTCCCAGGAGTTGGAGATTAAGTCACAGACATATTTGGAGGCTGTCATTTAGCTTACCGTAGAGTAGAATTTTTTCCCCTAATATATCAGGCTGCACGGTTTTTAAAAAGATTTGAAATTTTTATGTGCCAACACATTTATCCAAGAAGACACTAGAAAACCTATAACTCAAAAAGCCACCACATTCTCAATAAAGGGAAAGAAGGTAGGTATCCAGTCTCTCTCTGTGGCTTGGACTGATCTCATGTGCATTCTCCTAAATCTGTAAATTCAGAGTAGAGGTGAAAAAAAAAAAAACACAGATTAATATTCATGAATAGAGACAATTTATTTTAGTCCTGGATTTTGAGTCTCCACCAACCTAAAAGTGGAAGAAATCCTAAATGCTAGTATATATGTACATATTGATCAGTCTTTGGTATCAATATTTTTGAGTAGGAGTGGGTCTCAGTCTGAGAATATGGGCTGTCTTTATTCTGAGATGCAAGCCTGTCTGAGCATGTCCAGAGGGCTCCGGGGTGGCCATCCAGAGGCCTGTTTTCTTGAGAACCTAGGAGTCTACAGTATGAGACTCATCTTAGAGGAAGGAGCAGAAAAGATGGAATGCCATTAATGGACAGGGGACACATCTGTCACTGAGATTACCCCCTGCTCCAGCCTTATGGGCTTACAGCCAAGAAAGTTTAACAATGAGACCAAGCTCAAAGACCTGTTTCTTTAGAATCTCCTGATCATTGAAAATGCAGTAAAGCCTGCACTGACTCGGCAGCATGGTCCTGAAGTTTTGGGCAGCCATAGGCAGCTTTGTAACAGCAGCTTTGTAACAGCACCCAGGGCTTCAGCTAGCAGTTATTTGGAGAGAAGAACAGCAAAAGCACATTTGAGGACCCCTGCAGGAATAGTTGGAGGGATGAAGAACTTTGAAGGTGAACGGAGGCTCTTGAAATCATGAATTGCAACAAAACCAGAGAATGTTTGTGGTAGAATAATATTTTAAAATATTAACAGGAGTTTTAATTTTCTTTTTATTTGCTATTACCTGGTAACCCCCAAACCCTGTTCTATTTCAAGCTCAGACTCAAGGTATTCCTTGCCATGAAGAATTGATATTATTGCAACAAAAGAAAAAAGGCTTTGAGTTTCAAAAATTTAGCCTTGAGGGTACTAAGGCATAAACAATAGATTTGGACTAATACCTGGTGAGTTAGGGGAAGGAGTCTTTTTCTCTAGATAGTGTTCCTGAATTCAAGGTGGTGGCATGTAGGGTGGTAGAGAGTTAGAGGGGAAGCCAAGAATGAATGTGTGTTGAACATTTGTAGAAAGGGACATGGAGGTGTATTCTCCACTACCTGTCACTTGTACCTCTAGTTTTGGGGAACCTGAGAGTAAAGAGGCCTTAAATACCCCATGAAAGAAGACAGGCCCTAGAGAAAGGGACCTGTGTGGTGTGTTTAGGTAGGTAGGGCCCAACATGCACTTCTGGTTCTCACCATGTCTTAGCATGGTGCAGGAGTCAAAAAATTGCTCCTGCACCTCAGTGGGGCTTGGCAGCAGGCAGAGGAACACAGTGATTGCTTTCATGGGCAAGTGAGTCCCAGTGGGAATGGGAATGTCTCAGAGGGAGCTGGTCTGAAGAGATGATGATGTGGAATACCTCCCTTACACAATAAACCTTTTGAAGCCTCTTCCCAAATATACATACCACCCCAAAATAAATTATGATTTTGCCCATGCTATTTTAGCATAAAAGGAACTTGAAATAGAAATCAGACTGTTCCGTTGTAGAAAAATAATCACATTTTGTTCGAGTTAGGAGCCTACACTTTGCATTCTCTGCATTCACTTTGCAAATGACCTGAATGTCCCAGAGATTTTATATATATATATATATATATATATATATATATATATATATATATATATATATATAAAGGTTTCATTTTGATAAGGAAAAATTTCACTTATTCATATGAAATATGCTTATACTGGACCACTAGCACCTCAATGTTGCTCTTGCATATGAGGTTACTCTCATTGAGGGTCTGAAAAGATCATGTAAAATTTAACTTAAATGTACCGATTATTGCCCAGGACTGAAGATATTTGTGAATCCAAAGATTTGGAACAGTCTTGGGAGATATATGGGTCAACAGTTGCTTGAACCATGTATCTTTAAAACTTGTTCAGCAGTAGAGGATATTGAAAGGAAACATAGATTATGTTTTGAATGTCTTATGCAAAAATTTGAACATACCCTAAATGCAGAATAGTATAATGACCCCCATGTTTCCATTCCCTAGCTTCAATTATTAATATTCTGACAATCTGAAAATAAAGGATTTTAAAACAGAAAATACCATATTTTATAAGAGAGGAAACAAATTTAAGGGGTACAAGGGATCTTTTTACCCTCTCTTTAGTGATCATTCTAGTTCTCCAAAGTGAGCAAAATCATATACTATTCAATACTCAATGAATAGTCAAGAGCCATCACATTCCATAGTCTGGCCATTCTGGGTAATGGGAGACTGCCCAGTAATCTTGATTGAGTCTGAATCCTCTGCCAAGAGCTCCCAGAGTGAATCTGGTTCTGTGTAGGGATGCCTGGCATGGGGACTAAGCTAAGGCGATGAGGATGCATGATGTAAGGGGACCTTAATTTCAGGGTTATACACGTTCAGGGACCTCAATCACCTCCTCTTGTCCTGTCCCTGTGGATCTCATTTGTTTACTCCCATTTCTGGCTAATATTAATCCTAGAAGTCCTGGACTCTGTACAACAGCCTTCCTCATGGGATTGCACCCCTTTGTGAGTGGACTTTATTCCTTCTGCACTCACATGTTCATTTGACATTGTCTCCCATTTACCAGAAAAGGGGTGAGCTGCTGGAATATGAAGACGAGTAAGTCAAGGGCCTTGACCTTGAGGTCACTGCAGTCTGATGGAGATCCTCTCTAACTGGTGCATTTTACTACTTATATTGAAGTGGTGAGCTCTAAACCAAGATGAAGTTAATTTCAAGGGCTATGGCTGAGTGAAGTTACCAGGTCTTCTTTAGTCTGTGTGATTTGGGAGGATGCGAGAGAGTGCAGAAGTTGACTATGTTTTCCCCATAGGTGGTTTCTTTCAAGATTCTCACATTAGTTTTATGAGATCAGCATTATTTCATCCTTTTAGAACTGACTAAATGATTTTCAAGATATCCAGCAGCAAATAGGTTTTCCATTGAGATTTTAGCTCAGTCCCTTTGCCTTCAATTAAATTAAATGTCTTTCTAATATACCTACATATCCAGGTGATAATTTGGGATGTGTGGGCAGTCATACTTTGCTACAAGAAAGAAGTTTCTGTTTTGGTCAGGATAGGTAAGGTTATGCTGTAGTAACAACTATCAAATTCGGATGACAAAGGAAGGCTGAAAGCTGGGGATTTGGAAGAGGCATGTTACAGAGTAGCTACCTGGGCAGTAGGAGAGGCCATCAGAGTAGTCATAGATGTCCCCAAGTTCTCAGCCTAATCTGCCATTTTTCTCTGTCCTCAGATTCTGACTCATAAAGTGTCTCTGAAGAAGCAGCTTTTCATCCCTGTGCTTCTAATAATCTGTGTGTCCTATGAATCCATCTATCTCCTCTCCCAACAATACCCAGCTCATGTGACTGTCAGTGTTTGGAGATGGAAAGCCATGGAGAAAATGGCATCTACCCAGTTCCCTTATTGAGCTAATGTCTAGGCACACTGAACTGGGCTGAGGCTAGGAAGCAGGTTGTGGGTAGGAAGCCTTATTTCCAGGAGGCAGGAGGATGCTGAGCTTTCAGATCTGAGAGTGAATTCAGTTCATCCCAGTGTCATTGATGAGCAATCAATACATAATTGAAGAGTCTTGGGCTGGGTGCACAAATGTTCCTCTGAGACACTTCTGTGAAAGGCCCCAAGTCAAGTTCAGATGCTTGAGATCTCTCAATGAGATTAGATAGAAAGTTTAATTTAAAACACAAAGGTAGAAATCTTTTTTTTTTTTTGAGGGGGGTACCGGGGATTGAACTCAGGAGCACTCAACCACTGAGGCTCACCCCCAGCCCTACTTTGTATTTTATTTAGAGACAGGGCCTCACTAAGTTGCTTAGTGTCTTGCTTTTACTGAGACTGGCTTTGAACTTGCGATCCTCCTGCCTCAGCCTTCTGAGCTCCTGGGATTACAGGTGTGTGCCACCATGCCTGGCCTGTTAATTATTTTAAATGACAATATTTCATACAATTTGCTTACATTATTTTTTCATTACTTCATTTTAGTTTCACATTTGGAAGCTTCAAAATCTGAAACTATCCTTTCACAATATCAAAGTCTAGCCCAACCTTCTTAAATTCTTAGGAGACTTGGTCTCAAGATTAAGCACATTGTTTCATCAGCTATTGATTTATTTCAGTTCTAAATTCAATCTAATTACTCCAAGCCACATCAAGAAATTATTTAATAAACTGAGTTCATCACTACAGACTGGCTTTGAGGAGTTTGAATTATTATGGCTAATAATAATAATAATTCAATTGTCTGAATTATTATGGCTCTAAAATACTTTATCTCAAGTGTGCAAGTAATAGACACAAGGGTGACTTTCCCTTTAAGTTGTCTGGAAGATTACATCAACTCCCCTGTGAGTTACAGTAAATAAATAAATTATATAGATATGTGTGTCAGTCACTGTAAAACATATCATTGAATAAAATGTTTTCATACTTTACAAGTCAAATTCACAGTCAACTTGGTTTATTTTTAAAAATAATGCACCGTGGACTACATGAGCATGAACATTTCTGATATTTTATTTTATATCCTATTTATTTTTCCAGACCGCATCTACATTGTTTGATCATTTACCTTTAGAACATGTGCTGTGTTGCTTCAGTTCAGGATTCACACATCTAGTAACTGTCAGGTAGTCAGGTAGTGATGGATCCAGGGTCTCGACATCTAGGTACCTGGTGGTCCTTGGTGATGTCCCCCAGTGCCAGTACTCTACTTCCAGGTGCTTCCTGTCTTCCTTGTGATGGAGAGGCTCTGTGACTGGTTCTGGCCAATGAGCTGTGAGTGAAAGCATGTGCTTCTAGACTGCAGCACTTTACTCCTGATGTGAGACCTCTGGAACTTTCTTTCCCTTTACCAGGACAACAAGGAAACTTCCAGATTGTACCTCCTCTCCCAGCTTGGTTCTGGAAATCAGAATGACAGTATGAAAAAGAAATAAATGAAATAAATTGTTGTTTGCTCTTAGCCGCTGAGATCCTTTTCCCTATAACATAACGTAGTCTATCTTGACTGATAGAGAATATATGACTTCAGCATTTCAAATCGCTTAAACTGCTTTCCAGTCTGAGCCGATTATATGTCATCTTACATTTTTTTTCATAAATTTTGATTCTATTGCAAACAGGACAATCATATGATACCACACTAATGCTAATAGAAAGGTCTTTTTAAAATCATGAATGCAAATAATCATAGTTCTACCTACGTTTGAACACCTCTCAACAATAGTCACATGTGGTTCACATTTCATTAGCATTACACTTATTTTTTTACTTCATGCCTCAGTTTCTCATCAGAGGTAGGGGTAGGAGAAAAGAGGCTTTAAGGGGCTGGGTATGTGGATGGCTGTGTGTGTAGATGTTCTTCACACTTACGAGAGGCCCCAAGTTCAAATGCTTGAGGTCTCTAAATGAAATTAGACATGAAGTGTCAGAGGCATGTAGGCAGGCCCAGGGGAAGGCCTTCGTGTGGGTCTTATTTTGATCTGCATCTGTCACACTGCTCGTAGGCAGTCTGGTCCCCTCCAGTATAACCTAAGAAGCAGCTCAGCCAATCCTGATTTTTGGGTTTCTGTGTAAATTTTGGTAGGAGAGAAAATTCTACCATATGAAATAATCCCACAACATGAAGTGAAGGTTAAGGTCTTTCTTACTGATAGTTTCTTAATCTTCTGCTTATAGAATGATTCCACTACACTTCTTCTTTTAAGAAGCACAACATGAATAGGGGGAAAAGAGAGCACAGTGGAATCATAAAGCCCTGCAATCAAATTCCAATTACTGTACTTACTAGTTGTGTGATCTTGGGCAAGCAGTTTAATTCTTCTATGGTCTATGAAAGTAGGTAGCTAGGAAAGTAGTAGCTATGAAAGTAGAGACAATAAGATGTTGTTGTGATACTTAAATGAGTTATTGCACACAAAATGTTTAACACACTGGGTGATTAGCCACTATGGGTAAGTGTTTAATAGGTGGTGGTTGTTTTATTATTATCATCACTATTATTTGGATTAGTGATATGAAATAGAAGCACCTCTAAGGTAGAAAAAACATTTTAAGAAGAAAAAGTAACAGACCTTGGGTCAGATCTAACCCTATTTGCTACAGAGTGATTGAGATGTCTAATATCAACATTGGGGTGGGTAATACAGCAATTCAGTTCTCTGTGATGAAATTGCTTGTTGCAGCCAGAGAGTGGGGAAATAAATAGAATGAAGCTATGTTGGCTCTTCAGCTGCATCCAGTGCATATTTGTTGAGCAGAGAAAGAGGGGGTGGTATGGTTGAGAGGGGAAGGCGTGCAGGAGTTAGAAACAGTGCTCACATTGAGTTCCAGCCTTTCCTCTTCACAGATGGTCTAAAATGGAAGAAGATAGTTACTCTCTTCACCCCAGCAACCCTCATGTGTATTAAGATATTGACAATCCAACTGGGAGTGAATCCCCCAATTAACTAACATTGATTGAGCTACTGTAATAACAATAGCCAATACACAGTGAAGTACTTACTAACTATATACATATGCATTAGTGTCTTTCCCTATGAGCCCATGATGTAGGTTACAATTACCACCCCAGTAAAGTGAGAGAATCAAGGAACAGAATAGTTAAGGCCCCACATCTGCTAAGTAGTGGAGCTAATCTTTGAAATGGGATGTTTCCAGATGCTGTGCCCTTCACCATAAGGCTACACCGCTTGTCGTGGCAAGTGAAGGTCAGCTGCGTCCTGTGCACATAAACTGTTCCAGAAGCACCAAATCATTTCTAGATCATTTAAAATTGCATTTCTTCCATTCTACACTTTCTACATGTCAATCAAGATGAAGTGAAAAGCTACTGCCTTGACCAAGTCTTCTTATACGGCTTCAGCCCACTCTGCTCTCTTCTTGCCTAGAACTCTGTGACAGGTAACTAAATACCAGAGAGTTCTATTAGTCATATCTATTTCTGTTGAAGGAGCTTAAGATCATTCAGTAAAAGCCATTCTAAATATTCAACAAGGGCTACACAAATTAGGCATAAATGACATCACCTGGTCAGCATGTGGCAGAAGAAGGTTTCACCTCAGTGGAGGAAGTACTTCTAGTCTGATGGGACACCTGATCAAAGTCCAGTGACTTCAGGAATGAGTGCATGCTGGTGATCTTTGTAGGAGCTCCCTACCCGGAGTTCATGAAAATGTTTTGATGAGTTACTTTTGACATTTCAAAGTTCCAAAGGAGCCATAAGGAGTCATGGCTCTCTGACACAGAAGTTCCGCATGCTTTGGGTGGGAACTAAATCCACTTAATATCTCCATCAGATGCTTGGGTTGGCTGTTGATGATGGGACTTGTGAAATATGAGTGATTAACAGACTTAACAAGATTGTTGGAGCCAGGATTAGGGAGTGATGGGGCCTAATCATCATGCTTCCAGGACAGGTCAAACCTGGAAGGCAGAATGGAGGAAAGGACAGTGGCTACCACTTGGGGTTAGTTTGCTTAGGTGACTCAGAGTCACTTACTAATTTCACAGCTTTCCCTACAGCTTACTTGATTTCAAATGAATCAGTACTTTTCTTGGTATCTTAGTCAGCTCCAGTTGCTATAACAAAATAGCGTTAGAGGGTTGGCTTAAACAAAGGAATGTATCCCTCACAGGTCTGGAGGCTGGAGGTCAAAGAGTTAGTGTGGCTGATTTGGTTCCTGGTAGGGCCCCCTCCGTCTTGCAGGACAGCTGTCTTGGTGCATTCTTACATGGAGTGTGCATCCCTTCCACCTTGGGAAGGTGAAGGCTTCCTGCTGTTGCTAGATCTAGGTGCCTTGGCATCTTTTTTCTGTTAAGCAGATCTCAACATTCTCAACACTGTGGACATTTGGGGACAAATAATTCTTTGTTGCAGGAGGCTGTCCTGGTCACCTGAGGATGATCAGCAGCCTCCCTAGCCTCTGCTCACTAGAGCTGTTCCTCCTGTAGACATACGCCATGAGACATGCAATTATTAATCACAGCAAATACATGAAGACTACCTTTCATTTGAAAAAGTTGAAAATATTATTTCATGATACCAAGTGCCTAATAGTTATAAAGAATACAATGAAACATAAAAGTGTTCCTCCTTGAAATATGCCTTCCATCTCCTTCTCTACTTCTCAGAGGTAATGATTATTATCTTGAACCATATAACATAACCAATTTTTAGATAGCTCAGTTTGTCAGATATTGCAGTGTCATGTGATTTATGTAATGTGTATTATTCTAAGTTTGCTGCATGCATTTATACATTTATGTGAACATATGCTACATATCATTAAAAATAAATAAATAAATAATAGCTTAGAGGGTTGGTTTAAACAAAGGAATGTATCCCTCACAGGTCTGGAGGCTGCTTTCTTTACTAACATTGTGCTTTGTGGGGATCATTCTGTGTCTATTTTACTTTTTGGAGGTCAGTGAAGTATTCCATTTTATGAGTTAATCAAAATTTATTTATATTATCCTTGATAATGAATTTTTAACTTTTTATTGCCATTTACAAATGATGATGAAATCAATACTTATTTCATAAATATTTCTGTAGAATGAAGCCCTAGAGTAGAACTGAGAGGTCAGAGGGTACATACATTTAAAAGCAAGACAGATTTGCCTATCTCTTCTCTCAGTGGTAGTGTATGAGAGTCAGTTTCCTCAAACCCCAACAGTGCTGTTTATTGTCAGACTTTTAAATTTTGTAAATGTGATGGGGATGGAAAAAGCTCATTATAGTTTTAATTTGCATTTCTATAATTACTAGTAAGGTTGAATATCTTTTCATGTTTATTGAGTTCTTGCTTTTCTTCTGTGAATTGCTTGTTCATTTCTTGATCACACTATTCTATTGGGGTATTTGTCTTCCTCATCTCAATTTGTGGGGGTGCTTTGTAGATTCTAGATACAAATCCTTTTTTTTATGTGTTGCAAATATCCCTATTTGCTGCTGATTTTTAACTTTGTTGATAGTTATCTTCCATTACTCAGAGGTCATGATTTTATGTGGTCACATCTGTCAGCCGTGGTTGTCAGCTGTGGGGTTAGTGGGTTTGACCTCCACAGTGCTGGAGCATTGCACTCAACATGCCCTCAAGCCCAGAGTCTGGAGACTGCCCTGAACTGGGTTATCTGTTCTGTTGGAAAAGCAAACTGCTTTTCCTCTTGCTGTCACACCAAAACAACCAGTGCAAGAGACTTCTGTGACCTCAAAAGGCGTGGGGATTTTTCCCCATCAACAAATAGGCATTCATTTCTGCAGAGGCCAGTGGCTAGGTGTCTACTCCAATTCCATTGTGAGATGGCATTAAATCCCACAGGCTCAGGATTCAGTCCCCAAGACTGTTCTCCCTCACTTCAGATGCCAACCCCATGCCCAGGTTGTTTTACTTGTGCTTAAGACCCGTCAGCCATAAGCTGGGGTCCACACCAACCCCTCCTCAGGTCCCACTAATGTGCTGGGATGGCTCATAGGACTCAGGGAAACATGTATGCTAGTTTATTACAAAGAATACCACAAAGGACATAGATGAAGATATGCATAGGGTGGGGCATGGAGGAAGGGGCTTGGAGCCCCAGGAATGTCCCTGCTTGGGGCCAGAGCTCCTTTTGAATTTTTATGGAGGATTCACTACATAGGCATGATTGATTAAATAGTTGAGCAATGGTGATCAACTTAACCTTCAGCCTCTTTCCTCCCCAGAGGTTGGGGTTGAGGCAGGGCTGAAAGTCCCCAACCCTCTAATCTGGCCTAGGTCTTCTGGGTGACCAGCTCTATCCTAAAGCTACCTAGAGGCTGTCAGCCATCAGTCAACTCATTAGCATACAAAGACACTCTCATTCACAAGATTCCAAAAATTTTAGGAGTGTATGTCAGAAAATGAGGATGAATACCAAATAGATATTTCACAATACCACAGCTGTGTTTTATTTTTCTCCCTTCATATTATTGGGTGTGTGTTCTTCCTTGAGGGGAAAAAAACCCCTACATTATGCTAAACCAAAACCCAGAGTACTAATACTTGTTTGCACCAACTGAAAAACAGAACGAAGAATAGAGAGGCCTCTAGCTTCAAAGCAGACAATTATGTTAAAACTATTAAAACACACACACAGAGTTCTCTGTGCATATAAAATTTTAATAAAGAAGATGAAAGACCAGAATGAGTAAAGTGTATATAAGTGTTTACACACAAATCTACTTCTTAAAAAGCAAGCACTTAAAATTTACTGTGCCCTCTAGTAATCTTCTCAATAAACAATGTTTAAAAACTGCCAGTCTGAGTGGAATGCTATTATTTTTTATTGTTCTTATTATAAGGCATGGAATTGTTGCTTATTGATAATAGGTAACTTTTCATAAGTCATATCACTGGTAAGTGGTAAAATCAGGGTTAGAATCTAGGTATTCTGAGGGCTGGGATTGTGGCTCAGTGGTAGAGCACTTGCCTAGCACACATGAGGCTCTGGGTTCAACCCTCAGCACCACATAAAAATAAAACAAAGTTATTGTGTCTACCTACAAATAAATATATATATATATATATATATATATATATATATATATATATATATATATATAAAAGATAGGCATACTGGCACCAATTGTGGGGCTCTTTTCAGTATTATATGTATATAATCAGGGTGTGTGTGTGTGTGTGTGTGTGTGTGTGTGTTGTAGTCAGCTTTTCACTGTTGTGACCAAAAGACCGTAGACAGCCAGTTCCATTCTTCCGGCCTGAGGTGGTGTGGAACATCATGGCAGGAGTGTGGCAGAGGAAAGTAGCTCAAGGCTGGGATCTTGGAAACAAAGAGAGAGAGACTGCTCCCCTCCACAGAGACAACATATGTACCTCAAGGGCAGGCCCCCAGCACCAGCCTCCTATAGCCACACCCTGTCTACTGTTATCACCCAGTTAATCCCTATCAGGGGTTTAATGCACTGATTAGGTTAAGGCTCTCATAGCCTAACCATTTCATCTCTCAAACCCTCTTGCATTTTGTCATAAATGAACTTTTAGGGGGCATCTCATATCTAAACCAGTGTGTGTTTGTATGGGTACAATTTTTTGGTCTCTATGTTTGTTTCTATATATGGTATGTACATTTATATGTGTTTATCTACATGTATGTCAATGTGTTTGTGCATGTATTAAGCCTATATATACATGTATACTTGAATGTTTCTATATGTGTGCATGTGTCTGTGCTTGTGTGTACATGTGTGCATGTGTCATGGACATCTGTATATCTCTATACATGAATATGTGTCTTGGGAGAGGAGATATAAGTGGAAAAAACTGTAATGATTGTGAAGGGAATTCACCAAATGGTTAGCATATAGTTGTCTAAAAACTGGTATTAATTTTGTTTAAAGAATGATCATGTGCTATTTTTAAATTTTAGCCAACATATATAAAAAACAATTCTGTTAGTTCAATCCTTGACCTACCTTTCTTTGATTTTCTTATCTTTGTCCGCTTCACCTCCTCAAGTGTTCCAGGTAAAACGGATGCTCTGGAGAGTAAGAATGATGACCTAGAAGCATTAGCTAATTTGTGTTTATAAACACAGACAACTGTGGAGGATCTATAAGCTAATGAAGCTAATTTTCTATTGATTGGGAACATCTTTGGGTCAGTGAGGATCATTCCATTTGCTTTATGGAAATAGAAGCTTAACAGTTAAAGTGTTACTATGTGGTTGACTTGGCCAGATTTTGGGGAGGTTACCCCCACCTTGTTCTAGAAGAAAATTCAGCCCATGCACATCACGGTACTGGGAAAACATACAGACTCATTGGTCATCCACCTGAAGGAAAGGAAGCTGAGCCAAGGAGAGACATTAGAGGTCTAGAGAGGTCCAGAGGTCTGTACATATGAGTCAACCTGAAGGGCAAACCTTCTGGAGGAAACATGGTGGGAGGGAAGGTCAGACTGGAGGGGAGGAATGGAACCTGCATTTGCCATCTACCAGACTGAGGGCTTGTCATAATCATGCCTCCCATCCATCCCATCCCTTCATGACTGGCTGATCCTGAATCTGTTTTTATACTCAGCTCAGGTAACCGTCTTCCAGCAAGACTCCCTGCCTCTCCTTACCATGGGTCAGAGGGCTCCCTTCTGGGCTTCACTGTCTCCCCATACATGTCTTTGTTACACATTTAACTTCACTGGACCCTAAGTGTCCCCTCATGCATCAGACTTCTGCACTGTAAGCTTCAGATTCATCTCAGTGTTTCTAGGGAAGATAACATTTGATAATGACAACAGCCAACTCTTGTTCAGTGTGTTCTGCTTACATTTGTAAACACATTTAGTATTCACTACAATCCTACGGGAGATAGTATTAATACCCTTATCTTACAGGTGAAGAAACAAAGGCACAGAATAACTTAACTAAGGCTAATTAACTTGTCCAAATTCTCATAGCTAGTGATAGAGTTGGTTTAGGTTATATGCTGCATGGCTCTTACTACATGTTCTTACGAACTATAATACACTATGCAAATACAGTTTTGGGGCTCAAAATATTTGTTAAGTAAAAAGACAAATGGCTTATTTCATCCTGACAATAATTTCTCAAGACACGAGCTTTAGGGCTGGGGATGTAGCTCAGTGGTAACACACCCCTGGGTACAATTACCAGTACTGGGGGGGGGGAGGACAGGAGAGCTTCATAAGAGAAACACGTAGCTGGAAAGAGTTAGAATGTTTGGAGCCCAGTCTGTACTGCGAAGTGCATGTTCTTTCTGGAACGCTATTAAAACTAATGTCTGGCAAGGATATTGGTGGGTCAGGCCCAAGAGGTGAGTATGGAATCTCTGTTGCAGGTGTAGAGGGAAGGTGGAGGCCGTCAAATCACTACATGGACACATATAGAAACATCGAAATGAAACTCAGTAAGTTTTACAGTTAATATGATAGAAAACCTTTAATAATAAAAAGAAGAATCTCCATTGCATGTGCATTTGGGGGAAGTGACCAGAGGGAAAAGGTGAGTGGCCAGAACCCAACCAGGGGCCAGGGGGCTATGGTCTGCATTTTGTCTTTTCCAACAAGCCTTTTAGGAAATCTCATTTCTCTGTTTCTCTTTCTCTGAAAACAATTTAAACCCAGTGAAGGACTTGAGGACTTCTTGAAAGAATGGATGATGATGAGGAGGAGGCCAAACAGGTAGGGCCCAAATGCTACCACCATATTATTCTAGCTGTGTGACCTTTGGCAAGCTAAATAACCTCTATATTTCAGTCTTCTAATCTTTAAAATGGGGATAATAAGAGTAAGTATCCATCCCACAGGGCTTTTCTAAGAATTTAAAAGTTTAATTCCTACAAAGCACATAAGATGATCCCTGGAATACTGTTATATTCCTATACCAGAGTAGGGGTCAAGGCTTATCACCTGATTGCATGATGCCCTCCAACATTGTGAAGGGTGATCTGCTTTACTCAAAGCCCATTGATTTAAATGTTAATCTCATTTTAAAAATGCCTCATGAAAACATCTAGAATGGATACTGTAGCCTAACCATGTTGACATATGATATTAACCACCACAAAGAGGGATTTGTATTTTCTCCAGTGCATTTTTAGGATGGATTGTTATGATTCTCTCTTATGTTAAGATACTTAATTTTATCAATACATTTTTTTTAATATTAAATTCTCATTGTCTTTTTAAGAAAACTCATACCAATTAGATTTCCAAATATTTTAAAAGATACAAAGACCAAGTTTTGGCATAAATACTGGGACATGGATATAAAGTAATAAAGTCTTTTTGAAGAGCCATTTGGCAACATCTATAAAACTTTAAAGATTCATCTTTTGACCTATCAATTCTATTTTTTCCTTTCTACTTTCAAACATAACTTTGCATGTATATGAAGAGGAATGTGTCAGGCTGTTCATTATAGTTTTGTGAATACAGTGAAAAAATGGACACATTCAAAATGTCATTAGGAGAGGGATAAGAGAACAAGTAATGAAACATCTAAGAAGTACTGGCAGCAGTCAAAATTAATCTTAGATGCATACAACTGCATCTGCTTAGAATTCTGTAACATTGATAATTTTTTTTAAAACAGTAAGAATCAGCCCCATAATCACAAGAGAAATCATGTATTTTAGAAAAGAAACAAATTTCCATATATACATCATGATATAAATGTGAAAATAATTAGTCAAATTATACCTATCATACTGATTAATAACTGTTACTCTGGGGGTAACATTATAGAAGACTGCTGTTTAATGTTCACATCTTCTCTTCAATGAGAAAGCACTAATAAATTACTTGTCTATTACAAATGTAATATTAAAAGTTGTAAATCTGCAAGATATCTTTTCATTTCAAATTAGAATTATTGTTGAACCTGTTCACGTTAACTATGTACATTAAAAGACATTATGGGATAGTTTACATGTGTTTTTAAATTAAAATTTATATTGAAAGATTAAATACTGGTTTCTTACAATATTACTCTAATTTGCAATACACATTATCTAATCTTCTTGACAAAAAGTGAATGTATTTTATAACAGTGCTTTGATAGGAATTTTCTCCTAGTTTGGGTAACACAAATAGTTAGGAAGCCTCATTTTAACTCCCAGGATAATAATTTGAAAAGCAAAGATATATTACTCTTTCATAAAATGTTAGCTGGTACAAAACAATCCCCAACATACTAAGTGTTAGGCCTTGGAATTTCACCGTAATAACTGAGGGGAAAGAGAAAGTAATAACAATATGATTTAATAAACATGGTTTCATATAAAAAACTAACCAAACAAGTGGAAATATTTCTTTATAATTTCATTAAAGAAACAAAAGTGTCCTCTAGGCAATCAAAGACTGGAAATTATGTTCTGATACTTTTATTACACTGATCAATAACATATATTGCTTTTATGAGATGGTTTCTTGCTTTAGTGAGAAAATAAAACATATAATAATAAAACAATCTTATATCTAATTTGATTCTTATATATGAATTCAAGCTTTTTTCCTTTATTTATTTTTTAGTGGAAGAAAGGGAGAAAAGAATTTAATGGTCTTGCCTTATTGTTGAGGGCACCTTTTTTGAGAAAGTAAGCTCTTCCTAGCCAACTCAATCCCTGGCCCTTCAACAGTGATATAGGTCTTACAGAAAGGAAGTTTCTCTTAAGATAGCACATTATTTCCTTACATTTTTATGACACTGAATATGTGCTTCTCCCATCCTCTGCCTCATCCAGTTCTCCTAGTCTGGAATTCTCTTTATAACCTCCTATTTAATGTTTCATCATTCTAGCATCCAAATAGGCTGGCTTCCTGGGTATGTGACCTGTGTATTATGGTACAGGTCCCATGCTCAGAAGATCTGTATGTGTGGTTTAATGTTGTGCTTTTGTTCTCTTGAAATTTTGATAATTTTTTTTCTTTGAATTTGCACTTTGTAAGCTAAGCCTTGTAGAATATTGGAGCATGCATGTAAGTAGAGGGGGTGCACAAAATTTCTGTTCTGTGTTCCTTGCCACTTCATTTACCAATAGTATTCAAGATGTTCCAGGAGTACAGAATTCCAGTGGTGCCTGGGAGTTCAAGGTGAGTACTAGGTAAGCATCTTTAATGTACCTGAGTGAGAAGTGTACTGATACTGGAGAGACATGCTTTTTTTTTAAGTTGTAGTTAAACATCTATTTATTTATTTTTTATATGTTGTTGAGGATTGAACCCAGTGCCTTGGTAGACGAGCACTCTACTGCTGAGCCACAACCCCAGCCCCAGAGGGCATGCTTTCTGTTCAAAGCATAACTTGCTTCCTACCCAGAAAGAAGGCAATGACATTCTAAGAAACAATGACAAAAGAATCCTATCATATCCTTTGTGCTCATGTTACTTCTTTGTTTAATTAACCACTTAAGCTGAAAATGAAAATATAGAAGGAGAAGGAAAGATAGGGCAACACATAGTTCTTCTTCCTTTAGTCCTACCTTACTTATCAATAAGCTGAAGATAGTGTTGATGTGCACACATGAAGAAGTGAAAAAGAAAAGGCTCAGTTAGATTTGTGTAGTATTTCTATTGTTCTGGTGAGAATGAAATATGCACATATGTAGAAACTCTGAAATATGAATTGTGTAATGTCAGTGATTCTGCATATGAATTAAATGCTCTAAAATTTGCATTTCAGCTGACATTCCATGGTACAAAGATGAATGATAAAATTTATGCAAATGATTCAATTTTAAATATTTTATTTACAACATCATTAAATAGCAAATACAAAGCATCACAAGTTGAGACATTGAGAAAGAAAGGCAAAGCTTTATATTTTAGTACCACTGATGACATGCTTTTCCTGTTTTTTGAAAAAAGGACCCAGATTTTCAGTTTGCATTAGACTTTGCAAATTGTCTAGTTAGCTCTAGACCAAATACCTTGCTGAAGTCATCTTTCATTCTTACTGCTGTCTATTTAAAATTAATTCCTGTTTGCCTTTCACCTCTAATTATTTTTAAACTTGCACTTAGCCCTTTATTTTTTCCATTTGGAATTATAGTTTCTATGTGATTAACTATAGCTACTGCTAGCATGGTGTAATTTTCCCAAATGTGACCATCAGGTCACTTACATTAGGATCACCGGGAATGGTGGTGGGGAAGCCATTAATATGGTGTAGTTTTGTCTAAATGTGATTTGAGGACCAGTAGCATCAGCATCAACTAAGATTTCACTAGGTATACAAATTTGTAGGCCCACCCCAGATCTCTGGACGTGAGGGGCAGCCATCTATTTAACCAGTCCTCCCGGGGTTCTGATGCATGCTATCATGAAAACCATTGACAGAATGGGAATTATCTGGGCTTTTGAAGCAGCTAGACTTGGACTAGAATCCTTGGGTAAGTTCTTTCTCCCTGAAGGCAGTCTGAGACCTGGAAACAAGGGCAGAAAATTTTAATACTTGCCAATGCACAATGAAAAAGTCTCTCTTTGTTTAGAAACTATACTTCTTTGTCTTCTCTGTTATTGTTCAAGAACAGGGAGAAATCTATTTTGAATGCACTGTAGGAGTTCAAATCTCATGGGCCCATGAAGAAAGTAAGAGAACCGTCAAAACATGAATCTCTCTTGGAATGAAGGCCTGTGTCATGCCTCAGAGTTGTCTGTGGGGAGTGAAGCCCTCTTCCTTTTGGAGGTCAGCACTCAATGGAGTGTGTTGATCTAGCACAAAGGTTTTGAATTGATGATGGAAGAATCTCTGTCTCAGAGGCCTGGAGGAAATCCATCATATTTGAACACTGCTTGTGCTGCATTTATTAAGAGAGAAAACAAACAGTGAAACTCTTTGGGCCAGCCTTCAGCTCCTGGTGTCCTCAAATTTCTATTTCACTGGGACACAGGAGAAACCAGAAATACAGTTCTACCCAGAAAGTGGTGACAGGCTTAATTTTGATAAGCTCTGAGAAACTTTTTGAGCATTCAGTTTAACCAACTGGGGGAAATTGGAATATAAGAGGGAAAGATAAAGAACTGGTTCTATGTCTTCCATGATCCCAGTTTGTTTATATATAGCTGAGAGAGAGAGAGAGAGAGAGAGAGAGAGAGAGAGAAGGGGGGGAGAGGGATTAGAGAGAGAGATATATTGATTTTGAGCTTTTATTGTAGTATTATTTGTTTTATTATTTTATTTATCATAAATTTTATTTATCTTTATCACTTATTTATCATTTTATTATCATTATTTTACTACTTTATATGTTATTTGATTATGATACCAAATCAAAATGCTAATTTCAGTAATTTTTTACTTATTATGCATAACTTTGAAATACTAATATTGATACTGGAATTTTTTGATGTATTCAGAGTTCATCAAGCAAAATGTACAATCAAATATTTAATATAGAACAAGTAAAAAAATCAAATATATTCTAAAACAAGTAAAACATAAGTTTTAAGAAGTATAAATATCAAATACATATATATTTTCTGGGTTGAGTTTATTTTTTATTTCATTTTATTAGTTCTTAGTTATACATGACAATAGTCTATTTTGACATTTATGCAAACAGGGAGTAGCAATAAGATTAATATAGTATTACTCAAAAAAAAATACAAAATGAACCTTATCAACTCTGGAAAGTAAAAAACTAAATATTGCTTAAACGTTCAGTTTAGTAAAACCAACAAACACACACAGTGTTATCATTCTGAGATTTTACTTTGGCACAATTTTTCTGTCTGTTGATGAATCTCTGAGAGTTATAAAGAGGGAAGAATGAAGTTAGAGTTATAAACTGACTCTCATTATTTTCCTCTGACTTAACTTCAAATAACTCATCTTTTGCTTGGTAGCTTGGAGGAGGAGTTTTTGAAGAGCCCCTCCTGTTTCAAGGACTGCCATCTTTGTCCTGTGCATAGGCTCAGGACTTTATTTCCAAGAATGTTGCTGGCTCACATGTGACTCCTCTGGTTTCATCAGATGTAGATGGAGTATCTAATGCAGAGTTACCTGCATCAATTTCACTTCTGTCATGTTTATATTCCATTTTTTCAGAAAGTCTTTGAGCTGAAGTAGGAAATATTTCTTTCAATAGAAGCTCGGCTTCATCGATTGTCATTTTCATTCTCCTCTTGAGGATATGGGGGTATAGAAGAAAGCTTTCTAAATAAGTTCAGTTTTACTGGATTTGAAATTTTAATGTAGCAAATAACTCTGGGTAGTTCTCAAGTCGTAAAAGATTCAGATTCAGAGCTAAAAAAGAATTTGTAAAATGTGTTGCTTCCAGAGAAATCCATGTATTTCAATGCTTAAAAAGCAATTGCGCTGCAATCATTTCCATAAATAATATAAAGATCATGGTATACTTATACACACACTAACACATCTATATAATTAATAAAATTCCTGTCCATTTCAAAGATGATCTTTTGATGATGTGAGTTCAACATGAAGCTTGGGAAAGTGTTTTTCTTCTGAGAAGAGTTCCCATGGTGTCTGACCACAAGGCAGAGTTGATTGGAGTATGAGGATGCTCCCTTTCCACAGTAAAACATTGGGTAATTTGAAGTTCTTACCCTCTTTGGACTTAGGTAAGTGCCGAAATGCTGATTGCCTACCTGCCTGGCCTTGGATAGACGCTGAGCGGTTCTAGGGGCAAATTCTTGCAATCCCTTCTTCCTCTGGCTCACCTAAGCCCTACATCCAGGTGAGGAACCCGCCAACCCCCAAAAGAGCTAAAGCCAGATTGGGAGCCCCAAGAGTCTCAGGTCTCCTGCTCATAGCACGGCTCTGGACAGCTCAACTCAGCACAAGAAAATAGACCCATGATGTTCCAAGGCCAGCTGAGCCTGCAGTATAGAGACCAAGAGGACCAGTGTTGTGTAAGTGCTCTTGGAAGAGCCTGTGTCTGTTTCTTTGCCCCATAAAGCAAATGTGAAGTTTTACATGAAAAAAAAAAAATCAGAAGTTTAAAAATTTAAAAACTCGTTTAGCTTCCTTTCCCTATTCAGAACTTTCCAAGTGCTAAGATCTGACTGTTGACCATTCTAGCCTCTGGCCTAACTTCCAGTGGATATCTGGCCAGTGGGGGGCAGGTCCAGCATTTCCTTCTTCAACAGCCAAATCATCCTGTGCAATCTCTGGCAGCCAAAGAGGTTAGAAAAGTTGCTTTTTCAGCAGATCAAATCAAAAGCAGATGGGGAGAGGAAGTTCAAGACTAATGTCTGATTATTCTCCATGACCCATTTTCCTCTGGGAAACTGGAGTCTGTCCAGAACTGCACACCTCCCTGAAGCTATGGCACACTTTCTGGCTTTCTACCTCTGTAAATGACTCTTTCTGGATTGAACTGATAGTGACTTATGAGTCTAAAACTGCAGTATGAAATAAATAAAAAGAAAATAGAGACCATATGGAATTTAGTTCAAGAAACATTTGCATATTTTTTATGTCAGGCATTATATTAGAAACTAGGATATAAAGACAAAAAAAAATCAAGTGTGCAAGAAGCTTACCCTGCAGAAGTGAAAATAGTCACAGGGCAATTAGTGAGGCAGAGACACAGGTAAGACACTTTGGAACAAAGAGGAGGTCAGGCAAGATTTATGTGATCTGAATTGGTTCTAGAAAAGAAAATAGAACTTATCAGGTACCAATAGGGAAAAGTCATGTAAATAGAGTATTTAACAGGGACATGGGTAGGAGGCAAGAAAAACCTTGACTGTGTTTAGAAAACATCAGAAAATCCCAAGGGTGGGAGAGGGAGGTGATGATTTGAGCATGCAATGAATAATGAGAAATAAGGTTGCAGAGGGCAATCTTGTCTGTCTGGGGTCAGTGGAAGAAAGGCATCACTACATTCCAAGCAGGGGTTGCAGTAATAGCTTGTTCCAGAAAATTCACTTAGGTGGCAGTGCAAAGAGAAGTGCAGACAGGGCAGAGGAAAGAATTAAGGACCCCCAAAGGAGGAAGGAGATAGAGGAAAATGCTTAAGGGAGAACAGAATTGAGAGTTTTTGTTTGTTTGTTTGCTTCTTATTTTTTAAGATGGAGGAGATTTGAATATGCTATGTAGACTGAACGTCAGTTGACATTGGAAATGGGGAGATTGATGGTACAGGAGAGAGCAGAGATAATTGGTGAAGATTTAACCCAGGCCCAGCCTAGCATGCTGAGTTTCTTTCAAACAACTACATGGAATATATAAATATTGCTGTATTTGTGAAAAAACATGCAAATACTCAATGTCACCATATGACAATATGAGAATATAATGCAAAGATAGCAGAAATCTGTAGAGAAATGCCTTCATCCCAGTATTGATGGGAATGATGTGAACTAATAGTCTACCAAGAAAGAGCAAAATGATGGATGAGACAAGATCATATCACAGGATATTCAAGTTACTCCTCCAAAGTGATTCGAAGGGAGTGATGCAAAAGGAAAAACAGGAGGAAGGGGAGATCTTGAAAATCTGACAGCACATGGAGGAAGTGACAGGCAGACAAGAAGGGAGACAGGTCAGAAGAGTCTGTGTATTTGTGGAAGGAAAAATAATGACTTGCTGTTCCTTGCTTCTCGCCACTCTTACCTCAGGGGAAGGTTGCGTATGAGATGCCAGCTGTAGCTTGTAGCATAGGAGATTGCAGACCTCTGGAGATGGGTTTTGCAGCATCTCTGCACCACCCCGCAATAAATTGGCTGTTTATCTTTTCAGCCTGGCTGACCACCACCCATAAGTATAAATAGAATTTTCCGCATAAGGACCTGATGCTGAGATTCTTAGAGACACCAGGACTTTCCTTCACCTTCAATCACCTATTGCCTCCTAGGCAATGAATAAAGGCAGTGGTATGTTTCATGGTTCAAGGAGTGTTTACTGCTCCCAAAGTGATAGATAAGAATGGTGATGGGCAAAGTATTTTTACCTACTACACTGCTCTATAAAGTCTGTTCATAGCCCAGCTTAGTGCTTCTCAAATTTTAATGGCCAGAAGATCACCTATGAATCTTGCTAATACTCAAGTATGGGATGGGGGGCCAAGATCGCAAAGTTCCAACAAGTTCCCAGGTGACACCAGTGCTGTTGGTCTATGCACCACACCTGGAGTAGCAAGGCACAAGGAAATGCTCCTTGCTCTCTGTGTAGAGATTTTGCATGGAAATGTGACAGGATGTTCTTGCTGCTTTACTGCTATCCAAATATTGCTACGGAACTGTCCTTGGCTCTGAGTTCAGTCTTCCAGTGAACTCGAACTAAGTTTTTCTGACCATAATCCAGTGAGTCTGGGCCTGAGGAAATCTGTAAGTACAATTTCCTTTTCTGTCATAACGGCAAAGGAAAGACAAAACTGGTGTATCCTAGTTCCCAAGATACACTCATGCAGCAGAGAAGAATAGATGAGCCCACAGAGAAATCAGATCCAAATGACTTTTGCTTATGACCTGATTTATGTCTCCACAAGAACGAGGGAAATGAGTTCCTCTCCCAGTCTAGCCTCTATTTCCTTGATGGAACTCTGTTTGGGAGGGTGGAGAAGAATCCAAAACTTGAGGGTTTGTGCAAAGTTCACTTGACTAGCAAAACAGATGGAGGCAAAAATTTTTTAGAATGTTTATATTTAGATTCTGCCCCAGGGGAACTCTTTATATCACCTGAATATGTCACCTCAATTTGATAAACAGCAGGAGAGGAGAAACTGGCATTGAAAAATGTTTAAAACACTGAACGATGCTTCGGTTAGCTCTGGCACAATGGATTTTTAAAAGAAGGATATTTTATTTTCAGTTATGTTGTGTCAGTTTTCTTCAGTTTAATAAACAAACGTTGGAGGACCTATGATATAGCAAGCACTGTGCTGGGTGCTGAGTGCCAGCAGTAAGAAATGGTCTCTGTCCTTGGGGAGTACTCAGTACCATGGAGGAGACAGAAAAGCACAGAGAGTGTCTATGTAGCATCATCTGTGCCATGACTGAAGTCAGTACATCATGTGTGGAGTAAAGTGGGGTGTGGAGTAAAATGGGGTCTCCTCATTTATCTTGGAGGTGGGAAACATGAGCAGGGAGGCATCCCTGAATAGGTAACTCTGAACTGCATCTGGAAGCTTGATGCTTCCTTCCTCCAGGTGCATGATATAATCGCACCTCCCCAGTCTCTTTTGGTCTAATTTGTCTTCTAGTATTAGGCTGCATTGCTCACCTCAGCCACTCATTGCCAGCTGACTTCCTGTGAGCCCATTTTGTTCCACTGCCCAAGGACCATCAGTGAAAGTGTTTGGCTTATACTGTCACTTCCAGACTTTGATAAAGTGCACACTGCAGAGTTTTCCTGCTGAAGAGACTGAGAAAGAAACTCAGAAGCAAGTTCTTGGGGAAAAAAAAAATTTAAGAGTGGAAGATGGGAGGAAGCCATCAGATAAATTTTCTTTCTCTCCTTGCAATGAACGGTTCTAAAGAATAGCCTGAATGGTGTCTTGCATGATTGAACTGGTAAACCTGCTGAGTGGCCCAATCTCTTCACAGGTCATTGTGAACCAGAGTCCAGGTGGCAACACATCAAATTTTATTACTTTCCATCCTTGTGCCTCAACACTATTTTCCATTATTCTCACTGTTCTGGGCTCCGGAAAGTATTAGCACATAATCTTTAGTGCAGACTTTGTTTTCTAAGAAACTTGGATATCAGAAGTAGTTCCAGAAAACAGACCCTTAATAAGATTTGTAGTGTGCCCATCAATCAGAAAGCAATAATAATTGCAACGCTGGTAGTAAATGGATTGTTAAAACCCCTAATATGTAATGACATCACAAGAACTTAAGTTTGTACCTGTGTTGGTTAAGATGAGGTGCATACAGAGGGCAAGATGTTTAGAGATCAAGTAACTGGTATTTCATTAGTATCAGAGCAGTGATAATTATATGTATTTGGGGGTAATGTGGCTTTTTTTGGCTGCTCTGAACTCCTTGCAAAAACAAAATAATCACCCCAGAGCATGTAACTACACACTTTCAAAGTCTCTCTTCAGTGTCTTCAAAAAGAGACTTTTGCTCCTCCAGTTTCAAATGCTAAAAGTCAGTCCTAGCATCTAACTAAAAAGTGTAGTTACTGTAAAGTAGACTTTTATAAGTGTCATGTGGACAGGTCTCTTAGGTGAAATAAGAGCCCCAATAGAGAAAGAGTGAGGTCTTGAGACATGGAACAGGGGCATCTGTTACAGTCGAGCCTGAGAATTTAAACTCCCCAAATTCATTTTTTCCTTCCCCACTTGCTGAAGAAAAGCTCACCTTGCCTGGATGCCATGTAATGGTTTCTTGTGAAGCATTTGCCTTAAAAGGTGACATTTGCCTTGTCAAGGTCTACTCCCACCATCTCTTATTGCCTTCATGCTAATAAACAGTCAGGAGTCAGCACAGCCCAAGTAGGAATGTATAAACTCTGCTTTGGGGGAAAAATAGTGCACAGGTGAAGGAAATTATTTGGCTTAGATAAAATTACTGACAAGAGCCATAAGAACATATGGTATGAAACTGGATCCTGAGGGGAAATGGGGAGGGATAAGGAGGTACGAATATATTTGGTTTGGGAAGAATTTGTTGATAGCAGAACTCATTCTGAGTTGAGATTCAATTCTTTGGTAAGGGTGTCTAGAGCTTGTTCAATGATTTGTAGGGATGGATATGAAATATTGATCATGATGATAGCTTATGTAACAATGATTTGGAGATGCCTAAACTTCCTTGCCACAGTATCCAGGAACAGATCAAAATACATAAGGTAGAGTGCTATAAACTTAAACAAAAAATTGTCTCAATTCTAATTATTAGGTTAGATGCAGTGTATTTGCTAGAGAATTTTATCTTAGCTTTTGGTCCCTATTCTACTGCTAAAGAGTTACTGTTTTCTTTTTGATACACATCAATAGGAATAATGAAAAGAATCATGTCATTACATAAACAGGATAGCAATAAGTGTTATACTGTCTTGTTCTAAAGCTATAGTGTAGTCTTCAGAGTCTTCAATCATCTTGACATCCCACAGAATATGACTTTGTTCCGTCATATCAATGGCAATGTGTTAAGTGGACTGAATGAACTAGAACTGGAGCATTCTTTACCTGTACTGGTAAGGAGTATGCATGCCCTATGTTGGGAGAGGAAAACAAAGGAGATTTAAGAGCTTCTCCATCTGTGAAGTTTACTGGGGTCCAGTGGTTAAAGAATGCAGAGCATTCATTCTAACATAAAAGATGAGTTGTTACCCCTCCCACCTATCATTAAAAAAGAGACCCAAACTATAATCCCAGGGTCTTGGGAAGCTAAGGCAGGAGGATCACAAGTTCAAAGCCAGCCTCAGAAACTTAGCAAAGCCCTGAATAATGTAGCAAGTCCCTGGCTCAAACAAAATAAAACAAAGATAACTCATTGGTTAAGAACTCAAAGATAGCTCAGTGGTTAAGAACTCCTGGGTTCAGTCAGAGAGAGGGGGTGGTGGTGGGGAGAAAGAAAGATGATGCTTGTTCTTTGGGGATTTTGGAAGGAGCATATGTCAGACTTA
Source organism: Spermophilus citellus (assembly GCF_964194105.1). Taxonomy (NCBI): domain Eukaryota; kingdom Metazoa; phylum Chordata; class Mammalia; order Rodentia; family Sciuridae; genus Spermophilus; species Spermophilus citellus. The sequence continues at coordinate 68,600,044 of NC_138183.1, read as the reverse complement.
GCAATACTTTTACAAACAATTTATTAGTTAACTCAGAAGTCTTCAGACAGATCCCAAAGAAAAAGAAGGTTTTGCAGCAGTTCCAAGCTCTACAAGCTGCATGCAGTTCCCGTGATTACTAGTGGGCTCAATAAAGATAATGTGTAGAAGGAGGTTTTCAAGATGGAAGAATAAAGCAAGTGGCTATCTTGGCTGTGCTGTGACATGAAACCAAGGAAGTAGACAGCTTCTCCGCAAAGTGGGTGAATGAAAAAAAAAAATTGGGGAGGCAGGGACTTTACTGGAATTTAATCCTGAACACTCAAAGCAGATTGGGGATTAAGAAGGTTGGATATGATAAAATAAGGAAGAAATCTCCAGCACCATAGCTGCTGCTATGGCCAAAGGCACCACCCAAAGTGGTTCCTCCATGAGCACAGTGGAGGGATAAGGGAATTAAAGGAACCCACATTTTTTAGGGCGACTGAGACCTCCTGGGTACAGAGAGTTTAGAGATCAAAGACACTACCTGACTAAACCAAAAGGCATAGGGCACAATATTCTTGTATGGGAAAGAAACTTCAGCATGCAGAGGACAGAGGAAGGAGCCGTTTTGCAGCCATGGCACAGGGACCAGCAGCTGAGGGAGCTGATTCCTGACAAACTTAAGTCTGCCCCAAAATACAAGCCTGGAAAACCCACATTGCACTGCATAGAGTATGCCTAAGTGACTAAGGGACAATTAAACATGGAAAGAGGTTTATACAGGGGATAACTGGTCACAGAAACCCACCTGGCTCTACCCCACCCCCTCCAATTTGGCTGCTTGCAGGACTGGCTGGGAGAGATGCACCTGGCAGGGAATTTGGAAAAGGTGAAAGAGACTGAGTTTGAAGACTGAATCCAAGACCAGGAAACCTGGGGTCCACAGGTGACATAGTAGACTAAGAATTGGCTCCTCTACCACATGAGTGGAACCCAGAGGGAGATCCTGGGGTGCAATCTTCCAGTGTAAACCAGTAATTTCTGGGCCCTGGAGGTATGCTAATTTAGAATCTACAGACCAATTGACATCCAGTGAGGAGCCTGGAGCATATCTAAGCCTAAACTCAGACTCCAGGATGTCTGCATATTACCTGTTTCACCCTAGCAACCACACCCTGAGGGTGGACCAAGCATCATATTCCAGGCAAGCCCACCTAACTGGTGAGAAGGGAAGCTGAGAATATTTTGCACTAAAAAAGGAAGCAATTCTTTTCATCAAGATCTCCCTCCCTTTTTCTTTCCTCTGCTTAATTGTGATGTTTATGGTTCATGGACATTTATACATATTCATATATGGAAGTGTTTTTAGTTGTTTCTTATTTCTAGCATTTTTGAAACCAGCTATTTTTTATGAACCAGTTTTTTGAAAAGTAGGAAGCTTGATTAGTATGTTTCAGGTTTGTTTTGTATTTTTTTAAATTTTTAATTTAATCATTTTAAATATGTCTTTTACTTATCTGCTTCTCTTGAATCACTTTTTCTCTTTTCTTCTGCTAACAGCCAATATGTATTGTTTTCTATTTCACTCTTTCTTTTTTACTTCTATCCTCTTTCCTACTCCCTCATAATCATCACACCCTATATCACTTCTGTTCTTTCTCTGTCAGCACTGTTCAAAATCGTAAACCACTTTACAAACTTACTGTTTTTACTGTAGGCTATAACTGATCATGTCATTTCTGTTTATTGTAACAACATTGTAGACATTGTAGCAAGAACTATTTGTTTTAATGCTGTATATTATTTGCATTGGTTGTTGTTATTATTTGTCTCCTCCTAAATGGTGAGGTACTGGAAACCTTTAGAGACACTATAAATCTACAAGATGGAGACTCTACTGCCTCATATCATACTGTTAGATGAGTAGACACACAAACAACATAAAGCAAGAGAACGAATCTTCCCAAACAAACCAAGATAATTCAAGAAAAGAATCCATTGCCACCACCATGGAAGAAATGTCAGAGAAGGAGTTTAGAATGTACATAGTTAAACTAGTCTGTGAGGTAAAGAATGAGGAGTGATATCTGAGACAAAATACAGGAAGAAAAATATCAGTTCGATAGAGAGAGATTCTGAAAAAAAATCAAGCAGAAATCCTTGAAATGAAGAAATCAATAAACTAAATTAAAAATTCAACTGAAAGTGGCACCAACATACTAGTCCACTTGAAGGACAGAATATCAGGCAATGAAGACAAAATATAAAATCTTGAAAATAAAGTTGCCCAAGGAAAAAAGAAGTTAAGAGACTATCAACAGAACTTCCAAGAAACATGAGATAACCTTAAAAGAATAAATTTAAGGGCTGGGGATGTGGCTCAAGCGGTAGCGCGCTCGCCTTGCATGCGTGCGGCCCGGGTTCGATCCTCAGCACCACATAACAACAAAGATGTTGTGTCCGCTGAGAACTAAAAAAAAATAAATAAATATTTAAAAAATTCTCTTCTCTCTCTCTCTCTCTCTCTCTCTCTCTCTCCCTCTCCCTCTCTCCTTTAAAAAAAAGAACTGTCAAACTACTAAAATTAAAAAAAAAGAATAAATTTAAGATGTATTGGTATAGATGAAGGCTCAGAGACACAAACCAAAGGAATGTACAATCTTTTTAATAAAATAGTATCAGAAAATGTCCCAAACCTAAACAATGAAATGGAAAATCATATAGAGGAGGCTTACAATACCTCAAATATATAAAATCACAACAAGGCATATCATTATGAAAATGGCTAACATGCAGAATAAGGATAGTATTTTAAATATTGCCAGAGAAAAATGACAAGTCACATTTAGAGAGAAACCATTTGAGATCTTAGCTGATTATTCAACCCAGAACCTCAAGCAAGGAGGTCTTGGAACAATACATATCAAACTCTGAAAGAAAATAAATTCAATCCAATACTATACCCAGAAAAATCAAGCTTCAGAATTGACAGTAAAATAAAAACCTCCCATAATAAACAAAAGTTAAGAGAATTCACAACTAGAAAGCCTGTGCTATAAAACATACTTAATAAGAGATTTTACAAAGAAGAGATGAAAAGTAAAAGTGAAAAACAGCAAAGGGAGGAACTACACTAGAAGAATAGTCAATCAAAGGAGAAACTAATTCCAATTAAAAACCAGAAATAAATTCAAATGACACAAAATAAGAATCATACCTCAATAATATCATTGAATATAAATGGCCTAAATTCATCAATCAAAAGACATCGACTGGCAGATTGGATTAAAAAACAAGACCCCATAGTATGCTGTCTGAAAGAGACTCACTCATAGGCAAAGACATCTACAGACTGAAGGTAAAAGGATGGTAATAAACACACCATTAACATGGACCTTATAAACAAGCAGGTGTTTTTATCCTCATATCAGATAAAGTGGTCTTCAAGCTAAAGTTAAGAAGGGACAAAGAAAGACATTTCATACTCCTTAAAGGAATTATATATCAACAAGACATAACAATCATAAATATTTATGCTCCAAACAATGGAGCATCTATGTACATCAAACAAACCTTTCTCAATTTAAAGAATCAAATAGATGACAACACAAAAATACTGTGACTTTTTATATACCTCTCTCACCACTGGATAGATCTTCCAAACAAAAACTAAATAAATGATCTATAGAAGTAAAAAAATACAATTAATAATTTAGACTTAACATGCATACATAGAATATTTCATCCATCATGACAGAATATGCTTTATTCTCAGCAGCACATGGATCCTTCTCTAAAATAGACCATATCTTAGGCCAAAAAGCAACTCTTAGCAAATAAAATGAATAGAGATAATACTTTGTATTCTATCAAATCATAATGAAATGAAATTAGAAATAAATGATAAAATAAAATAGAAGTTACTCTAACACCTAGAGACTAAACAATATACTATTGAATGATAATGGATTGCAGAAGAAATCAGGGATGAGATTAAAAAAATACTTAGAGTTAATGAGAATAGTGATACAATATATCAAAATCTCTGGGACACTGTAAAGGCAGTGCTAAGAGGAAAGTTCATTACATGGAGCTCATTCATTAACAGAATAGAAAGTCAACAAATAAATAACCTACCATTATGTTTCAAAGCCCTAGAAAAAGATCAAATCAATACCAAAAGCAGTAGAAGACAGGAAATAATTAAAATCAGAGCTGAAACCAATGAAATTTAAACAAAATAAACAATCCAAAAAATGGACAAAACAAAAAAATTGTTGTTTAAATAAATAAAATTGATAAAACCTTAGCCAGGCTAATGAAGAGAAAGAGAGAAAACTCAAATTACTAAAATTTGTTGATGTAAAAGGAAATATCACAATGGACAGCACTGAAATACAGATGATAATCAGAAACTATTTTGAAAATGTGTACTCCAATAAACTAGAAAATCTTGAAGACATCAACAAATTTCTATAAACATATGACTTACCCAAATTGAACGAAAAGGACATTGAGAATTTAAACAGATTGATTTTAAGCAATGAAATTGAAGATGCCATCAAAAGCCTACCAACAAAGAAAAGTCCAAGACCAGATAGATTCTCAGCTGAGTTCTACTAGACTTTAAAAGAAGAATTAACACCAATCTTCCTCAATTTATTCTGTTAATTAGAAAAAGAGGGAATCCCTTCAAAATCATTCTATGAAGTTAGTATCACCCTGATAGCAAAACCAAAGATACATCAAAGAAAGAAAATTTCAAACCAATATCCCTGATGAACATAGATGCAAAAATTCTTAACAAAATGTTGACAAATTGCATACAAAAAAATATTAAAAGACAGTGCACCACAATCAAGTGGGTTCATTTGTGGGATGAAAGATATGTTAAACATATCAAAATCAATAAATGTAATTCATCACATCAATAGACATTAAGACACAAATCACATGAGTATCTCAATAGATGCAAAAAAAAAAAAGCATTTGACAAAATGCGGCATCTGCTCATGTTCAAAACACTAGAAAAACTAGGGATAACAGGAATATATCTCAACATTGTAAAAACTATGTATGCTAAACCCCAGGCCAACATCATTTTAAATGGAGAAAAATTGAAAGCATTCCCTTTAAAAACTGGAACAAGACAGGGATGCCCTCTTTCACCACTTCTATTTGAGATAGTCATGGAAACTCTAGCCAGATCAATTAGACAGAAGAAATTAATTAAAAGGATACACATAGGAAAATAACTCTCAAACTATCCCTATTTGCCGATGACATGATTCTATATTTACAAGATCCGAAAACTTCATTAGAAAACTTTTAGAACACATAAATGAGTGCAGCAAAGTAGAGCCATCTGTGGACTGTGTATAGACCAAACTGGCATTGTAGCCAGTGAATAAAAATCTGGTATCTGGGAACTTCCAGTGGCAATCCTGTTGGTTAAGACTGCCCAGATATACATATGAGTTTTATTTAGCTCTACCAGGTTCCACATAGCACTAGAGATGGGGTGACCTGCTGCAGCCACATGATTATCTCAATAGATGCAGAAAAAGCATTTGACAAAATGCAGCATCTGTTCATGTTCAAAACACTAGAAAAACTAGGGATAACAGGAACATATCTCAACATTGTAAAAACTATATAAGCTAAACCCAAGACCACACAGACTCCCAGAGATGGGTGTGGCTTCCCAAGATGCCAATCACCCAGTTGACTGCAAGACACCATGAAGCAAGACTCCACCTGCTGAAATCTTATCCCTGCCTTTGATGCTCTCCCTTAAATAAAAAATCAGAGCCATTTTCTAACTGTTCTGTTCCAGCTCCGAACAGAACTGGAAAAATATATATCAGAATGAATATTCTGACTTTGTCTTTTATTTCTTCACTAATTACTTCATACTTTAATTTTCTCAGTGGCAGATTCCCTCCTACACAGGAAGAATTGCCCTGGCAAAGTGCTGGCTGCCTTGTGAAACCCCTGTAAATCAATTGCATTCCTATACATCAGTGATGAATCAATTGAAAGAGAAATTAGGAAAACTTCCCAATTCACAATAGTCTAAAATAAAAAAAAATTGGGACTCAATCTAACAAAAGAGGTGAAAGAACTCTACAAGCAAAACTACAGAATACCAAAGAAAGAAACTGAAGAAGACCTTATAAAGTTGGAAAGATCTTCCATATTCTTGGATAAGCAGTATTAATATTATCAAAATGGCTGTACTTTCAAAAGAACTACACAGATTTTTTATAATCCCTATGAAAATTGCAATGCCATTATTCATAAAAATACACAGAGCACTCATGAAATTCATTTGAAAAAATAAGAGACCCAGAATAGCCAAAACAATCCTGAGTGAGAAAACTAAAGCAGGAGGCATCACAATACCAGACTTTAAATGATACTACAGAGTTATAGTAATAAAAACAGCAGGGGTATTGGCAACAAAACAGACATTAAGACCAATGGAATAGAATAAAAGACATAGAGACAAACCCACATAAATACAGTTATCTCATACTAGACCAAGGAACTGAAAACATACATTGGAGAAAAGATAGCTTTTTCAACAAATGGTGCTGGGAAAACTGGATATTCATATGTAGCAGAGTAAAACTAAACACCTATCTCTCACCCTGCACAAAACTCAACTCAAAGTTGATTAAGGACCTAGGTGTTAGGCCAGAAACCCTGTGTCTAATAGAAGAAAAAGTGGACCCAACTCTCCATCATGTTGGCTTAGGAACCAAATTCCTCAACAGGACTCCTAATGTGCAAGAGGCTAAAAAAAAAAAAAAAAAAAAACAATAAATAGGATGTAAAAAGCTTCTTCATAGCAAAGAAAACAATCAGGAATGTGAATAGAGAATCTACAGAATAAGAGAAAATCTTTGCCATCTATATTTCAGGTAGAGCATTAATCTCCAGGATATATAAAGAACTCAAAAAATTTAACACCAAAAAAACCAAATAACCCAACCAATAAATGGGCAAAGGAACTGAACAGGCACTTCACAGAAGAAGAAATACAATCTTTCTATCTATCTATCTATCTATCTATCTATCTATCTATCTATCTATCTATGTATCTATCTATCTATCTGAAAAAATGTTCAACATACTAGCAATTAGAGAAATGCCAATTAAAACTGAGATTTCATCTCACTCCAGTCAGAATGGCAATTATCAAGAATAAAAGTCACAATAAATGTTGGCAAGGATATGGGGGAAAAGGTACACTCATACATTGCTGGTGGGGTTAAAAATTGGTGCAACCAATCTGGAAGGCAGTATGGAGATTCCTCGGAAAACTTGGAATGTAACCACCATTTGACCCATTTATCCCACTCCTTGGCATTACCCAAAGGGCTTAAAATCTGCATACTCTAGTGACACGGCCCCATTAATGTTTATGGCAGCTCAATTCACAATAGCTAAGCTATGAAACCAGCCTAGCTCCTCTTTAACAGATGAATGGAAAAAAATGTGGTATTTATATACAATGGAATATTACTCAACCTTAAAGAAGAATGAAGTTATGGCACTTGCTGGTAAATGGGTGGATCTGGAGACTATGATGCTAAGTGTAATAAGTCAAACCCCCCAAAATAAAGGCCTAATTCTGATTGGCACACCAGCCAATCACTGTATATGTTTTCACAATAGGCGGCCATGATGTAGAAGAAGGGAGTTTGCTGGATTGTACAGGGTGGAGTAGGGGAAAGCGAGGAGTGGGATGGGAATAGCAAAGACAGTAAAATAAATTGGACATAACTTTCCTGTGTTCATATGTGAATACATGACCATTGTAATCCCACATCATGCACAATCACAAGAATGGGAAGTTATACTCCATGTATGTATGATAGGTCAAAATAGATTCTACTGTCCTGTCATGTATAACTAAAAAGAAGAAATTTTAAAGAGAAAATAAAAAGATAATGTGTAGAGTCTCTGGAAAGCCACGGAAGAGCTATGGGCAGGTCCATAGGGTTCTGGAACATGGCATGCCCTCCACAGCAGAGAACTATGTGGGAATAACCACCCCTAGTGTTTAAAGAGCTCTTAGTAGAGACTGTGCACCTAGTCATGGAAAACCAAGTGACTATTAACTGAAGTCTCTTTATGACCTAGGTATCCAGTAAACCAAACAGGAGAGCAGGCACAGCAGCCAATCACTGTATAATGAAAGTGGTTTGTTGGAGACTAGGTTCAAGTTTCTCTTAAAGAATGAACGAATTACAAAAATCAGATGGCCCAGACCCCATGTTGTCTGCCTTGGTTGCACTGATAAGTCTCCCTCTTTGGAGGATAAAGCTTTACTCCACAGTAACCAATTAAAGAGAAAAGGATTCTGATCTGATTCGGTGGTGAGGGCAAGCAATGAGCTGGTGCTAGCTGGACATGGACAGCTGCTACTCAGGTGTGACCATGCAGGAAAGTAGCAAAGGGAAACTCTTCCAATGGGCTGAGTTGTGGAAGGCAGATGTATTCTCACTTCAGATAGGGGAAGAGGTGGCTTGAAGGATGAATATACACTGAATCAAGAACAATGGTGAAGGATGTTTGTGGGCAGGGGGACTGGAACGAGCAAGACTGAAAACCAGTGACTGGGGTGTCTAAGAAATGTGTGTGGATGGACCTTTGAGAAAGCAGATGGATGAATCTTTGGCTTTCACGTTAGTGCCCATCAGATCATCACCAGCAGCAACATCCATCAACAGCCAGAACGATGCAACCTATGACTACACATCAGCCTTTCATTGGCTCCCTTAGTGCTTCTGCAGTGAACCAGGGGACAGAGTGCCCATGGTGGCAGAAATGGATGCCGTGATGATCATGACACTGGCGCCCCCATCAAGGATCCTATAGTTATTGGTGAAGGCCAACCTATCCCAGCAGTGACCAACACAGAGCCCTCAAAGTGGCATACCCTTGGGAAAACCAGCCACTCTGTGGCAGCTCCATTATTTTGGATCCCTTTCACTTTACAGAGGGTAATGATTTTTCCTTACTGAGACTGCATGCTATTCCAGATGTGGATTTGCCCTTCTTATCCACAGTGTCTTTGCCACCTGTGGGCTTACAGAATGCCTAATATATTGTCATAAAATCCTACACAATATTGCCTCAGACGGATGTATATAATTTATGGAAAAGGCGATGAAAAATTGATTCATAATCACAGGCTTCATTGGTTTTATCATGTACCCCATCATCCCAGAGTTTCTCGATTCCCTTTGCTACTTCTTGATTTGGAAAAAGAGTTATCCTATAAAACAGGGATCAGAAAACTATGACCTGTGGCTGAAATCTAGCCCTCTGCCTGTTATGGTAGATAAAGTTTTATTGGAACACTGCATGCCCATTTATTTATGTACTGTGTATGTATGCTTTGGCGTTATAATGGCAGAGTTCAGCAGTAGTGAAAGAGACTGCATGGTCCACAAACCCTTAAGTTTACTATCCAGTTCTTCACAGCAGAAGTGTCCTGACTCCTGATGTAGGACATGGTCTCTTATTTGCCAAGGGATTGTCAAGGGTCTGCCAAAGGGGCTGGGTGAGAAAACAAAAAGTGAAGATGTGTTAATGTCTTGCAGTCACACTCTGACCAGTGTTTAGGAGATGAGAGAGAGCAGGCAATTAAATTGTCTTTCCTTCCTATTCTGCAGCATGCTCTAGCCAGTTTTATCTCAAGAAGAATGTTTGCAACAGCTGCTTTAAACTGTTTATCTGGTAATTCCAACATGTGGATCATCTTCAGGGTTGGCATCTGTTTTTTACTTGTGAATAGGTCAGACTTTTCTGGTCTTTATAGGTCAAGTAATTTTGGAGTTTATTCTAAGCACTTTGTACATTATACTGTGAAGTTCTGTGTCTTATTAAAATATTCTGGAGAAAATAGGTTTTCTGTTTGCTTCTTTAAGCAGGTAATGAACCCGTCTTGCCTTATGAGGTGGTAGATTCCAACTGACGATTCAATTTTCAAAGCCTCTGCTATGCTGTTTGAGTCTGCTCTGGCATGTATCATTGAAAGGTTAGTACTGGACTTGGACAGTGGATTATATGGGAATTCACTTCTCAAAGCTTGTGCTTCTTTGTGTGTGTGCTTCACATGCCCAGCTTGGGGGTAAACTTGGGATTTGTGTCTATCCCTGTAGTGTGGCTACCATCACCTCTCCTTCCAAGAGAAATGAGGAAAGAGAAAGAGAAAGAAAAATGCCAAAATTTCTCTCCACACTCTTTGTACAAAAGGAGCCTATTTTTCTCATTCCTCTAAGGGGCTTTTAGAAGTTCATGTGACTGTGGGACTGTAACTATGTGATTGACCTTGGAGCAAGACCAGTAGGCAAAGATGAAGGGAAATAACCACAAGGATTATCTCCCACTGTACAGCTTGAAAAGGGCCCCTGTTGCGAATCCTATTGCCAGAAAGATGAGATTTGTCTTGGAGTTTTGTGGTCTACGCCTGCTAGAGTTTCCCTATATTGATTATTGAAACCCAGAAATAAAAGAAGGCAAAAAAAAAATTCCAGGAAACTCAGTGTCACCACATTGTCATTCTTTAAATTCTGACTTCTCTGCCTATCCATCTGCTACCATGTACTTTTCAGAGTCTCTAAGCAGTTGAAGTTTAAATTTTGACCAGAATTTTAGTTCTCATCAGTCAAAGACACAGAGCTTATTCTGCCAAATCCAGAAGGACTTACTTAAAGAATCAGGTGGTATCTGTTCCTCTCCACCTGTCCTCAGAGTTCTTCCCCTGTGTTGTGTGCCAGACCCACCAAAGGCTCCTTCACATGGGGGAGAGATAGTACAGGTCCGGAGGAGGGCACAGGAAGTCTAAGAACGGGCAGAGATGGAAACTGACAAAATAGTCTTGCTCTAAGGGGTTTAACCTAGAAATTCTGCCAAGTTGCCCTGGGATTTCTAAAATGGCAAAAGTCCAAATGAAACATCAGTCAAGAAAAAAGAAGATATTTACAAGAAAAATCCAACTTGCACAACCTGTTGGAAGAACATTTTGTGGAGAAGAAAGGGGATTTCAGAAGGGAAGCTCAGGTGAACCTGGGGTATGAAATGTGAAGGAACCTGCAAACGATGGCAGCTCCCCACTCTCAGCATACCACATAGCTGAGTGGCCATGTACAGAGGCCTGGGAAATAGATTTCCTGTCTTGACTGTCACCACCTCCTTCTGAGGGATTGAAATCTTTTTTCAGTGCCCTGCACAAAGGAGACCATGGCAAGAGTCAGGCTCTGCTGAGGCCAGTTGCCAGTGTCCTGAGCCATGCTCATGCCCAGCCTTGGCCTTCTGTCTCACTAACACAGTGAAGGGCAAGGGGAACGAGTCTTTGGGGTGAACAGGGCAAAGAGCTTGGGCCTGTAAAAAGCAGCGGTTTACTATTCAGGGAGGCCTTAGTTGCCTTGCCTGGAAAGCAGTTCCCCATATTGAAGCATGATGAAATAAATGAGATAGCATGCAAACCGTTCCTTGCTCCTGACTGATCTCCTCCTCCAGGCTCCCAGGGAGACTTAAATCATAGATTATATTACTCTGAAGAGAGATTTATATCTTCAAATGTTAATTAAACTCTGCTTATAAAGCATAGCATAGTAAACATTCTTAGATCTCCCTTATTGAGCAGATAAGAATGATTAATAATCAACATGCATTATGTATGTACAAATGGATGTTTCAAAAATCTTGAAATTCACTCGCTAAAAGTAGGTTAGTATTCTATGTATTTATTTTATATATATGTATTCATCATGTAAATTATTGGCATGATAATTTGTTTTTCATGGGAAAATTCTAAGTTAACAGGCTTCAAATTAATGAAATTTTATTTTCTTACTCTAAGTATTAGCTTTTTTGTGTGTTATTCAGTTTTTAAAGCCAAGTCATATCTTTGATTCATTTTTTTCCCCTACCATGCACAGAGACCAATATCATGCTTTGTAATTAGCAGGTACTTAATAACTATTGGTTAAATGAACTATTGATCAATGACACATTGTTAGTATGACTTCTTAGATTCCATTGAAAACATTCAGTTAACTCAAATAAGAGGGGGAAAAGCTAATGTTAAAAAGCAGGGTTAATTTTGTACATCCTGTAAATTTTGGTCACTTGCACATTCAAAATTTCTAAGCATAGCAGTTAGTTTACATCAAAGACTTGATCACCTTGATAACTCAGCTGCAATTAGAATTTAACCAACTTCTAGTCAAGCAGCTCAAACCCAGGTCTAGTGCCTTGCAATTACTAGCGAAGTGCATTGAAGAAGGGGTGATTGTCCTCTGAAACAACAGGTTATTTATTACTATTTATGGCTTTTAGGTTCACTTGCTTTTATGATGGCACATTGTCAAGAAAGATGATTCTGGAACTTTGTTAGAAGACAGGGAACATTTGCCAGCAATGAGGCCTATCATTAGGTAGGCAATCCGGGAATTGGAAGAGAAGGAGAAGGCCATGAATATTCATTGAGCGCTTGCACTGCATCAGTGGCTTTAGCTACATTATTTCATGTACTCCTCTCCGTAGCAATCCTAGGAGGGAATAATAAGTGATATTTATTGAGGACTGACTCCGAGCTCAGCACTGTTCATTATCACAGCAAATCTTCAAAACAATCTATGAGGTACAATTACATGTACTTTGGTGGTAAGGCTTCAGGGGTTAAATACCTTCCCTACAGTCACCCATTCAGCGTGGAAAGGGAATTGAAGGCACTTAGTGTAATTTCAAAATATGAACTCTAAAGTACCCTTTTCTCTCACAAGAAAACTACTTTTTTCTTATTATATAAATAAAGATATACTGATGGCAAAAAAAAAATCAATGCAGAAAAACTTTTAAAATATTTATCTATTTAATTTTTCAGTAGGTAATACATTCTTAGATTTCAGAAAGCAAAAGTTTTCTTTCTAAAAGGTAACCATGGTTATTAATCTAGTGTGACTCCTTCTGGAGGATTTTTCATAGGCATATGGATTTACTTCTGTCTTTGTATACTAAGGGGAACATGTACACACAATCCCACACCTTGCTTTCTTCTCCATTTAACTATATATTAAAAGTCTTTGCAAATCTGAACATGAAGAGTTTTTAACTCCCTTTAAAGTCTGCATTGTATTCGATTAATTATAAATTAAAACCCAGACTCTATTTAGCTAATTTTTGATTAATGGGAACTTGAATTGTTTTCAATTTGGGGTGGTGGTGCCAGGGATTGAACTCAGGGGCACTTGACCACTGAATCATTTTGTATTTTATTTATAGAGAGTGTCTCACTGAGTTGCTTAGTGCCTGGCTTTTGCTGAGGCTGGCTTTGAACTTGAGATTCTCCTGCCTCAGCCTTCTGAGCCACTGGGATTATAGGCATGTGCCACAATGCCCAGCTATTTTCAATTTTTGATTCCCATGGATGATGCCGAAATACCCTTTCCCATATATCATGTGCTTTCACCTCCAAGTGCCAGTGCACCTGTAGGCTGTGTTGCTGGGTCAGAGATGGAAACTTTAGCAGACACTGCCCTTGTCCTCCTCGGTTGACTTGATAATTGAATTGATAACTCAGGGTAGTTTGAACTATTTCTCTGATAGAGAAACAGGATGAACATCTTTTCAAGTGTTTGAGAAGTATCTGTATATCCTTTTTATTGCATGAGCGATCTGTGCCCTGTGTCCCTCTCTCCACTGGGAGTTTCTCCATGTAACTCTTGTGATGAGTTACAAACAGCTTTTCCTTGCTGGTCTCTTGTCCTTTGACCTTATGTGTAGTATTTTCCTACACAAATTTCTAATGTTTAGAGTCAAAATTACCAGTCTTCTAAAATTTAGTCCTGATTAGAGAGATCAACACAATGCCAAGGTGAAGATGATTCTCCTATGTTTTTGTCTATAAATCTCATGGTTTCAGTTTTTGCATTTAAATTGTTAATTGATTTGGAAACAATTCTACCTCTTAAGTTGAAGAATGCATCTAATCTTACATATATCTAGATTGATTTTCAGTTTTCCCAATACCGTTTACTGAATTATTTGATGGATGATTTGAGATAACTTTTTTCTCTTAGGGTGAATTCAAACCTCTATATAGATAACATGTCATTTTCAAACTTTTCTATTCCATTCTGTAAGTCTGTCTATTTGCATATTCTCACCATGCTGTTCTAATAACTGAAGATTTTAAATGTTTTAATACCTAATATAACTAATTGCCTCTCACCCATTTTTTTTCAGAATTTTCCTGGTTATTCCAACTCATGTGTCCATGTGAGCTCTAGAATCACATTGTCTGGTTTTTTAAAAGAAATCTTTTTTTCCCCCTTGGGATTGCATTAAACTTATAAATTAATTTATGGAAAATGAAAATCTTTGTCATAGTACATATTGTTTCCATTTTTAAAAAATTTTTGTTTTAATTAGTTACACATGGGTACAATGATCTTGACATATCGTACATTTGAATCAAATGGCTATAACTTCTCATTTTTCTGAGTGTACAGATTGCAGAATCACATTGGTCATGCAGTCACGTATACACCCACAGCAATAATAATGTCTATTTTATTCTGCTGTCCTTCCATTCCCCCTTCCCCTCCCCTCCCCTCCCATCACTTCTCTCTACCCAATCTAATGTCCATTTTTAAATGTTTTTAGGTCTTCAGTTGTACTATACATTTCTTTACTAAGGGCTCTCTATATTAATTCCTGTCCTGTCTTGGTTGGCTGCTAAATTCATTTTTTTTCTTACATCATCCATATGGTAGTAGAATGTATACATGTGTATATGAAAGCTAATGCTTCATATTCATACCCTAGCACTTTTCTGAATTTTTCTATTGATCATGTTAGATTCAGTTAGTTTTCTTGTTTTCCAAGTATATGGTCATAATCTCTGCAAATGATAATTTTTCCTCCTTTGTAATTTTTAGAGTTATGGTTTCTTTTCCTTTCCCAGTTGTGTTGGTTATTACTTCTGGTACAAGTTCCACTTCTGAATTTATTGGGAATGTTTTAGTGCTTATCATTAAGCATAATGCTAGCTTTGGGGTTATGATTGAAGCATTCTATCTTGTCACAGACTTATCTAACACTATTTTATTGCAATCTTTAAAAACTAAGATTTTGTGTGGTTTGTAATATTTTATCCATGCTCATGTAATCTCACGCACAGAGGTTTTGTCATTGACATCAAAAATTGTCTTACATTATGTACATTTTTCTGAATTTTGTCTTTCTTGCCACACAATACTTGGTGGAATTCTTTCCAAATTACTTCATGTGCATCTAGTTCATTGTTTTAATGACTGCATAATATTCCACGGTTTGGACATAGCTCATTTATTTAGCATTCCATTATGATATACATTTGCTTCTCACTTTTTCCCTTTTACTATAAACAAATCTGCATAATCATCCTTGAATGTGTCATTTTATGTGATTGGTCCTTTCCTTTGTAAAGACCCAGGGGTGGGAGTAATGGGTTGAAGGCTGTAATTTGCTTTTATAGCCACTTTGCTATACTGTTCCAGGTCTCACAGCTAAAGCTTGAGTTCAGTGAGGGCTCTCTGACTCCAAAGCTTATTATAGCAAACTGCTGCCCAAATCAGAGCCCTATATAAAGCAGATCATATAAAATCACTGTGCTCAGAATGAAATTTTTATTATGCTTTACCTAGTGGACCAAGATAAATACCATATTATTTATCCATGAGAATCTTACTTCACAAACATTCATCTTTATGAATCCTTGGAATTAG
The DNA here is from genome assembly GCF_964194105.1 of Spermophilus citellus. Classification (NCBI taxonomy): domain Eukaryota; kingdom Metazoa; phylum Chordata; class Mammalia; order Rodentia; family Sciuridae; genus Spermophilus; species Spermophilus citellus. The sequence goes on along the minus strand of NC_138183.1, from coordinate 68,584,289 downwards.
ATAGGCCTCTGTTTCTACAACCTTGGACAAGCTATTTTGTCTTCCCCAGTATCCATTTTCCCACCTGGGAAACAGGAATGAAAATGCCTACTCCACACAGGTTAGCCCAGAGCACTGAAGGCCCAGAGCAAGTGTCTGGAATGAAGTGTCTGGACTTTCTTGAAATTTATAAAATAGGATTTATTTGAAGACAGGAGGTCCAAGCCCCGTTTTTGTTGTGTGCTTTGAAGTTGTCCATGCAGACAGGCCCCATCAAACAAAGAGTGTAGCTGTTGCTCAGCACCTGGACCTTTGGGCTGGGAGAGACTTCCAAAGCTGTGGCCAGAGTGAGAATTACAGGCAAAGGAATACACAGCACTGTCCACAGGGTAGCTTCTGGTAATTCATGCTTCACAATTGATAGAAAACCACTGGGGAAGATTGAGAAAGAAGATGAGGTGGGTAAGGGAAAGCAGGGGAGAGTGAGGGAGGGACAGAGAAGGGGTGGTGGGAGGAGAGAGGGAGAGACGAATAGGGGAGAGAAGATGTTTAGAGACATAATATTTGCTTTTCTATTGCTGCTGTAACAAGTTATCACAAACTCAGTGGCTTAAAACAGCACAAAGCTGTCACCATACAGTTCTGGAGGTCATAGTCCAGAATCAGTCTCACTGATAAGGTATTCACATGGTTGGCTCCTTTTGGAGGCTCTAAGAGAATTTCCTTCCTTTCCAGCATCTAGACACTGCCTACATTCCTTGGCTCACAGTCCCTTCCTGCATCTTCCAACCTCAGGTTTTGTTGTGATACTACATTTTCCTTCTACACGCTTCTTTGCTTCCCTTCCACCACACCTCCCACGACTGGGGATTGAATACAGAGGCCCTCTACCACTGAGCCACATCTCCAGTCCTGTTTACTTAATGTGGAGACAGGATCTTACTAAATTGCCCAGGCTGCCTTTGAACTTGGCGATCCTCTTGCCTCAGCAAGGGATTACAGGCATACTCCACCACCCTTGGCCTCCTCACTCCCTCTTCTAAAGACCCACGGGATTCCACTGGGTCCACCTGAATAGCCAGGATAATCTCTTCTCAAGGTCTGAGCTGTGAATCACGTATGTGAAGCCTTTTGCCACGTAAGGTAACAGATTCACAGGTTCTGGGGACTGGGATGTGAGCATCTTTGGAGGGATGTGTTGCTTCGTGCACCACAGACATAATAACATGCACAACCTGTGGCATCTGTGTACCCACTTCCTGTTCCTTAGAGGATCATCCTAATCCCGAAGCGTCGTACTTTGTTGATCTGTCTTCTTTCTGCTTCACTGAGAACATCTTGTTTAGCTAAATCTTCCCCCCCTGTTTATAGAAGAGGGACAAGATCCATTTTATTCCATGTGTGACAGGCAAAGCATCTATTAGACTTGGTAGATTTTACTGGTTGTGCCTTGTTGAGTCTTTTGAGACAGAGCCCACTTTATAAGTCAAAGAACTGAAAAATTGTGGTTAAGTCCCTGCCTTACTTCGGGGCTCCTTCTGGGTTGTGACCCATCGTTCCTCAGGAGTTGAACTTCATGTGTATCTCACTTGGTTCCCACTATCTTTCCATGTCTTCATTTTTGTTGGGTCTTTGTTCTCACCTTGATGCCTATGTTAGTCTGTTATGGCTTCCATGACAGAACGTGATGGACTTGGTGGCCCAAAGCACAGAAGTCTATTTTTTCACAGTTCTCTTTGGAGGCTGGTAGTCCAAGATCAAGGTGTTGGCAGGATGGGTTTCTCCTGAAGCCTCCTCTGTTCTTGGCTTGTAGGTGGCCACTTCTTGCTGTGTCGTCTCATGGCTTTTCTTTGTAGATATATGTCCCTGGTGCCTCTCTCTGTGTATTCTAATCTCCTCTTCTAATAATAATAATAATAATAAAAAACAGATTAGTCTAGGGTTCACCCAAAAGGCTTAATTTTAAACTTAATCATCACTTAAAAGACCCTATCTCCAAATATAGTCGCATTCTAAGATATTGAGTCTTAAGGTTTCAACATACAAATTTGGAGAGGGCACAATTTAATTCATAACAATTTCTGTGTACCCTGCTCTACCTGCCACTCAAGCTCAGACCACGCACAGTGCAGGCCAAGCCTAGTCTCTAAGGACCAGCTATCAACTTCCTTGCTGGTTACCTGATGGGACCATAGACAGTCCATCTACAAAATACTAAAAATCAAACCTGCTAAAAATCAAATTGGGTAAACTTGCGGAGACCTATTGATCAGGTGAAGTCATTTATAGGTCTAGAATAATGTAATTTGGCATTTTTTTAGAATAACATTTTGGTTCCTGCAAAGATAAGTACCACCTTCTTATAGTAAGTATAAAAGCTACAAAACTTAAGTAGTAGCCTAAGAGCTAAAAGAGACAATGAGAGAAAGGTGAAAGCTTCCATTATCTCGCCTCTCATAGGCAGCTGCACCAGGTGACTGTTCTGCAGAACCACATTCTTGAGTCCAGCCTCATTTCTGTGACTAACAAAGTAGCAACTGGCCATATCTGAACCTTTGCTTTACTGACAATGCAGAGTAAAACCTCTGGAAGGTCTTCAGGTATGAAGTGACTGTGTAACCATGAACTTTTGTTTAAAAGCATGTTATTATTGTTTCCCAGATTTCACTCTGTGTAAAATCTCACCTCCTAGTATGCAGTGAGTTCCTTATGACAGGGGAAGTCTAGAAATGCCATTCTTCTTCGTCCCTGATGCTGGAAGTGCATTTAAATCCAAAGTGCATTTAAATCCCAGGTCACACAGTGTTTTCATTTTTAGTTTTCTGGAACAGAAAGATTAGAGCCAGGGGATAGGGAGAGAGAAATAAAACAAAGCTTTTGAAATCATTAAAAATGAAACAAAGCTTTTGAAATCATAAAAGGAAAAAAAAACCCTGAGTTTTGAGAAAAAAAAAACAAAAACAAAAACAAAGACAAGGTATATATTCATTGATTCTGCCTCAGGTACTTTCTGTAAAGAAATGAAGGAGTGGAGGTGTGCTTTCCCAGTGCAGGGCTGTGCTGAGACGCTCAGAGGCAGGTGTGTGGGGGGGTCACATGCACCCTGATACTCATGCAGACTTTCAGAGTAGACAAAGGATTACTCCGGCAGCCTTGCAGGCACCCCTAAGCAGTAGGTAGAGTTAGCATCACACCCTCTTTCACCCCTAGGAGCACAGCAAGCCCAATTTTGGAAAAGAAAAAATGGGGGGTGGGGAGAAGGAGCAGGAGAGAGAGAGAGAAATCTCTTGGCCCTAGCCCTCAGGCACATGTTGAAAACATCTTACAGGAGGATTTTAATTAGTGCTCTCTATTGTAAGAAATTGAATAGAATTTCCCCAAACCATAACCTTTTCCAAATGACAATCTTTTAATGGGCTTCCCCCTAACAAGTTTCCATGTATTTACTAGCAGACTAAAGGCATTTCCCATTTTTCCCCTTATTGGTTTAAATTTTGGCTTTTCCCCATTTTTTCCCATTGTGTTTCCCATGACCCTTCACCATGCAAAAAAGGTGTATACCTGTGCATATGTGCAAGAAATGAAGGAAAATTAATAAACCGGCAAGAGAATTGGAGGGCAAGTTTTGAAAGGAGGGTGAGGAGCTAAATTTATATAACCTAGAAAAAGAGAAGGCTCTGGAGGAACATGATAAAGTTACACTTCACAGAAGCAATATAAATGAAGGGAGGGAATTATTCATAATCTCAGAAGATGGCAGGACGAAGAACTGGCCCCAACCCATGGCTGGGAAAGGAAGTCAGGATGAATCATAAAGCCAGGAAGCCAGAGAGCTCTCCTGATGTGGAGACCATGACTCTTCCTTCTAGATCATGTTGGAGGGACAGGAGGGACCCAGCAATGTCATCATCAGCTGAGTAGTCTCACACGGAGCTTTCCCGCTCACTGCTCCCTGCCGGTCTGCAGTGTTCTGCAATATGATGGACAGTGGGGGCAGGGGAAAAGATAAATATGTATCATGTGGTGTGTGTGTGTGTGTGTGTGTGTGTGTGTATCCCCCCAATATGGACAAATTTCTGGAAGTAACATTAAAGAACCAAATTCCCTCCCTAAACAGAAACAGAAATAATTTCAAGCATAACACTCTAGTGACATGTGTTCATTTTAAAATTCTCTCTTGCTAGGTTTTTGATCAATTGGAGCTATTTTAATGCTTGTGAAGCCAAAAATTCAGGAGGATTCCTTTTCCACTGAGCTTGATAGCTTGGGTATTTGGTGGCTGATAAGAGGGCTCAGTGCCGCCAATATTGTAACAAGAACTTACAGGGGCACCTTTGCTACAAAGCACTGACTCTTCACTTGGGCCTGAAGAAGCCCAACGGGTAACTGAAAGCGGTATAAAGCTGGGCATTTCTGCCTTCATTGTATATCGGTCTTCTTTATTATCTTAAATGTTGACTAAGCTTCCTGCTCAGCTCTCACATAGGCATGTTACTCATTTAAGGAGTGTTCATCTAAAGCTGGTAATCTACCCCCTTCAAGGCTGGAGACACCAAGAGGACAGGGACTCAGGCATTTGCAAGATTTAAAGGGACATTCAACTGCTAGCTTTTACAGTGTCCTGTTTCAAACCCCTGAAACAGGGTACAGAAGTCGTCAGTCATATCCATTCATCTTCCAGGAACAGAGGAGCCTTAAACACCCCATGATGAGACTGCCACCCTAAGGAGGACAGATCATCACATGGGAACTGAATTTCCCTCTCCTAGGATCACAAGTCTGATAAAAGGACATCTCCAAAGCAAATGGAGACTTACTGCTCATTTATCAGTAAGGACTTCTCCAGAGTCACGCATAGAAACAGAACTGAGGTAATGATCAACAAGACCACAGTTTGACCAAGACTACTTATTTATGCATACTATTCTTTCCTACCCCCATTTATGCCTACTACTCTTTTCTTCCTCTATTTAAACCTAAAGCTCATGTTAGTATACCTGAAGATAGGGCTGTGCCACTTACTTGCCTTCCCAATATGGCCATATCAATTAAAGTTCCTTTTCTGCTTCACACCATTCATTACATGTGCCATTTGGTTTTTGGAATAACTGGAACTGATTTGTTGGAACCTCCAGGATTGAGCCTCTGGCCTAAGACCTTGACAATAGTACCTTTAGTGAATGTACCAAATGGAAACAAGAATCAGAAGACCAAGGTTCTACTTCTTAACTCTGCTGTCATATAGTCAGTCATGTGTTGCTTAATAATAGAAATATGTTCTGAGAAATTTTTAGACAATTTTTGTCTAAAATAATGTTGAACACATCATGCGTGAGTGTGTTCACACAAACCTAGATGGCCTATGTCAGTCACTCAGGCTGGCCTCTCAACTGTAGTCACAGGAGGCACTAAACAAGAGACGAATGAGCCTGCTGCTGGTGTAGCACAACACAATTTTACAGTGCACTTATTTTCTAAGTAGAAGGAATACATTCTAAAATAATCATAAATTGCATAGTAAATACTTGAATCAGTAGCGTACTTATTATTATCAAGCATTATGTGCTTAACTGTATACGCTATACTTTTATACGACTGGTGGCACAGTATGTTTGTTTTCTTCACGTCACCACAAACACATGACATCCTGTACTTGTGCTATGAAATTAGGACAGGTATGACATCACTGGGAAATAGGTCAATTGGAGCTACTTTAATGTTTCATCGTAGTCTTTGGGGACTACTAGATTTGGTCCACTGTTGACCAACTCTCATTATGCAGCACTGCATTATCTATTGCTTCATAATAAATTGCCACAGAGTTAAGAGTGTAAAACAATACACTTCCATTATCTCATAGTTTCTGCAGGTCAGGAGTCTGGATAAGGTTCAGCTGGGTCTTCTACTTCCAAGTTTCTCCCTAGCTGCAATAAAAGCATCATCTCAGCGTAAGCAAAAATAACTGAAACAGGAGCAGACCTCAATGGATCAGCAAGCAGTCTGTAATAAGCAGAAGTGAAATGGCACATGGCACATTTTCAGGAGCGAAAATGGTGACTAGCTACAAGAGGAGTCTGTCTTTAATAGGTTTTAGTGACAGTTAATCATAGCAGAATGTTTAGTGTGACTTAATCATTAGAGACTGAGAATATGCTGATTGGGCAGTCAGGAAAGTAATGGTGCAAGTTAAAGATCTAACTCAGGAAAACAGTTGTAAAAGCTTGAAACTCACAATACTGGGATGAAAGTCCAGAGCCCCGAGCCCATTGTTTGCCCTCCCCTCCTCCCCTCCCAGATCACACTATCCTCCTTTTCTCCCTGTGGGCTGTCATTTCCCTTTGCTTAGGAGATGTTGTTTTCCATATTCTTCATTCTGGTCTGTCCAAAAGGCTGTAATAAGTAATGTGGGTGGATCCCCAGGCATCTCAAGGCTTGACTGTAGCGGGATCCACCTCTTAGCTCACCTAGTGGTTGTCATCAGAAATCAGTTCCTCATGGGTTGCTGGACTGAAGCATTCAATTCCTTGCTAACCACTAGCCAGAAACTACCATCATTCCTTGCATGTAGGAGCTTTGCTTACAAAAGTATGCCAGCCAAGAAGGCAAGAGACTGAGAGTGCCAGCAAGACAGAGCCATAGTCTTTTTTAACCTATGTGTGGAACTGCCGTTTTTGAAATCATTTTTACTGTATTCTGTAAATTGAAAGCATGTTATTAGATCTAGCCCCCACACAAGTGGCAGGAATTACACAGAATGTGGATAACAGGAGGTGGGGACCATTGGAAGGTACATTAGAAGGCTGCCTCCCACAGCCTTAACCAGAAAAGAAAATTTGAAAGGTGGTTGAACCAGATGAGGGTCAGAAATTCATCTGTCTGCCATGGCCTGGTAGGTTGCATTAATTTGTGAAGTGAGTCACATGTGAGATAGTAAGCAGTGTTATGGGGATCCAGATGAGCTGTACGCACTCTGCTAAATCTGTATTATTTACAATCAAGTCACTTAAAAAGATATGGGCCAACCAGTGAGAATCTCAGTCCACATTGGAGCTGACACCATTCTAGCTAACATATTCTAGATGAGTGGCACATTCTCCTATTAACTGTATCACTTTCCATCCTGTGAAAGCCAATGGCAAAGGTGATTCTGTAGGTCTTAATTCCTAACTCTTATGAGGCATCAAATGACAATAACGACCACTAAAGCACTGGATTATTGCTTTAACAAGTAAACTTTGGTCACCAAGGGGAGGAAAGATGACTATCTGCTTCTCCTTATTCACACTTAGTCCTACTGGTATCCCTCCTATTGAACTAAATAGAGTGGCATTAACTAAAAGAAAGTCGTGTTGAGTTGAGGTAATAAATTTTGGTACAGATTGAGCATCCCTAAACCAAAAATCCAAAATTTAAAATGCTCCAAACTCTGAAACTTTTTGAGTTGCCAACATGGCATTTAAAAAGTTTTAATTTGGAGCATTTTGGATTCTATGTAAATATTCTAAAATCTGAAAGAATTCAGAATCTGAAACACTTTGGGTCCTGAATTTTAGATAAAGAACACTCAAACTATAATAAAAATCATTGGCATATTATCACTCCTTTGACAAATATTTATTGAGCTTCTTTTCTGCCTAAAGCTGCATGAATTCTGGGGATAATAGGATGTATAAGACATGAATTGTCAGACACTCCCAATGCACTGTGATATGTACCAGAGAAAAGGGTGTAATCCATAGAGAAGGGGAGGGAGTGGCTAGGTCTGTGTGGGGTAGCTTAGAACATGGTGGTGGGCCTCACCTTCTCCCAATAGGTAGGACCCACAACTCCCATTTCTGCTTTTGATGTCAGTATGTTTTACAATGGGATTATATCATTAATCCTCCTGACACTGTGGTTGCAGGAAAGACACAGGTATTACTTTGCCTAGTAGGATATAACCAAGTGGAAATCCTATGCCATAAATACAAGTTCTCCTAAGGACCACTCTGGCACCTAATGAGATCCCAAGGTAGGGGTATAATCCAGTCTCTGGTAGCAGTTGGGTTTATCAGCTCTGCTATACTCTAGAGAGGAGCTGGTTTGAAATCATTACCCATTGCTCCTTTGGGATGAAATACATTATACAGATGTGGCTAATAATAAAAACAATTATAACACTGTTATTTGTATAGTGTTCATAAAATTTCCCATTTGATAATAGTACAGGGTTTCAGTTTAGAAAGGGAAAACATCATATTGTTCCATCAAGTCTTAAATGGCCTGAGTTCAAAGCTCTTATAGGGATGGTTACTGACTTGGTTTTTGTCCCTGATGCAAATTCTATAATGAGGACAATGTTTTGAAGAAAAGGAAAAACAAGTTTTATTGCTTCCCTAGCAAGGATAAACATAGAGAACTCCTGTCCCAGTGGCTGTGATTCTGCTCGTTGGGGAGAACAGAAAATTTTAAAGAAGTGATTCATTCTAGGCATTCCCTGGATGTGTGTATGTAGGGAGGCAGGGGTTGTTATTCACTTGTTCATTTGAGGGAAACATTTTTGGGGGGTACTGGGACTTGAACTCAGGGGCACTTGACCAATGAGACATCCCCATACCTTTTTGTCTTTTATTTAGAGACAGGGTCTCATTGAGTTGCTTAGTACCTTGCTTTTGCTGAGGCTGGTTTTGAACTTTCGATCTTCCTGCCTCAGCCTCCTGAGATTACAAGACTGTGCCATTGCGCCCAGCTCATTTGTTCATTTGAGAGATATCCCTTTCTTAGATCTTCCGGGGTCATCCCTGAACTCTAATTTCTTGGTTTCTATGGTGGGTGTGTGCTCAAAGAAAGATAACTCAGCCTAGGATGGGGAAAGGGTAATCCTGTTTTCTACACACATAACCCCCAACCTGGGGGGTGGGGAGAAGAGGAAAAGAAAACCTGTCCACTTTAAAATAAGTATCAATGGCAGAGCAGCAAGGGCTATATCAAAGCATGAGATGACATTTTCCCAAGGTCAATTTCTACATTCCATTTCTATGGTAAAATGGGCGATGACATCTCTAAGCTCCTTCCTGCTGAGAGTGTGAAGTTGAATGGGGAAGTGACCCAAAGGCCTCCTTTTCTTTTCTTTCTTTTTTTAAAAATCAGGTGGGGCATGGACAGCTAAGAGTATTTAGGATCAGGGCAGTCCAGAGGTCCATGGTGGCAGGTGGTGGGTGACTTCATGAGTCATACATAGCATAGGGATTATACTAGGACACAATAAACAAGAGAGCAATGCATTACTTTTTTTGTAATCAATTAGAACAAAAGCATTTCAGTCAGTCTCTGAAACATAGGACAAACTTGTGACTTTAGAGTCATTTGTGATAGTTATTATTAGGCACTACCATATAAGAACCCTTTCTTTATAGCTTTCAACTTTACTTACTTTGGGTAGGGCTGACCCATGTGTACATCTTAAGTCACATTAAAAAATTTTTCTTTCATTTTTAATGTCCAGGTTTGAGTATGCTTTGGTTTTACTCTCTTGCCAGGTGTTTAAGACTAAGTTGGTCAATTTGACCTCATTCTTATCTACTCTTAGGGTCAACTGAGATTCCTCAGAGATCATTCTTGGGAATGTGTGAGAAGTCTCTTGGCTCTTCTAGTCGTCTTCTATCTATTGTGCCATCTGTCCAGATGGGTCAAAGTCTTGCTGACAATATGTGGCATCCCTTAGAAACATCAGGGACATTTCGCTCTTTGATGAGCCTCCTCTTTGCGGAGTGTGCACTGTTTGGCTTCCTGCTCTCTAGGGTCCTCATGATCCTCCTGACCAGAAAGTTGGGCTAATTACTGGAGTTGCAGTGCCCTTAGAGGTTTCTGTCTTTCCCTGTGTCCTAACTGACCTTAGAGGGCAAGGTCCATAACATTGGCTTCTTTTTCCTTGGCCCTTTTACTTTCTTCACTTTGGTATCCAAGTTCTTGGTTTTAAACTTCCATCAGGCCAGCTTCACTAGTCTTAAAACAGGAGTAATGGGTTTTTAACTTTAATGTCTAGAATTTTATAGTTATCCCTTCCATTTAGTATTTGCACTGGAAGTTGGCCTTATATCTTGTCTGTCCTGTAGGTGATGGCTTCTCAAACTAACTCAAGTTGTTATATTAGAAGGAGTACTTCTGCAAAACATTAACAGGTAACAGTTATAGAGTTTACAAAATAAAATTAACCAGAGTAAAAATATATTCAGTTTGTATAATAGTGATAAATCAAGAAATGTGATTTTTATAATCTTAAACCTTTACTTAGTTATTATGTATTATATCTCCATTGAGGTGACGGTACTCATTACAACAAAAATCTATCATTTGAACATAACTTTAAATGAGCTTAAATTTGGTCTATTTTGGAGCCATTCTAACATGGAGTAAGTTGAGATACAGAGCTTTATCTCAGGTATGGTGGGGCTCTTTACAATAAATTCAACACAACACAACATCTGACACATGAATCAAACAAAAGCTAAGAGAACTCCTAACTTTCTTTTTGTGGAAAAAGTGGCAAAAAGCTTCCATGGTCCACATGGTCAATCTTTAAACAAGTCAGGATCTCCTTATCATCTTTTGAAAGTATATTTAAATTCACATCCCAGTATAAAAAGCAACACAAAATTCTGTATGTATCTTATTGATAACAGGTTACCTTAATCCAGTTACAGAATATTAAGTGGCATAAATAAATACCCAATTAAATTGGCTATATATATTTTCTATATAAATCTGAAGGAGACCTGCTATAGATGATGTTAGTTTGAAGAACACCAACTTGGTAAAATGCTCTCTTAAGCTTTACATTTTAAAAATTTATATATTTGAAGAACATGATTACATCTAACATACAGAGAAGCCAATGTCACAATTACATAGATGGCCTTAGCTTTCACTTTTAAAGCAAAATTCAGAATCCACAGTGTATGATAACAACAATTACAGGTCTGCAAAGTTTAGCAGTAGTAGCAAAAATCAGAGTAGTCTTAAACCTCTTATCCATTTAGGAAACAATGTTAATGGTTGGAAATAGATTTAGTCAAATCAATCAGATAGATACCAATTCTAAAAGTGTGTCCCTTTTATGTCAGGTATAATGTATAAAAGAGAGCACTTATTTGCCTGTAAACCAATATGAACTTTCATTTTATAAACTTTTACAGGCTTAGATAAACATATTTAGTTTCAGATGTATACATATGTGTGTGTGTGTGTGTGTGTGTGTGTGTGTATATATATATATATATATATATATATATATATATATATATATAGTCACATATATTTAGGTTATTCATGAAAATCAAGCCTGGTCAACATTTTAAGTCATCTTTTTCTCTGCCAAAGAAGTATCCTAAAAGCAATTACACCTTATACATTTTATAACTCTGAAGTCTTTCACAAATTGGCACTCATTAGTATTAGGTTTCTTAATTGGCAGAATAGGCATATTGTAGGTATCTGGTGAAACTGACTCAATTCACATTTTAAAAAAGTGTCAAGAAGAGACTGAATCATTAATGCCTCTCTTTTCAGGGAGTATTTCTTTTTTCTTTGTGGGGAAATCTTGGTTAAGATAACATGGGTAACCTTTTTTCAGGGTCCTTTTGGTCTAAAGGGCACTCATTTATAGCAGACCTCCAGCAGAGCAGGTTTTGTTTACTTTTCCTGGAAGGTACTTGCAAATGAAGTTGTTGCCTTTTGGGTGAGGATATTACCTGTACATTTAATTTACACACACACAAAAAAATCTTATTCCAGGAGAGGATTGGACAGTCTGGCATATACAAATAAAAACAGTGCCTTACTTTTTTTCTTCCCAGTTTACATTCAAGTGGTTGGAGCATGAGATGTTGCTGGGGTTTTCCTGTCTCTCTTAGCATTATTAAAATGCCATGTCCCTTATTATTATCACAATGTCATCAACTTTAAGCAAGTTCCCCCACCGTCAATTGTACCCAGAGACTTTCTTTCTTTTTTTTTTTTTTTTTAATCTCCAGGGCATATGTCCAATGAAGGCCACATTGACCATACAGAGATGGTTATGGACCTCTTTCTGCAGAAATCAGCAGGACCAAGACAGTTCCCATGCATACATGGGAACTTATATTTTACTTCTGTGGGCAAAAGATTAGCATTCCACCTAGATACTAAAGGGAAGAACATTTTGTCCCCAGGTTATAATGTAACCATGCTGGAACCCATTGCTATGTCCTTTTTGACTGACAGCTTTCATCACCTGAATAAGATAGGATAGTTCGTCATCAGGCAATCAGGGTAATGGGCTCAGATTAAGATTTTTTTTTTTTTTAATATAAAGGCTACCCTGTAAAGTTGAACATTCCAGTCAACTCCTTTGTCCTAGACCTCTGGGGAAAGGAAAGTGAGGGTGGATCCAATTGCAGGTTACAGAAAAATTCAGACTCAAGGACTAAAAGAGCATAGCTAATTAGAAAGTGACAGGCCAAGTAAATAGCCTTGGAGTGCTCCCAATACCTGTACAACACAGATGCCAACCATCATCCCTGACAGTTTAATACCTGTTCAGCATCAACTCTGATCAATACCTTTATCCAGAAGCCAGAAGCCCCCAGACTAGTACACTCACGTGGAAAAAACCCTCCCTCAGTTTCCCCTTCTCATTGCCAGAGTTCCATCTTTTCTCCTCTTTCAAACAAATCTTATTCCTCTGACTTTTTCCCTCTGGTACTATTTGTGGATTTCATTCTTTGAACCCACGAAACAGGAACCCAGAAAGAAATCAGTAAGGCCCGCAGCCTTCTTCTGCCAGCACAAGCAGCAAATTGAACTCTGTTCTCAAACCCTAGTTTTGTTCCCGTGGGCAAAAAGGGGCTGGAAGGCAGGGCAAAGGCCAGGTCCTCTTTGCCCATTTCTCTATAGCCCAGGAAGCTTTCCTGGTATTTCTTTGTTCCAGCCCAGAGCTGGTGTTCCTGACCAGCTGATTTGTGACTGCCTGGGGCCAGGCTGAGAAGCAGTATTGGGACTGCCAGTACGGGCTTTAAAGGATTTAAATCATTTTTTTAAAATTTTTTTTATTGATTATTTAAAACATTACATAGCTCATGATATATCATCTTTCATACATTTGACTCAAATTGTGTTTTGAACTCCCATTTTCACCCCAAATACAGATTGCAGAATCACATCTGTTACATATTCACATTTTTACATAATGCCATATTAGTGACTGTTGTATTCTGCTACCTTTCCTATCCCCTACTATCCCCCCTCCCCTCCCCTCCCCTCCCATCTTCCCTCTCTACCTCCCCTGCTGTTGTTCAATTCTCTCCCTCCACCCCCCTTGCCCCTCATAACCTCTTATAATTTTATGTATCATTGAAGGTCTCCTACTATTTTCATGTGCTTTCCCTTCTCTCTCAGTTTCTCTCCCCCCATTCGTCTTTGTTTACTGTAGTCTTTTCCTCATGCTCTTCCTTCCTGTTCTGTTCTTAGTTGTTCTCTTTATATCAAAGCAGACATTTGGCATTTGTTGTTTAGGGCTTGGCTAGCTTTGCTTAGCATAATCTGCTCTAATGCCATCCATTTCCCTGCAAATTCTATGATTTTGTCATTTCTTAGTGCTGCATAATACTCCATTGTGTATACATCATTTTTAACCCTTTCTGCTGGTGTATTGCTGTCTTTGCATACTAGAGGCAGTGCCTTTTATACTCTCAACATCATTTTGGACTGTTCCAACTCCTTATTATGCAACTGCGTAAAGGCCTGTACAGATTTTTTTTTCTCACTTACTTTACCTCTGACAGACCAATTCCAACTTTAGGACTATACAATAATTCAGAAAAAAATTTCAAAGGCCAGATTGTTACAGTCAAACATTGTGGTTTTCTTAGGCTTATACCTATTGGTGGCCATTTCAGCCAATATCTTTCCCCAGAGACTGCCTATAGGATCAATGCAGTATTGTCAATGTCTTAAAAGGGGCAGTAATAGATAGAAACAAAAACATAGACAACCAGAGAGGATTCCCAAAATGATGGCCAACAGACAGAAAACTTTAAAACAGACAACGAGGGAAAATCCCCTATGTTCCCAACTTTTGCTTAACCATGAACAACAGTGGTGCCACAGATATCCCCATGAAGAAGGACCAGATGTTCCCACAAAGGGGAACCAGTTCTGTAGAATCAAGGGTCTCAGTGTGAACACTGGGGGAATTTACCAGTTGACCAAGGTTTTGCAACTTAAGTAAGTTCAGTTTTCTTTTTCTCAAAGTACACCAAGATGGAGCATTCCATACATTTCATGGAGAGACTATAGGAGTTCCCCAAAGCAAAAGGGGCTTCAGTAGCTGCTGCAACAATACTTCGGTCTGTTCCTTTACATGCAGGAATATCTCCTCTGATTCAACCAAATGCAAACTCACCTGTCTCCTAACTGTCCAGAAGTTGGCTCTTAACAAGTTTGCCTTAAATATTCAGCATGGAAATGGAGTTGCTTGGAGTACAAGACCTGCCCAACAGAGCTGGAATGGCAAGTTATTAAAATTCATGATAAAAAAATGGAAATACCACAGGTACCACTGAAATACAGAGGATAATCAGAAACTATTTGAAAACTTATACTCCAATAAACTAGAAAATCTTGAAGATATCAAGAAATTTCTATAAACATATGACCTACTCAAATTGAACCAGGAGGATATAGAAAATTTAAACATGCCAATTTTAAGTTATGAAATTAAAGATGCCATCAAAAGCCTACGAACAAAGAAAAGCCCAGGACAGGATGGATACTCAGCTGAGTTCTACCAGACCTTTGAAGAATAACTAACATCAATTCTCCTCAAATTACTGCACAAAATAGAGAAGGAGGGAACCCTTGCAAACTCATTTTATGAAGCTAGTATTACCCAGATGCCAAAACCAGATAAAGATACATTAAGGAAAGAAAACTTCAAACTACTATTCTTGATGAACGTAGATGCAAAGTTTTAAAAAAATACTGGCAAATCTTAAAAAGTTAGTGCACAATGATCAAGTGGGTTTCATCCCAGGTATGCAAAGTTGGTTCTATGTATGAAAATTAACAAATGTAATTCATCACAGATTTAAAGATAATAATTACATGGTTCTCACAATAGATTTAGAGAAAGAATTCAATAAAATATAGCATCCATTCATGTTTAAAACACCAGAAAAACCAATGATAGATTGTAAAAGCTATATATGGACAAACCCAAGGCTGATATCATTCTAAATGGAAAAAAATTGAAAGCATTCCTTCTAAAAACTGGTAAAGATGGATGCTCACTTTCACCACTTCTACTTAACACAGTCCTTGAAACTCTAGCCAGAACAATAAGGCAAATGAAAGAAATTAAAAGGATACAAATAGGAAAAGAAGAGGTCAAGTTACTTCTTTTTGCCAATGACATAATTCTAAATTTGGAAGACCTAAAAAATTCCATCAAAAACTTCTAGATTTCATAAATGAATTTTGCAAAGTGGCAGGATACAAATGAATAAATCATGTTTTTATATAATAGTGATGAATCAGCCAAAAGAGAAATTAGAAAAACTACCCCATTCACAATAGCCTAAAAAAAATTCACTACTTGGGAATCCATCTAACAAAAGAGGTGAAAAACCTCTACAATGAAAACTACAGAACACTAAAGAAAGAAATTGAAGACATTATTAAAATGGAAAGATCTCCCATGTTCATGGACAGGCAGAACTAATGTTGTCAAAATGGCCATACAACCAAAAGTGCTATACAGATTTAATGCAATTTCTATTGAAATTCCATTGTCACTATTAATAGACATAGAAAAAGCAGTCATGAAATTCATTTGGAAAAATAATAGGCCAGAATAGCCAAAATGATCTTTAGCAAGAAAAGCAAAGCAGGTAGCATCACAATACCAGACCTTAAATTATACTACAGAGCTGTAGTAACAAAAATGGCATGGTACTGGCACCAAAAGAGACATGAAGACCAATGAAACAGAATAGAAGACACAGAGACAAAACATACAAAGAAAGGTATCTCATACTGTAAAAAGTCACCATAAACCTACATTGGGGAAAAAATAGCCTCTTTTTTTGGTGCTAGGAAAACTGGAAATTCATACGTAGCAGAATGAAATTGAACCCCTACTTCTCACCCTGCACAAAACTCAACTCAAAGTGGATCAAAGACCTGGTATTAGACCAGAAACCCTGAACCTACTAGAAGAAAATGTAGGCCCAACTCTCCATCATGTCAGCTTAGGAACCGACTTTCTCAATAAGACTCATAATGTACAAGAAGCAAAATTAAAAATCAATAAATGGGATGGTATCGAACTAAAAAGCTTTTTTTTGCATCAAAGAAAATAATTCAGTGCATGAAGAGAGAGCCTACAGAATGGGAGAAATCTTTGTCACCTGAATCTCAGATACGGCATTAATTTCCAAGATATACAAAGAACACAAAAAGTTTAACAACCCAATCCACAAATGGGCAAAGAAACTAAACAGACACTTCTCTAAAAAAGAAATATGTACAGTCAACAAATACATGAAAAAATGCTCAAAATCTCTAACAATTAGAGAAATGCAAATTAAAACTACACTGAGATTTCATCTTACTCCAACGAGAATGGCAATCATAAAGAATACAAGTAACAAAAAATGTTGGTGAGGATGTAGAGAAAAGGGTAAACTTATACATTGTTAGTGGCACTGCAAATTAGTGCAATCACTCTGAAAAGCAGTATAGAGATTCCTCAGAAAATTTGGAATGGAGCCACCATTTGATTCAGTTATCCCAATCCTCAGTATATACCTAAAGGACTTAAAATCATCATACTATAGTGAGCCACATCAGTGTTTATAGCAGATAAATTCATAATAGCTAAGCTACAGAGTCAATCTAGGTGCCCTTCAACAGATGAATGGATAAAGAAAATGTGAGATACACACACACAACACACACACACACACACACACACACACACACACACTGGAATATTACTCAGCCATAAAGAGGAATGACTTTATGACATTCATTGATAGATGGTTCTGGAGACTACCATGCTAAGTGAAATAAGCCAATCCCCCAAAACTGAAAGTCAAATGTTCTCTCTGATGTGTGGATGCTAACCCATTGCAGAGGTGGGGGCATAAAAGTTCAGTGGAGTAGACAAAGGGAAATGAAGGGAAGGGAGGGAAAGACAGTAGAATGAATCTGAATCTGACAAAAATCTCCTAGGTACAGACATGAATACAACACAGTGAATTTTACACACACACACACACACACACACACACATACACACACACACACACACACACACGAATGATTTCTACTATCATGGATAACTAAAAAGAACAAAGAAAAATTTAAAAAGAAAGAAAGAAAGCCAAAGTGGTGGCTATTCTCAGGTACCGTCTCCGTTGCAGTTTGTTACCAGAATCTCAGTCTGTGTCCACGATGCCAATTCAATAATAAGAACACGAATTTGAGAAAAAATGAAAAGAGTTTTACTGCTTTGATAGCATAGGAGAAACACAGAGGCTCCTGGCGAGAGGTGATTCTACCCATCAGGGAGAACATAGGGTTTTTAAAGAAGTGATTCATTCCAGATGTTCCCTGTGTGTTTGTGGTGGGTTTGTGATTCACTTGTTCATCTGGGAGATACCCGTTCCTTAGAGCTGCTGGGGCCATCCCTGAAGTCTGAATTACTTGATTTTTGTGGTAGGCACATGATCAAA
This sequence comes from Spermophilus citellus, assembly GCF_964194105.1. Classification (NCBI taxonomy): domain Eukaryota; kingdom Metazoa; phylum Chordata; class Mammalia; order Rodentia; family Sciuridae; genus Spermophilus; species Spermophilus citellus. The sequence goes on along the minus strand of NC_138183.1, from coordinate 68,566,557 downwards.
GACAGATAACTCAGCCTAAGAGGGGAAACAAAAGGTAATCCTGTTCCTCCCACCCCCAGGTTAGGGAGGGAGAGAAGGAGAAGAAGGAAAGACAACATGTCTATTAAAAAAATAAGCCTCAGTGGCAGAGCAGTAAGGGCTAAATTCAAAGCCTGAGGTAGACCACTGTACAGGATCACCAAATTTTGGACTGGAAGCATCAAGTCCAAAATTAAAGATAGGGTGCTCATATGAAATGTATAATTACTTAATATCAGATATAACAGTTTCACATGTTTTTCTTATGATACAGGAAAAGGATAAAGTAGTATTTCTCTCCACATTTATTTTACCTATACCATCTCTAATTTGATTATTATTGTTGTTGTTGTTATTATTATTAGCAAAATTCCTGCTTTGTCATTAGATACCTGGCTAATTCAAAAAAGAAGCATTTGCATATTGAAAACTACACAGAAAACTGCTTCAGCTCTCCACCTTAACTCTGTGTCTATCAGTGAATCCAAAATACTCTTTTTTGTGATCAGAAAGAAGGAAAAAATTCCTTGTATTTATTCATCTGGGAGCGGTTTAATCAGTCACTCTGTCTACCAGCCCTGAAAAGCAGTTCAAACAGCATCTATTCAGATTGAAGACCAATTAAATAATTATCAAAAGCATCAGGAAGACAGCAAGGATAAGACTCAGAGGAACACACAGAGTCTGGCAGAAAAACATGGTTGCTGTTTTGAATTTTCCCCTCACTCCCCATTTACTAAACCATGTGCTGCCATTGACCTCCACATATCAAACAGGGCCTTGGGCGGGCTCCGTTTGAATGCACAGACCTCCCTGAGCACAAAGGATTTCCCTGGTGTTTTGCAGGCTTAAGAGGAGATGCAATTTTTTTCCAGCTGAGCTGCCAGGCCATTCAGGCTTGCAAAAGTGAGCACTTGGTTCAGGACTGAGTGAAGCCTGCATTTGGTGTCTGTGCGTGAGGAGCTTGCTCCCTTGAACCATGCCTGGCACACTTGGTCTGCCTCATGCGGCCATAATCTTCAGATTGCTCAGAGCGGTCAATTCAGATCCTGGTTCTCTGTGGATAGTTTGTTCTTTGACATTTTCATTTTGTTTCGTCCTTGCACACACACACAAAAAAGCAGACCCAGGAAAATTTGAAGCAGTCCCTTTTAAAAATGAACTGAACCAGCCTACTCCATCCCAGCACCTGCCTGGGGATCTCCGTGTGGACTGCCCATTATTTTGCTGTCCCATGGGTGCAGCCATCCTGCTGCAAACAAGCCCCACACATTCACCCTTGCAGGAGACACAAATGGTCAGTAAATGGCCTATTCAGGGTGGGTTTGGAACTTATCATCTGTCTCAGAAAATGAGAAATCTCTGAGGTGGCCCAGCACAAAAGGATGCAAATGACAAAGGGTCAACAGCAGATGCTGAATAATGGAGTGGGAACAAATAGCATTCACAGGCTTCTTGTTTTTGGTCTCCCCCTCATTCTTGCCAAGTCATTTTCAGTCTCAGCTATTCCTATTTTCTTGTCCAAGGGAGTCGTGTGAGGGGCATCTGGACTGATTTCTGGGGAGGTTTCCACCACTGGATGGAAGTGGGCCTTTGCACTTTTTTGTTGAATGGGACATGTGTCTGCAAAGCTTTGTAACACTGGCTCCATCCTGCCCCATGTCACAGAGATGTCTGTATTTTCATGCTGCCCGCCTGACTGCATTGACGTAAACTTTGCAGAACAATTTGAAATCTGGAATGAAGAAAATGCGGATTTGCAAGAGTTGTCAATGAATTTGAGCTTAAAGACAAGGTACTAGATCTGTAATTTTTATCAAACTTAGACCATTCTTCAGTGTCAGAAACCAAGGTGGCGATGTGTACACAAAGACACATCCACATCTCTCACCTCTATGCATGTGATAAAGAAGCAAAGGTTACCAGATGGGAGGTACTGTATCACCTGAATGCAGATCAGTGAAACTGAAATAGTTATAAATGAAATGGCAGATGTAACAACACGAAGTCAAAATCAATATAGGGACACATTTTCTTTTTTCATGCATAATGCTAATAATGAAAAAATTTTTAGAATTGCTTAATGAAGATGTTTTTCAAGGGACAATTCCAAGAGCTTTATCAGAGTTATCTATGAGGTAGATGCTCTAATTATCTCATTTCTTCCATGAAAAAAATTAACGAAGAACATGAGCTGAGTGTGGAAGACCTAGGACAGAATCCCAGGAAAGCTTGCTCCAAACCTGGCTCATAATCAGAGGGCTTAGCAGTTTAGCACTAGGAAAAGTTGCATATTAACAGCAAAGTAAAAATAGCAAGAGCCAGTAAATGTATAGGTTTATTTTATTTTTATCTCTGATAAAAAAATTTTGGAAGCAGTGAGCCCATCTGGGAAAACAGACAGAGGGTTTTTAAAGAAGTGATTTATTTCAGGTGTTCCCTTGTATGCGTAGGGGGTTGTGACTAACTTGTTAATTTAGGAGACAGCCATTTCCCAAGGTTGGTAAGGCAACTCCTCATCATTGACCTACAGGTTCCTTCTTACTTTCCTGGGCCACCACCCTTACCAAGGCCTGACTTCAAATATCAGGATCACTTCAGGATACAAAAGTACTGGAACCTCAGTCATTATACTCAATTCCTGGAAGCAAAGAGGAGGAAGGAGAAGGGCAAAAATATACCCAAGCAGCTTTCTGTTTCCCCCATAAGGAGAGTTTCCAGAAGGCCCACCCAACCACATCCATGTCCATCTTACTGGCTTGAAATTAGTTATATGGCCACACCCACCTACAAGAGAGATGGGGATATAGGAATTTTAAGCAGAATACATTGTCACTTTGAATGAGATTTTCCTTCTCAAAAAGAAAGGGAGGATAGATATTGGTCGGGAGCCTGCAGGATATGCCATGGGTCCCAGATGGCTTCACTGGAGATTTGGGTACACCAGCCACAGGATAAGACAAGTGGGCCCTCATCCCTCCTGTCCACTTGTCTACTTGATCCTTTGATTATCATGGAGCCTCCTGGGAATACTTCATACTAGTTTAAATTGAACTTCAGACTTTTAGCACCTGACATGTCTGATGGTCGTGGCTGGGTGAGGTGAGGAAGACCCCAGAGACCTGTCAGGACATGGCAGGACCTTGAGAGAGAATTCACCAGGAGGAGGAAGGAATCTGCAAGCCTGAGTGTGAGGTGAGCCGGACTCTGAGCAAAGCTTGGTGGCTGATGTTAAGACCCCCCTGACGCCCCATCCCCCCACTCTGTGTGCTTGTCACCCTGGGGACAAGCATGCCTTTGCACGTCAGCTCACATGACTCTATAGTTAAGCTCAATAGCATGTCTGGAACAGCCTACTGTGGAGCTCCCATAACTCAGTATAATACAGAAGGAAGGAAATCATTTCTTACTGTTATTTCATGAGTCATTGTTGAATCACTCAGGTGACATGATGACTAAGTTTGTGACACCAGGGAGATCTATAGGGATGTGTGCCTCACGGAGGCAGACAGGGAAGGCAGCATTGTAGGAGCAGAGGGACAGAGAGCAACACCAAGCGACGTACATAGGATACTCCCAGATAATCTTTTTCATATTATTGGCAGGCTGTTTTCATGGGACTGGAAATTCAGTATATGGATATCAAAGTAACTTTCAGATTTGACTGTTACTATGTTCTCATTTATTCACAAGTATATGGATGCCTGGGGATATTTGGGTTATACCAGGGTTTACACAGGTTTCAGCTGAATTCTATTATTTGCTCAAATACTGAAGACTGGAAAACACAACTCAAGTCAAATGAATTTCACTTTGCCATTTTCCTTATCCTAAACTTCCCTGCTCAGTTCCATCCAATCAAATAAAAAGCTTTTCATAGAAAAGAAAGAAGATAAGCAAGACCATGAGATAAACAGAGGCATACAGAAGAGGCAGATAGGAAGGTATAAGGATGAGGGGAACAAAGTCATAATTCTTAAAATCATAATCATCATCAGAACTAACAATGGTAAAGTGGTAAGAGTAATGACTATTTTTATTTTCAGGATGGGCATTATATAACTTGTGAGATGATAGGCTGTTGACAGTTGTTAAAAAGCATCATCCTCATAGTCCATTTAAAAGTATTGGAATATTTCAGCACACCTTTCAAAATTCTAATTTTGAGACTATTTTACATTAGAGTTACTTACTGGCCATTGTGTTTAAGACCAGGACATGAAAGCAAAGTCCTGGCTCATCGGTCCCAATTGCTTCCTCTGAAAAAGGGCCCTAACTGTTTCTGCTTTGCTTAGCTGACAAAGATGATGAATCAAATTAGAAGATAATGATTAAAAAGTGTGTTATGATTTAATGTGATGTCACCCAAAAGCTCATGTGTAAGACAATGCAAGAAGGTTCAGAGGAGAAGTGTTGGGTTGTGAGAGTCTTAACCTAAGCAGTGAATTAGTCCCCTGATAGGGATTAACTGAGTGGTAACTGAAGTGGTAGGTGTAGCAGGAGGAAGTGGGAATTGGGGAATGGTTTAGGGATATATATTTGTATCTAGCCAGTGGAGTCTCTTTCTCTCTCTGCTTCCTGATCACCATGTGAGCTGCTTCCCTCTGTCACACTCCTCTGCTTTACCCCAAGGCCCGAGGAGTGGAGCCTGCCTTCTATGGACGAAGACTTCTGAAACCATGAGCCTCTCAAATAAACTTTTCCTCCTTTAAAATTGTTCTGGTCAGATCTTTATAGCCACAGCAGTAAAAAAGTGAACTAAAATGAAGTGTTTTATAAAGTTACCAGTTGTGTAAATATATAAAAGTTAATTCATCTGAGATTTTAAGACCCAGGCTTCATATAATCAAGCCAAATTCCTTTGAGAGAGGTCAAACCTACCTGATAATTATTTTCACTTAAAGATTTTGTAGATGTTGCTGAGTTCTACCAAAACAAAAGGACAAACCATGAGATACACACAGCATTTGGAGATGCAGAATGTGTCCTTTTGGATTTCAAGCCTGACAAGCAAGTACCAAAATAATATCCTCTGGACATTTCAGAATCTGTCATTTCAAAGACTCAACAGTGTTGTATGAAACATTCCCAAAACAAACATGCACACACACATATTTGGTTCTGATAATAGGAAATTAATTGATTTGAACCAGAACTTTAGATACATACTTAAAATTTTAAAAATTCTTTATAATATTAAACAGCTCACATAATAAAAGGAACTTGAATCTAAGTAAAAGTGAAATTTGGAAAAAAAAAATAGCCTGAACATTAAAGCCACTTTTATCTTTCAGGCATTGACAATTCAGGCAATTAAAAAAATCCCCCTTAAATTAAGGAGGATAGAAATTAAGGTGACCACATCTCTTTTGGATCTCAGAGGGAAACTCAAGGTAGACCTGAACCTGAAGCAAACTCTTATGGATACCACCACCACCACCCTTTACCAAATGATTGCAGAGCAGAATGCCTTGGTGCTAGACAGAGCAGGTGCAAAATGGAAAGTGTATCCTTAAGAAGTTGTGGACCATAGCCAAGTGAATGGTCAGATCTGTTACTTGGGTTTACATAGCCAGTTTGACCCATGGAACTTCAAGTTGTGAACTCGTTTTATCTTTCTCCGGTGTGTGTGTGCTAGGGATAGAACCCATGGCCTTGTGCATGCCAAGCATGCATTCCCACCACTGACCTACATCCTCAGCCCATGGACTTGTTTTAACGTGACTGATGACTGATATTGCTTTCAAACAGGAGCAAGTACAACTCTTCTGTGAACAAAGGCACTTTTACTCTAAGCCTTAAAAAATCCTCACAAGAAAATAATTTAAGAGAAATGAGCGTTACACAGAAAAAAAAAATCCAAACACAAAGGCAAGAAAGTGCTGTGAATGAGGAGAGGCAGCAAAGGAAGGAAATGGCCCCACAAAGATTTCTAACTAAAGTATAATTGGGTTAGCTGGTTCAATATTCAACAAGTTTTATGACAAATTATATTGTTATGGATGCACAGAGTCCTTCATACACATACATGGTTCAAATAACCAGAAAGTTACTTTACACTTTCATTTCCTATTTTATATTTAATTGACACATAATAATTTCACTTATTTACGTGGTACAGTGGGATGTTCTGATATGTGGATAGGATGTATAATGGTTAAATAAGAGTAATTAGCATATCTATCACCACAAACATTTGTCATTTCCTGTATTTTACACTGAAATAAACATATGTTTACATAATTTATACTCAAGCTATATAGAAAATATTGACAAATCACATGATGAATTATCAAATTAATTATCTGTAGGAAATTTTTAATACATTGCTCTTGAAAATTGATAGAATAGGCAGACCAAAAAATGTTACTGATATTACAGAATATTTAAACAAAATGATTAGCCAATTTGACTTACTGAATTTATATGGAATAGTATAACCAATAAATAGAAAATATACATTATTTTGGAGTACGCAGGGACATTTTTCAAAAATTGGCCATATCCCAGACAACAAAGACTCAACAAGTTTTAGTAAGACAGAAATGATATATATCCTGTTCTTTGGCACATTACAATTAATCTAGAAATCATTAGCAAAAAGATAATTAGAAAATCCTTATTAATTCAGAAATTAAAAAGCTACTTTTGAATAATCTATAGGTCAGAGAACAAATCATAAACAAAAATTTAGAAAACATTTTGAACAAAGAAAATGACTATTTTCTGTTAGTGGGCAGACATAACAGTATTTGGGAATTTATATCTGTAAATAGTTATATTAGAAAGAAATGAATAAAAGCTGAAAATTAATGAGGTAAGCATTTATCAATGGCAATCATAATAGAAACCAAATAAACTCAAAGAAAGGAAAAGGAAAAAAAAGATAAAAGATATGAACAGAAATCAATTTAACAGAAGACAGACGCAAAATAAATTGAGGCCACAAAGGCAAAAGTTGATCTGCTAAAAAGATAATTTAAAGTTGAGAAATTTCAAGCAAGACTGAGTAAAAACACTGGGCACACACACATACAAAATGAATGTCAGAAATGAAAAGATGGATATTCCAGAAATCTTACAAACATTTAAAAATGAACTAATTGGATACTTTAAATACTATATGTGAATTAAAAAATTGATACCATAATTAAATTATTTAAAAATACTGTTCTAATTTAAGGAGAAATAAAAACCTGAACAGTTTTTATAACCATTAATGAAATGGAATCAGAGTTCCTGAATCTTCTAAAGAAAACCACTGGTAGTTTCTATCACTGATTTAAGGGAAAACAAAATTTAATTTTATAAGTTCTTTTGTAAAAACACAGATTTAAAAACGATTCTAGTAAGGGTAATTTTTGCCATGCTTTAGCCGTCCTCCATCATATAATTATTCCATCTGTAATGCAAGTTGTCTATATGAGAAAATATGGAGAAGGTGCCACCAGTCTTAAATGACAGGTGGTGAGCATTCTTTGTACTAATGTTTCCATTGGCCAGCATAACTGTAAGGGAGACTGGGAAGCATAGTCTTAGGAATGTAGAGGATGTAGAAAGGGTGTAGCATACACATAATGTCTATGCCACATAGTAGTCACATTTTATGAGCCAACACCACTCTTTAACTAAAACTTCACAAGGTCAGTAATAAGAAGGGTAAACAATAAACCAATCTCTCATATTAATGAAGGTAAAAAAATCCTAAACAAAATGTTAGCAAATGTAGTGATATATACAAAGAGAAACACATTGGGACCAAACTGGTTTTATTCCAAGAATGCAAGGTTAGTTCAAAGATTGATTTGGAATACCAATTAATGTAATTAGCCACATTAATATGTTAATGAAAAATTAAATAATGATGTCAAAGGATAAAAAAAGCTAATGATAAAATGCAGCCTTATTTATGTTAAAAAATCCCTTAGTAAACCATTAGTAAAGAGGGAAATAACTAATTTAGAAAAATAGTATGTACAAAACACCACTCAGTAGATATCATGCTTAATGATGAAATGCTTTATGTTTTCCCTTTGAAATCAGAAGCAAGAGAACAACTATTATTACAATATCTGTTATTTCACCATGTACTAGAGGCTTTAGTCAATGAAATACGCCAGGAAATTTTTTTAAATTAACAATTGACAATAAAACTTCCACTATTTGTAGATGATATTTTATTTTATTTTATTTTTTTATTAGTTACACATGACAGTACAATGATCTTGACAATTTATACATTTGAATCAAATGGGGTATAATTTTTCATTTTTCTGATTGTACAGGTTGCAAAATTACATTGGTCATACAGTCACCTATATACATTTAGCAATAATAATGTCTAGATGATATTTTTTAAAAAATATATGAAACTTGTAGGAATAAATCTAACAAAATACATGTAAGACCTATAGAGACAAAAAGATTAATCTTTACTAAGAAAATTAAAGACTTAATAAATATACAGATGCTGTGATTGTGGACTGAAAGTTTCAATATTGTGAAAATTGTCAAATTTCCCCAAACTAATTTATAGATTCAGTAGAACTAATGGAATTTAACAGGTTAATTCCAAAAATGTTATACATATGGACCAAAATAGCTATATATACCCCCGAAGAAAACCAGAGTAGGAAATACTATTCTACTGCTTTTTGCAACATATTTTAGAAGAATTTAGACAGTATATGTGTAAGGAAATATACAAACATGCTGAGACAGAGCAGATAACCTAGAAAACACATCCATGCATAATGGTGTCTACGTACATGAAAGAGAAGCCCTGAGAAAAAGTAAGATGGAAATTATCTTCAATAAGTGGTGTTAGGATAAATGGGTAGCAACCTAGAAAAAATATTATTGGATTTCTATGTTATATCATGCAAAAAATGAATCCTAGTTTCATTAAAAATCTGTGAAAAGAAAGTTTACAAAGCTTTAAGAATTAACACAGGAGAGTATGTTCAGGCTGAGGCAGAATGGAAGATGCTAGAAAGCACTAAACATAAAAGAACAGTGTGATAAATTTAAATTAAAAAAAAATCAAGGGCCAAGGTTGTGGCTCAGTGGTAGAGCACTTACCTAGCATGAGTGAGGCCCTGGGTTCAATCCCTGGCACCATAAAAAATAAATAAATGAAAAATAAAGGTATTGTGATCTATAACTAAAAACATATTTAAAAAAATGATAATCAAGTGGGGCACGGTGATGCATGCCTGTAATTCCAGCATCTCAGGAGGCTGAGGCAGGAGGATCAGGAGTTCAAAGCCAGCCTCAACAAAAGCAAGGCACTAAGCTACTCAGTGAAACTCTTGTCTCTAAATAAAATACAAAATAAGACTGGTCATATGGCTCTGTGGTTGAGTGCATCTGGGTTCCATCCCCAATACCACCCCCACACACACCGCCTAAAATCAAGAACTTCTTTTCATTAGAAGACAATGACAAGGAAAGCCACAGCGTGGCTGTTTGCATATCACATATAACTTAAGAAGGACTAGTGTACAGAACATAAAAAAACTAGAAATCAATAAGAAAATCAAAGAACCTGAAAGGAAAAAAGGCAGAAAACTTGAACAGGCATTTCAGAAAATAAGGAAATTCTAGTGGGCAATAAACATGAAAAGATCTCAAGGTCTACGGTTATCGTAAAAATGCAAATTAAACTGTATGGTGATAATATACCTGCAGATATGCTTAACAAACAGGCAAATAAAATCTTAGATATTTGATAGTGTCAGTGTTGGTAAGAATATTGACCAACAAGTTGGAGTGTAAATTTATGAAAATCCTTGGAAAAATCACTCTGTAAGTATCTACAAAAGTAACAACTGTATCCTATGATCCAGCAAGTCCATTCCTACATATGTACCCAACATATGTTATGACAGTACATCTGGTATGAGACTTTTTTGGATAGAGTTCCAAAATAGACAACTCTACCCTTTAGCAATATTTAAGTTTTATAGCAATTTTTAAGAAATTCTGATACCATAGGCGGGGGGGATAGTGGTAACTGATGGGGGAAGAGGGATGGTTATGGACAGGAAAGGCATATAGGAGTCTTCCATGGGGGCTGGCAAAGTTCTTTTTCCTGATGTAAGTCAGAGAGAGAGACAGACAGGCAGACAGAATGACTGGGTATGAGGAACTGACACATCAGGTGGCTGTTAAATCACACCATTTACCCTGCACAAACTGGAGATCCAGGAAAGCTGATGAGTGTAATCGCAGTCCTAGTGAGAAGGTCTGAGAACTAAGGAAGCCAATGATATAAATCCTTGTCCAAAGGCATGAGAAGACTGGTTTACCATCTCAGGCAGGCAGGCAGGCAAGCTGGAAGAATAAAAGGGAAAATTCATTTTTCCTCTACCTTTCTACTCAGGTCTTCAATGGAGTTGATTATGCCCATCTACATTGGGAAGGGCAATTTACTGAGTCAAACTGATTCAAATGCTAATCTCATGTGGAAATACACCAACAGACACACCTAGAAATAATATTTAATCTAAGTACCATGTGGCACAGCCAAGCTGACAGACATTAACAATCTCAACCAACAAACTTTCTGCAAAGGGTCAGATAGTAATTATTTTAGGCTTTATGGGCCATACATTTTCTGTCACAACTATGCAACTATTCCATTATAGTCTGAAAGTAGGCATAGACAGCACATGAAGGAATTGGCATAGGTATGTTCCAATAAAACTTTATTTACAAAAAATGGTATCAGGCTGCATTCAGTCCATGGACCATATTTGCCAACCATTGTTCTACGTGATGGTTACCATGGGTGCTTGCTTTATAGTCATCTGTTTCATGCATTTTTTGTAAGTATGTCATATCTCACAAACACAAAAGAGCTCAGACTAAAGAAAGAAATTTAGCTCAACTGTTAAGTTTTAGGGTTGCAGAGTCAGAAAGTCTGCATGTGATTTGTACATTAAATTGCACAAGGTCCTGGGCCTTTAGCAACATCAGGCATACTTATACATTGGGGTCATGCTAGTACCCATCTTATTTGCTTTGAGACATAATTGAGGTGTCAGGTTAGGTGCTTAGTAGAGATCCTAGCACATATTAGCTCAGGGATTTTTATTTTCCTGTCAGATAAAAGATAGTCATTAAAGCATGTTCAACTACTCTTAACAAGACTTGAAAGAAGCTAAATGGTGTTGGCAAAAATTATCTCCTAGGAAAGAAATTTATAGAAGAATAGAAAATATACATTATGTTCTCTGTATGTAATGTTGAAATATCATATGTAGATGTTGTATGCTATCTACTCTTTTTGGAAAGTGCTTTTTTTGTAGCATACTTTGGGTATTAAACAGAGGATTTATGAAAGCATTTTTGCATGCATTCCAAACATAAATTATAAGAGAAAAAATAGTGTAAAGGAAAAAATTAATTACTCATTTCCTAACCAGAATGACTATGCTTTATACTTTAGGGAGGTCTCATTGAGGGAATAAAATCTGACTGTCTACAAGAGGATAGAACATTGTGGCAGGCAGAGCAGTGGTCCCTCAAAGATTTCCATATATGAGTGTCCTGAAACTATGAATATGTTCCCTTATGTGGTAAAATGAACTTTGCAGCTCTAATGAAGAATCTTGAAATGGGAAGAATATTTTAAATTACTTGGGTATCCTCAATGTAGTTATAAGGGTCCTTATAAGAGAAAATGGAAGGCAGGAAGATCAGAGTTTGAAGATGCTATGATACTGGCTTTAAAGATGAACAAAGGGATCATAAGCCAAGGAACATAAGGTCTCTAGAAGCTGGAAAAGGCAAGAAATTATTTTCTCCTGGTACAAAAGAAATGCAACCCAGCTATAACCTTAAACTTAACCCAGTTAGGCCCATATTAGACTTCTGGCCTCCAGAAATCTAAAACAAACTGGTGTAGTTTTAATCCACTATATTGTGGCAATTTATAACAGCAGCAATCAGAAACTAATAGCACTGTGCGTTCAATGGATAGAGAGTATCCAATTGGGCTCAAAAAATAACTCAAAAAATGTCCCCCCATACTTCATATTATATATTTTTATAATTTACACAAAAGGTGCTTATTAATGACCTGCTAGATACCAGACATTAGGGTTACAAAGATGAATTAACATGGCTCTAGTTCCTAAGCTTACAATATAGTACTGTGGGAAACTGTCTTCTGTTTCTACACATCTTTCCAATAGCTGTTATTCAAGCCTATCTTTTAAAGGACGTCTGTTTGTGTAATAAACATCCTTGGGATGGTAGAGATAGTGTCTTCCTTCAAGGCAGACATGCTTACAGTTTAGATTCAGTTTCCTTAAGCTTACATGTCCTCTCTTGTCAGGTAGTCCATTTCATGTTAATGTATCCTCTTGCCATCTTTGTGTCATCTTGTGGGAAATGGGATTGGAAAAATCAGCTCAAGAAAATGCTGCTTTTCTGTTTACTGCTCTCATTATAAGTAGTTCTTTGTCTCTAATCCAGATGTTTCATTCATTCTTTTAGCATCCAATAAATTGAAGTAGGTTAACTTGCTAGCTTACAGATATCAGGGTAAAATCAAATGCTTTGCTGTTTTCTGACAGTGTACACAAAACACATTTCTATGAATACCCTGGGTCAGGATTTACTAAAAATATTTATAACAGAAATGGAAAAGAAAGTGATACTACATTATATCAGGCCCTTTATAAATGTCTCATTAAGTCTTACATTATTCTGTAAGAGAGCTGTTGCCTGATATTTTAATGTCCACCCAAATGTTAGGTAAGATAACTGGTCACTTATGATTCAGATAAGAATGGTTCAATCACATCCCAATGATTTCACTCTTACATGTCTGTAAGAAAATTCAATGCCCCCAGAAGACTCCAGATGAATGGTTTTCAAATGGGGTGATATTCCTCCCCCCATCCACTTGGCAATGGCTGAAGATATTTTTGTGGTCACAACTCAGGGTAGGGCCATCACTGGCATTTAGTGGTTAAAGTTGCTGAACATTAATATGACAGCCACACAAAAAACTAGCCAACTCAAACTGCCAGTATTGCTGAGGTTGAGAAACCCTGCCCTAGTATATAATAATCTGACTCTGATTTCCTGCTGACATTAATATGTTTTGCTCTATTCTTTATCCACTAAGTTCTTATCTCACCTTGGTATATATCCAAACTCCCATTCCTCTCTTCCAAAAGGAGGGCACCCCCAATGTAAGCCTATTGCATGCAGAAGAAATTTTGCTGAAATTTTTTATGTATGAGGTAGAAGAGTAAAAACATCACATTATACAGCAAATGAATCAAATAGCATAATTAGTAACAGCCCTGCTCTTAAAGTCCTTTTAGTCACACAGGGCTGGACTCTTTCATTGTCTTTCAACAATCTGCTGGCTCCAGTCTTTGTGTAACCCCTTACCAGACTGTACAAGAATTTCAGATTCCTCTCAGTCTATTCGGAAGCCATTCAGTTCCCTCAAGACTCTACATCTGAATTCAATTCCAGGCCTTCTTTTAGCTAGAGCGGAGGGTCCTCAAACTTGAGTATGCATCTTTCGCCTGGGGGCCTTGTTATGACAGTTTCCTAGTTTTGATTCTACAGTTGTGGCTGTCAATCTGCTATTCTTACAAGTTCCCAAGTGGATTGATGCCAATGGTCTGGGATAACACTTTTAGGGCCATTATAAAAAAACACAACAAAAAGTCCCACATAAATTTATCTAAACAAAACAGCCATTATGTCTATAGCAGGACAAAGGACCCATGGATGCCTTGAAATAAAGGTCTTTCTATTACCTTGATCAACCCACTCCAAAAGGATGTGGAGATTCTGTATAGCATTCCCTGAGAGAGGAATTGGGGCTCAGAGAGCCTAAGTAATGAGTGAGGGCTATGACCCAGGACCTAGGTCTGTCAGTTTCTTATGCCCTTTTTTTATATAAGAGGTATTAAATGGGAAGTAAGTAACAAATCCCTCACTTACAATCAAGTACCATGAAGCAGACTTGGTGTGTAAAATTCTCAAACATAACTCAAGATGCGTTTTAAAATAGTGTATATACCAGCAGTAAGGATATGGACCTTTAACTGCCAGGTTTCATTATCAATAGTTTCCTAAAAAAAGTACAATAATGACATCATCAAATTCATAGCAGTTGATGAGGCCTGTGGTGGTCCTCGATGGCAATTAGGAGATGTCTGCATGCTACTACTGTTGGTGTGCAGGAGGAACCTGACCTGAAACAGTTGATATCCCTATAAAACCTTTGGGAATTGAGGCATAAATGACCTTCACAATGAAGAATGAACAAGTTGCAAAATGTCATGATACTACACATAATTTTCAGAGAAAATAGCTTACTGATGCCTCTTTTTCTTATTCCCCAAAGAAAAAAAAGCCTAAGTTAATCATCTGGAGTAAACTGGGTCACTGGAGCAGTGCAGGCTAATCCTGGCTGGAAACTCAGCTTTCTGGGATTTCATATTGATAAGAAAGGACACAGCACTTCTTGGAAAATACTGGTTTCTGGACTGCTTGGTATGTTGCTGTGAGTTTGCTTCATCTATCTTATTGACAGGTTGCTACATCAAATTAATCTTACACCCAGTTATGGCTGCTAAGATAAAAATCAATTCCCATGATCACAAAAAATGCCTATTTTCTGGACAGATGGTGAAACAAACACAGAGGATGTTCTTGATTATCACAGACAATGGCCAATAAGTGACCATATGTAAGGCACACAGAATTCAGTTTGATTTGAGGCGAACAATGTTCGAATGCACAGAAACTTCTCTTTAGAAGGTACTTGTTCGGGTATGATTTTGGATATACACTCCTCTCTACCTGGAATTAAAATTTTAGAGATAGAATGGACACACTAGCTTTGGTAGTGTTTGAAGTGCAAGTGATCCAAAAACAAACACTATGTCAGAGACAATGATTGTCCAAACAGGCAATTCCCCTTTCTTGGACGTTCCTTGGGTCTGGTTCATTTCAATGAGCCCACCCACCACATGATTGACCAGTCAATGAAACCCAGAACAGAGGACAGAAAACAAGTCACCAAGCAGCAAGAAAGTTCAGAGACAAGAAGTAGAGAAGAAAGGCATGGAAAGAGAAATTGGAAAAAGCTGGAGGAAGGGCTAGGCATTTATCAATTTCCCTGTCCTGATATAAGAAAGTACCACAAACTGGGGGCTTTAGCAATAGAAATTCATGGTCTCATAGTCTAGGGGCTAAAGACCCCAAATTAAGGTGGTGTCAGCAAGGCCATGCTCCCTCTGAAACTTGCAGGGAATCCTCTTTGCCTCTTCCTGGCTTCTGGTGGCTTCTGGTATCCCTTGGCCTATAGATGGTTTCTCCCTGTGGGTTTATGTTGTGTTTCCTGTGTCCAACTTTTCTCTTTTCATAAGGACGTCAGCCACATCAGATAAAAGCACCCCACAGAGACCTTATTTTAACTTGATTAGCTCTGCAAAAGCCTTATCTCCAAAGAAGGTTTCATTTTGGGGTTCTGAGAGTTAGAACTCCAAGCTTATCTTTATTTCTGGAAGAAAGAGGAACAGAATTCAACCTAGAACAGGAAAAAAAGAGAGAAAGGAAGCAAGATGAAATAGGGGAAATGAATAGACGTATAGTCTAAAAAATTAGCAAATAATAAAGAGGAGAGAAAATGAGAAGAGAATGACTTCGCAATTTTAAGAATTCAGGTGTTTCCCAATCTCTGACCAGCTGCTGGCATTCATTACTCCTGGTAACCTATGTCCAGCTATTGTGCAAATACAGAGAACAAACACAATACCACAGGTACTGAAACTGTTCAGTCCCCAAACCACATGATTGAATATTATATTCCTATCCAAAACAGTTCTATGAGGGACACTTCTCCAGTTGTTAAAGAGCAATTCTTAGTCAGGTCTGATGGTACATCCAATGACTCAGGAAACTGAGGCAGGAGGATCACAAATTTGAGGCCAACCTCAGCAATTTAGAAGACCCTGCCTTGAAATAAAAAAAATAAAAAGGTATGGGGATGTAGCTCAGTGAGAAAGTACCCCTGGGCTCAACCTTCAGTACAATAAGATAAAAAACATAAAAATAAATAAACAATAACAACAATAAAAATTTCTTTTTAAAAGTCAATACAAGTCAGGTGCAGTGGTGAACACTTGTAATCCAGAGACGTGGGAGGTTGAAGCAGGATGATCACAAGTTCAAGACCATGCTCAGAAATTTAGCAAAGCCCTAAGTAACTTAGTGAGTAATACGACCCTTTCTTAAAATGAAAATAAAAAGGGCTGGGGATATGGCTCAGTGGTAGAGCACCTCTGGGTTCAATTCCTGGCACCAACAAACAAACAAAACCAAACAAACAACAACAAAAAACTCAACACAATAAATGGAAATGCCATGAAGAATTTTCTAGGGCTTAGATTATTAAAATTATTGACCTCTGTAGATTTTAATTATGTTCTGCATCTAGGCACAAGGGGACAAATATGAATGGTATAAATAGCAGTATTCACCCAACAGTCTGGTTTTCAAAAGCAAAAAAAAAAGTCAAAATGATAGCTTATAATAATAGATCTCATCACCTCTTATATAATAGATAAAAATCTGAGACTCCAAAATAAGTCTTTCTAGATATCTACTGTACTGAAAAAAATGGGGCTATTTCTATAGAAAAATATTCATTTTTAAATGTATTCAAAGTTGTCTAAAGGGCTAAGATCCTGAGTGAGAGCCCCAGCTGAGACAGCAGAGCTACACAGCTTCAGACTTCCTCTCTATGTCACATGCAAAGCACATTTGAAAGGGTGCACAGAAACCACCAAGAAATTTTTAAAATATTGTACTTCAGTTTCCACCATAACGTATAAATACCACCAACAAAACCTGATTCGATTTGTCAAAACCTCAATACAGTTTTATCATGTAAGACATCTACAAATGGCTCTGGATTGTGTCTTGAAAGGGTAGTTTTCAATCCTGCTATCATCACTGGATCCAAATTGGGAGAAAGTACCTGTTTTCCTCCCACTTCCCCACTCCCCAGCTCCTTCTCTGAAAGCCTTCCTCCATCCAGGGGCCTCTCAGAGGATGTGACATGCATGGCTCTTTCATCTTTCATATCGTTTATTTTGTTTTATAATTGTTTAAAAATAAAATGAACTTGATCACACTTTTAGATCAGATGTGGAATTTCTTGCTTGATAGCAAAATATTGGTTTTCACTGACATTTAAGTAGATATCTTTGGGCCTTTTTAACACAGATATTATAATATTGAATTTTCCATGCCTTACACACACATTGCTACAGTCCCCTAAGGGCTCATATATTGGAATCTTGACTCTCAGTGTGATGCTATCAGGAGGTGCTGAAGACATTAAGAGGCCAGGCTTAGTGCAAGGCAGTTAGGTCACTGGGGACATTGACCTCAGAAGAAATTAATAGAGATCTCATGGGACTCCACTTAGTTCCTGCAAAAGAGGGTCATTATAAAAGAGAAAGACTGGCCCCTTCCCACTCTCTGGGTTTATGTCTTGCCATGTGATGACCATCACAAGTACTCTTGTCATCATGACACCATTTGCTATGACACCCTCCCCAGAGACCAAACCCAGGGAGCTAGTTGATCTTAGAATTTTAGCCTCCAAAACTGTGAGATAGACTTTTTTCTTTGCAAAATACTCAGCCTCTGGCATTTTTTTGTAGCAGTGGAAAACAGACTAGTATACACATCTTGGCACTTAAAATACTTAATCTACATTAAATGATTACCACTCTTAAAAAACATTTTATGACTTTACATCTTGATTATTTAAATTGTTTTGGTAAATAAAGACAGTACAGGAAAGAAAATGAGAATCACCTATAATTCCATCCTCTGGGGGAAAATCCTTGTTAATTGACATTTTGGTATGTTTTCTTCTAGATTTATTTCTAGGCATATATATTATTTTTCATCACAAAGTATACACTGTGATTTCAATGGCTATGTAGTTTTCCTGATATAGTAACTACTATGGTGAATATATTGTTAATTATATAATAAATTGTTAATATTTGGCTTGGAGCCAAAACCCTAGAGCTTCCAAATACAATTTCAAAGACCTCAATAGAATTTCCCTATCACTTCCTAGAAGCAGGCTCTGATGTTTTTATTGATGATGTACTCACAGTTTTGTTTTGTTAGGGCTTTTGCTCTGCTTTCTTGACAGGGTCAGCCAATCAAAGATTTGTTTGCCTTTACAAGTGTCCAACACAAGTTCAATAAAACTTGTACTTCTAAAATTGACTTCCCTTCCCTTTCCTACAAAGTTGTAGAATGGTTGGGAAAGGTGATTTGCCTCTGGTCTCTTCATCTCTCAATTAGCTATTTAATCCCTCAACAAATTTTTATTGAATATCTACAAAGAACAGGCTTTCTTTAGGTGCAGGGTTATAGCAGTAAATAAGACTTCTACTAGCTTGGTGCCTCCAGTCTGAAAACTGCTTATTCACCTGTAAACTACTATTTAAAAACAAGATCCATGTCCGTCCCACCTGAGTATCCATCAGCTCCAGCAAAGCACCTCTGTCAAAGTAGTAACTTAATACCATAGCTATTTGCCAAATGAAAAAACTGAGAACAAATTTCTTCAGAAAATAAATCAGTTTTGCCACGATCTTTGCAGATTTATTTATTTGATATAGAGTAAGCTAGTTGTAGTAAAAATACAAATATCTCTAGAAGGAATAACATATGAAATACCTTTTAGCCATTAATAGGGTAGTGGGAATAAATCTCTCAACCAACTGACTTCTAAATTGCAACTGTGAAAGAAAAAAAAGGAAGAGACACCAGTAAAAGGAAGATCAGGAAGAGTGGTTTGGGACAGATATGGGTGTCATTCAGTGATCAAAAATGGTACCTAGGAGGGTCAAAGTGAAGGTAGAAAAGCTAAGAAGACATGCTTTGCTGATTTCATAATTCTATTCATTGTTCTTATAAAGAGAAATGTATAAGACCCTTAGCATATTAAAAATGTTTGCCAAGAGCCTGCAGCACTAACTATGGAAGTGACAAATAACATGCCCAGTCCCATTTGGGAGCTGGGAGACAAAGACAAAATGAAGTCCCTCCCCTAGCATCCCTCTACAGAGAAAGATCCTGCCCTGAACACTCACCTACTCATACTGTGATTTATTTTCTGATTTACAGAAAGTATCCTAGTGGGACATTCTCTGTTAGGCAACATTTAGCTGCTTGAAATCTTGGTTTTGTGAAAGCTAGAATGTCAGCAAGCTGAGAAATATGAGCAATGGGGGTAAAAGCCACAGCTTGGAGGTAAGCTAAAATGTGACATCCTTATAAATAAGCCCTGTAATTTCTCCCCCATTGAGATTCTATTTGTTAATCATTCATGTAAACCTTAATGGAAAACAGATGCAGAATCAATTTGCAAGTAATAGTGTTCGTTTAAAAATCTATAAAGGTACTTTTACTATAGTGACACAAACACACAATTCACAATTATATTATCTATATAAATTTCATATATATAAAAAGTTAGAGCTGAATTGGCACAAAGAATCTGTGTGTGTGTGTGTGTAGAAAAAAATTCCTGGCATTATCTAGTAAATTTCCATAGGATTTATTGACTTGCCAACTTGCAACCAGAATGTCTTAGGTTTTATGTCCCTTTTGGAAGCTTTGACTATCTTTGGCTGGTTTGTAGTCTTTCATTCCAAGGGACTTTATCTCATGGTTTAAAGCAAGAAAACAAATAAAATGGAAGAAAAGGAACATCTAGAATTTTCTAGACATACCCAAGAATGTGCATTCATCCACACAAGTACTGGCAGATAAGCACACAAAAATACTTCCATCAGATTAAAATAAGATTTAACTTAGTAAAATGCCTTAGTATAGTTTAAGTGGGGTATCATTTAGAGGATCAGAATTCCTAAAATTCAAATTTAATTACTTCATTTCTGTACTTAAGAAACATCTGAGAATCCTCATTGAATTTGGACTGATGCTTAAATCTTGGCACGTTGTATCTTTTATAATTCATTCTTTAACCTTGTCTCCTATACAACCTACCCATAAGCCTACCTTTCTTTTCCAAGGAAAGATGATACCTCCTTTAGAAAAAATCTACCGTGAATCTTCACACTGGGCCTAGTGACTCTCTGCTCAATCCCCACATCACCTCTGCATGGCTCTTATCATCCACAAGTCTGTTGTCTTCATTGAACTGTATGCCCTTCAAGAGTATGTACACTATTTACATCATCTCTGTAGCTCTAGGATGTGGCCCAATACAACTTAAGTTAAAAATAATTACTTGTTAGACTGAACAAAATTGCACTCATTAAAACACTTCCTCTATGCAGATAGCTAAAACCTACCCAAGTGGAGTGGAACCTGAGTTGACTCTTCCAATGCTGGGCAAATTCCCACTTGGACAGGTTATGTGTCTACATGATACACACCTGCATTGGAGACGGTAGAAGCAGAATGGGTAGGATGATTTCTTCCCTTATTTTCTTGTTTCTTGCTCTTTAATCTCTCCCCTTACTCTGCCCTCCATGTGCCATCTCAACACACATGCACCCTCTCATCACGCATGCACCCTCAGATACCCACCAAAGTAAAATGGATTTTGAGGCTGACTGGCTCACTCATATGGAGACCTGGCTTAGATTAGGAGAGTTGGGTTTAAGTATCTTTTAGAGTGAAACAGTAGCTGTAACTATGTGAAGAGCATTAAAACAGACTTTTTTTTAAAATTGCTTACCAAGAAAACCATGGCCAACTTCTCTGTTTCACTGACTGTTTGCCAGTGTGGGACCTCGGTTTAGACTCTTGGTGAATCTCCCATAGCAGTTCCCAGAACCCAATGGCAAGGAGTTCAAAGAGGAGGAAAAAACAGGATTAGCATAAACTTTATTGGAAGGGTGTGCCTCCTACACATAGACTTACCCTAGATTGTCACCTAGCTGGTGAGAAAATACATCCATGGATACTTACAACCTCAGAGGTTAATGCCTCTGGGTCTACATGAAGGTTTTTAATTTTGTTTATTCTTGGTTCTGTGTATTTATTTATGGAGCACCATTCATAAGCCAAGATGGGCTAAATAGTGGATAAAGAAATAGATATGATTGCTGTCCTCAAGGAATTAATGGAATAGTGAGGGAAGACAGATATCTATATTTAAAAGTGTATAAAAATGTTACAGGGCATATGGGGTCTATATGAAGAAAGTGGCTCTTCCTATCTGGAGAATCCAGAACAAGCCCCACTATGGGAACAACCCTGGAGCCACATCTGAACAAATGGACAACAGAGGTATCCAACAGAGAGACACTTGCAAGCAATCACTTTAGCATGTGGGTGTCTTAGAAGAATGTGGAGGGGATTATTAGAATTTCTGTAGGCCTTGAGAGATATAGAGAAACATAAAAACTTGAAAAGCAGACAGAATCCATATTATAAAGACTTTAGAAATCAGGTTGAGAATTTTTGACTCTGTAAGAAAAAAAGTATTGTAAGTACTTTTTTGTAAGTATTAAAAGTATTGTAAGGTTGTAAGTATCCATGGATGTATTTTCTTCAAATGAGCATTTGAAGATGTGGCAGAATGATTTATTGTAATTATTTATCTGCATTTTCTGAGAGAGAGAGAGAGAGAGAAAGAGAGAGAGAGAGAGAGAGAGAGAGAGAGAAGAGAAGAGAGAGAAGATAGATAGATAGATAGATAGATAGATAGATAGATAGATAGATAGATATCCTGGAAGCAAGAGGCAGATGAGTGAGAGACATTTCTTCAGGTGGTAAGGGAATAAGTTGTTAAAATCTGGTGACGTGAATAGTGAGAACTTGGATAGTTACTTCATAGGTGTATCCCATGCACTGATTCTCCCATCTAGACAGAAACCTCTATCTCTCTGTGGGGCAAAATAGCTGTAGAGATGCCTACATTTTAGGAGCCATGCAGGTCTGGAAAACGAGGATATGAATAGCAGTCAGGACAGATGGAACATTGGAAACTACTTTTATTTTCTGGGCACTATGTATACATCCTGAATTTGTGGACCACTCTAGGGAGAGGAAAGGACCCTCACTGAGTACTATGATTGAATTTTTGGACAGCTATAAGAATAGGGATTTAGATTTAATAACATTTTTTAAAATGTGGTATTTCTCAAAGATCCAAGTCTGTGGAGTGATATTTATGTAGGCACAACAAAGTGTTTTATAAAGGAAAATAATAGGATCAAACTGTGCTTTTGGAAGGATAATATTTGAGAAAATCCACCTGGCATCCATGAATTTTATTGCAATTGGAAATCAGATCTTTCCAGAAATAAATAAAGAGGGACAGGGAGCAGAGAGGTTCATAAAGGAAACAAAATATAAGACTTTAAGAGAGGTCAGCCCTTCCCAGATGGAAGGAAGATAATCTAAAATTTGTGTCTAAGGAATGAGAAAGAAGAGATGGAGGCCAATGTCAGGCATGTCCTTGAGAGAGTTTAAGGTATAACACCAAGCCAGCCTGCCCAATTCAGCTCAGTCTTGCAGATAAATATGTAGAACACAGATATCTAAGAGTCCCAAATTTGACCATAGGTCTAAAAAACAACCTCAGTGTTACTGGATCCAAGTCCATGACTTTAGACATAAAGTATTATTATTATTCCAGAATTAGAAATAAGAAATCTCAAAGATTAAATTTTTTCATTAGGAGATCCAACATGGCGGCAGGCGCGGAGAGATCAAGTCTCTGACCTCTTCGGCTGTGCGGGCATAGGGAGTCGTAAACTGTCTAAATGCTGTTTGCTCAGGATCACTAGGCAATGCTGAGCTGACATGGATCTGGGGAGAACAGTCTGGGCTTCTCAGAACACACACCGAGCCTGGATCCGTTGCATTCAAGTTCCGGTTCGCCTGCTTCTCGTGACTCAGCACTAACGATCCCGCTGAAATAACTGGTCGGCCCTTCTGAACTAACAGAGGTAAAAGCCAACCGAGCCTTCATAGGCAGTGGCCAGAGGATTGAAACGGGGCTTGGGAGAGACAGTCAGGACCCACCCGTTGCATTGGTGACCCGGCAAAGGGAACGAACGGTCACCATTTGCATGGGATACCACCATGGCAGAGAACTGACGTCATGGGCAGAGGAGATAACTTCATTGAAACCAGCGGTGACAGGTGTGTAATCCCCTAGCCATCCCTCTCCACACAGCGGGGAAACCTTAAGGGCCCCTCCCAGCTCTCCCGTAAGGGCCCCTCCCAGCTCTCCCGTGAGTGTGATAGCCAGACCGAGGGAATCAGGAGTGGCGCGGAACTCCTGGCTACCGCTTCCACCAGTGCTGACAACTGAGGTCTCTTGCACCACAACCGGGAACGTGGCTACAGGAGGGCAAGTAAAATTCGCTGAGGATTCTCAGCCCCAAGCTCTACAAACTTAGGGTCTGAGGGAGGCAAACAGGGAGAGTGTGCCCAGGCGTTCATGAAAACAGGGCTCCCAGAAGCAGCAGACCTGGCGTGTAGCCAGTATTGTGGTGAGCATCACAGGTGAGTGGGGCCTGGCTTGAGGAAACACAAGAGAAGGCCCTAGACACTCAGGATTGGAGACCCGCCCAGTCTGGGAGGAGAAGCTGCTGCACAGTGATTGGTTCCCACCTATTGAGAGGAGAAGCTTGGCCCAGTGGGCGCAGCTCCACCTACTGGAAGAGAAGTTAATTGAACTCTATGACTGCATTTATTATTATTATTATTATTTTAATTTGTTTTTTTCTTTCATTTTCATTTTTGTTGTTGTTCTTTAACTTTTTTTAATGTTTTTAATTTTTTTAAATTTTTTTATTTTATTATTATTATTTTTTAATTTTAATTTTCATTTTTTTATAATCATTATTATTTAAAAAAAATTTTTTTCTTTCTTTCTTTATTTTCTATTTTTTTCTTTTGTCTTTTCATTTATTTTCAATTTTCTTATTCCCCCTTCCTTGAATTCTACCTGCCTACTCTCATTCTCTTTAGTGACTTCTTCCCTTCCCTTCTAATATCTTTCCTCCCAAGCATCAAATAAATTTATAAGAGTAAACAGTAACTCAGCAGTCAAACAGAACAAGAAGTAACATGAGCAGCATAAAAAAGCAAGGAAGAAAAGGAGTACAAAAAATGAAGGACAGCCTAAATATTCAGGAGGACCTAGAGTCATCAGAAAAATGGTCATATGAAGAACTCAAGGAATACCTTAGACAGATGGAATGGAACCTTAAAGAGGATACAAGACAGCAAATTCAAACAGTGAAAGAATACATTGAAAATGAATTACATAAAGAGAAAAAAGAAGAAGTTAAGCATCTTTATCAGGAGATAGAGATTATAAAAAAAAATCAAACAATAATTCTAGAAATAAAGGAAATGATAAACCAAATTAAAAACTCAAATGAGAGTATCACTAACAGAGTGGAGCAAGTAGAAACCAGAACGTCAGATAATGAAGACAAAATATATCATCTTGAAAAGAGTCTAGCCAACTCAGAAAGGCTGGTAAAAAATCACTAGAAAAACATCCAAGAGATATGGGATAACATTAAAAAACCAAACTTACCAGTCATCAGGACAGAGGAAGGTACAGAGATTCAAACCAAGGGAATGAGTAACCTGCGGAATGAAATAATTACAGAAAACTTTCCAGAAATAAAAAAGGAAACAGATATACAAATTGAAGATGCATACAGGACACCGAGCACACAAAATCACAGTAGACCAACGCCAAGACACATTGTTATGAAGATATCCAATATACAGAACAAAGAGAAAATATTAAAAGCTACAAGAGAAAGGAGGCAGATTACATTTAGGGGTAAACCAATAAGGTTAACAACGGATTTTTCATAACAGACGCTGAAAGCGAGAAGATCCTGGAACAACGTATTTCAAACACTGAAAGACAATGGATGCCAACCAAGAATTCTGTATCCAGCAAAATTAAGCTTCAGGTATGACAACGAAATAAAAATCTTTCATGATAAACAAAAGCTAAAAGAATTTGCAGCCAGAAAACCAGCATTGCAAAGCGTCTTGAGCAAAACACTACACGAGGAAGAAATGAAAAACAACAACCAAAACCATCAGTGGGAAGTGCCTTGGTAATGACAGAGGGCAGGGGGGAAAGCTAATCATGGAGAAACAAACTAAATTTTAGAAAAAAGATAAATAATCAAACATGGCAGTAAGTACAAACCATATATCAATAGTAACTCTAAATGTTAATGGCTTAAACTCTTCAATAAAGCGACATAGGCTGGTAACATAGATTAAAAAAACAAATCCAACAATATGTTGCCTCCAGGAGACACATCTGATTGGAAAAGACATACACAGGCTGAAGGTGAAAGGTTGGGAAAAAATATACCACGCACACGGTCCTTGTAAGCAAGCAGGGGTGGTCATCCTCATATCGAATAAAATCGACTTCAAGACTAACTTAATCAAAAGGGATAAGGAAGGACATTATATACTGTTAAAAGGAACCATTCACCAACAATACATAACAATTATCAATATTTATGCACCAAATAATGGTGCTGCGACGTTCATAAAACAAATTCTCCTCAAGTTCAAGAATCAAATAGACCACAACACAATAATTATGGGTGACTTCAACACACCTCTCTCACCATTGGACAGATCCTCCAAACAAAAGTTGAATAAAGAAACTATAGAACTCAATACCACAATCAATAACCTAGACTTAACTGACATATATAGAATATATCAACCATCATCAAGTAGATATACTTTTTTCTCAGCAGCACATGGATCCTTCTCAAAAACAGACCATATATTATGCCATAGGGCAACCCTCAGTAAATATAAAGTGGTGGAGATAATACCATGCATTTTATCTGATCATAATGGAATGAAACTGGAAATCAATGATAAAAGAAGGAAGGAAAAATCCTACATCACATGGAAGATGAACAATATGTAACTGAATGATCAATGGGTTACAGAAGACATAAAGGAGGAAATAAAAAAAAAATTCTTAGAGACAAATGAAAATACAGACACAACATATCGGAATCTATGGGACACAATGAAAACAGTTTTAAGAGGGAAATTCATCGCCTGGAGGTCATTCCTCAAAAAAAGGAAAAACCAACAAATAAATGAGCTCACACTTCATCTCAAAGCCCTAGAAAAGGAAGAGCAAAACAACAGCAAATGTAGCAGAAGGCAAGAAATAATTAAAATCAGAGCGGAAATCAATGAATTTGAAACAAAAGAAACTATTGAAAAAATTAACAAAACTAAAAGTTGGTTCTTCGAAAAAATAAATAAGATCGACAGACCCTTAGCCATGCTAACAAAGAGAAGAAGAGAGAGAACTCAAATTACTAACATACGGGATGAAAAAGGCAATATCACAACAGATGCTACAGAAATACAGAAGACAATTAGAAATTATTTTGAAAACCTACATTCAAATAAAATAGAAGATAATTAAGACATCGATAAATTTCTTAAGTCATATGATTTGCCCAGACTGAGTCAGGAGGATACACACAATTTAAACAGACCAATATCAATGGATAAAATAGAAGAAGCAATCAAAAGACTACCAACCAAGAAAAGCACAGGACCGGATGGGTATACAGCAGAGTTTTACAAAACCTTTAAAGAAGAATTAATACCAATACTTTTCAAGTTATTTCAGGAAACAGAAAAAGAGGGAGCTCTGCCAAATTCATTCTATGAGGACAACATCACCCTGATCCCGAAACCAGACAAAAACACCTCAAAGAAAGAAAACTACAGACCAATATCTCTGATGAAACTAGATGCAAAAATCCTCAATAAAATTCTGGCGAATCGGATACAAAGGCACATCAAAAAAATTGTGCACCATGATCAAGTAGGATTATTCCCTGGGATGCAAGGTTGGTTCAATATACGGAAATCAATAAATGTTATTCACCACATCAATAGACTTAAAGATAAGAAACATATGATCTTCTCGATAGACACAGAAAAAGCATTTGACAAAGTACAGCATCCCTTATGTTCAAAACATTAGAAAAACTAGGGATAACAGGAATTTTCCTCAACATTGTAAAAGCTATCTATGCTAAGCCTCAGGCTAGCATCATTCTGAATGGAGAAAAATTGAAGGCATTCCCTCTAAAATCTGGAACAAGACAGGGATGCCCTCTATCACCACTTCTATTCAATATAATTCTCGAAACACTGGCCAGAGCAATTAGACAGACAAAAGAAATTAAAGGCATAAAAATAGGAAAAGAAGAACTTAAATTATCACTATTTGAGGATTACATGATTCTATACCTAGCAGACCCAAAAGGGTCTACAAAAAAACTACTAGAACTAATAAATGAATTCAGCAAAGTGGCAGGATATAAAATCAACACACATAAATCAAAGGCATTTCTGTATATCAGCGACAAAACTTCTGAAACGGAAATGAGGAAAAACACTCCATTCACAATATCCTCAAAAAAAAAAAATAATAAAATACTTGGGAATCAACCTAACAAAAGAGGTGAAAGATTTATACAATGAAAACTACAGAACCCTAAAGAGAGGAGTAGAAGAAGATCTTAGAAGATGGAAAAATATACCCTGTTCATGGATAGGCAGAACTAACATCATCAAAATTGCGATATTACCAAAAGTTCTCTATAGGTTTAATGCAATGCCAATCAAAATCCTAATGGCATTTCTTGTAGAAATATATAAAGCAATCATGAAATTCATATGGAAAAATAAAAGACCCAGAATAGCAAAAGCAATTCTAAGCAGGAAGTGTGAATCAGGTGGTATAGCGATACCAGATTTCAAACTATATTACAGAGCAATAGTAACAAAAACAGCATGGTACTGGTACCAAAACAGGCGGGTGGACCAATGGTACAGAATAGAGGACACAGAGACTAATCCACAAAGCTACAACTATCTTATATTTGATAAAGGAGCTAAAAGCATGCAATGGAGGAAGGATAGCATCTTCAACAAATGGTGTTGGGAAAACTGGAAATCCATATGCAACAAAATGAAACTGAATCCCCTCCTCTCGCCATGCACAAAAGTTAAGTCAAAGTGGATCAAGGAGCTAGATATCAAATCAGAGACTCTGTATCTGATAGAAGAAAAAGTTGGCTCTGATCTACATATTGTGGGGTCGGGCTCCAAATTCCTTAATAGGACACCCATAGCACAAGAGTTAATAACAAGAATCAACAAATGGGACTTACTTAAACTAAAAAGTTTTTTCTCAGCAAGAGAAACAATAAGAGAGGTAAATAGGGAGCCTGCATCATGGGAACAAATTTTTACTCCTCACACTTCAGATAGAGCCCTAATATCCAGAGTATACCAAGAACTCAAAAAATTAGACAATAAGATAACAAATAACCCAATCAACAAATGGGCCAAGGACCTGAACAGACACTTCTCAGAGGAGGATATACAATCAATCAACAAGTACATGAAAAAATGCTCACCATCTCTAGCAGTCAGAGAATTGCAAATCAAAACCACCCTAAGATACCATCTCACTCCAGTAAGATTGGCAGCCATTATGAAGTCAAACAACAACAAGTGCTGGCGAGGATGTGGGGGAAAGGGTACTCTTGTACATTGCTGGTGGGACTGCAAACTGGTGCAGCCAATTTGGAAAGCAGTATGGAGATTCCTGGGAAAGCTGGGAATGGAACCACCATTTGACCCAGCTATTGCCCTTCTCGGACTATTCCCTGAAGACCTTAAAAGACCGTACTACAGGGATACTGCCACATCGATGTTCATAGCAGCACAATTCACAATTGCTAGACTGTGGAGCCAACCCAGATGCCCTTCAATAGATGAATGGTTAAAAAAATGTGGCATTTATACACAATGGAGTATTACACAGCACTAAAAAATGACAAAATCATGGAATTTGCAGGGAAATGGATGGCACTAGAGCAGATTATGCTAAGTGAAGCTAGCCAATCCCTAAAAAACAAATACCAAATGTCTTCTTTGATATAATGAGAGCAACTAAGAACAGAGCAGGGAGGAAGAGCAGGAAGAAAAGATTAAGATTAAGCAGAGACATGAGGTGGGAGGGAAAGGGAGAGAAAAGGGAAATTTCATGGAAATGGAGGGAGACCCTAATTGTTATACAAAATTACATATAAGAGGTTGTGAGGGGAATGGGAAAATAAACAAGGAGAGAAATGAATTACAGTAGATGGGGTAGAGAGAGAAGATGGGAGGGGAGGGGAGGGAGGATAGTAGAGGATAGGAAAGGTAGCAGAATACAACAGTTACTAATATGGCATTATGTAAAAATGTGGATGTGTAACCGACGTGATTCTGCAATCTTTATTTGGGGTAAAAATGGGAGTTCATAACCCACTTGAATCTAATGTATGAAATATGATATGTCAAGAGCTTTGTAATGTTTTGAACAACCAATAAAAAAAGAAAAAACTTCATAAAAAATTTTTTTTCATTGAAGCATTTATTCAATGAACATAGACTAAACACCACCATAAGCTAGATACTCTGCTAGGAACTGCCTTGGAGAACTCTGGTGATGGGAAACAAATATATAAGTAAAAATACATTAGATAGATAGTTGTAGATATATAGATAAGTACTATAGCAGGTTTTGATTGCCCCTAATAATGACCCAGTTTCTTTGAGAATTCTCCACTGTCCCCTTAGTGCAGAAATTTTTACAACTTAATACAACATCCTTGTTTTAATTAATTCTATCTGGCATGTATATAAACTGCAGAGTAGTCAATTAAATTCTTCAGATAATTTAGAATAAGGCCTGAGAAATAGTGAGTCTGAGCTTGTCTCTGAGGTCAAAGACAGCTTTAGTAAATTATTCATTTCTATGAATTTCATCAAAACTTTGTAATTTATTCATATAAAGTCATTCAGTATAACTTATCTTTTTAATATCTGTGACTTCTATACTGCTAGCCTCTTTTGCATTCCTAGTATTGACTATTTGTGCTGTATCTTGGTACTGCCAGAGATGTGTCAGTTATATTAGCTTTTCAATAAGTCAACATTTGGTCTTATTAATTCTCTTGATTTTGTGTTTATTTCTATTTCATTAAATTTTGCTGTTATCATTATGATATCCTTTCTTCTATTTCAGTTTCTTCTATTTTTTAGATTATTGTCCTGCTCATTAATTAACCTATCTTCCACTCTAACACAAGCATCCAAAACTATAAATTTTTAAGTACTTTTAAAATTGCATTCTACTTGGCTTGAAATCATTTTCTTGTGGTTATTTTGAAAAAATATGTTTCTGATTTTCATTATAATTTCTATTTTGATTCTTGGGCTACTGAGAAGAGTATATCTCAGTTTCCATACATATAGAAAAATTTCCTAAGTGTCTTTGTTATTGACTTCTGGGTTTATTGTACTGTGTTTGGACAACAGTTTTAGTCTTCTGAAATTTTTGAAGTCTTGCCCAGAATATGGTCAATTTTTATGACTGTTACATGTTTTCTTAGAAAAAGAGAGAAAGAGGGCAAGAGAGAGAAAGAGAAGGAAAGTGAGCACATTTTTATAAATCTTGAGTACAATATTATATAAATATCCTTTAGGTCAAATTGTTCAAATATCCTATATACTTAGAGCTCTGTGTGTGTGTGTGTGTGTGTGTGTGTGTGTGTGTGTGTTTCTGTGAATTCCTGAAAGATGTATTTTTAAAAATCTCCTAATATGGTCATGGGTTTACTTATTTATTCTTGGAATTCTTTTGTTTCTTACTTTATTTATCTTAAAGAAATATTATTATGCTTTTTTGCTTTATAATTTATTTAAGAAAATATTATTATGCTTATACAAACTTTAAAATGAATCCAGGGCCTGTGCATGTAAGGCAAGCACTCTACCAACTGAGCTATATCCCTAGCCCCAAGTCTTTGTTTCTTAACTAGAGTACTTGGTCCACTTATATTTAGCATAATCAGTCACATATTTCTATCTATCTACTATTGTATTTTGTGTTGTTTCATCTGTTTTGTCTCCTATTATCTCCATTCCTGCCTTATTTTGCATTTATGAGGCATTTTCTTTATTCCCTTTTGTCCCCATATTTGTTTCAAAGTTATATACTCTGATTCTATTCACTTGATGAGTAAAATTATAATTTTCAATATGCATATTAACTTAGCAAACTTAATCAATGCCCTTATGATTTCCTTACAAGATCTTAGGCCTTAATTTAATTAATTACCACATCCATAAGTGAAATGTTATTTTTTTATTTTAAATCTATTTACATATTCTAATTTGTTATACATGACAGCAGAATGCACTTCAATTCATAGTACACAAATAGAGCAGAATTTTTCATGCCTATGGTTGTACACAAAGTAGAGTCACACCATTTGTGTCTTCCTTCATGTATTTAGGGTAATGCTGTCCATCTCATTCCACCATCTTTTCTACCCTCATGCCCCCTCTCTAGCCCTCCCTCCCCTTTGCCATATCTAAAGTTCCTCCATTCCTCCCCCACCAACCCCCCCCCATTTATGGATCAGTATCCACATGTCAGAAAACATTTGGCTTTAATCTGACTCCAGTCAGAATAGCAGCTATTAAAAATACAAACAATAAGTGCGAGGATGTGGCGAAAAGAGCACACTCATACACTGCTGGTAGGACTGCAAATTGCAACCAATATGGAAAGTACTATGGAGATTCCTTGGAAAACTTGAAATGGAACCACCATTTGACCCAGCTATCCCTCTCCTAGGTGTATACCCAAAGGACTTAAAAATAGCATACTACAGGGACACAGCCATGTCAATGTTTATAGCAGCACAATTCACACCAGCTAAACTGTGGAAGCAACCTAAATGCCCTTCAATAGATGAATGGATAAAGAAACTGTGGTATACATACCCAATGAAATATTACTCAGAATTAGAAGAGAATAAAATTATGGCATTTATAGGTAAATGGATGGAGTTGGAGAATATCATGCTAAGCGAAGTAAGCCAATCCCCAAAAATCAAAGGCCGAATGTTTTCTCTGAAATGTTATTTTATGTGATTAATATATTTTCAGATTTCCTATGTTTTAGCACTTTTTTTTTTACTTTTCCTAGTGAACATCCTTTCAAATGCCTTTAGTGAATATCTCCTATTACCATATTCTCACTTTTTGATCTATGAAAATATTATCATTGAAAGATATTTTGCATTCATTTAGAATTCCAGGTTGGACATTATTATCTTTCAAATCCTTAAAGATATCATTCCAGTGTGTTCTGGCTTCCATTTTTATTGTTGTGGAGTTGGCTGTCTGTTACTCCTGCATGGTATTATGTAATTTTTCTCAGGCTGTTTTCAGATCTTGTTTAAGTGTCTTACAGTTTTTCTATGCTATGCATAGTGTAGATTCAATTTTATATATCCTTTTGGGGACTCATTGAGCTCTTAAAAAAAAGAAAAGAAAATCCTCAAGAATTGGACACTGCATCATTGTGGAAACTACCCTTTTGCCTTATGGTTTTAATTTTTTATGTAGTCTATATGTGTATTACCAGTATACACCACTGTACCTAGCTTCATCACACCTTTAAATATTGCCACTATGAGATTCTCTTTGAATCTGATTTGATTTTCCTCCATGAAATCAAATTAGAAATATGTATCTTAGGAATGATGGCAGATTAAAAGAATGGTGCATTCTCTAACTGCTCCTCAGCTTAAGATTCAAACAGAAGAAATATGGCTACTCAGTGATGTGGGTAACTTGGGGAATTCATTGAAATTCAACATTGGACAGTAAAATAATCAAAGACACAGAAATTTGGAGGATTTCAACATAAAATAAAAAGAATATGTTAGAGATGTGCCAACTTGGCTTGGGGCAATGGCACCAATGCCACCAGCCCACTGCAGAGGAAAGGAGCACAGGCAGAAAGAGAGGAAAGTGTTGTGAATAAAATAGGCTTGGGGGGAACCAGTGGAATATAGAGGGAGGCTGATCCTAACTAAGCTAGAGATGGTGGGCAAGTGGGTGATTGAAGAGTGATCAGAATTGCTTGGCTGATGAGCAGAGTCGCAACCAAAATCATTTGACCTCATGGCAGCAAGAAGAGGCAGGAGATCAGGAGCTTAAAACTAGTATTTTCAGTCTGATGGAGCAGTTACCTGTTCTAGGGTCCAGAATGTTCCTGGACCAGTGTGATGAAGATTATGCATAGGGTGATCCAGCCTGGGGATATTGAGGGAAGAGAGCTCCCTTTGTTACTAGTAGCCCAAATGAGCAGCTGGGAAGACACTAGAAACCAGTTGGACAGGCACATCTGCACTCCTGGTCTGATCCTGGGTATTCACATCCACAGCAGTGGAATATGTTAGACTTGTGGAGCAGTGGAATATGTTAGACTTGTGGAGCAGTGGAATATGTTAGACTCCATTCTAAGAGGAGAATTTGGGGGAGGTCCCTGAGCCCAGCTATCCAGCAGAGCCTGCATCTGGACAGCAATAGGGAATGTGGATTGAATCCCAAATATCTTTTGACAAGGTTCCAAGATACAGCGAGAACTAAACCCCAGACACAAGAGCTTCCCATTTAGAACTCTGTATCCGCTCTGCTCTGGGAGTACATTGACTTGTCAGTACTCCCCAGACAACCCTATCCTGTACTGTCAGACGAGAAACTGAGAGCCAATACAACCAGCTTTGGCTTCAAGCCACAACAGCTAGCAGCTTGGTGAGAAACACAAATAAGTCAGATTTAACAACCCCCAACCCTGATCAAAGAGTTACAGGGCACCCCCAAAAAGAATGCAAAGAATGGTATAATAGCATAAACAATAAAAATCCATCCTTGACAACAGTTTCAAGCACCTGAGAAACAAGTTATTTCTCACTAAGATTTTTTCCCCAATTAAAAAAATATATATATTTTTTTTACTCTTTTCCATCTTGTGTGATTGTGTGTGCACACATGCATATTCTTGCTGCACTGATAGGTTAAGTGTGTGTGTGTGTGTGTGTGTGTGTGTGTGTGTGTGATTTTTCTCTCATTTCTGCCCCTTTATTCACCCAATTTTTATTTAACTTTTTTTTTTTTTTTGGTGGGGTAGAGTATTATCGGTTTTGATTTGGCTTGATCCTTTTTTGTTCCTTTTATTCTTATTACCCCTTCTTCATTTTCTTTCCCCTCTAATAGCCAAATTTTCATGTCCCCTTTTCCTCTATTTCTTTATTACTTTTTAAAAAAAATTTATTGCTTGCTTTAAAATTTCTCCTTCTTTATAGCTGTCACTTGTAACACCTCTCATGATTCCCCTCTCTTTATTCGCTTTTGAATTATTTGACACTTTCTCTTGCCTTCCTAGCTTATTCTGTCTTCACTTAAGGATGTGTACGTGTGTGTGTGTGTGTGTGTGTGTGTGTGTGTGTGTGTGTTTCCTGTTTCATGCTGCTGTGGTTACTAATATAGTGTATGATATAGTTGATACCTGCTGTTAATGTCTGATCTAGTTCAAGGGTATTTATTGTTGGTTCTGAGTGTTAAAGCTGACCTCACTATTCTGCTTCAAGAATGAATTAGTTATATAGATGTCACAGTAGGCATTGGACATGTATTTAAAGACTACACATTGGTTACTACCATTATTGCTATTTCTTGCTCCCCCTTTCTGTAATAGGGTCTTGGAAGTTATTGGGACACTGTAAGTTTTCAGGGTAGAGATTCTGCTGCTAAATTTAACTCACAACTCTGCCATGTAGCAGTAAGCCTCACTCTACATGCAATCTAGCCTCATTTGAGCTCCAATATATTTCAACACATAAAATAGGGAAGATGAAAACCTCAAACCAATGACAATGCCCCAGATAGGAACATCTAGAGGGGGACCTCAGGTCACACTTACATAGCAAAGACAGTGAAGCCCCTAGAACAGAAAAGATAACAACACACCGAAGGGCACATACATCAAAGAAGAGGAACCCATCTCAACAAATGTGCAAGTTCAAGACCTCTAAAAATATGGAGAAATAGGCAAACAAGTCTCTCACCGAAATTTATAACTCCCACAAAAAAATCTACAGATATGGAAGAGGATAAATTTTAGAGAAAGATTATAAAATCTTAATTATTAAAATGTTAAATGAACTAAAGGAAGATCTGAGATATGAATAAGATAGCAAACACAGGAGGTTAAAGACCATTTTAATGAAGAAATAGAGATACTGAAAAGAAATCAATCAGAACTTCTGGAAATGAAAGATATGGTAAATAAAATTAAAAACTCACTTGCAAATATCACCAACAAATTAGATTATGTAGAAAATAGAACTTTGAGCCTCAAAGAAAGTACTTTAGTCCTTTCAAAAGGGCAAATTAACTTGAGTACTTAGTATGCAATAATGGAGGAATAAAGAAAGATCATGATCAGAATATATAAGAACTCTGGGACAATGTCAAGAGACCAAATTTGAGAGTCATGGAATAGAAATACAAACTACAGGCATTAGGAATTTTTTCAGTGAAATTATAGAAGAAAATGTTCCTAAACTTAGAAATGAGATGGACATCCACATGCAGGATACATACAGAACCCTAAATAGACAAGATCATAAAAGGACCTCTCCAAGACACATCATATTCAAAATGCCTAACATAGAACATAAGCAGACTATTAAAAGCAGCAAGAGAAAAGCATCAGTTCACCTTTAGAAATAAACTAATAAGGTTGACTTCTGACTTCTCAAACCAGACCTTAAAATCAAGGAAGGCTTTAAATGAGATATTCCAAGACCTAAAAGAAAACAATTGCCAGTCATGACTGCTGTATCCAGCAAAGATATCTTCCAGAATATAAGGAGAAATAAGAACTTCATGAAAAATATAAAAAGAATTCATGACCACTAATTCAGCACTACAAAAAATATTTTAAAATATACACACAGAAGCACTCAAAAACAAACTCCAAAGCTCCCAAATGGAGGAAGACTTTTTGAAGAAAGACTACAAGAAAATTAAGACCAAATTAAATGTATTAAGCAAACCAAAATGGAGGGAAATAACAAACTTCTATCTGTAATAACACTGAATGTAAATGCTCTCAACTCCCCAATTAAAAAACAGAGTTTGGTAGAATGGATTTTAAAAAAAAGCTAGCTCTAACTGTGTTTTATTTGCAAGAGACTCATCTTTTAGGAAAAAAAACCTATAAGGTGAAAGTAAGAGGATGGAAAAAAATATATATCCCATGAAAGTGGAGTCCATAAACAAACAAGAATAACTCATATCTGAAAAATCAGATTTCAAGCAAAAATAAATCAGAAGAGACAAGGTCACTACATACCATTAAAGAGAACAACTCAAGAAGATGACATAATGATAGTAAATATTTATGCCCTGAATGTCACACACATGATATATATGGATAGATACATACTTATTGACATTAAACCCCAGAGAGAACTCAGTACAATAATACTGGGTGATTTCAACACACCCCTTTCACCAATAGATAGTTCATCCAGATATAAAATTAATAAAGATATTTCTGATCTAGATATGACTATAAATCAAATGGACCCAACAGATATCTATGGAATATTTTACCCCGAAACAGCCAAATTCACTTTCTTCTCAGTGGCTCATGGAATATTTTCCAAAATAGTCCATATTCTAGGTCACAATGTAAGTCTTAACAAATACAAAAAAATTGATATAATTCCATGCATTTTATTAGATTATAATGAAATCAAATTAGAAATAAATGGAAAAAAATCATACGAACCACATAAACATAAGGAGATTGAACAATACTCTTAAGTGAGGAATGGATCATAGAAGAAATGAGAGAAAAATAAATAATTTCTTAGAAACAAATGAGAACAGAGATACAACACATCAACAAATTATCTGGGATAGTATGAAGGCAGCACTAAGAGAAAAGTTTATAGCATTGAGGGCCTATGTGAAAAAATGAAAGATTCCAAACAAATAATCTAATGCTACATCTCAAGATGTAGAAAAGAAAGAACAAATGACTTCAAAGTCAGTAGAAGACAGGAAATAATTAAGATTAGAGCTAAAATTAATGAAACTGAGAATACAAAAAAATACAAAGGATCAATGAACTAGAGTTGGTTCTTTGCAAAGATAAGCAATGTTGGTAAACCATTAGCCAAACTAACCAAAAGAAATGGAGAGAAGACCTAAATGAACAAAGGAGATATCACCACAGACTCTTCTGAAATTGAGAGAGTCATTAGAAACTATTTTGAAAATTTATAGTCCAATAAATCAGAAAATCTAGAAGATATTGACAAATTTCTAAACAGAACATGATTAAGCAATGGTATGGAAGCAGTGATTAAAAGCCTTCCAACAAACAAAAGTTCAGGACCAGTTGGATTCTTGGCTGAGTTCTACCAGACTTCTTAAAGAAGAACTAACATCAGTCTTCCCCAAATTATTTCACAAAATAGGAAGGGAGGGAACACACCCAAACGCATTCTATAAAGCCAGTGTATTCAGATACCAAAACCAGACAAACACACATCAAGAAAAGAAAACTACAGGCCAATATACCTGATGAACATAAGTGCAAAAAAATATCAAAATATTAGCAAATTGCAATAAAAATGCATCAAGAAGATACTGCACCATGATTAAGTGTGTTTCATAACAGGGATGCAAGATTTGTTCAACATACACAAATCAAAAAAATTAATTTATTCACCATATAAATAGAATTAATTCATCTCAGTAGATGCAGAAAAGGCTTTTGACAAAATCCAGGAATTTCATGTTAAAAATGCTGGAAAAACTATACATAGAAGGAATTTACCTCAACATTGCAAAAGGCTACATATGACAAACCCAAAGTCAACATCAAAGTGAATGGAAAAACTGAAAGCATTTCCTCTAAAGTCACAAACAAGGATGTCCACTCTTACCACTCCTATTTAATATAGTTCTTAAAACTCTAGCCAGATCAATTAGGCAAGAGAAAGAAATTAAAAAGCTTAAAATTAGAAAAAGAAGGAGTTGAAGTATCTGTTTCCTAATGACATGATCCTTTATTAGGAAGACCCAAAGAACTCCCCTGGAAAACTTCTGCAGCTGATAAATTCAGCAAAGTAGCAGTATACAAGATCAACATTCATAAATTAAATTTCCTATACTCCCGGAATGAATTTGCTGAGAAAAAAAAAAACAGGAAAACTGTTCCATTTACAATAATCTCAAAATAAAAACAAAAACAAAGCCAAACAAAATATAAAACAAAACAGAACCTTGAGAATAAATCTAACTATGGAGTTAAAATACCTCTACAATGAAAACCACAGAACACTGAAGAAATAAATTGAAGATCCTAGAAGATAAGGAAAAAAAGAAACTATATTCTTGGAGAGGCAGAAATAGTATTGTCAAAATGGCCATGTTGTCAAAAGCATTATATAGACAATCCCCTTAAAAATACCAATGAAATTCTACATAGAACTAGAAAAACAGTCTTAAAATTCATTTGGAAGAATAAAAGACCCAGAATAGTCAAAGCAATTCTGAGCAAGAAGAGTCATGCTGGAGACATCCCATTAACTAAACTCAAATTATACTACAGAGCTATAGTAACAAAAACAGCATGGTACTGACTGCAAAATAGACATAAAGACCAACAGAATAGAAGACACAGAGACAAACCACATTGTTACAGTTATCTGCTATTTGACAAAGGTGTCAAAAATATGTAGAGAAAAGATATCCTTTTTAAAAAATGATGCTGAGAAACTATCCATATGTTGAGAATAAAATTAGACTCTTATTTCTCATCCTGCACAAAAGTTAAACCAAAGTGTATCAAAACCTGGAAATTAGATCCAAAATTTAGCAATTACTGAAAGAAAACATAGGCACAACACTTCAACATATTGGTATGGGCACAAACTTTCTTACCAAGACTCCTAAACCTCAAAAAATAAAACCCCAAATCAATAAATAGGACAGCATCAAATTAAAAAACTTCTTCATGGCAGAGAAAATGATTGAGAGTGTAAAGACAGAGCCTACAGAATGGGAGAAAATCTTTGCCAAGTACTCCTACAACAAAGGATTAATATTCAGAATATATAAAGAACTTAAAATGCTTTATACCAAAAACAAAATAAAATAAAGACAAAACAAAACAAAACAAAAACACCAAAACAAAAACCCCAATCAATAAATGGGCAACAGAATTAAACATATTTCTCAAAAGAGGAAACATAAATGACCAACAAATACATGAAAAAGTGCTCAACATCCCTGGTAATCACAGAAATGCAAATCAAAACTCTATTGAGATTCCATCTCCCCAGTTAGAATGGCAATCATCAAGAATACAAATAATAAAAATTGCTGGTAAGAGAATGGGAGAAAAGGTGCACTCACATTGTTGATAGGATTACGGATTAGTAAACCACTCCAGAAAACATTATGGAAGTTCCTCAAAAGACTCCAAATAGGGCCACCATGTGACCCAACTATCCCATTTCTTGTTATGTTTCCCAAAGAACTAAAATCAGTATACTGTAATGATACAGGCACACCAACTTTTGTAGCAGTACAGTTCATAAAAGCCAAGTTATGGAACCAGTCCAGGTGTCTATCAACCAATGAATGGATTAATAAAATGTGAATGGATTAAAATGGATAATAAATGCACAAAATGGGGTTTTACTCAGCCATAAAGAAGGATGAAATTATGGCATTTGCTGGCAAATAGATGGAACAAGATAATATCATGCTAAGTGAAATAAGTCAATCCCCAAAAACTAATGATCAGAAAGTCAGGGGTCAAATGTCTTCTATCCTATACAGAAGCTAGAGACAAGTAAGGCACAAAAAGTGGCAGGGGTTAGGTGGAGTTGAATCTCATGAAAACTGAGGGAAGATCAGTTGAGTAGAGGAAAGAAATCAAGAAGAAGTGAAGAGGTATAGGAAAGGGAAAGAAATGGGGAATGATTCTTGAGAAAATTATGCTATGTATATATACAAATAAACCACAACAAATTCCACTTTTAGATATGACTATAAAGTATCAATTAAATTGAATAAATAAAAAGAAGAAAGACAAGCAAACTTGAGAAAGGGGAATGGGGAAGGGAAACAGAGGGAAAGAGGAAACAATGGGACTAAAATAGAGAAAACCAAATTCCATGCATGTATGGAATATTAAAACTAACCCCACTATTATGAAAAAATATAATGTACTAATAAAAGCATAAAAAAGAAAAGAAAGCAAAAAATAAATTAAAGATTTGTGGGCAACTAGCCAGGGACTAAAAAGTAACTCAGAATAGTTTTGGAAACTGACATAGTAATGGGAAGAATAAAGTTATGTTTTGATAGAAATTACAGTAATTTAATTATTTCAAGGAAAGTCAAGGAATCTACAAAGTTAAAAAGTTAAAAATTATATATATAAAGTTAAGAATTTTATACACATACACATGTAACCATTTCTTAAGTATTTAATCTCATTTTTCATTTTTTCCCTTTATATTCTTTCTATGTTTCATCTTGGATAATTTTTTTACTTATTTTGTAGTTCATTTACTCTTTTTCCAGTTCAAATAGGTTTGTTATTCCACTTGCTGAATGACATTTTAAATTTCAAGTACTATATTTTTTTATTTCTTGAATCTTGACTGTTTTTTTAAATATTCACTTGGTTATTCTTTATAGTTTTTTTGTGTAGATATTTTTATGCTTTATAACTTCAACAAAATAAGCATACTTATTTGTATTCTAGGTCTCATAATGCCAATATTTGAAATATTTAAGAATATTTTGCTATCTGTTGTTGCTATTTTTCTTGTTCATGAAACATTATTTTCTTGTGTGCTTAAATTTTTATGTTTATTGAATATTTTCCCTGGGAAAAAAAATTATTTCTAGAAATTCTTTGAGGATATGATAAAAGCACATTTCTCTGGAAAGAATTTGCTTTTCCTCTGTCATGAATCTGTGAGTACTGTACGTTTGTGATACGTTAAGAGGAGGAAAAATAAGAAGAAACTAGTAGTTTATGAAAATGTTATGTTACTTGGTGATTTGAATTTGGGCTATAAATCCATGTGAAGTATTTTATTTCTTGGCTGCCCTTATTAAAACATATAATCACAGACAGTGTTCTAACATC
The DNA here is from genome assembly GCF_964194105.1 of Spermophilus citellus. Taxonomy (NCBI): domain Eukaryota; kingdom Metazoa; phylum Chordata; class Mammalia; order Rodentia; family Sciuridae; genus Spermophilus; species Spermophilus citellus. Next base: position 68,525,327 of record NC_138183.1, on the reverse strand, counting down.
ATAGGAGACTACCATTAGGCTCCCTACGTTGGCAAGGTTAAGCTTTATCCTCTCTACCTTACACACAGATTCCATGGACACTTAGACTCAAGTCTATTCAATTTAGAAAAGTAATATCAGCAAGATGGCAAAATAGGAGTTCTCAGTTTCCCTCACAGAAACCCAAATAACAACTATTCCCAGACAAGAATATCTTCATGAATATCTCTGAAAGCAAGAGAGAGGATAAGATACCTGATTAGGCCACAGTACTGAGAAAAATCATATTCAATGGGAAAAGAAATGATTTAACTTTGATCCTGTCACTCATCCCCCAAGTCAGGACAGTACTACCCACAGAGGATTCCCCTAGGATGACAATTTTGGCAATAAGAAAAGAGTGGGTGAGGGGCAGCTATCAGTCTCCCCACTGTTCTGGGAC